>NC_084530.1:19504684-20129684 GCF_024500275.1 Phycodurus eques
CTCACCTGACTGAAGTGAGCAATTGATTATTTGCTGCAAATCAGCTAGCACAGACTACGCAATAGCTTTGAAAAAGTCAGATGGTATTGAGTCAAGACAGCCCATTGATGGTTTCAGTTGCTGAACCGTGTTCTCTACACTTTTTTGGTCAACTGTATCAAATTCTGACATGGCAATAGAGTTTTTCCTGTGTGGCTTCATATGTAGTATAATTTTATCATTTTGCTAATTTGTGCTAATATTTAACCTGATGGATTGTATTTTTTCACTAAAATCAGCAAATTCATTGCATTTATCCGACGTTAGGAATTCTGGAGCTATCTGATTCAGGGGAGCTGTGAGCTTGTCAACCACAGCAAACAGAGTGCGAGTATTGTTGAAGTTCTGACTGATGATTTCAGAAAAGTGTTGCTGTCTAGCCCTGACTAACTCTTAGTTAAAATTACAAAGACTGTCTGTAGAGGTCATAGTCAATTTGGAGTTTAGTTTTCCTCCATTTACTTTCTGCTTTCCTACACTTTGATTTAGAGGTCTTTACCATCATTGTGCTGCTCCATGGTGTTCTAGGTCGCCTCAAGATTGTCTTAGTTTTAATAGGAGCGACACCATTCATGACATTTGAGATTTTATAGGTGAATTTATCCAAACGTTCACCAACTGTCTCACCATTCACAGTTTGTGGCACAGCAATGGTCTCCATAAACTTAGTGGCGGTACTGTCATTTATGTACTTTTTCTTAATACACATAGAGGTTGTCTGAACTTTTGGAAGAATCTGTAATTCAAAGAATACATACAAATGATTAAAAAAAAACCATATCCTTAATGTCAATTGATGGAATTTCAACATCCTTAGAGATGACCAGGTCTAGGTCAGGTAGACTTTAAAAAAAAAAAAAAAAAAAAGCCTCAAAAACAGATGCCTGAAAACACAGGACACTAGCTATTTTGGTTTACACGGCAATTTTAGTGTCATTGTGGCCATTTTTGGTCCTTCAAATACCATCTCCTCCTAGAGATTTAGTTCAATTGCTATGAAATTTCAAGAGAGAGACGACTTTAAATTGGTAAAGTTTTGAGTTTTGGTCATTGCGCATGGGTGGAGCCGGGCAGCAAAATTTTATCAAATGAAAATGTATGTTTGGTTTGGTAGATTTTATTTTATTTTTTTCCCCCTTTTGAAAATTCAGCCACTGAAGCTAGTTTCACTTAGCAACATGACATTTGGTAGACATGTATATCACGAGTAAAGCCACAAAAAAAGTCTCTAGAAGCCATGTCTGAAAACACAGAGGAAGTCTATCACATCTCCTTCCCTGGATGGCGTGTGGATGATATTGGCTGTGTCTATTATTGTTCATATGGATGAGTGAGTTGTGTAACATGTGCTTCTCTTCCAAGGACCTCTCAGACACAAATAACTTGACTGTTTTGGGTCCAAAAGACCTGATCTGAGGAAAAAGTCTGGATCCTACCAACCTCTCCATCTTCGCTGTGCAACTCTTATCAATTCATCCATCTTGTTTTTGTGTGGTTTTGGGACAGTCCAGATTTGCTGTTGGCTGTCAAAGAAAGGCCAAAAAGAGCAGATGTTGTCACAAATGAAAATGTCCAGAAGCACAACACACTGAAAAGCACAAACAGTGACAGCAGTGAGACAATAGCAAGCATGTGGAGATCACTCTTAATGTTTCCCCACGGTCTGCGTCCTTCAGAGGCAGCATTTGAAGGCGAAACCCCTAAGTTGAAACCTTAAACCTACCTTGAAACCCTTACTCGAACCCCTAACTAATTCTTGAAGCCCTCATTTGAAATCCTTATCAATTGTTGAAACCATAACCTAAACCCCCAACCAATTCTCAAAAACCTAATGTGAAGCAATAACCATGCCTTATACCTTTATTTTTAAACTGTAACTGTAGTTTAAAACCCTAACCCTGTATAGAAACCATAATTTGAACCCCTAACCAATTCTCGAAGCTCTAATTTGAAACCCTTATCAATTCTTGAAATTCTCAAAACCCTAATTTGAAGCCAGAACCATGCCTTATAACCCTACTTTTAAACCATAATGTACAGTAGTTTGAATTTAAACCAATTTTCGAACACTTATTTAAAACCATAACACTGACTTGAAATCCAAATTTGAAACATCATTCATGGCAGGCCCCCCAACTATTAAATACAACCTTATTTTAAAACAAACTGTTTGAAAACGAAACTCGAAAACCGTATGCCTGGCTTGAAACCCTACTTTGAAACCAGACGTCCGGCGGGTGCTCTGTATCTAGTTGCCGCTGCTTCCTGCAGACAAGTGCATCACTCTTGTTCCGCTGCCCGCACAGTACACCCCTAAGGCGCGGCACTGCGCAGTCCTGAGCGTGCACAATGTCTCATCAGTGTCTCTTGTGTGTACTTGGAGTGGCGTTCATTTGTTTTGATTTAACACCAGCAGCCAGGCAGCGCAGTTCGCCTTGTCAGCAGCGGGAAAAACATACAATTGTCCTTCTCATGATGGACAATCGTCGACACTGACAGCAGCAGGAGATGTTTTCAAACAAGACTGAACACTTAACCCTTAACGGAAATCCCAACCAATTAACACTGACTTGAAAGCCGTATTCCAATACGGAATATATAATATAATATATGTCGTATACTGTGTGTACATATTTGTAATACCCTACCTACCACACGCAACAATCCCTATTTTGAAACGCTAACGTTGGCTTAAAACATGAATTTAAAACAATAACCCTGACTTGAAAGTCTACCTTTAAACCATAACCCAAGTTTCAAATCCCAATTTGAATCATTAACCATGGCTTGCCTGGAAGTTCTACTATGAAACCCCAACCCTGTATTGAAACCCACATTTGAACCCCTACTTTCAAACCCTCATCCCAATTTTAAACTGTCCATCCATCCATCCATTTTCCATACTGCTTATCCTCACTCGGGTCGCGGGCAGTGCTGGTGCCTATCTCAGCTAACTCTGGGCGAGAGGCGGGGTACACCCTGAACTGGTCACCAGCCAATCGCAGGGCACATATAGACAAACAAGCATTCACATTTACGGGAAATTTAGAGTGGTCAATTAACCTACGATGCATGTTTTTGGAATGTGGGAGGAAACCGGATTGCCCTGAGAAACCCCATACAGGCACGGGTCTCCCCGTGCAAACCCATGCAAACTCCACACAGGTGAGGGTGGATTTTAACCTGAGTCCTCAGAACTGTAAGGAAGATCTGATCATTTGAAACTGTACCTTGAGACCCTACCCCTGGATTAAAATAATTTAAAACCATAACCTGAGTTTGAAACCCTAATTTGAAGCTCTACCTTGACACCCTAACCCTGGATTGAAACTATAATTTGAAATCAAAACCCGAGTTTGAAGCCCTAATTTGAAACATTAACACTGTCTTCAAACCCTACTTTTCAACTTTAACCTCAGTTTGAAACTTAATTATGAACAATAACCCTTTCTTAAACCTTACTTTGAAACCCTCATCCTAATTTTAAACACAAACCCGAAAGCGTTTTTGAAACCATAATTTGAAACTCTAATTTGCCACCCCAGGCCTCGCTTGAAACCCTACTTTAGAACCACAACCCTAGTCTGAAGCTTTAAATGAATTTCCTAATTTGAAAGACTAACCCTGGTTTGAATCTCTCATTTTAAACCATATTCCTAACTTGAAATCTTAACCTGGACTCATTACACATCTTGAAACAATAACTTGGAACCCTAAACATGTCTTGAAATCTTAATTTGCAACCCTAACCAGACAGTCAAACCCTAACCCTTATCTGGCACATTAATCCAGTCTTGAAATCCTAATTTGAAACCCTAATTTGACAATTGACCCAAAGTGAATCCTGAAACCCCAATCCCCCCCAAAATTTTATGTTAATCATGCCTTGAAACCGTACTTTAAAACCGTAACCCTTGTTTGAAACCTTAAATTGAAAACACAACCTAAATTTGAAATCCTAATTTCAAACCTTAACACTGTCTTAAAACCCTACCTTCAACCCATAATCAAAACACCTAATTTTAAACTCTACATTGAAAGTCCAATCCTAACCCCAAACCCAAAGACTAAATTGAAACTTTAACAATATCTTGAAACCCTACTTTTAAACCACACCCTTAGTTTGAAGCTCTAATTTGCTTTCCTCACTTGAACCGCTAATGCTGCCTGAAACCCGAATCCTTTTTTTTTTAACCCAAAGCTCTCACATAAAACCCTAATTTGAAACCGTAACCTGGCCTTGAAACCCTACTTATAGATGCTCAAGGTCTCTTTCCTTGCTGTTCAGCTCCATGTGGCCCCGCAACTCTCAGGACCAAGGAGGCGGTGCGGTGGCGTCGAGGCGGTGGTCCCAGCCAGGCCCCGCGTTGCCCGCCGCCCCCCATCAGCGGTAGCAGTGTGGGGCCCAACCCCACCTACTTCCATGCCGCGTACAACGTGAGAGCCGACGAGCACTACGGGAGGCCGCCCTTGGTCGGGATCGGTCAGGGCGACGCTTCCGTCCCACCGGTGCGCAGGAGGGGGGCCCTGGTGGTCCACCGTGACATCATCTTGGCCCACCAGCAACACAAGAGGCTCAACACGCCGCAGGCCAGGAGAAAGCGATGGGAGTGAGTTATTTATTTAAATTTTTATGAAACCCCAAAAGTTTCAATGCAGTGGGCGTCAATCATCCATGAATTTTCGTTATTCGCAGGTCTGGCCCAATCCCGATACACCGCAAACAGCCGGGGTCCACTTTACCACCATAATGATCAACATTAGAATACAGTAGCGTAGTAGGCCCGAGTGTTCACTGAATACGGGGCAGAGGTTTTATTCCTAAAAAAGTGTATTTAATATAATTGTAAGCCACTGTAATTAATGTATTCAAAGTTTAGCTTCAACATTAATACTGCGCTTCAATATCGGAAAATAAAACTACTTAAATGAGAATTTTATTCAAATGTATTTAAAATTTTGAATAAAAACTATCGAAATAGTGCACCCATGGGGCCCAGCCTCAAGAGACAATGTGGGTACCACTTCCCATGGGCTCACCACCTCTGGGAGGGGCCAAGGGGGTCGGCGTGCAGAGAGCTGGGCGGTGGCTGAAGGTAGGGACCATGGCAGTCTGATGCCTGGCTGTGGAACCGTGGCCCAGCTCTACACCTGCAGTGTTGTTGAGGGTGCATGGGAGTTTGCCCAACCAATCTACATGTTCTTTGTGGACACGGAGAAGGCATTTGAACATCTCTCTCAGAAATCCTGTGGAGGGTGCTCCGGGTTCAGTCCCTGTACGAACGGTGTCAGAGTTTGGGCCGCTTTGCCGGCAGTAAATTGGCTTCGTTTCCAGTGAGGGTTGGACTCCGCCAAGGCTGTCCTTTGTCATTGATTCTGTAATTTGTAATTTGTAGTCGCTGCCAAGGCGGCTCAGTATTGCATCTCTGCTTTTTGCAGATGATGTGGTTCTGTTGGCTTCATCAGGCCATGATCTCCAATTCTCACTGGAGTGGTTCGCAGCCGAGTGTGAAGTGGCTGGGATGAGAATCAGCACCTCCAAATCTGAGACCCTGGTCCTTAGTCGGAAAAGGGTGGCGTGCCCTCTCCAGGTCGGGGATGCGATCCTTCCCCAAGTGGAGGAGTTCAAATATCTTGGGGTCTTGTTCACGATTGAGGGAAGAATGGAACGGGAGATCGACAGGCGGGATCGGTGCAGCGTCTGCAGTAATGTGGGCTTTGTATCGGTCTGTTTTGGTGAGGAAGGAGGTGAGTCAAAAGGCTATGCTCTCGATTTACCAGTCTTATCGACGTTCCTACCCTCACCTATGGTCACGAGCCGTGGGTCATGACCTAAAGAACAAGATCGCAGATACAAGCGGCCGAAAGAATTTCCTGCCAAGGGTGTCCCGGCTTTTCCTTGGCGATAGGGTGAGAAGCTCGGTCATCTGGGACGGGCTCAGTATCGAGCCGCTGCTCCTTCGCATTGAGGGTAGCCAGATGAGGTGGCTCGGGTATCCGATTAGGGTTAGGGTTTTGGGGTGTGTGTGTGTGTACCAAAATGAATTACAGGATACAGTTCATAGATAAAATGAGAATTTAATTCAATAATAATAAAATAGTTATCCAAAATATAAATACATTTATTAAATCTACCCAAATGATTAAATTAAATCACTTAAATGCATTATATATAGTATATATATATATATATATATATATATATATATAGTATATATCCATCCATCCATTTTCTGAGCCGCTTCTCCTCACTAGGGTCGCGGGCGTGCTGGAGCCTATCCCAGCTGTCATCGGGCATATATATATATATGCCCGATGACAGCTGGGATAGGCTCCATATATATATATATATATATATATAGTAGACTATTAGGCTCCAGCACTCCTGCGACCCTAGTGAGGAACAGCAGTACAGAAAATGGATGGATGGATGGATGGATGGATATTTATCCGTCTGTTGAAGTGATGTAGTTGTTACTAATACCGTTAGATGTCGCCAGATTCTCAGAAAAGAACTGCCTTATAAACTGTACTAATGTCTCAATGGCACTGAGAAGTTAAGTGAAAGCGACAAAATGCAAGTTTTTAGTGCATAGTATGAAATTAAATCATATAAGACGATCAAATGAAGTGAAATGAAATAATTGGCTACTTCACATGACGGCACATTAATTTTATTTTCTATTTTGCTTGGAAAGACACTTTTTTGTTGTTGCTGCTGTTGCTCTGCGTTGTGTTGATTGTGTTGCATTGTGTTGTTGCAGTCAGTCTCACAATCAGCTAATAGTCTCAGTGCAGCGACAGCGCCTTTTCTGGAATCAAATAACAATACGAGCAATTAGTTAATTCCTCCGCTGACATCAGCAGTCCTCGTAAATTGTCAATGACACTCTACTTTCCCAGCTGCCTTGAACGCAGCGGCGACCATAAACCACACGTTTTTTTTTTTTTTTTAAAGGTGATGAATTAGTGTGTGAGGATTCTGCATATATTTTCCTTTCTTTGATCTGCCACTCAGGGTCACCTGCTTTCTGATTGGCATAATATGATGATGATATCGATTTATCTAATTATTCAATGCATTATAAAAGTCTGGTTTATTGTTAGAAAAGCACAAACCTTTTGTAACATTATGAATACAATGAGTATTTAATCAGAGAAAAGGAATATTAAAAACATTTTGACTCATCTCTAGCTCTACTAAAGAAGAAATAAATTGCTTATAAGGTCACCTTTTGATTTGAGTAACAGACAACACTGTTGGAAATGTAGTATATAAAGTATAACAACTACACAAAAAAGAAACAAAGACAAACTCATTATCATATATCATATAATGTATATATATTTTTTACAGTCTCTCACCTGCACCTGGCTGACTTTCTTTAAAAAAATTAGCGTATGTCCAGATATTGAAAAGCAGACATTTGCAAACAGTGCTTCATAAGGTGAAAGAATGATTTACTTTTTAATTGAAGCATATATCTTGTTTTGTCGAAAATATAAGACCTTTTCAAAGATATATTGCTTTTTTTTTTAATTCTCGAAAATATACAACTTATTTATTTAAATATATGGACTTTTTTTCAAAATCTATTTTACTTTTAATTTTAAAATGTACAACTTATTTTCTCCACATACATAACTGTAAAATAAAAAAAACATTTCCTAACCTTTTGGTCCTCAAAAATATTTGACGTTTTCTTCCTAAAAAAATCATTTAAAAATGCTAATTTGTTTTTCTCAAATTTAGCACACAGTCGCATTAGCCAGGAGTACTATTATTTTGTTGCTATTTGAAAGATAGGCTTAAATTGAAATGATGAAAAAAAGTAACAATAAACAAAAAGGGAGGAAAAAACTTTTTCAATTGTCAAACATATTCCACCCCGTCGTCTAGATGGCAGTATAGCGCATTTGACATCTGCCAAACAACGATCCTGTCCTTTGATTGGCATGAGGACAGGAAGTGAACAGGAAGTGGATGAAATGGGTCTGGACTAAAAGTTGATTGAGCAATTTTTTTTAACTTGAGTTGAGTGGAACCTTCTTTGTCTTTGAAAGTCTTTGCATACATGTTGCAAAATGAAAAAGAATGAAGCAGAAGTGCACAAAGAAATTAGCACTAATATGGAAATGAAAGGAAAATATGAATCAAGATGAAGACTTAACGTCAGGTGAGTTTAATTAGTTCTACTGCTTTGCTTTTGTAGTAATTCTACTGCTTTGTATGTGGAGTACTCCATCAATTATTTTGTATCGTACGTTCTTTGACTAATATTTTTCACTATGGCTTATATAACAATAGTACAACTCCAAGTCCAATGAAGTTGAAGTTAAATCAAAACAGAATACAATGATTTGCAAATCATGTTCAACCTATATTTAATTGAATACACTACAAAGACAAGATATTTAATGTTCAAACTGATAAACTTTATTGTTTTTAGCAAATAATCATTGACTTAGAATTTTGTGGCTGCAACACGTTCCCAAAAAGGTGGCACAGGGTCATGTTTACCACGGTGTTACATCACCTTTTCTTTTAACAACATTCAATAAACGTTTGGGAACTGAGGACACTAATTGCTGGAGCTTTGTAGGTGGAATTCTTTCCCATTCTTGCTTGATGTACAGCTTTGGCTGTTCAACAGTCCGGGGTCTCCGTTATTGTATTTTACACTTCATGATGCTCCACACATTTTCAATGGGAGACAGGTCTGGACTGCAGGCAGACTGCCTTGCCGCTTACATGCAGTGATTTCTCCAGATTCTCTGAACATTTTGATGATGTTATGGACTGTAGATGATGAAATCCCTAAATTTCTTGCAATTGTACGTTGTCCTTAAACTTTTCGATTATTTTCTCACGTACTTGTTCACAAAGAGGTGAACCTCGCCCCATCTTTGCTTGTGAATGACTGAGCAATTCAGGGAAGCTCCTTTTATACCCAATCATGGCACCCACCTGTTCCCAATTAGCCTGTTCACCTGTGGGATGTTCCAAACAGGTGTTTGATGAGCATTCCTCAATTTTCTCAGTCTTTTTTTGCCACCTGTCCCAGCTTTTCTGGAACATGTTTCAGTCATAAAATTCCAAGTTAATGATTATTTGTTAAAAACAATCAAGTTTATCAGTTTGAACATTAAATATCTTGTCTTTGTAGTGTATTCAATTAAATATAGGTTGAAGATGATTTGCAAATCATTGTATTCTGTTTTTATTTATGTTTAACACAACGTCCCAACTTCGTTGGAATTGGGGTTGTAACTGGTAGCAGCCATTATGAATTTGGTTTTCAAAGGTGTCAATCTCTGAGAAATAATAATAATAAAACGCAATGTGTGTGTGTGTGTGTGTTTGTATATGTATAACTTGTAGGGCGAATACGAGAAGTTATGTCTTTCATCCCACAAGAGTCCCTTGTGAAATCAGTTAATGCGGTTGAGAAACTAGTGGCTAATGCTGGCGACCATATCAAATTTTAAATAAAACTACATGCAATACACTCTCTTCTCATGTTCATTTCTTGTAAGAATTATCGTTCAGAAATAAATTACAAGTACTTAATAAAAATAGGGAGTTACTTTTGAATCACCCGGTATGTACACACACACACACACACATTACGCACATGTTACGCACATGTTAAGGAGCCCTTCATCCAATTTCAATATGGACATGGACACCCTCAAATGAAAGCCAAGAGTCTGAACCTCATGTCCATTTCCATCATATAACTATATTTGAAAGGTTTCATTAAACAGATAAAAAAAACTGTCAATGTCCAAATATATATGGACCTAACTATAGATAGATAAATTCCAATACTTTCTGTTTCGCCAGCTCTTCTTTGCCCCAGGTCCTCCCACCCCATCCACCTCATTCACATTTGCTGAGGCACTCCTCTTCCTCCTTTTCTTCATCCTCTTTTTCATCCTCCCCTCCACTCCCATCAACCAACAAATCAATTCATACGGAAGCATGAGAAGAAGTGGCCAAAAAAGAAGAGAATGGAAAGAGCAATCGTCCAATTAGCTTGGACGCTACGTCAGCTCGCTTACTTTGCCTGCCCGTCAAAAACGCATGCACACGCACTAAAACCAAAGTGCTGTGTCAGCTGTTTTTGGCTACCAAGTCAACCATTTTCCAACAAGACTCTCGTTTTCCGCTATTGTTTTTCTACTTGTTTGTCTCGTTGCTAGATTGGGAGTTCTGTCAATCATCTGCTCACCTTTGTGTTGATCTGCTCACTGTTTTCCTGTCCAGGGAGATAATAACAATAATAGTAATAATAATAATTTCATTTGTGTAGCGCTTTTAAAATGTTCTCAAAGACACGTTACAGGTTAAGAAAAGTGTTAAAAAAAAAAAAAAAAAAAAAACTAAATTACAAAATGGGTAACAGAAAAAAACAGTAGATGGGTGGAACATCCTGGACGTTGCTTCCTGTCGTAGAACTTTTCAGTCTATTTATCGGTGAACAATTTAGTACATTTATAAAAAGGAATTCACACAACTCAATCCACGCTTGTATTTCACAATTTTTTTTAGTTTCACAAATTCATTTGCTATTTCAATAAATTACTTGTTACTTTTTATTAAATTTATTGAAACATTTTCAAATTATTTTATATTTCATAAATGCATTTCAATAAACTGTACGTTTTAATAAATGTATTTAAATTTAAAATAAAAACAGGAAATATATCAAACATACATGTGAAATAATATAATGTCACAAACATGAACAACACATTTAAATACATTATTTACATTTCTGTTCTTGCCTCAGCCTCGAGGTTTTTGTTCATTTTCCTCTGAAAGGAATTCTAGAATTCCATTTTTTTGTCCGTTGTCTTTTTTTGCACTAGTTGGGCTTGTATTTTAGGAGAAGTAGTAGTGTTGTGGTGTCCCTGTGAAGGAAAATACATCTGGTTATAACGTTAGCCTCAAGTGCGTTCCCATGAAGTAAAACGATTTCAGACGAGGACATTCACATTTATCTACACCATCACAGTGCCCAAAGCGCTTGGGCACATTCACCCATTCACACACATTCATACACCAATGGGCGACTGCTGCCATGCAAGGCGCTACCAGGCCCACTGGGAGCAAATTAAGGTTCAGCATCTTACCCAAGGACACTTCGACATGCGGACAGTCGTAGCCGGGATTTGAACCAGTGACCCTTTGGTCACTAGACAACCCGCTCTACCTACTGAGCGAATGTCACAGTACTCAGAAGCGACATTACTAGCGATGCTACATTAGCTTCATAGCTCCTAAATGTGAGCTGTCTAATAATTCTTTCCGATCGTGTATAAAATGCTTAAGTCCTCCTCGCCATTAATTGCCGCTACACTGTGGTGGTTTAACACGTTCTTGGTCTTTGTTCACAATTAGCTGTCAATGTGTTAATTGAAATTTTATGTATCAAAAGTATTAGTGGGATCCGAGTGAGTACTGGTATCGATCTGGGGGGGGGGGGAAAAGTGGTATTGCACATCCGTACTATTAATGAATTTATACTGTGACTCATTATTTTGTATTTTAAATAAATTAACTGAAATATTGACAATTTTTATATTTTCTTCCCCCACTGACTTTATGTATTTAATGATGTTTTGGCACCAAAAATGCTCCAAATTTACATAGCTTTTACCTGTGCGTGTGTGCGTTTTTGTGCGTGCTCTCAGCCTACTGGGTGAGATCAGAGCACAGTGATGGCAGGAGGAAGGTTGTGGGGGGTTATAGCGGGGGTGGTCTCAAACGGGGCGGTAGCAGGAATCCCTGCGGGGGTTGCCTACGTGAACCCTCGTGTGTACGCCTACACACATGCAGCATCCTCTTCATCCTCACCAGCTGCATTGATAGCAGAGGAACATCCTCACCTTCATCATGTGGTTCCATCGTCATCATCAATTGCGTCACGTCCTCCTGCCGTGCAACCGCCGTGTGGTCGGCTGTCATTGTACGCACCTCCCCTTGCTCTTCCTCCTCTGCCTCCTCCTTTTTCCCGACACTGCGCCGTGCTTCTGGCAGTGGGAGTGGGCATGGGCTTTTATCATGCCTGCAGCCTTTTTACGGGAATCACATGACGCAGCGCGCACAATCACGACGCGAGGAAAACATGGACGATCGCTTTAGCACATTGATATAATGGCTTGTTATGAAGCAGCTTTTTTTAATGTCAGTTTTAGTCTTGGATCCATCCATCAGTTGGATGTACTATTCTACTATCATTTGGATGTATACTATTCTTTGCGTACAACGTACACTGAGGTGAAGGAAAGCAGGAAGAATAGTCAGCAGGATTGTGTATTGCGGAAAAGAACTATAAATGTATTCATAGGCAGTTGAGAATGAAATAAATACCAAATCTATGCTATGAATACTATATTTGAAGATGTGAACGTGACCAAAAGCAGCAAGAATAGTCAGCAGAATTGTAGTTACCAAAAACGACTATGTACTGTACAATATATAAAAGCAGTTCAGAATTAAAAAAAAAAAACAATAGTTTACTATGCATACTATACAGTATATGAAGATGCTAATGTGAGCAATAGCAGCAAGACTAGTCAGCAGCATTGTATATTGCAAAAAACAATACTTGTATCAGTAGAGTATATGTAACCAGTTGAGAATTAAATAAACAGCTACAGTCATCGCTAAAAACATTGGTTTTCCTTTTTCTTTTTCCCCCTGACTAACTGTCTTGAAATCAAACTAAACCTTTACTGTTTTAAGTCAATTAGGATTCCCAAAATTATTTCTATTTGCTAAATTTCAGAATAATGAGAGGACTTTTTCAGACAAATATATACATCATAAAAAACAGTCATGGCTAAAAACATTGGCACCCCAGGACAAAAACACCAAGACTAGTCAGCAGCGTGTTCCGTGAGCACTTTATTTTACAGGTGCAGGGAATCTCCCTCTTTGCAGGAACTGTTAGTTCAGTTTTAGTTTAGTTAGACTTTTTAAATTCTAAATTGTCTCCTGTGGGACAGGGTGGTGCTTCCAAAAAGACCGACGCCACCCAAGAAGAACACGAGCTTACCTGCCAAGCCAGCCAGCGCTTACACTTCTTAGCGTTGGACAGGTGGCGAGATCTGGCTTGAAGGTTTTCAGCACTCTGGACAGCTCCAGGGGGCCTTGGAAAGCTGTCAGTGTGTTTTTAAAATGTGCTGAAAACACTGTCCGCCACCTCTTTTTCCAATTTCTAAACAAGAATAAAGCAAAGCATCAGAGCGAGAGCTACACTTTTGTGTGGAGAGGCAACAGCTTGCTAGAAAGCGGCTCTTTGGGAAGCTTCAAACAGCAGTCAGATGTGCAGCCAGACTGGCAGTTGGCTCGGCGGAGTTATGAGAGAGAGAAAAAAATAAAAATAAAAAAGTGTCCTCAAAATAACAGCACGTCCTCCAATAACAAACAAAACTCCCCCAAACTCGCCTGCTGCTTTCTACTTTTCACTGCCAAACATGCTCATGAAGTACAATATTATATTTTTAAGGCAGGGATGTCCAAGCTTTTTCCACTGAGGACTGCTTGTTGAAAATAATAATAATAAAAATAAATAAGTAAGCTATTTTGTGACATTCAGTTTTAATTTTTTAAACCAATAAATTGTTTTTACTTTTTTATTTAAAAAAATATGTGTATTTTAAAAATACAAAATAGGGTGGTATATTGTAATAGTCAAGATTTTCTTTGTTTTTAAGCATTTTATAAACGATAATATATGGTGATATATTGTGACTTTACCCTTTTTCATTTTCAACTTAGAAAAATATATAAAAAAGAAAAATAGAAAAGATAAAAAAATTGAAAATAAACATCTTTTTAAATTAAAATAAATAAATATTTCTTTCCCCCATTAAAAACAAATATAAATCAAACAAATCAAGTGTTTTACCTTTTAAATCATTTTTGTTTCATAAAAACAAACTAAATTACTGTAACAATCACTTTGAGTTGTTTTGCGTTTTTGAACATTGTTTTCAATTTACATTAAAACATACAAAATTAGTGTAACATTTGCTTTTTAAAAAAAAAAAAACATTGTAAATTTAAATAAAAAAATAGGGTAATATCTTTAACTTAAATTAAAATGTTTATTTTTATATTTTAAGTATCATTAAAAAAAAATACAAAGACATTTTAAAACATCCACATTTTTTTCAAAATAAAAAGTAAACACAGCATTTAAGGTCTTCGTGCAACTGGGGTTTAGTTTTATTGGCATTCGTTGTTCCTGCTGTGGACATCTTTGCCTCTAAGGGGCTGTGTGATGCACGCAATGAGATACACACTTGCAGTAACAAAGAAAGTAGAAGTCATGATCAAATATTGTTATTATAATTTGTTTTTCACAGAGGTTGAAGAATATACAGTCCCCTCCAAAAGAATTGGAACGGCAAGGTCAATTCCTTTGTTTTTGTTGCATACAGAAGACATTTGGGTTTCAGATCAAAAGATGAATATGAGACAAAAGTTCAGAATTCCAGCTTTTATTTCATGGTATTTACATCTAGATGTGTTAAACAACTCAGGAAAGAGCACCTTTGCTTGAAGCCACCCACTTTTCAAGTAAGCAAAATTATTGGAACAGACATTATTAAATTAACAAAGCGAATAACATTTCACATTTGGTGGTGTTCTATAACCCTTACTTGCAATAACTGTGACCCATTGACTTCACCAGACTGTTGCATTCTTCATTTGAAATGATTTTCCAGGCCTTTACTGCAGCCTCTTTCAGTTCTTGTTTGTTTCTGGGGGGTTCTCCTTCAGTCTCCTCTTCAACCTCTGTTGAGTTAAGGTCCGGTGATTGACTTGGCCAGTCGAAGAACTTCCACTTTTCCTCCCTGATGAAGTCCTTTGTTGTGTTGGCAGTGTGTTTTGGGTGATTGTCTTGTTGCATGATGAAGCGGTTCCCAATTAGTTTTTTCTGTACATTTCCTGACAAAATGGTTTTGTAGACTTTCATTCTGCTGCTACCACTCTTCAATGGTGTTTTTCATTCGCTGACCTAGACCTTACTACTATGTTAGCACCTTAGCAACCTGTTGTTGTGCTCACGTGGGCTCTGCAACCATCCGGGCGAGTAAGAGTGGTAAAATCAGAGGTTTTAGATCCAGTCCGATCCAATCCGATACTCGTTTTTTGCTGACATTGGACCGATTTCCGACCTCGACGATCGGATCGGGACACCCCTAGTTATTAGAGTATGCGGCAGGCCAATTTAAAAACAAAAACATGCTACTTGAAGTCTTATACACTACTGTATAATATATTGTCATTGCAGTTGTGTTTCCACTGAGTGCTCTGGTCACGTTTGCGGTTTGGAAGTGTATATCCTGGTGCGTGCCTGCGTGTGTGGGCGGGATGAGCTCCGTAAACAGCCTGATATCATACCGTAACATCATCTATTTAAGGAATACCTGTCAGTTTGGAGCTATAGGGGACAACAGTGATGGAAAATGTATTGATCACTTGTGTTATACTACAGTATAATCCTCGTATTTACAGTGAGTCCTCGTATTTAAACAACTTTTAACACTCGTTATCCATCCTGAAAGACACTGTCACTTCCTGCCTGCTCTTGGGTTGGGCATCGTTTGAATTTGAGCGATTCCGATTCCTTATTTCGATTCCGGTTCCAAACGAATCTCGATTCTGATTGTTTTAGGGGGCGGGGTCAAAAACGTTTGCATGGTTTAAATCAAAGGTGTCCAAATTATGAACATCCATTTTCTCGCAGCCCGCAGCATAGACTAAAATGAACATTTGACTCACGGTTCTTTATAAAAGGTATCGATATCAAACCTATGAACTAAAAGGCAATGTGTGTGGAACCAGCCTAATTGACTTAATATTCATTAATGAATGTTTCAGCAAAAAGTTAAATATGGCATTGTTAAAATAGTTATTTGAGACTGTTTCATCACGTCAAATGGTTTATATGTGCAAGTTTTAACTTGACTTCCTGTTTTAAGCTTGTAGCCTTTTATTTAGAGGGGTACGCACCGGAACTCAGCATTTTGGCACGAAAAGTAACTTCACACGGCACCGGTGATTTTTATTTTATTTGTAAAAAAATTTTAATGGATGGAACCAAATGCTATAAAACGCTGATTCCTTTTCCTACCCAACGATGAATCACAAGGTTAGTGTTTGTGATACAGTGAGACGTTTATGTGAATTTTGTCCCAATTAATTGTGATGTAAAGTTGCTACAGTGATGTTTTAGCCCAAAGTTAAATTAAGCTGCTTTTTTTTTTTTTTTTTTTTGTAATTGCCGCTTACGTTGGTTTGAAGACTAAATTAAAGGCTAAAAACGATCAGTGCAAAAGTGCAAGCAACTGTTTACCTTATCTGTCTCAATGTTGGCATAGACTTATTTTGTTGTTTTACTCACCCAGTTGACTGAGACTTCAGTGAAGCTCCGCACGGTGTAGGCTGAGGCTCGGAATGCGTCAGACGGTACACATCGTGAAAGCCTCCTTTGCACAATGTAATCTTATCTTCGTGTTGCACTGAGGCGACTGGTCTTAAATTTTAACAAAGTTAAGTCAAACTTTTGTTCGCCGCAGCCACCGTTGGGCACAAGCACGTCATCGTACGTGTTCTTCTTCGTTTGGTTTACGCCGTTTCGTCGTTTTTTTCACCACTTCTTCTTCGCGCCTGGAGGACTAGTTAGCAAAACTGGGAACCGAAATTTCTAAATCTGAACGGTTCCGGGAGAACCGGAAGGTCAGTCCCGGTTCCAATCGGTTCTTGATTCTCGATGCCCAACCCTACTCTGCTCTGATTGACAGACCAAATCAATTAACGAGCTCATTAATCACTGATGAGCATTGATGTCTCGCAGTTAGACAAAACAATAAAAAAATAAAAATAAATGTTAAATCGATGTAGTCTGACTTCACTGAGACAAAGTAATATGACTTTTTACAACAATTACATCCCCCACAGAGACATAATAAAATATTACAGTGAATGTAAAAAGTCTACACATTCTATACATTTAAACTGGAGGCTGTTCAAATGCCAGGTTTTTCAGATAAAAAAAGACTAAAAGAAATCATTTCAAAACTTTAAAAAAAAAAAAAAAAATGTTCAAACCATTTTTACCTATAACCTGTACAACGCAATTAAATAAAAATAATCTTTGGGAGTGAACTAAAGACAAACAACTGAGATAATGTGGTTGCACAAGTATGTACACCCTCTTATAAGTGGGGATGTGGTTGTGTTCAGAATCAACCAGTCATGTTCAAACTCATGTTAAATGTGAGCCAGCACACAGCTGCCACCATTTAAACTGCGTCTGAAAAAAAAAAAAAAAGTGTGGTAGTCTAACGTTAGCACAAAACCTTAAGGCTCTTCCAAGCCCCCCAAAAATGTCAAGCCTACTAGAACAGCTGAAATTTGGGGTTAATCGGACGCACTTCCTTACTAGGCACAATTATCATTAAGCTGCACTCCAGTTGCCTCAAATAACAAAAGTTTTTGCAACTTTTTGACTCCAAAAACTAACTAATTATTATTTTTTGACCTGTAGGTAAGGCTAGATGCTCGCTTCATGTCAGGAGAGGGGAGGATGGTGGGGGGGCGGACGGAGGATGTGGGGGTGCTCCGGGGAGGTGCCGTGCGTGCATGCGCTGCCAGGTTTGTCCGCCGATCGGCGCGGCGCTCTCTCTGCTTTCGTCAGATCTGATGCTGAGTGCGTGCACCACCTCCTACACGACGACCCCCGTGAGCGCACCACCACCACCAGCAGCCTGAGAAAAAGAAGAAACAAACAGATTGAAAGAGAGGGATACAGAGAAAAAGAGAGTGAGGTTGTGGTTACCCCTCTCTCCGGTCCGAGTAGCGATGCTGCTGGGCGGGGGCTGCCTCCATGTACCTTTTGGCGGCAGATGATGATGAAGATGAGAGCGTCAACGCTCCTTTTCCATTATGAGAACACTGTTCTCCTCTGGTTCCTCTCCACCCAGGCCTCTACTTGCTCCCTGCATTTTGGATTATAGATGACTCTGGAGAAGGACCTTCTTTTTTCACCCTTTCATCGAGGAGGAGGAAGAGGACGAGGTGAGGAGATTTAAGTATCCGAGCAATCACGCCCAAAAGCAACGACCGACGCCTTGGTGGTGGGGAGGAGGAGGAGGAAAGAGGGGGGATGCCGCACCGTCCATCATCAAACATCAACAAATGTCAGCAGGATTTTGGGGAAGCCCCCCCAGCTCGCGCGGCGCGTGTAACCCGAGTGGCGCGGCAACATTGCGGATATTTGCCAGGCACGGCGTCAATGAATTATTAACTCTTTTGGCTATTTTTTCCACAGAGGGGAGAGAGAAAGAAACGAGCAGGAGGAGAGGGGTGGTGGCGGGTGGGGGTAAATAAATGGGTTTCGATGAAGGAGGAAAAGCCAACTGCGGATGCTGTCAGGATGCGGTAGGCTGCTGAGAGGAGGAGGAGGAAGAGGAGGAGGAGGAAGGGGGGCAACGACGCAGTCTCCAGCACGAGTGGAGATGATTGCAATCTTCATCTGTGCAGCCAGCAAATGGAGTTTATTTTTTATTTCTTTTTTTTTTGAGTAGGTGTTGTTAAGATTACATAAACTCACACACATAGCCCTGCCTCCTTATATGGAGTTAGCTCTCCACCACTGAAGGAGAGAATCTCTACGACGACGACGACGAGGAGGAGGAGGAGGCAGGTGGCATGTGGAGGTGTCCCTCCAAGCTCCCTTCTAACCTCTGGCGTTCGGTGTCTACAGAATGGCGCGCTTTGGAGACGAGCACCCCAACAGGTATGGAGGAGGACAAGGAGGACAAGGAGGGGGCAGCGGACAAGGAGGAGGGGGCGGCGGCCGAGGGGGCAGCCGCCAAGGGGGGCCCCCCGGGGCGCAGCGGATGTACAAGCAGTCCATGGCTCAGAGGGCTCGCACCATGGCCCTGTACAACCCGATCCCCGTGAGGCAGAGCTGTCTGACCGTCAACCGCTCGCTTTTCCTCTTCAGCGAGGACAACCTGGTGAGGAAGTATGCTAAAAAGATCACAGAGTGGCCATATCCTTTTCATCCCAAACCCTGGGATGTCTTGTTTCGTGTGTGTGCGTGTGTGTTTGTGTGTGCGTGTGTGGAATTAGAGGATGCTGGTATTGGTTGCCATGACGCCAGCATCTTGTTCAGCTGGTGCAACACGCCGCGATTTTTGCTCGGTATGTTCCGAAAGTTGCTCAAAGTCGAATTTATCAACAGAGGTGGCAAAAGCTCCCCGGTTCACGTTCTTCCATGCCGCTGCTGTTTTTCCTCTGCTTTTTAACTCATTCACTGCCAGCCGTTTTCAAAGCAGAGTTTCCCATATTGCCAGCTCTTTAAAGATATTTTGACTGATCTTTTAAAAACCCACAAAATATTGTGTTTTGTGACAATATATTGCAGCAAACCTACCAAGAGACAGTCTCCCCTTTCACCACAAAAAAAAAAAAAAAAAAAAGTTTCTAGCCTTTTCCTCTTTGTTGATTGATTCATTCATTTTCCATACCGCTTATCCTCACAAGGGTCGCGGGCGTGCTGGACCCTATCCCTTCTTTAGTTTTTTTTTTTTTTTTTTTTTTTTTTTTAAAACAACTTTATAATAAAATTTAGTTTTTGGCTTCACCAAAAAGAGGATACAACTAGTTTTTTTTGCGAAAAGAAACATGTCAAGCAGAAGACTTTTAGGTTAATATTTTTTGCTTTTGTGACATCTCAAATTATCAAACAGCAAAAAGACTGAAAAAGGGCTTTTAATGGCAAAATATTAATTGATTTATGGATATACAATTAAGAAATGTGCCAGGAGTCACACTGACTCACCCCACATGGCCTAAGTTGAACGTCCGGGGCTCTTAACATGGCATTCGCCATTCATTCCATAAACTGCATCATCTTTTCAAATTAGTTCATGATTGTTGAGACTTTCGCCTTGTCCCATCAAGGATCACCACAGTGAGTTACTCGCATAATCTGTTTGGCATAGTTTTATACGCCAGATGACCGTGTCAATTAAATGGTAGTGGTAGGAAGTGACAAAGTACAAATATTTAGTTACTGTGCTTAAGTAGATTTTTCAGGAATCTGCACTTCCTTTTATTTCTGTCAATGTTTTACTTTACCTCCCTACATTTGAAAACAGATATCCATACTTTCTACTTCTTACCTTGCAAAATAGGCGTGTTACTTTTTTTTCAACCTTCATGGATGACGACACAATGGGGGAAAAAAAAAAAAAAAAAAAAAAAGACATCCATGGCCATATTTAAGAGAATTGTTTGTTTTTGGCTTCAAGAATGTTTCAAGGCGAATGCATTTTGTCTTATGTCAGCCTAACTCACGGTTCTGAGGGTACACGGTTCAAATCAGTGCTCTGGCCTTCCTGTGTGGAGTTTGCATGTTCTCTTCGTACTCCCTCCTCCTTGAGCCGTCACCTTATCGTGGTGGAGGGTTTTGTGTGTCCCAATGATCCTAGGAGCTAAGTTGTCTGGGGCTTCCCCCCCGTCCCCCCTGGTAGGGTTACCCATGGCAAACAGGTCCTAGGTGAGGGACCAGACTAAGCATGGCTCCAAAAAACCCTATGAATAAAATTAATGCATTTAGGTTTCCCGTGGCCGGACGCGGGTCACCGGGGCCCCCCTCTGGAGCCAGGCCCGGAGGTGGGGCTCGAAGGCGAGCGCCTGGCGGCCGGGCTATGGCCCGGCCAGGCACAGCCCGAAAGTGTAACGTGGGTCCCCCTTCCCATGGGCTCACCGCCTGTGGGAGGGGCCATAGGGATCGGGTACAGTGTAAGTTGGGCGGTGGCCGAAGGCGGGGACCTTGGCGATCTGATCCCCGGCTACAGAAACTGGCTCTAGTGACGTGGAATGTGGCAGGGAAGGAGCCCGAGCTGGTGTGTGAAGTTGAGAAGTTCCGACTAGATATAGGCGGGCTCGCCTCCACACACAGCTTGAGCTCTGGTACCCGTCCTCTTGAGAGGGGTCGGACTCTTTTCCACTCTAGAGTTGCCCATGGTGAGAGGTGCTGAGCAGGTGTGGGTATACTTATTGCCCCCTGGCTTGGCGCCTGTACGTTGGGGTTCACCCCGGTGGACGAGAGGGTATCCTCCCTCCGCCTTCGGGCGAGGGGCCGGGTCCTGACTGTTGTTTGTGCCTATGCACCAAGCAGGAGTTCAGATTACCCACCCTTTTTGGACTCTTTGGAGGGGGTGCTGGAGAGTGCTCCCACTGGGGACTCCATCGTTCTGCTGTGGACTTCAATGCTCACCTTGATAATGACAGTGAGACCTGGAAGGGCATGATTGGGAGGAAGGGCCCCCCGAGTGGTGTTCTGTTATTGGACTTCTGTGCTCACCACCGATTGTCTATAACGAACACCATGTTCAAACCTAAGGGTGTCCACACTTGCACTTGGCACCAGGACACCCGGGGTCGCCGCTCGATGATCAACTTTTATGGACAGAATTTCTAGACGCAGCCGAGGTGTAGAGGGGGTCCGGTTTGGTGGACCACTGTCCTCAGACAGAAAAGGGTGAAATGCCCTCTCCAGGTCGGTGATGAGATCCTTCCCCAAGTGGAGGAGTTCAAATATCTTGGAGTCTTGTTCACCAGTGAGGGAAGAATGGAACGGGAGAGCTCCAGGCGGATCGGTGCAGCGTCTGCAGTAATGCGGACTTTGTCTCGGTCTTTTGTGAAGGAGCTAAGCCGAAAGGCGAAGCTCCCGATTTACCGGTCAATCTACGTTCCTACCCTCACGAGCTGTGGGTCGTGACCGAAAGAACAAGATCCTGGATACAAGCAGCCGAAATGAGTTTCCTCCGCAGGGTGTCCAGTCTCTCCCTTAAAGATAGGGTGAGAAGCTCAGTCTTCCGGGAGGGGCTCAGAGTAGAGCCGCTGCTCCTCCGCATTGAGAGGAGCCAGATGAGGTGGCTCGGGCATCTGTTTAGGATGCCTCCTGTACGCCTCCCTGGTGAGGTCTTCCGGGCATGTCCCACCGGGAGGAGACCCCAGGGACGCCCCAGCACACGCTGGCTTGCCTGGGAACCTCTCGGGATCACCTCGGAAGAGCTGGAGGAAGTGGCTTTGGAGAGGGAAGTCTGGGCGTCCTTGATGAGGCTACTGTCCCTGCGACCCAACCTTGGATAAGAGGTAGAAAATGGATGGATCTTTGTACTGCGTCCTCCAAAAACATTCATGTTACCTTCATGAAAGACTCTTTATTTTCATCGGTGTGAATGCTGGTTTGTGTATATGTGACCTGTGATTTGTTGGCGACCAGTCAGAGTGTATCCTACCGCTTATCCAAATGATATAGAAAAAGTATTGATGAATGGGCTCTACCATATTTTTCCTCAAGTAGTAGTAGTAGTCACTCATGGGGGCATCATCTGCTTAAGGAACTGCTGCATCAATTTCCTTTCATTCATCCATTTCTACCCGGTTGCTAGCCAAAACAGCAGTACATACCCACAAAAAGCATAGTCTTGCCAGGTTGTGGACGAGTTCCCTTTGATGTTTTTTTTTCTCTAATTGTGGCTGTTTTAATATATGCGGTGCCCCAATTAGCCCCCAGTGCATCATTCGCTGAAAAAAATTAAACACCTCCCTCAAATAGACACTGTTTTTGTATTTGGAAATTTGTCAGTAGTAGTCAGGTTGTAAAGAAGAAGAAACCTTAATTCGTGGGGAAATAATTATTTTAATTATTTGAGGACATGGACACATTTGTTCACACATTGCATACTAAAATATGCTAACCAAAACAGCAACACCTAGTAATGGTGCTGTTTTTCGAATGAATTAAAGTCTGGCGACATAGCGCTTGTCAAATGAGTTTCCTGCAACTTATTTTATTTATTTTTATTTTTTATTTATTTTTATTTTTTTTATACAACCGCTTAAGAAGATTAAGCCTCCCTCATATAAACCCATCAAAAGTAGTAAGGCTTTATTAATGCAGAAATTCTCGAATTGTTGCTTTTCATTATGTATTACCCACACACTGGACATTTAAGCATTAACTGCGGCGCCTGTTGATGCTAACCAAACTGGCAGCACGAAGCGAAGGTGCAGTCCCACAGATGAATTACAGTGTGAAGATTTAGCAGTGTCGTAAATTAGTTACCTGTGCAATATTCCCTCAAATAGTTGTCCTGTTGGTTGCATTATGTGCTTTAGTAAAACGCACGCCTCCCTTAAATCAGGAGACGATAGTAAAGTGTAGTTCAGTGTGGAGACGTGTACCACATGTTGTAAATGATTTACCTGCGTAGTATTTCCTCAAATAGTGGCTGTCCGTTGAGTGTCATCCATCCGTTTTCCGTTCCGCTTATCCTCACTAGGGTCGCGGGCATGCTGGAGCCTGTCCCAGCTATCTTCCGGCGAGAGGCAGGGTTCAACCTGAACTGGTCGCCAGACAATCGCAGGGCACATATAAACAAACAACCATTCACACTCACATTCACACCTACAGGCAATTTAGAGTCTTCAATCAACCTACCACGCATGTTTTTGGGCTGTGGGAGGAAACCGGAGTGCCCAGAGAAAGCCCACGCAGGCATGGGGAGAACATGCAAACTCCACTCAGGCGGGGCCGGGAGTTGAACCCCGGTCCTCAGAACTGTGAGGCAGATGTGCTAACCAGTCGTCCACCATAAGACAATTAAACACATCCGCAAATAGACTATTGCTAACCAAAACAGCAGCAACGAGCAAAGGTGCAGTCAACTACGAAGACTTGGCGCACGTTGTGGACAAGTTCCTTAGGCCGTATTTCCTCAAATAGTGCCTGTCAGTTTCACGGACACAGGGCCCAGTTGCTGGGAGTGTCATCCACTTAAGGAAACTAAACACCTCCAATATACATCATTGCTCACCCACCCCCCCCCCCCCCCCAAAAAAAAGCAGCACCGAGCAAAGGTGCATTCAAGTATGGAGATTTAATCTTGCATGTTGTAAATTACCTCCCTGCACAGTACGAACCCTGTCCGTTTACGTCGTGCAGTGCTTTTGATGCTCGCTGAGCTAAGCTCTCATGTCAACTGTGGAGCGTTTAGCATTTATCAGGTTAGCATTATGTGTGTGCGAGCATTGATGCAACTTTTTAAATGTGTTTTGGCGAGGACCTGCTCGCGAATTGTGCGGATGCTTGAGGACGTGTGTGTCGGGGCTGTTCATAGCCAGCGGTAGCGCTTGAGTGCTGATGTCAGCACTGTGCGGGCTTAACGCTGAGAGGGAGGAAATGAGTGCGTGCGTGTGTGTGCGAGCTCTCTAATTACTCATGACCATTTAAGGAAGGCTGGCGTGTGCGTGCTGCAGGACGACTGCAGAAAAAAGAAAAAGACTTAATTGTCAGGACAGGACAGGTCAGAACATTCTGTAGTCTCGGAAAAGTACAAAATATAATTAATTGTATGTGAAAGTTCATTTGTGACTTTTAGGAGTTCAACAGGAAGGTTTAGACAATGGAATGTAGCATAGCATTGCTTCGTGTAGCATAGCATAATAGCATAGCATGGCATTAAATGAGCAACATGACAAGATTTCCCAAAAATGGTTGGAATGGCCACTTCAATGAGAGAGAACGCAACAGGAATTTTGAAAATGGGATGATGGGTTACAGAGAAATTGTGTGTGTGTGTCAGCCTTTTTGGGGAACATTTTTGTGTGATACCACCTACAGAAAATCTGGTGACAAAACGCCTTCAAATTAGTTTAAAACAGTGTGACTTGATTTTATTAACATATCTCAACTGTTTTCTTGCGTCTGCTACTTCGGGGAACCCGCTTCTCCAATTGACTGACGGGTTTTCAGTTAAAAATAGCCACCAATAAATTGTACACGCCAAAATTCTGAGGGGTTCTCTAAGTGAGCATCAAAGTCATCAAAATGACTGTGATATTTTAAATGGTCACGATTGCCCTACAAATCGACTTGAATAAAATATTGGTGAGCAGTGTGAGCAGGAGAATTGGTCTTGTACTTTAGTTATCCATTTTTTTCCTGAATTTAGTTTGTTATGGAGGATTTGGGAGGCGTTAATTGCTCATTCCATGTTTAGAAAATTCCTCAAAGTTGGCAGCCACTTATGTTACTAATTGTAGCATAGATGTATCATGACATCGACACCAAAGCATAACATACTGTAGTTTAGTGAAGTATAACATAACATCATAACGCGACATACGAGCATTGACATCAACATAAACATAGTGTAGCATAGCATAGATTTGAGTTACTTTTGCATCGCATAGCATAGCATAGACATAGACTTGACATGGACAGCTTATGCTTTGATACATCTAAAAATATGAAAAATATGTTTTAGGACATTAGCTTAGCATCATGTGTAGCCCTTTCAGCATAAAAACGGGTGTATGAACAATAAAAAATACTTTGAATTAAAGACGAAAATTGCATTTTAAGATTAAATGCTCAAATAACTAACACACAGTAACTGTACAACAGTGCTCAAACACCCACAAAATGCTGTGCACGCGTGTGTGTGTGCGCACGTCGGTACACAGTGGGTGTAATACTGTAACACCTTTTCAGCATGATCTCTTACCCCTGGAGGCTGTGACACACACACACACAAAACCACCCTCACATACCATGTTGGCAGACATAAAAGGTGACATTTGGTGTGTTTACGGTCCAGTGTGCAATGTGTTGCTCCATCATGTGCCTGTCCACACACACAAAGACAATATGTTTGTGTGTGTGTGTGTGTGTGTGTGTGTGTGTGCGTGTGTGTGTGTGTTACATCATTGCTAGAATCACTTTTTTTTTTCCGATCATGTCAAAGTAATATGATTCTGTGGTGATGATTCTCAGCTGCCAATCAATCAGCTCTGTTGTCATGGCAACAACCTCCCGTAGTGTGTGTGTTTGTGTGTACGTGTACCGTGTTTATTCAGACATTTTATGTCGCTCACTAGCTTATGAAAATCAGCACCCCTTTCTTCCCCTCAATGGTATGTTCCTCAGTCAGATAACGCAGTTGTGTTTGCATTCTGGGTTGATCCATTGTCATTGTCTAAAAAGAGGGTACTAATCATTTTGATAGTTTGGTTTATTTTATGACAGCCACGGGGACTTTACCCTACAACTACTAACTACTTTGGAGGGCTCTTTTGTGTTTTGACCACGGGGAACTAGTGCCTCAATCTTAGTTCCAGGGTATCTTATCAGTGGCCAAAAGAAGAAGCTATTAATTCCAGGAGCAATGTACATTTAAAATCAAAAGTTCCTGGAACAAGTCCATGTATCAAATTTGTGTGTGTGTGGGGGGGTAGGGTGGGGGAATCATGGACGTCGTGTCAAAAGGTACAAAAGGCAGCATCAGTGATGGTATAGGGGTGTGTGTTACATTAATGCTGAAAAGTACATACAGGTTTGGGAGCAACATATACTGCCATCCAAGCAATGTCTTTTTTAGGGACGTCCCTGCTTATTTCAGCAAAACACATTCTGCACGTGTTACAACAATGTGGGGCTTCGTAGTAAAAGAGAAGACTGGCCTGCCAGCAGTCCAGACCTGTCTCCTGTTGAAAATGTGTGGCGCAATTTGAAGTGCAAAATACCTTTGGTGTGAGGATTGTAGATCTGAACATAGGCCTTTTAAAGAATATACACTGTATTATGTGTTTCGAACCTTTTTAGTTCACACTGGGTGCACACTTGGAAAAATGTATGACAAATAGCCAATGAGTGCTGCTATCTTACGCCGTCCATCCTCGCTAGGAAAACGGAGGTAGTAATGAGGAGAGATGGCGACGGCCAGTAGTGAGGGAGGGAGGGAGGAAGTCTAACGAGGCGCCAAAAAGCCTCAATCTGCTCTCGTCCTCAGACAACCTCTCCTCTTATGTAATCGGCCAGCGAGTTACGACCATCTTTCCCGCCATAGCCATGATACCAAGGGGCTCAGGACTAGCTGGTGGTCCTGCTCCTTTGGAAATATCCACAAGTTGTCAAGTTGAATAGTTAGAAGATATGACCTTTTCTCTTTGTTTGTTACGCAAAAACAACTTCAGAAATTTCCACCAATGGGTTGGGGTGCAGATGTGGATCAATGTGCTTTTTGTTTCACTTTGGGCACCCTTGTGATATTTCAGTTTGCTTCATACAGTTGTACCTTGACGTATGAGTGACCCGACTAATGGGTTTTTCAATATACGAGCTGTCGTCTGGCCGATTGTTTTACTTTGACCTGTGACCAAACAACAAAGATACAATATGATATGGTGACAGTGAACTCAACTCACTTCACAACAAGCAGCGGTTTGGCAGATAGTGAGGAATTCTTCCCCAAAAAGTCATGAAGCTGTTTTAAATACAACTCAGTTGAAAAACACCAAACATCAAACAAACAAAACATCAAACAAAGAGAATTACACAGTATGTATTTAAAACAACAACACAACTTTACCTTCCACGAGCTAAATGCTAACACACAATGCAAAACGCCATAGATGGCTATAAAGCTTTAAGCAACGCAGCAGTTATAACCCCTTAACTTAAATTCTTTACATTCAGTTTAATTGTTACTGTATGTTTTTCTAAAGTAGAATACTTTTCTAAAGTAGAATACTGTAGAGTGCTATTAAAAGCACATAAAAGCACATGACCCAATTTTCTAAAGAAAGATGATTTGAGTCACGGAACAAATTAAACTAATTGTATCTCATGGCACAACGGTATCTCAAATTATCTTTCCCCATTGAAATGAATGGAAATACCATTAATATGTTCCATCGGGCATCGCCACATGATTCAATTGGACAAACAATCCAACAAACAAATGCCAAATTTAAACATTCGCAAGGAAATCCAACTCCCATTCCAGCACCTGACATCACCGACCAGATCCCCCCCACACTGCACTAGACCACACCCATTAAAGGCACACATCAGATACACAAATAATATAGTACATACAGCTATTACACTTTATGCAAACAGTTCTTTACATTCTCTTTCATTTTTTTATTATGTTTACATATAATCCAGTGCTGTTATTATTATTATTATTTAAAAATATTAAAATGTTTTTTTTTAGTGAATGTAATTAATGACATTTCAATTCATTCACACATATTTGTAATATATTTACTGCGTAATAGGTAGCAACAAAAGTTGATGTTTTACGCAAAGAATCCCACGAGAGGGTGCATCCCTCCGTCTGACGACATCGTCAGTGGGTCGCCACTCAAGCAAACGTGTCACTGGGCCCAGACGGCGGATTGGCCTTGTCACTCTCTAGAAAAAAGGAAGGGGAGGGGGTGGCTTCCGAGGTCAGCAAAGCTGTCAATCAAAGTGGCGTCCCGGCGGGCCAAGACGCTGAGGAGGATGAAATGAAGATGAGGGGAGGAAGGAGGAGATGGATAAGTGACACTTTAATTAGGTAAAGCCTCGCCCGGGCTTTCAGGAACGACTTTTATGGCGCAATGGGGTCGGAGCGTCAATACGCTGACACGCTTTGACTTAAACACCGGCCAGCTGCCTGCTGCACTGGCTTACGGGCGCTTTTTATTATTCACTCCAGTCTGTGCTCATTTAGCCAGCCTACATTGTCGCTTGTTGTCTTTTTGTACATATTTCCCACTTGGGTCAGGTGTCCCGTCATTGATTTTATTTATTGCAAAGATACTGGTGTAAAACTTGACGTGTAGATTTAGAAACTGTGTAGCATCTGAAATTATGTTGTATTTTTATGTAGAAAAGAGAAGTGCTTTGATGCAGACACTTTCAATTTCAATGACCAGTCCGTGTTTTAGCATCTTGAACAGAAATGAGGTATTTCAATGTCTGAAGTCTGTGGTATTTCCGGTGAGTCCCACAACGCAGGTCAGTGAGCTGATATGACCCAATCATCTGAGTCTCCGTTGTTTCTGTTGAGTCCGTTGACTCGTGTCAGTGAGCCGATACAACTGAATCATCCAATTCCGTGGTATGTCTGATGAATCCGCTAACATAAGTCAGTGAACTGATACACCTGAATCATCCAAGTCTGCGGTGTTTCTAGTCTGTGTGTTTTCCACTAACCCAATTCACTTAACTGATGCAAACAAATCAGCAGTCTGCCCTGTTTCTGGCGAGTCAGTGTGCACTGTTCCCTATGAGTCCGCTAATTCAATTCGGTACTCATTAGTCTGTTGTGTTTTCGATGAGTCCCCTAACTCGTCTTTGAACCGATACAACGGAATCAGCCTGGTGTGCTTTGTTTCTCGTCAGTCCTTTTACCTGAGTTAGGGAACTGATACAACCAAATCAAATGAGTTTGAAGTGTTTCCTGTGTATCCGCTAACTCTAGTCAGTGAACCGATACACCCGAATAATCCAAGTCTGTGGTGTTTCCTGTGAGTCTGCTAACTTGAATTTGTGAACTGATACAACCAAATTCTCTGATTGGTCTCTGTGATGTCTCCAGGAGTCTCCTGGAGACTGGCAAGGTCACCGAGGAATCACAGTGAAATCGAACATATGCATATGTTCGAATTCAATGGAGACATTTTGGCGACTCCTCTATATGCTCACTAAAGAGCAAAACCTTTACGAACCTTAATGTCACAAAATCGTAATCAATAGTCACTGAAATTTATGTTCTCGACTTATGGCCTCTGAAAATATCAAAATGTTCGCCCCAATATTTTGGATTTATTTTATTTTGGACACGTCACACGTCAAATAACAAAGTAAACACTCCTCTGTCTGGAGTCCTCTCATTTTTCAGTCCATCGGCGGTGTGCGACATCAACCAAAGTCAAAACACCACTAACAGCCAGGTCAGAGGTCAACTGTTTGAGACTGCCAGGGCGAGGAGGGCATGTCACTGAGGATCCCTTGACTCTTTAGTTTGCGCCAAAGTTTCAGCGTGGGGATTTGTTGTTTTTGGATCAAGTGGAACTGACACTGTTACCATGACCATATTGCCATTCCCAATGCGGCTTTCCTTATTGTGTTTGCTCACTATTTGGCAGGTCCAAGTCTGAGTCTCTGACATGCTTATTAGTTAATTCTGCTTAATTACTAGTTCATTATTTGGAAAGTCCAAGCCTCTGGTACACTAGTCAAAGGATACTGCTGAACTTTTGGTTTGTCATTTGGGAAGTTCAAGCCACGGTAACACTAGTCAATCAATTCTGTTAAACTTTTGACTTACTATTTGCTCGGTTCAAGCCACTGTAACACTAGTCAATCTACTCTGTTGAGCATTGTTAATCAGTCGATTCTGTTAAAATCATAGCCCACTATTTGGAAATGGTCAATCTACTCTATTAAGCGTTCGCTCACGATTGCGTAGGTCCAAGTCACTACGTCTAGCCGATTCTGTTAAACTTTGGCGTCTCCATTCAGCAAGTTCACGCCACAATGCCACTAGTCAATGTACTCTGTTAAATAGTGGCTCACTAATTGACAAGTTCAAGCGGGCCACTGTAACTCTTTTAAGTCTTGGCTCACAATTTGGCAAGTTCAAGCCAGTGCTGTAACTCTAGTCAATTCATTCTGTAAACGTTCAAATCCACCGTAACACTAGTCAATCGACTCGAAAAATCTTTGGTATATTATTTGACAAGTTCAAGCCACTGTAATGTTAGTCAATCTATTAATTGTTGGCTCACTACTACAACTGTCAATCTGTTCTATTAGTTGTAAGCTCACAATTTGTCAGGTCCAAGCATCTGCAGTACTGGTCGATCAAGTTTGTTGAACATTGGCTCACTATTTGGCAAGTCCTTCTCTCTGCAAAATGAATCAATCGATTCTGTTAAACTTTTCGCTCACTATATGGAAAGTTCAAGTCACCGCAGCACAAGTCAATCAATTCTATAAGTGCCTGTCTCACAATTTGGCAATTCCAAGCCACCGCTCCCATCAATTCGTTATCTGTTTCACTTTGGATCACTATTCGGCAACTCCAACCCAACTATTACATTTGCGAACTTTTCCTTTTTTCTTGCCATTTAGTGTGTTACCATTAGCATTATGTGTGCAAGAGACTGATGCAGTGATGCAACTTTTGAAACATATTTAGCTCGAAACTGCTTGTGAATTGTCCATGTGTGCGCGTGTGTCGGGCCGCACCAGGAGAATATGGATTAGAAGAGGGGTGGCGTTAATAATTACAGTCTTTAATCCTCTGGACACATGCACCCAGTCACATACACATACCTTTTAATTAACAATTTGGCGCTGAGGAGCTACACACTTGGCTTAATTATTTGAGGCTCACCTGGGAGGCGTAAAGATGACATCAGTTTTTCAAATCCCCCCTAATGGCGGAACCAGCGGGGACGGATTTTTCCTCTCGCATTTTTCCCGCCCCTGGCTGATCTCGTGTAATGCGGATTTAACGTTGGTGCGCGGGATGACGGAGCCGATGTCAGCGACACAGCTCGGCATAAAATGGATTACGAATTTAAAAAGGAAGGATGGCAGAGCTCAGAGCATTAAAGGCGTGAGCATCACGCTAAGGGCTTTAATGATTTAAGCTTGTTGGAATATTAAATCTTTTACGTTTGGGTGGAAAACAGGAAGGTTTTTTTGTGAAAGCCATGCGTAGGGACAACCAAATTCAAAACCTTACCAAATATTGTACCTGTGTTCGTCCTGGTTAAAATGTTTTTTTCATTCGCTCCTCCAGGAGTTTATATTTGAAAATTCAGTCCCTGAAGACAGTTTCACCTGGCATAAGGACATTTGGTTGGCATGTTAATCATGAGTAGGCCCACAAAAAAGTCTCGAGAAGCCATGTTTCCAAAAAGGCACAAGAATTCTCTCATTTTATTTTGAAGTCACCATAAAACATGTACACGTTTCCAAAGTCCAGCTCCTGAAAGCTAGTTTCACTTGGTAACATCTTTCGTAGGCATGTCTATCATGAGTAGACCCACAAAAAAGTCTATAGAATCCATGCCCAAAAAGACAGAAGGTCTGCCATTTTCTTTTGAAGCTGCAATTTTTGGCTCATTTTGGTGAACATTTTCATTTGGCTTGGTAGTGCCCCTGGAATTTTCTGAAAATTCAGCCAGTTTCATTAGAAACATTGTTCAGCATGCCTATCATGCGCAGCTCCAGAAAAACCATCTCAAGAAGCCAGTCACAAAAAGACACAGAAGATCTGACATTTTGTTTTGAAGCTGAAATTATAGGTTCATTTCATGAATGATTTAATTTACATTTGGGTAGGCAGCACCCAGAGTGGTTTCTGAAAATTCAGCCCCCAGAGCCAGTTTTACTTAGCAACATCCAATTTGTTCAGCATGTCAATCATGCGCAGACCCAAACAAAATGCTTCACATAAAGTCTAGTCTGCCTTTTAAATTTTTATTTTTTTTAAAGCAGCCATTTTAGAATCATTTTGGCCATTTTATGGGTCCTTCAAAGACAAACCAAGTGTAATTGGACAGATAGCATAAAACTGAAGGATTTGAGATTTTGTCATTGCACGTGGGCGGAGAATGGAAGCAAAATTTGATGAGGGGTGTTCATTTTGGTGAAAATTTGGTTTGGTTGGTTTTTTTTCTTCCAAAATTCAGCCCTTGAAACCAGTTTTTACTTACCCACATGAAATTTGGTATGCGTGTCTATCATAAGTATATCCACAAGAAAGTCTCAAGAAGCCATACATGAAGAGACACACAAAGTGTGTCATTTGATCTCAAAGTGAAAATTGAAATTGAAATTTCGTTCAGCTAGGGTGAACAACGAGCAACATATTGTGCACTGGCTTTGCGCCTTCTACATGTCTGCTGATTGTGATTGTACTGTCTGCGTGTGTGTGTGCGTGAGTGATAGTCTGTTTCGAAATCAGATCTGCGTGATTCACCAGCTTGATGAGTCACTACAGCAGCATTGTATGCATGCACATGGAGTGTGTGCGTGTGTGTGCTCTTTGTGACTAATGTAGAAGGTGCTGATGTCATGCTTGTCCTCGCTGCTGAAGTCCTCATTTCCTGAACATTCATCATGAGTGCACAGCACACACGTTTAAAATAAAGTGAATATGACCAATATGACCATTGCAAGTAAACTTTGTGTGTGTGTTCAGTAAGCGACATGGGCGGACGTTTGGTCTTCAGATTTGTGGCTAATGGTGAACCGTGTGTGTGTGTGTGTGTGTGTGTTGCGTCGTCTTGTCGGCCATCACTTCTGTCGACAGCTTTACGGCTGCTGAGCTAGCAGGAGGCTGCGAGGATGTTTGTTAGCGCGTCTCCTTACATGAGAAGCTTGCGAATGTGCGTACTTTGCGTGTGTGTGTGTGTGTGTGTGTGTGTGTGTGTGTGTGTGTGTGCGCGTGTGTTCATAACTTCTAAAGCCGAACAAAATTTGTTCAGGGACGCTGTCAACTTCCACAATGTTCCCCTGGGAAATAATGATATCACCATCATGATAAATGCTGTACAGGACGCATTTGAAGTCATATTTTGTCATTGTTAACTGTTATGCAAGTGTAAGGGGTTGAACGACTTAAGTTTTTTGTTTTGTCATACACTATATTGTGCTGAAAGCTGAATCGAAGTCGATGAATGGATGATGTCATCGCTATTTTTTTTTTTTAGCACAGTACAGCGATCCCCAACTTTTTTTGCGCCACAAACCGGATTCAAGTAAAGACGATATGATATGTGATATGTGGTGCCTTGAGATGGGAGTGAACTAACTGTACCGTATATGATCAATATAATTCTAAATGACTACAAAACGCAGCATCCAAGAAAGTATATCACACATGCATGAAGAAAGAGTGCAGGGAGGGGCACCACACACACACGCACACGCAGAGGGTGTGTTACCTCCTGCTTTCAGCAGCTTGTTAGGCCAGCAGTGTCTTCTGAATAATAGATGCTAAAGCCGGCTAGCATGTAACACACGCACGCACGCACGTACACACACGCCAAGGAAGGACTAAAAATCAAAAGACGCACCACATGGAAGACCACCACAGGGTTCTGACCTTGCACGTTTACTGTGTGAGTACTTGTTAGCGTACACACACCTGTCTCATCCTCTCACGTCAAGCGTGATCCGAGGCCATCCTCGGGCCGTCGGGGTCAGTGTCAACTTTGCATCTGGTATGTACACGCACACACAATGCACTGAGCTAACAGGATAATGACTGACCAATTAGGCGCAGGCTTGATCTGTCTGGATGTATCCAGTCATCGTCGCCCCTCCGGCGGCCATTACTCAGGCATGGACACACACATCACAACAAAACGCAGTTTGCTGGTTCTGTGTGGCTGTGTTTGTTTGAAACAGTTTTGGGGAAAATTCAGCACCAGAAGCCAGTTTTACTTAGCAACATAAAATTTGGCCATCATAGCTGTCATGAGTATACCTGCAAAAAAGTATCAAGAAGCCATTTTGGGGAAAATTGGCATTTGGTTTTGTTGTGACGTCGGGGGTCTTTTTTTGAGAATTCAGCCACCCACATCCAGTTTTACTTGGTTAGTTAGATACAGTACAGTCCATGAAAAAAAAATATTAACCACCTTGTTTCTTCAATTTCTTGTTCTTTTTAATGCCTGGTACCACTAAAGGTATATTACTTGAATAATACAATGAACAGCTGAATCCAAAATACTTTGTCCTATTTGACATGCATAAGCTTAATTGTCTTCTCAGATATATTGGTTATGATCAAGGAAAGCATAGAAAATGTAGAAAAATTTGGGAGGCATCTGTATCATGGGTAGAAGTCTAGCAGCCATGCTTGAAAAGGACACAAGAAGTCTGCCATATTGATTTGAAATGGAAATTTCATGGCCAATTTGGCCATTTGCAGAGGGCTTTCAAATTTGTTGGGTTCAGTAGTGCCTCAGCGTTTTGTTAAAAGCCAAAGCCAGTTTTACTTAGCAACATGACATTTTGTGGACATGTCTATCATGATTAGACACACAAAAAAGTCTCAAGAACCCATGCTGAAAAATGGACAGAAAGTCAATGGTAGTGCCATTTTTGCGTCGAAGCAACAATTATAGTATCATTTTGGCATTGAAGCTTCAATTGTTATTTTCATTACTTTGATGACTGGCCTTTGTCAATGTGTATGAATGATGCTACACACAAGAGCAAGTGTTGTTTGTTTCCTTAACCGAAGCTCCACTCCTTTTGAATGGATGATCCTCACCACAATCATTGCAAACTGCATCGTGCTGGCACTGGAGCAGCACCTGCCCGACGGTGACAAGACGCCTCTATCCGAGCGCCTGGTAATGCACAAATACGCTGAAATGTGGGGTCTTTATGCTCTTTTTTTTATGCTCTCGATTGTCTTCCCGACTTCCTCTTACCGCAGGAGGACACGGAGCCCTACTTCATCGCCATCTTCTGCTTCGAGTCAGGAATCAAGATCCTGGCGCTGGGCTTCGCGCTGCACAAGGGCTCGTACCTGCGCAACGGCTGGAACGTCATGGACTTTGTGGTCGTGCTCACTGGGTAAGTTGTTGCTTTCCTCAGTTATCGTCTTGTGCGATCTCAAAGCAAATTGTTTTAATTCGTGGCAGTATATGTTTTCCGTCATGTTTTCGCATCTATAAAGTATCATATTTTGTATTGTTGGACCTCCCTGTTGCCCATTCTGTTTTCAGGGTCAATGTAGACTTAAGCCCAGATTTATTTGAAACCTAGTTAAATATTGTGCTAAAGTGATTGTTTTATTTTAGAATGCATATCTACTGATCTTCTGAATGATGCAAGAATGTGACATTTTGGGTGTGTGGTGGGACACCTTACGAGCATTACCTTATGTGGTCAATAGAGGCAGTATAAAGCATGTCATATTTAGGGCCATGCTTACGTCAAATACATGACCTTTTAGGGCTAGTCCATACTCAAAAACACACTGCGATAGGCAGGCATGTTCATCCTGGTGAAATTTTACATTTGGAGGAATTGCAAAGTTTGGTTGACATGTATCATTAGTAGATCCACCAAAAAGTCTCAGGAAGCCATACCTGAAAAGATACAGGACGTCTGCCCTTTCCAGGGGTCCTTCAAACTACCAAATTTCAACCACATAATTGTAAACTTGGCAAAACACGGATGCTTAGTGATAAGTAAACGTGAGATTTCATGATTTCTTGTGTGCCAAACATTCCATCAGTGTGACTGAAATAAACACCTGGATGCTGGACAGCGCAGTTGAAATTTCCTAGATTCCTGTTGTTTCTTGTGAGGGAATCAGGCAAAATTAATTCTGGTCAATACATTTTTTTTAATGTATGTATTTATTTTTTAACCTGTCCTGTTCAGCTGCATGCCCTAGCAGAATGGTGGATCTTTATGCCTTTGTGCTGGAACAGTTTTGCTGTGCTCCCTCTGCTTATTTTTAATTTTATTTTATTATTCTGATGTTTATTGAAAATGCAGCCGGACAGAAAGGGGTTTTAGGGGACAGAAAGAGGGATTGAGTGGACAAGAGGACTAGAGGTGAAAACCACAGCAGAACAATAGTGAGACAGTGTAGATATTTGAACACAAGTATCATTACAACAGTCATTTGTCAATTGGGGCGGTGGGGGAAGCAGCCGGTGAGGACATGCAATAACTAACCAAGAGAACAACGTAAGAGAGGACAGGATGTGGGAAAATGAACAAGGCAGTGCTATTGACAAGCGGTGCGGTGGGGTTCCTTTTTTTGTAGTGTCTAAACACCTATAAGAACCTGTGAGTTAATATGTTAGCATAACCTGTGTTGTCGTTAGTGATCCCAGGACAAGTAATTAAAGCCTATAGTGTGTCTATTGAACGTATTGGTGAATGAACACCATATGACATGCGTTAGTGACCGGCGGAGCGAAAGGGGTGGGGGGTGGAGTGTCGACCAGACTGGAAACCAGCACAGATGTTCCAGCACCCGGCCCGGCGCCTACCCCACTATACCTGGTGCCAGTATCCCAGGGGACCCTGAATGAGATATGAGTCTGCCCAATGTGCGAAATATGTACAGTGTGAGTACTAAAAATGTGCAGTGTATGTGAAGTAAGAGGCTAGACTCCCGCGGGTCCGGCCACAGAGAAAAGGGGGAGGTGCTGATATCTACCATGAAATGGTAAATAAATGATAAATGGACTGCACTTATATAGCGCTTTATCTACACCATCACAGTGCCCAAAGCGCTTTACAAAGCCTCACATTCACCCACTCACACACAACCTCATACACCAATGGGCGACTGCTGCCATGCAAGGCGCTACTAGGGCCACTGGGAGCAAAATTAGGGTTTGGTGTCTTGCCCAAGGACATTTCGACATGCGGACAGTCATAGCCGGGATTTGAACTAGTTACCGTTCAGTCACTGGACGACTTGTACTACCTACCGAGCCACAGCCGCCCACAACACTTTACATTCACACTTTATCTCTGCTGAGCGAGGTGTTGATCACAATTGTATCTCTATGTTAGCAGCTAGTGAGCTAAGCTAAGCCAAAGAGAGTCTTACACACTGTCGTCATGGGCTGTTTCGTACTCCTTGAACACTGGCAGCAAGATCCATTCCACACATCCACACTCCACACACAGATCTAATTGTGAATATTACTCCACGGCGGACTAATATGCAGCCTGAGGTTCAGCCTGTACGCTCGGGACCTGTAAATCAAAGTCTGCTGTGTGTAAATCTAATGCGTTATTTCCCAGTGCCAATAAAATTTTAAAACAATGTAAATCAATATATTTTCGACCGGAAGACTAACTTGCCGAGCACAGATCGCTGCAGCCAGATCTAAGGAATATAAATCGATACGTCGATGTAATAAATAAATTGTTACACCTCTAATCATTTGATATGTCTGTATTTGAGAGGATCAATGATTTTGGACATGGAAAATGTCCAAAATCTAAATCTAAATTCCAAAAAGATTGAAAATAAAAAAATATATATTGCAGACTTAAAAATACAGATTTTTATCAGGTATGAAAATTCTAATTCTGGACAATTTCATCAAAAATCTCTTTGTTTTAAACAAGTGCTATCGTATGGTCATATGATGCTATGTGACATCAAAGAACCACTGTGAGGCCATCTGGTCAGATTTGAGTTCACCCTTTTATAGTGCACTCATTCAAAGTCATTCAAAATTACAATATGGAACATTAATTGGAATACAATCAAAGTACTTTTCAAATTCAGTTTGAAAAAAAAAAAAACATTTAAAAACAAAATGTAACTAAAAGTAAGTAATGTATACAGTGTCCCCCCAAAAATGTACTCACTGTATAATTTTTTGTTTTCTTAAATTTAATGGTCTGTTCATGTTTAATTTACGGGTGGTATGAAATGTATACAGGTTGTAATTACATTCAATTATAATGTTGTAATGTATCCCTGAATCTATTTTCCAAACCGCTAAGTAAGGGGTTGGGCGTGCTGGAGCCGATCCCAGCTATCTTCGGGTGAGAGGCGTGGTACACCCTGAACTGGTCACCAGCCAATCGCAGGGCACATATAAACAAACAACCATTTGCAATCACATTCACACCTACGGGCAATTTAGAGTCTTCAATTAACCTACCGTGCATGTTTTTGGGATGTGGGAGGAAACCGGAGTGCCCGGAGAAAACCCATGCAGGCAAGGGGAGAACATGCAAACTCCACACAGGCGGGGCCGGGATTTGAACCGGGGTCCTCAGAACTGTGAGGCAGATGTGCTAACCAGTCGGTCACCATGGCATGTTGTAATGTATTATCAGTATAATTTTATCCTATGTATTTATATTTCTTCATGTATTTTTCATAATTTGTTTGCAGATTTTTAAATTGGTTTACTGGCATCTTTACTCTGCTGTGTGTGTGTGTGTGTGTGTGTGTGTGTGAATGTGTAGGCGGTAAGTGGTGTGTGTGTGTGTGAGTGAGAGAGCGAGTGTGTGTTTTTGTCGCGTGATCTAAATATGGCGGCCCAGGAGAGAAGGGGGAGGGTGATGGTGGATGGCAACAAGATATAGTGTTTGTCAGGGAGAGCAAAACACACACACAGCAGCGGTCCTGCTTTGACACGGAGTAGCACGCACCTCTAATGAGAACCCGGCGTACGTGCACACATGCGCACGTCCCCTCAGCGGCATGATCTGAGCATCGCTGCGGGGAGCATCCGCCGGGCCAAAGTGAAATGTCACCTTAGTGAGTGGACATGGGGGCGGGGGCGCGGCCACAGTCGTTATGGCAACTGCTCAGAAAAGTGCTCATTTGGCGAGGCGTAACGGCAAATAAAATACTATGGTAAAACGCTAAGCTAAACGCATCTTTAAAAGCAACATTTTCTCGGACAACTCTGTCTTTGAAGGATCCCAGAAAATTTAGTGGTTAATGGCAGGCCACCAAACAGCCGCAATGCTCTGCCTCCATGCCGTGACAAAAATGTATCGCCATCTGTCAATGTAGTCCACATCATTAACATTTTGTCACAATTGGCAAAAATATTTTTTTCAAAGGACACCTGTAAATGGCCAAAACGACCATGTAATGGCCTCTTCATACCAAAATGGCAGACTCCTCGGACATGGATTCTTTTGTGCTTTAACTCATGTTGTTCAGTCATGCTCACCATTACTGGCACCCGTGAAGTTTAAGTACTAAATGTGGAATATCTCCTGAAGATAAGGAATCCAGAGAAACATTTTCTTTTAGAGAAATTTCTATAGAGAACAATATTTTATGGACAGATGAAACAAAAATAGAGCTTTTTAGCAATACACACAAACAGTATGTTTACAGACGTCACAATGAAGCCTTTAAGGAAAAGAACATCCTGCTAACAGTCAAGCATGGTGGAGGATCCATAATGCTGTGGGGCTGCTTCACTACATCTGGTACTGGAGGCCTTTACTGTATCACAGGTATCATGAAATAAGAAAATTATCTATAGATTTTACAGTGAAATGTCTTATCTGGTGTAAGAAAATTTGGTTTGAGGCGAAGATCGTGGGTCCTCAAGCAAGACAAAGGCCCAAAGCACACATCCAAAAGCACACAGGAATGGTTGAAAATGAAAAAAAAATGGACTGTTTTAAAATGGCCAGCAATGTGTCCTGATCTCAATCCAATTGAAAATCTGAAATCTGCCATTGGGGAAAAGAACCTTGCCAAATGTTCAAGAGCTTAAACAAATTGCAAAGGAAGAGTTTGAGTAATATGCCAATACCAAGTGCGAAAAGCTTATAGATGGATACAAAAAACGTTTGACTGCGAAAGGGTGTGCAACCGAATACTAAGGAGGAGTGCCAATATTGCTGCACGTGCTGTTTTCTGGTTTTTGCGTTGAAATTGCAATATCTAAGTTGAAAAAAAATCCAAAAACTATTTTCTTAGTTGAATTACTTTGGACTTCCAATGAAACGATCCTGATGATATAAGTTTGCTACATTTCTATTTACTTCTGAAGATATACAAATTATACAAAAAATGAAGGGATGCCAATAATGGCGAGCATGACTGTACATGCCTACCAAATTTCATGTTGCTAAGTGAAACTGGCTTGGGGGGATGAATCTTCCAAAAAAACATTCCAGAGGGCACCAGTGCACCAAATGTACATTTTCACTAATGACCCTGAAATCTTTGCTTCAAATCAAAATGTCAGACCTCCTGTGCCAGACTTTTCTGGCATGGCTTCTTGAGACTTTTATGTGGGTCTACTTATGATAGACATGTCTACCAGATTCCAGCTTATTAGGTAACACCGGCTTTGGGAGCTGAATAACACTAGAAGGAAGCAATTTCAAGATGGCATTCGCAGTGCCGCGAACAGGGCTGGACAAACAGTGTAAATAACACAGAGAGGAAGAGGTGGGAGGTAGAGTGCACGTGACACTGTCTCTGTTCCTCCCCCCCCCCCCCCCCCCCCTCGAGCTCCACAGAACGGATGGAAGGAGGGAGGAGGAGTAGGAGGTAGTGAGAGTGATGTATGGCGAGCCAGAGAGCATCTGAGGAAGGAGGCAAGGCAAAGATGGAGATGGAAGGAAAGGGGGAAGGGAGTGTATGTGAGTGCGTGCACGCGCGCGCGCATTTCCAAGCGAGTGCTGCAGTAACCTGTTTTTCCTTGCTCCTCATGATCAATCACCCAGCAGCGGAGCCAGCCTGACACACACTGCTGTTATCTTATGCTCTTCCCTCTGACACACACAAACACACGCTTCAAAGGGATGCGCACAATTACTATGCATGACCTATATGGCCAATTTATGGACATTCAGTCTTCATGTTTATTCATATGCAATGTTTCAGCTCGGGCACGTTTTTATGATTCATCCTTCGGTGTGTGTGTGAGTTATGTTTTTTTGTTTTTTTTTAAATCTTTGTGTGCTCCAATTAAAAAACTTTCACCGACCGGTAGGGTGCTGGTTAACCCAAAAGGGACGTCCCGGGGTAAAGGTTGTCCTCAGGGTTTGATTTCTTTTTCATTGTGACCTATTAATGGAGCTCAACCATCCCATTTTGAAAATTCAGACCCTGAGGCCAGTTTAACTTCGCAACATGAAAATTGGGAAGGGATATCTACCATGAGTAGACTCACGAAAAATTCTGAAGAAGCCATACAAGATAAGAAACGGGAGCGCTGCCATTTTGGTTTGAAGTGGCCATCTTCGAGTCATTTCGTCCAAATATAAAAAAACATATTTTTGAAAAATTCGGCCGTAGAAGCCACTTTCACTTTGCAACATGGAATTTGGTAGGCATGTCAATCATGAGTAGACCTGCAAAAAAATGTCAAAAAGCCATGCCCCAAAAAACACAGGAAGTCTGCCATTTTGGTTCAAAGGTGCCATCTTTGGGTCATTTTGGCCATTGGAAGTTTTACTTAAAAACATGAAATTTGGTGGGTATGTTTATCATGAGTGGACTCACAACATAGTTTCAAGAGGCCATGTCCATTTCACCTTCTTATGGCACTAAATCATCCCAATATCATTGATATCTAGACTAAATTGTGAGTTAAAGTGATTTTTGTTTTGTTTGGAATCTTCTCTCTGGAAATGACACATCATGACGTAAGACTTTTGTGTACAATTGTATTAACAATTTTCATTTTCATTGTTTTGATCCTGTCAACCTCAGAGTATAATCTAGAACAGTGTATTTCCTCTGTCTTGCAAAAAAGTACAAATAATGTTGGACATGGAATTGTTCTGAACATTTTCTTCATTATCAGCTAAAGGATGCACAAAACAAATTCAATTCCTAAAACGCTATTGAATTTGGCCGGGCGATGAATAAATTTCCAAGCAGACAGACTATTTCTAACGGGACAAGCACAAGATGCCCCCCGTTAAATCAAGCCGTATACACGCAGAAGGGGTTACCGTGGCTAAAGTAGCCGGGACATGACATCCAGCAAAAAATGAGGTCAGAGAGAGAGAGCGCGTGAGTACCTGGCTGAAAATTGTCCCTTTGCCATCACTTCAATTAGCTTTATTGCTCTGCAGTCATTTACGGGCATGTTTCTCTCTCATAGACCTTTTTCTGTGCCCTCCAACGCCATCAGCTAAAAGGTTGCAGCTCGCGCAAAACTTCCGACATCCCAGCTCATCCATTTTTCGGCGAACACTTATCAAATCTTGCAGGTGTGTTCATCCTAGTGAACACTTACATTTGGGCAGGATGGCGGGTGTGACCACCAAGATTGGCTTGGTCTCACACCCAGGAATTTATGGGGAAAATTCAGCCCCCGAAGCCAGTTTTACTTGGCAATATGACATTTTTTATAGGCATGTTTTTCATGACTAGCCCCACATAAAAGTCTGAAGAAGCCAAGCCCAAAAAGACAGGAACTCTGCCATTTTGGCCAATCCCTGAAATGATCATCAAATTTTAACGGCATACTCCGCCCCACATAGATGGAACAGACAAAAAAAAGTCTTGCAAATTATCCTTGCCCATCTATCTTAGGTTACAGGCTTATGATTTGAAGCTCCTTTGAGGGAATTCCCTAGTCTGTTTTCGTCAAATTACGAGCCCCGGAATTCACTCCCCAGTGGCTGCCTCGAAACGAAATGGTTGACTTCCTGTTCAATTTTGGGCATGGCTCCTTGAAACTTTTTGTGTGTCATGTGAGAATGAACAGGTGCACCCAAGTTTGTGGTTATCGGTTAAACTTTGGGCAAATTCCCTAGTTGGAGTTAATCGAAGTACTAGTCCTGGAATTCGCTTCAAACCAGAACGCCTTATTTCCTGTTGAAATTCAGGCATGGCACACAAGGTGAAGCTTTTTGGACTCAGATGGCACATCGCTTTTTATTCCTCACTTTTATTTACCCTAAAAGTGATGGTATACACTCTTCCCACCACGTCTTGATTGGAGGGTTCAAGAGCAAAGTAGGAGAGGGTTGACGACAGGATGGGATGGGAGATGGCGGGAGGGCGCTGGGGTCCATCAGCTGCACGTTAGCACTCGGCTGAGCTCAGCAATAATGGCCGAGTGAGAAAATGAAGAGGATGGAGAATGCGGTCGAGAGCGGCAGAGTGCTTCCGCCCCGTGAAAGCTTCATGAAGGAAAGCCTGACACTCCCAAGCCCTCTGTTCAACTTATGACCTCCCCCCCCAGTCCCACACAGGCGGTAGGTTCTTCCAATCAGGAGAGAATTCGGGGTGCACAACCTTGTCAGGTGGGACAGTTTGGGTGTTTGGTGTGAGTAAATGTCGTGGAAATTAACAGCCTGTGGATCATGGCCCATGGTCAACTTTGTCCACTTTGTTCTGAGTAACTGTAAACAAATGTATTTTTGTAAACTCTTGTATGTTTGGCATCATGAGGCACTTACATGTTTAGTATAAATGTGTCACATACAGTATATACAGCTTTTTTTCTGTACTTTTTGTATAATGAGTCTTTCACATCTCTGTGAAGATATTTTGGCCCACTCTTCCTTGCAGAATTGTTTGAATTCAGATTGAGGGTTTTCGAGCATGAATGGCCTTTTAAAGGTCATGCCACTGCATTTCAATCAGATTCAAGTCTGGACTTTGACTGGTCCACTCCAAAACCATTTTTTTTTTTAAACCATTCAGAAGTTGGCTAGCTGGTGTGTTTTGGGTCGTTATCCTGCTGCAGAACCCAAGTACACTTCAGCTTGAGGTGACAAACTGATAGCTGAACATTCTCCTTCAGGATTTTATGTTAAAGAGAAGAATCCATGGTTTCATTAATCACAGCAAGTTGTCCAGCTCCTGAAGGAGCAAAGCAGCCCAAGACCGTCACACTACCACCACCATGTTTGACTGTTGGTATGATGTTATTTTTCTAAAATGCTGTGCTACATTTACGCCAGATGTAACAAGACACACACCTTCCAAAAAGCTCAACTTTTATCTCGTCAATCCATATAATATTCTCCCAGAAGTCTGTCTATTTTTTTTTTTTTTTTTTTGCAAAAGTAAGACAAGCCTTTGTTTCTTTTGGTCAGCAGTGGTTTTCGCCTTGGAACTCTGCCATGGGTGCCATTTTTGCCCAGTCTCTTCCTTATTGTTGTGTCATGAACACTGACCTTAAGTGAGACAAGGGAAGCCTGCAGTTATTTAGTAGTTGTCCCTAGTTCCTTTGTGGCCTCCTGGATGTGTCATTGTTGTTCTCTTGAGGTCATATTTACAGGCCGGCCACTCCTGGGAAGGTTCACCACTGTTCCATGTTTTCTCCATGTGAGGATAATGGCTCTCCCCATGGTTTGCTGGAATCCTAAATCTTTAGAAATGGCTTTTGTAACCCTTTCCTGATTGATAGATGTCAATTACTTTATTTTTTGACTGTTCTGGAATTTCTTTGCGTCATGTCATTTTGTTGCTACTTTTTTATATCTTTTGTCTGACTTGATTTTGTCGGGACAGATTCAGTTTAAGTTATTTCTTGCTTGAACAGGTCTGGAGGTAATCAGGCTTGTGTGTGATCAGTGAAAATTAACCAGAAATTGTGATTAGCCACAATTAATTCATGATTTAACAAGGGGGATAATTACTTTTTCAAACATGGCCAGGTAACTTTGAATAGTTTTTTTTCCTTAATAAATGAAATCATTAAAAACAGCAGTTTAAGTTCACTTTGCTTATATTTGATATTTAGATTTGCTGATCGTCAAAATTTAAGTGCGGAAACTATGCAAAAATATAAGAATTTGAGAAGGGGGGGGGCAATACTTGTTCACAACACTGTTATAAGAATGTACAACAAATTAATGTAAATTAAATGTTAAATAAATTAATTAATAACATATTTTAAATAGATACAATAAATAAAGAACAAAAATTCCGCACTCGCGATAAATAAAATCTTTTTGTCGAATTCGTAAGGCCCGTAATGCTAAAAAACCTACTGTATTTTGACCCTTTGTGTGTTTTTGCTGAAATATGCATGAGGCTAATTCGTGTACCGTGTTAGTGTGCAACGTCATCATCGTGTGTGTGCGTGTATATTATGGGGGTGGTGGTGGGCCTCAGTTGAAGCCACTGAAGGGACAGAAGTTCACACTGTGATCACACATGGCACGGCCACAATGTTTTCATTATACACACACAGTCTCACACACAAACACACACACACACACGCACACAAGGTGATGCATCTGACCTGATCTGTGTGTGTTCATGGAAGACACACGACACACTGAAAATGTGTGTGTGTGTGCGCGCAAGACCAGGGACGGCATGGGGGAGGCAGTGGGGGAGATCTAGGTGGAGGACAGCCACTGAAAAAAATCAATCGCTCGGGGACCCCACTTCCTGTTGCCGTTGCCGCAGCAATGACGAGATTCCATCAATGAGCCACGTTGCCGTGGTAACTCTTCTGAATGAGAGCAGGCCGGTAACCGTGGAGACTCGGGGAGCAGATAGAGGACTCAGTGGTTGCTTTGGCAATGGAGACAGGAAGCGGGCACAAACCCGACCAAAGGAAGCCCGCCGATGTTGACCCCTGCATTATTGTCATCTGAGTTGTATGGCTTTGATTACGAGACCCTGTAAAGTGTTTAACCTTTGAGGTACAACTCCAAGTTCTGGTTCAAGTCTAATTCTAGGCCTAAAGCACATCTCCCGTCCAAGCCATGTCTCGTTTTTTAAATTTCAGGTCGTAGTCTCAGTCAGGTAATTTGGACTTAAACATTTAAGGGACATGTCTGAGTCCAGTGTCTTAAGGTTCCGAGTCCAATCAAGTTTTTGAGGGCCAAATCCACTCCTTGTCCTCAAGCTTCAGGTCTAAGTCGTGTGCTTGTTTTTGGAAGACAAGACCAAGCCAAGACTTGAATATTTTGGGCACATTTCTGAGTCTCATGTTTTACGGCTTAAGTCCAAATCCCGTGTCTTACAGCGCAGGTCCTGGTCTGGTGTCCTTGAGGAACAGTCCCAAACTCTGATTGAAATGACAAATACATTTAATTTTACAACTACTGACCTCTTCTACTGAGATACAGTGGTGTATATTTTTCAATTTTTCCTATAAGTTAAAAAAACTATTTTGTTTAGACCATAATTTGATACACTGTTGCCGCTATGTTTAGCGTGCGCAAAGAATTCTGGGAATGATGACGTAGAATGGCTTTTGTAAAATTGTTACGTTTGTGCTCTCTGCGAAGCTAAGCTAGCCACTTGCGAACAACTTTTATCGTCAGTGAAGAGTTAAAAAAAAAAGCCATACTGCGCCGCTTTGGGATGCAATTTCCAATCAGGACAGAATGCAAAAAAAGGAGGTAAGCATTCATAGCTTTCCCAAAAAGATCAAATTGAGGAAACGGCGGGAGGGGTTGAGCTGCCGAAAGAGCCGCGGTTGTTTGAAGCCTTTGATCGCCCCCAGCTCATGGGAGAGCTCAGCGGTGTGTCTAGGTATAAACAACGGCTTAAATCCAATGCAGTGCCGACTATCTTTCCTCACAAGGAGCATAAATGGCCGCGTGTGACAAGCGAAAACCGTGCGAAAAGACGCGAAAGACAGGAGGCGCTGGCCGCTTACCTTGATCAGGTCACTTTAGCAGCAGCAGCTGTTGTAAACACACTGAGTTAGCAGTGAAAAATAGTAAAATAGGTATGCATGTAACTTTACTCTCATTTATCACTCAATACATTTACGGGCAAAACGAACATGTACCATGAGCAGCGGCAGAAATGAAACGGAGCTCTTTAACTCGAGTTTCTTCACACCTGTCATCTTCATCCTCATTTCTTGTCTTCCTCCCTCTCCTCATTTCCCTGATCACACTCTGGCTCGAAGTGAAATGGCTGAACAGCGTCCATCGCTGCCAGGGCCTGCTACTGTGGCTACTGCTAAGAACTCAGGGCGTTGGGCACATCCCCATTTGACGTGACTACCCAGAACACAGATGAAAGGTGGCAATTTGTGTGTGCGCGCGTGCGCGACTGCTAGGTGTTTCCCAGCCGTGGCCGCCTCTGTCATCACTGCGTCTGAACACCGCAATGGAATGTCACACTTTGGACAGTGGGGAATATCACTTTCTTCCCATCCGCCCACTTTTCTGTCACCCGCCGCCTCAGAGGAGATGTCCACTGTCCTGTCACTGGGGAATTCCCACAAGTGTCTTATCTATTAAGCAGCGAGTTAGACTGAGAGCCACGTTTAAAAGGCAAATTTAGAGTTTTTGTCATTGCGTGTGGGCGGTGGATTGTAACAAAGTTTGATGACTGATTGTAAAATACAGAATCCTTTCTAATAAATTTGATACAGGTCCCCCCTGGATTTTTTTTGTCGTTGTTGAAAATTCAGCCTCTGAAGCCAGTTTCACTAAGACGTGTCTATCATGACGAGATCCACGAAAAATGTCTCAAGATGCTCTGCCTGCAAAGACTCAGAAAGAAGTAGCAATAATTTTAGGGTCATTTTGGCCAATTATCAAGGGTCCTTCAGAGACAAACTTGTCCTAGAGATTTTGTCCAATGTCTCCCAAATCTAAATCAAATTTCAAAGAATTTATGTTTTCGTTATTTTGTGTGGGCAGAGTATAACGATGAAGTTAGATGACTCACCATAAAACACAGAGCTCTAATAAAGGGGTTGGTTGTATGTGCCCGCTGCAATTTTGAGAATATTCTGAAAAGACACAGGAAGTTTGCCATTTTGGTTCAAAGTGGCCATTTTGGCCATTTTTCAGGGGTCAAGATGTGGGCGTCAGTGCCCCATGGACATTTTGGAAAATTCAGCCCCAGGAGCCAGTTACACTTGCCAACATGAAATTTGATATCCACGTCTATCGTGAGTAGACCTACAAAAAAGTCTAAGGAGGCAAGAAAAGAAAAGACATGGGAAATTTGCCGTTTTGGTTTGAAGTGACCAATACTGGCTCATGGTGGTCATTTCATTGTCCTTCAAAGACAAACTTGTTCTAGAGATAAATGTGATGGTCCCAATCAGAGGAGATTCATGGGCGGCCCCCTCTGGCAGAAATGTATCAATGCAATAACTCCACTCCTTTAATTTCTTTTGATTTCATTTATGAACTCATTTATCCCACTGAATGCTGCCCAAATCCCTAAAATTCCAGCCTGCAGTCCAGTCTCTTCTTGCCGTGATCCCCCTACGGGTCGCTTCGGTGCACTGCGGGCTGGCTGGTCTGTTGCCAGGGGCGACAGCATACTGGAGTGTTTTTTCGTTTTTTGTTTTTGTTTTTTTTTGTCTCAAAGCGGCTCTGCGGAGATGCCAATGAACGGAGATTAGGAAGGAGACTTAGTTTGAGGCTGGTGACTGCAAATACTTAACTCGGAGAGCCCTTGCTGGATGTTTCCTGCCATCGGCCTCGGGCTGTTTGCTTATTTATTTATTTCCCCCCGAGCTTTCGTGTTTCTCCGGGCAGCAGCGGCGGTGTCGGCCTTTAAGCGGCGAGGCAGTTAAAAAGCCATCAAGGGAATGAGGGCCTTGGCTGCCGGTTTGGCGTCTGTTAATAAATGACCTCTTACTGGAATTAGCAACGAGACCTGGAGAGACCAAAAATGAGGAGGAGGAGGGCTGGTGCGGAAGCCGGAAGAGGAAGAGGCGGCATGCTATCAATCAGCAATCATATTTAGTGCTGTGACAGAAAATATGTTGTGAAAGTCTACCTGTTATTTTAACTCTTACCTCACGACATGAAAAACACACGCACAGAAAACTCGTTGACCAGATAATTCAGAGAGGCTTGGAGACAGCTTAAAAAATGTGTCAAAAAAGGTGCAAAATGTCCCAGAGAACTGAAACTCGCTATTCCAATAGGTCCTACTATATTTATCTGTTATCTCGCCTTTGTATTTTGTGGTGAAAAACAGGACATATTCTACATTACTTTAACATGGAGTCCTTCATTTTTGGTGAGCTTGCACTGTTTTGCCGTTTTGAACAAGAGTAAGACATTTTTAACTGAATTCACATTTTAATTAACTCAAATCAACAACTTTATTTACAGAGCACTTTAAAAAACAACCATTGTTTCTCTCTCGCTTGCTCTCTCGCTCTCTGTATACAGTATACTGTACATATAGTACAATATACAGTATATAAAACCATCATTTTAATGCTGACTCATTTTCTGTGAACTCTCGACTTTTTGAACGAGAATTGAAACGCACCGTTGTTCTAAAGATTAGACCAATATAAATCATTGAAATTTTTTTTCTACCATTAAAGGGACAGTTAACCTGTACAACATTGAAAAATAAATATTTTAGAGGGGAAGCAAAAATAATTGTCTGATGCGCTGGTTCTCATTTAACATGAGTTTGAATATGATTGGTTAATTCTGAACACAGCCACAGTTGAACGAGGGTGTGCACACTTGTGCAACCACATTATCTGAGTTGATTTTCACTTCCCCTCTGGCGAGACCATGATTAAAAGCATGAAAAGTGCATTTTTTGTAAGCAGCACAAGTTTGGGTGTAGAACCATAATAGCCAACACATCCAGAACATGTTATATCGTGACTTCAAATCTCTTATATCCAGCGTTGCCACAGTTACCTTGAAAATGTAACTTTACTTTACTGATTACTAAATCAAGAGTCTTGGTTATTGACTTGGCTCATGTTCCCGAGCACTGTAGTTTGTTAATGATAAATATCTGTTGCCTGCACATAAATGGCATATTTTAATATCAAAAGCGTATGAAGCTCTGGTTCTCGTGAACAAAAAAGTAACTATTGGCAGATAAATCAAAGTAACTGTAATCTGACTACTCTAATATAAAAAGTAACGCATTCAATTACTTCTGAATGTCATCGGAGAACATTTTTTTGTTGAACGCGTTACTTTATTTTTTATTAATTTATTTTTTTACTTTGTAACCTTTTTACCGGGATCATTGCTGATGTTATTTAAGGTGACCACAATCCACATAAATCCTTATCTCTTTTCCCCTCACAGTATATTATCATCGGCGCGCTCTCACATTGACCTGAGGACGCTCAGAGCCGTCCGGGTGCTGCGACCTCTCAAACTGGTGTCGGGGATTCCGAGTAAGTCTGCGAAAACCTCAGTGGACAAGTTTTCTTGAGGAATCTTCCTCAACGCGCTGCCATGTGTCCTCCAGGCCTGCAGGTGGTGCTCAAGTCCATCATGAAGGCCATGATCCCGCTGCTGCAGATCGGCCTGCTGCTGTTCGTGGCCATTCTCATGTTCGCCATCATCGGCCTGGAGTTCTACATGGGAAAGTTCCACACCACCTGCTATGATGACATTACGGGTGAGCCTCTGTCAGCATGTGACTATTTATACAAGAGTGAATATGAACAGCAGCAAGAATAGTCAGCAGTGTTATATGTGCTACATAAAACACTACTGACAATTGTTGCTCCATAAAAATGTTAACTTTTTGATTAACATTGAATGTATTTTTTTTTTTTCACATTTTGTGTTGCTGTGAACACCAGCAAGAATAGTCAGCAGCATTTTTTTGCTTCGTACAATGTTGCTGACTTCACTGCTGTTCTTGCTGCTTGAAATGCTGCTATCAACTGCAACAAGAATAGTCAACAGCATTGCATATGAATATTTATTTTTTGCGACATACAATGCTGATGACTCTTCTAACTGCTTACAATGTTGCTCTTAACCACAAAAATAATAGAAACATTTGTATGTGTAGTTTTTTTGTTTGTTTCATGCAATGCTGCTGTGAACGATAGCAAGAGTAGTCAGCAGCATATTATGGATAGTTTTGTTTGGCATCTACAATGCTGCTCTTCCATCAGGTGAGATCGTGGACAAGGTTCCGTGCGGCGCCAAGTTGCCGTCCAGGATGTGCCCCAACGGCACCACGTGTCGGGACGGCTGGATCGGGCCCAACTTCGGCATCACGCAGTTTGACAACATCATGTTCGCCGTACTCACAGTCTTCCAGTGTATCACCATGGAGGGCTGGACCGACATGCTCTACTACGTGAGTCCCCCGAGTCTCTTGTTGTGAACAGAAGCAGGAATAGTTAGCAGTGTTGTATGTATATATAAAAAAAAAAAACTACAGTACATACGATGCTGCTGCCTATTCATGCTACTTTCATTTTTTTGCAACATAAAATGCAGCTGTTCACAGCATGAATAGTCAGCACCATTGTACGCATTTTTTTGCAACGTACAAAGCTGCGCACGATTCTTGCTGCTTACGATGCTTTTGTGAGTAGCAGTAAGAATTATCAGCAGCGTTGTATGTATAGTATTTTACTGAATGTTACGCTGATGTGACCAGCAGCAAGAATAGTCAGCAGTGTTTTTAGTGCTATTTTGCTCCATCCAAAGCTGCTGTGAGCAGTCGCCAGATTAGTCAGCGCCATTGTATGTACAAACCCCAATTCCATGCAGGATAAAACATAAATTCAAACAGCATACAATGATTTGCAAATGCTTTTCGACCTATATATTGAATTGAATACAATACAAATACAGTATATTTAATGTTCAAACTGATAAACGTGATTGTTTTTTTTGCAAATATTGACTCATTTTGAATTTGATGCCTATAACATATTCCAAAAATATATTCCACTGTTACATCACCTTTCCTTTTAACACTTAATTAGCGTGGGAACTAAGGACACAAATTGTTGTTTTGTAGGTGGAATCCTTTCCCATTCTTGCTTGAAGTACTCCTTCAGTTGCTCAACAGTCCGAGGTCTGTTGTGGTATTTTGTGCTTCATAATGCGACACATATTTTCAACAGGAGTGCTGGTCTGGACTGCTGGCAGGCCAGTCTAGTACTCACACTCTTTTACTACAAAGCCACACAGAATGTGACTTGGCATTGTCTTGCTGAAATAAGCAGGGACATCCTTGAGAATGATTTGGATGGCAGCATATGTTGCTCCTGGTCACCGCAGCATTGTATGTAGCAAAATACGACAAATACAACACTGCTGACTATTCTTGCTGCTGGTCGCATCATTTTACACATAATTTTTGTTCCATACAATGCTGCTGACAATTTTTCTGCATATGACGCTTTTGTGATGGGGCAGTACGAATAGTCAGCAGTGTTGTATGTATAGTATTTTACTGCATGCAATGCTTATGCGACCAGAATCAAGAACAGTCGGTGACAGTGGACCCCGACTATCCGCGGGCGATAGGGAAAATGTGCTATTTTTATTATTGTTATTTTTTTAAACCCCCAAAATGATTGCATAAGCAGGGATAAACCGCCATCATGCGTTTTCGAGCTTGGTTCCCCTCCAAAAAACAACAAATAAGAACAATTTGAAAAACTTGAAAAGAAATGGAAAATTGAAATCCGTGGATCGGTGACTCCGTGGGTGCTGAACCACAAGTATGCGGGGGCCCACTGTGTTGTTATCATTGCTAAAACTGGGAAGTAGTTATTTACAACCGGAGTTGACCGTCCTCTTATCATCATCATCATTATGATCGTCTCTCTTTCTGTTGGCCCCTCTCCGCCTTCCTCTGCCTCCCTCCTCTCCCTCTATTCTGGTCCGTCTGGTTCTATTTTTAACATCTGCTCTGAGGGATGAAGACTGACCTCCGTCCGTTGAAAGTTTAATAGCACTCAGCACTCCGGCAGGCTGCACTTGAGAGCCTCACTCACGCACAGAACAAGTAAAAAGATGACCCATTTTGGGTGCCGACAAGGTCACATTGATTGACAAATTTATTAGACTTTAATGCGGAGTCTTTTGATTTTAAGCGAGCTGGCCACGTTTCAGCATTTTGAAAAGTCTGTGCATGACTTGAAGTCGGAGTTTTTGGGGTGGAATGTTGGTCATTTGTAACTCCTTTGGCTTCCCGGACCCTTGGAAGTCCAAAACATTCCATTCTACGATGCTTGTTAAAATTTTTAAAGCAAACTTTAGCCCTCAAAATCTCTCTAATGGTGTGTATGTCATGTTAAAGTAGCATTTTTAGCCCCGTTCATTGTCATGGATGTGTACAAATAAAGTATGTGAGGAATTCAGTTTGGGTAAAAAAGGAAATTTAGTTATAAAAAGGTGAATTTGGTTCGTCACTATGTAAAAGTGAACTGAGAATTTCATTCATCATTCAACCATTCAGAAATTATTCTGTTGGACAACAACAAAAATAGATATTTTTGATTTGGATTAATTAATTTTCACAATATTTTTGTATATTACTTTTGCGAGTTCCAAGGTATTTGAGTGTTTTTCTTTTTCTTTTTTCCTTCAACGTAAGGGTAAGAACAATTTTACCACTGTAGCACTCCATAAAACAGAGCAGGCTCTGTTATGTTCTCAGGATGCTTTTCGGCGTGTTTTGAACCCGTGCAGGATACAATGAAATCTCAAGACTATCCAATTAGAGAAGTCATTTGATTGCTGTTATTGTGCGACTAAATATTGTGTTTCATTAATTAGTTGTTAAAAATAATCAGTGCCTGATTTGTATTCATTAAGTTGCACTAATGTGGTTCACAGCGTGTCTTGAATCTGCGCAGGAGACAGTGGGCCTCACTCACTAACTAATGGGTCGAAATATTCTCACTCGTCGCATAAGTTGAGCGTATATTCAAAGTCACCGTTAGATTCATGACACGTGTGCACCGGCCAATTTTCTTCACACCACCCTGCATACACTGTATGTTAATGAATCAGAATTCATTCTAAATGACGAGCTTGTGCCCGCGATCTGCATAAACCGTGCCCATATTTCCTTATAAAAGGACGCTTCTCAGCCAATGTGCGTTTTTGACATACAGTAAATGCACATGTATACTTTGAACGGAACAATGGTAAAAGTGATGAGAAGTGTCCTTTTCATGGTTATTTAGACCATTCGTCAACATATTTGCAAATTCCCGGTTTGATTTACTATCGTCAGTTATTTTTTCCATCCATCCATCCATTTTCTGAGCCGCTTCTCCTCACTAGGTTCACGGGCGTGCTGGAGCCTATCCCAGCCACCATCGGGCAGGAGGCGGGGTACACCCTGAACTGGTTGCCAGCCAATCACAGGGCACATATAAACAAACAACCATTCGCACTCACAGTCACACCTACGGGCAATTTAGAGTTGTCAATTAACCTGCCATGCATATTTTTGGGATGTGAGAGGGAACCGGAGTGCCCGGAGAAAACCCACGCAGGCACGGGGAGAACATGCAAACTCCACACAGGCGGGGCCGGGGATTGAACCCCGGTCCTCAGAACTGTGAGGCAGACGCTCTAACCAGTCGTCCACCGTGCTGCCCAGTTATTATTATTATTTTTTATAAATTACTGTAGTTCCAATACATGTGCATCTTGGGTAAAAGGAGTGTTTTTTCCAAAGCTGATCTTGCATTATTTGTGCATACACATGGTTTGAGGAGGTTCTAAATTTGTTCACAGAGTACAAACAAAAAACAAGTATGAACATATTGAAGAATCAGAGATTTGTGCGTCGAATACGCGACTTTAGCGCAAATCTGTGTATACGCACGGTTAGTAAATGAGGGCCAATAAAATCTCAAGGCTATCAACTGTGCAACAAAATACTTAGTTTCATTCATTATTATTATTATTTTTTTAAAGAACTCTATGCCTGATTTGCTTTCATTAATTTGCTCTACTCTGGGTATCCAGTCTGTTCTGTCTGTTCTTCTGTTCCAATCAACATCGATTCTTGATGTTAATTGGATAATTCTTGCAACTGTGCAACTGGCGCAGGGTGCAGGATATATTGACATTTCAACTCTTTCAGGTGTGCAGCATGATATTTACTTTCATTAATTATTCTTTAAAAATAATTAAATGTCACATTTTCATTAGTTAAAAATGTGTATTATACTTTTTTTCAGTTATTTCAGGGACCATTGTGGCTTTTTCTTTCCTTAACAGAAAAATGTAGCCTGCATGTGTAGTGTTTCAACATTTATTTATTTATTATTATTATTTTTTTTTTTATGTATTTTTTTTTTTTTAAAGAGTAACGACGTGGAGGGCAGCGCATGGAACTGGATGTACTACATCCCTCTCATCATCATCGGCTCCTTCTTTATGCTCAACCTTGTGTTGGGCGTCCTCTCAGGGTACGCCTTTCCATTTTATACGTGGAATCATGTAGATGTTGCTAGTTTAACATGTTGTCCTGCTGGTCTGCGTCCAGTGAGTTTGCCAAAGAGCGAGAACGCGTGGAGAACCGGAGCGAGTTCCTCAAGCTCCGGCGACAGCAGCAGATTGAACGTGAGCTCAATGGCTACCTGGAGTGGATCTGCAAAGCAGGTCATTGGCGCACGGTACAAAATCCGACGCGCTATACAACCGAACACTGACGTCTCTTTGGTTTCTTGCAGAGGAGGTGATCCTGGCCGAGGAGGACGGCACAGGGAATTTTGATGGTGACTCCTAACCATTCTATTCCATTGCATGAGACGTGACCGTGCAAACAACTACATTATGATTGTCATCACACTAGGTTCCCGGCGACGGCCGACCATTAAGACCAAGAACAACAAGACGGAGCTGCTCCACACAGAGGAAGGCGAGGACAGCATGGGAGATGCTATCGGTAGGAAGCGTTACACTTCTTAACGTGACAAGTTAGCACTACACTATAACAACACATTCATACGAGACAGGAGGGCTGGGCATTATGAACCTCACAATTCGGCTCAATTTTGATTCTTTAGGTTGCAATCCAAGTCGATATTGATTGAAATGCTCTGACATCGGTTCTGTAAAAATTTGCAATACAGGGGAACCTCAATTCAATGGACTAATATAGGGCTAGGGGTTGTCCACTCAATCCGATTGTCCATTAAATTTAAAGATTTTAATTTCGTGGCCTAAAAACACCAATGGAATACAAAATTCTGTACTTTTTTCGTGGCCTAAAAACACCCAGTACAATACAAAAGTGTTTTAAATATAATTTATACTTAAAATGTCTGGAAAGTTTTAAAGTTTATCCAAACTTAACTCGCGAATTTAGGTTCCAACTGGACACTATTTTCTGTCTGATAAATTGGGGCTCGTTAAATCGACATTCCACTGTACACGATCAAGAGTAAGTTTTGACAATTTTGACATATTTATTTTTGATGCCAAGTAAACATGTTAGCACGTCACATTTTTTTAAGCAATAAAACATCTGAAAATAAAAATTAGCACATACCTTATTTGTCCATATGGAGTACAAAAAAACGCATGATAATAGCTCTGTATTGGGAAAAGTAAAGTGCATGTATACAATAACAATATTTATATACTTATTACGGTTAGGGTTAATAATATTATTTGCAGGTTTTTTTTTTAGTTCGACAGTACCTAATTAACTAGCATGTTTGCAGCATTTTGACAATTGCTGTTACTTTCTTCGTCAAACCCCCATTAATTTATTGCCTCTGTCAACAAGTTTGCTGTATTGATCCATGTGTGACTTCCATGCAAGGCACTAGTCTGCAGAACATTTGACACTAATTCCCCCGTGTGGGTCAGGGTTCGCCCGCTCCAGCATCAAGAGCGGCAAGGACGGCACCAGCTACAGCAAGAAGGAAAAACGGCTGCGCTTCTTCATCCGCAAGATGGTCAAGACGCAAGCCTTTTACTGGACCGTTCTGTGCCTGGTGGGCCTCAACACCATGTGTGTGGCGGCCGTGCACTACAACCAGCCCGAGCTGCTCTCGGACTTCCTGTGTGGGTGTCAGCAACACACCAGCTTCCTCATTTCCATCTTTTCTCATCACCTCTTCCTTGTTTCTGATCTTTCATTGTCACCTCTTCCTTATTATCCTTTTCTCAACTCATCCGAGTTTCTGTCCTTCTCTTATTGCCTGTTCGTTTCCATCGTCACCACTTCCTTGCGTTTGTCTTTCCGTTGTCGCCTAGTCCTCATTTTCATCCTTCCGATGCTATCTCTCCTTCATTTCATCTACTTGCATCACCTCCTCCTTGTTTCTGTCCTTGACTAGTCACCTCTTCCTTTTTTCCATCCTTCCATCATAACCTCTTCCATATTTTCCATTGTCACCTCTTCCTCGTTGCCATCCATCTGTGGTCCATAATAAAGTCAAACTATAGCTTAAATATAAATCAAATGTTATTTCTTTCATACGACAGTATGTGTTATTCCCCCAAATCTTTTCTGTGCAGTCTATGCAGAGTTTATTTTCCTGGGTTTGTTCATGTCTGAGATGCTGATCAAGATGTACGGTCTTGGCATTCAGCCCTACTTCCACTCCTCCTTCAACTGCTTTGATTGTGTGGTGAGACCCACACGCACGCACGCAGACACACGCACACACACACACACACACACACACACACACACACATTCTAACTGTGTGTATATATGTGTGTGTATAAAGGTGATCGTGGGCAGCATCTTTGAGGTAGTTTGGGCCACCATCAAGCCGGGCACGTCTTTTGGGATCAGCGTCTTGCGAGCGCTAAGACTTCTGAGAATCTTCAAGGTCACCAAGTGAGTGGTTCTGCTTCTATCAGAAGTTCTGAACAAAAAGTTCAGGATCAGGATCTAACAGACATTTCTTTCTTTCTGTCAGACGTTTTGGTGCTATCAGAAGCATTGGTTCCGTCAGAACTTTCTGGTTCTATCAGATCGCTCTGTTTCTATTAAAAGTTGGGGTTTTGGTTTTATTTCACATTTTTATTATTTTGATTGTTTTGGAAGTTCTGGTTTGATCAGAACTTCTGTTTGTGTTTTGTTTTCTGGTTCATTCAGAAATTTTGGTTCTATCTGAATTTGGTGTTCTATCAAGAAAACGCGGTTGCATCAAAAGTTTTGATACTATCAAAATATCTGGTTTTGTCTAAAGTTCTAACACTTGTAGAACTAGATCATAATCTCTCATAAATTCTGGAACAAATATGTCTTGTTCTACAGTATTTAAAGTTCTGGTTCTTTCAAAAATACTGGTTCGAGCAGAGCTTCTGGTTCTATCAAATGTACTATTTAAATCTAAAGTTATGGAACAAGTATTACTTCTTCTATCTAAAGTTCTGGTTCGGTCAAAAGTACTGGTTCTTTCAAAAGCGGTAGTTCTGTCAAAGTTCTGTATTTCTGAGTCTATCAGAAGTTCTCGTTCTATTGGAAGTTCTTGTTTAATGAAGTTTGGGTTCTAAAGTCCTGGAGAAAAAAGGTCTGGGTCTGTCAAATGTTCTGGTTCTATCAGACGTTTTGTTTCTTTCACCAGTACTGATTCTATCTAAAGTTCTGGAACAAAGAACTCTGGTTCTATCAAACTGTCTGTTTCTATCAGAAGTTTTGGCTAAGAAGGTCTGGTTGTGGCAAAGGTTCTGGTTCTATAAAAAGTAGGGATTCTGTCTAAGATTCTGGCTATATCAGAAATGTTGTCTCTGGCCGAATTTGTGGCTGTATCAGATGTTCTGTTTCTACAGTTTCTGCAAACATCTGGTTTCATCAAAAGCTTTGGAAGTTCGGGTTCTGTCAAAATATCTGGTTCTGTCTGAAGGTTCTAGTAGAACTTCTGGCTCCATCCGAAGTTCTGGTTCGAGTAGAGCTTCTGGTTCTATTAGAAGTTCTTGATCAGTCTTTGTTCTCTAAAAAACTAGTTCTTGCTGAAGTTCTGGAGCAACATTTTCTGGTTCTATAAAATGTGGTTCTATCAGAAGTTTTACGTCTATAAGAAGTAACCATTCTACTCAGGCTTATGTATAATTGAGAATGTGACAAATAAACTTGAACTTCAGCTTGAAGTACTTAGTCTTTCTAATGTTTGGGTTCTGGCAAACATGTTTCTATTAGAGGTTCTGGTTCTGAGTTGCTTGCTATTGCATCACTGGTTTGATGTTCCTTGACGGAGATATTTTAATTGGATTTGGCTGAAGCAGCTTTTTGTTTTCTTTTGTCCAAGTGTTTAATGTTGGCTTGTGAATGGTGAATGGTCCCATCACACAGTGGACTGAAAATAACCATTGTGTTTGTTGTTGTTTTGTTATGCAAGCCCACTAAGGACAAAAAAAAAAAAATGAACCGTCTGGTTTTTTTTTTAAATTGAAGGTCAATAAAAGGATAGAATAATTGTTTTTTTCTTTTGTTTTGTTTTGATAATCAATTGGGAGGAAGGAAGGTAAACTTTAATCCCCCAAATAAATCATTATTGCTTTTAAATACACCCTGAACTGGTTGCCAGCCAATCACAGGGTACATATAAACAAACAACCATTCGCACTCACATTCACACCTATGGGCAATTTAGAGTCTTCAAACAACTTATCATGCATGTTTTTGGGATGTGGGAGGAACCCAGAGTATCCGGAGAAAACCCACACAGGCAAGGGGAGAACATGCAAACTCCACACAGGGTAGGCCGGATTTGAACCTGGGTCCTCAGAACTGTGAGGCGGGTGTGCTAACCAGTGGTCACCGTGCCACACTGTACATCAATAAAAATATTTTGTCAACAAAACACTTTAAATATTGAATGAATAACAAAAACAGTTACATAAATACTACTACTAACAATATAAAAAAAGACTTCGCTTGTATACAAAATATGTATGTACATTATAGATGTTTTAATTTTTAGATTGTTTTCAATCAATTATATTTTGGTGTTAATTATTTTATTTTTTTCCCAGTGAAATATTTCATACTATTTTCTTCATGATTCTTCAATGGTTTCTTCATTGCAGTCATTCCTCTTCTTCTTACTCCTTGTTCCTCATCGTTGTGTTCAGGTACTGGGCTCCTCTGCGCAACCTGGTGGTGTCTCTGCTCAACTCCATGAAGTCCATCGTCAGCTTGCTCTTCCTCCTCTTCCTCTTCATCGTGGTCTTCGCTCTGTTGGGCATGCAGCTCTTTGGCGGACAGTCAGTCATCACACGAACACACAAAATGTCACTTTTTAATGCTTTATCGTATTTTCTAATTGCCTTGTAATTGGATTCCTCTGTCGCAGGTTCAACTTTGAGGACGGGACGCCGCCCACCAACTTTGACACTTTTGCAGCAGCCATCATGACAGTGTTTCAGGTCGGCCCCATCCAGTATAATGATTGATTTAATAAAAAAAAAAAAAATTAAAAAAAAAACATTTTATTTGTTTAATTATTATTTTTTCAACTTATTCATTGCCGTTGACGTTTACATTTGTCAACTATATAAGAACATTTTTCCACCGTTAGGCGGGGGAGAGAGTCTCACCCAGCTTGTCTGTGAAATTCAAGGTTCTGCATACAGTACCTGTAATGACACCAGAAGCAGCATTGCATCGCTTTGAATTTGTGATCAGCACAGCTTTTGAGTAGAAGATATAGGTTTGGGAGTGAAGAAGGGAGAGAAATGCCATAGTCAACTCTTTTTGGAAGGTGTGGTTCTTATATTGCCACAGAACTCAATATTCTGTGGGTCTTGAAAGATCAGACAAAAACACTATCCGGCTGCAAAATTGAACTGTGCTTTTAAAACGGCGGCCTTTGAATTAGTCCAGTGGTTGCAAATGGTTTGATTGCGTGCTTGATGTAGATCTTGACGGGAGAGGACTGGAACATGGTCATGTACAATGGCATCGAGTCTCAAGGGGGCGTCAATGACAAGGGGATGGTCTTCTCCATTTTCTTCATCGTCCTCACCCTCTTCGGCAACTGTATCCTACTACCTGTGCCGTCTCATAGAGTGGACAGTACCTACCACCCTTTATTTTTTCCACATTCATTTTTGTTAAAGCTATATTACAAAATGTATTACATGTTTTAAAAATCTATAATAAAATAAGGCCGCTTGTAAGCTCGCATTAGTGGATGCCTTAATTATAATAGAAATAATAATAAATATGAAAGATTTTGTTGTTACCACCATCTTACAAAATAGATTAAATTATTATTTTCCACTGGAATTGTACACAAAATGCCCCACAATTACATAGTGAAAGAGCAGTTTTAAAAATCTGAGCAAACATGTGGAAGAAAAAAAAAAAATCTAATATTTTGCTTTGTCACGCTGGTGCATTTTGTGTCAAATTTGTAATGGGAAGAAATATTGTAAAAATGATTGTTTCATATCCATAACTTGGTGCACCTCAGACACACTGCTCAACGTCTTCTTGGCCATCGCTGTGGACAACCTTGCCAACGCCCAGGAGCTCACCAAGGTGCAGGAAGTCAACGACCTATACAACATTGTCTTTCTAACTATTCAATGTGGTGACCATGAAGCGCCGATTGTACCTGTAAAGCCGTCTTGAAAGGCAGTTTTAAAAACACATCTACTCGTGGCAGGATGAGGAGGAGCAAGAGGAGGCGGCCAATCAGAAGACTGCGCTGCAGAAGGCCAAGGAGGTGGCTGAAGTCAGCCCGCTTTCGGCCGCCAACCTCTCCATTGCTGCGTGAGTAGACCTACTGCAAACCCTGTGCTTATTTATGACACAGTATACACTGCTCTTAAAAAGGGATATTGGGCCTTGGGGTAAAATTTCTGGATTAACCTACAGTAAAATGTACTACAGTGCCTTGAGGTATGAGTGAGTATGAATAACCCGACTTAGGCCCACTAGACACATAAAGACAATTGGGCTGCTTTTGTCCCGATTTTGCCCCTTGCCCACCAAGAACGTCAAACGCCAGACAAGTTTATGTTTTATAAAATAATCCTATAAGATTATCCTCTGGTCTGAGGTCTGTTAAGAGTGGATTTGTCCCGCTTTTAGGGTCTTAAATTATGAACACGTTCAATATTTACAGCCAAAACTCTGTGTGTGGGGAAAGCAGACTTCTTCCGAGTCATGACGCCGTGAATTGTCATATAGTTAGGAAGGTAGCCAATCAAAGAATCACCTTCTCTCAGGAAGTGGCAATAAATGAAAAGAAAAATGTCTTACCTGATGTCTTTTATTTTTTTTGCATAAAACCGAGCTCCCCAGACGCCAAGAAGTATTTTCCAAAACAATCGTTTTTGAAGGACATTGCCATTTTACAAGGCTCCCGGCTCCGGCAACCTTCGGAAAGATTGGCGCATATCAGAAAGTCTTTCTTCCTCTTCGGTTTTGTGAGATGCCGTGTGATCACGCGACATTACAAGGTCGGCGCAGAGGAGTATCTTTATATGTGTGGTGTTCTCTGTTGAGATTATCGGGGCATACCAGACACAATATGACCAAAACTGTTAAATGCCGGATTTTTATCTTTGTGTGTGGTGTCTGTCACAGATTAAAAAATAAATAAATAAACAATTTACAAAATATTTTAAAAATTTGAAAAATCCTTAATTGTGTACCAGGCCTTACTTCAGCCGGCAAGCGGCCGTCAGCATCTCGCCATATGTATGGGCCGGCATTTTGGGCGATAGCTTTGAACAAAATGATCTACTCGGAGCATCATCCTTTATTCCCCCGCGTGATCTAAGGCATAGGTGTCAAACGCGAGGCCCGGGGCCAGATGCGGCCCGCCACATCATTTTATGTGGCCCGCGAAAGCAAATCATGCTTCTCCACCTCCATGGGTTTTGGTAAAATCTGTACCCAAATTCCAAATTGTCATAATAATAAACAATAATGTTGAGATATTGCATTTTTCTATTACCAAACCCTTCTTCTACAGTAACTTCAACAATACTTGAACCAGCTATTATCCTTGTCTTCTGATTTCAAAACTAGTTATCCCACAATTTGTTGTGTAATGGTAATATGTTTTGGTGATGATTAAACATTTATATGGTTTCACTGTTCTAACGGCCCTCTGAGGGAAATCATAACTACATTGTGGCCCGAGACAAAAAAAGAGTTTGACACCCTTGATGTTAGGCGTCATTCCTGTCGGTTGCAGGAATATTTTTCTTGCCTTGGCGCAATAAATTTCTTGTCTTCTCTCTTTTCCGCCATTATGTTTGCACTATACATTATGTCTACTCATTGTCTCTTGCACCCCGCCCCCTCCGTCTTCCTCCTCTTCCTCTGAGGGAGGGACGTTCACCTCAAGGCATTCTTGCCTTCTACAGGGTGCCAATCCTCATTGCAGTTATCCAGAGGCTTGACGATCACACACAAACTGCACAAGAGCCTCCCCCACCCATCCCCGCCAGACTGCATTGGCGTCTTTAGACAGCATTGGCAGGGAATAGATGGATTCTGAATGACGTCTTCAGACGGCATTGGCAGGGAATGAGTTAATGGCATTTCCGTTCATTATTAATGGGAAAAGATGAGTTGAGATACAAGTTTAGGAGCGTAGTCACGGAAAAAATTAAACTCATAACACAAGACACCATTGTATATCCTTTACAGGTGGCCTTAATTTGACCTTCTGTGAACTTTTGAATGCATGTCCATCTGTTCAATGTTTCAGTACTTTTTGCACAACATGCTTTTCTCAAACAAGGAGCAGAATGGCAAAATGCACAACAGGCGTGATCCAGGAAAGTTTACAAGGATGTCCACTTCTATTCCTTTCTGTGACTCCTCCAGTCTCTGTCTATCTCGCCTACAACATGCTGATGACACTTACAGTGGCCCTCGGTGCAAAAGGTCAACTCCAAGATGAAGAGGACTATTTAAATGCCAATTCTAACTGAACCAGGACATTTAGTGAAAGAGACTGGAAGAGTCACAGAAAGGCATAGAAATCAGATTTCATATTGAGTCTATAAAGTCATCTATATAGGATACGTGGGTAGTGCACTTTAGAGTCATCCTGAAATGTCCCCCCAAAGCCCAGTATACCTAACTTTTTGTGAGCAGTGGTACAGTATATATCCGGCCTGTGTGCAGTAAGGAGCAGCAGAGGAATCACGTCAAGGTGGGCAACAAGTCGGTGTGGGAGCAGCGTACCAGTGAGATCCGCCGGCATAACCTGATGACCAGTCGAGAGGTTCTCTACAACGAGCTGGAGCAGGACGACTGGAAGATGGGAGACGAGGGAGAGGAGGTCAGGACCCCCATAACCCATGTCATGTACTGTATATAGTAGAGGCTAGTCACTGACTCGTCAATGTTACCGCTTTGCCTGCCGAAAAATAGCAGTGGCGCTTCAAGCGTGTCGCTAAAAATGAGACTGGGAACACGGTCACTTGCAAAATATGCAAGTCTCTCCTCAAATATAACAAAGGACAAAAGCAATTCACGCCCATCTGAAAAGGCATCCGCTAATGCTAGCTGACAAGCAGCCTTAAAACCTCACAGCAGTCTTCTGGAAGTTCACCAAATGTCCTCCTGTAACAGTGAAAAGAAAGACAGTGTACTGTCGTCTTACATTATACTGTATGGTGACTGCATCTTTGGCAACGATTCCAGTGAACTTTGACATTTAGTCACTCAACAATGTTGTGTGTATCCATGTTTACATTCTAACTTATTTGTCCTACCTAGTCTCCAGTATTTATTTCATTTTTAACCCGTCCTGTTCAACTGCATGGCCATGCAGAATGGTGGATCTGTATGCCTGTTGTCCTGGAACACTTTGCTGTGCAGCAGGGGAGTTTGAAATACTTCCTCTGCTTATTTTACATTTTTTTTACTCATTCTGATGTTTATTGAAAATGTATTCGGACAGAAAAGGGTCTTAGGGAATAGACCGAGTGACAGAACGGACAAGGGCAACATGGGGTGCGAAGCACAGCAGAACAATAGTTAAACTGTCCCCACGTTACTCAACAGGATCGGCCTCACCTTTTAAAGCCCCAGATATTCAGTCACAGATACTACACTACTGCAGCGCACGAGAATGGCAACGCCAAGTGGGAAAAAACAATACATGCATATGTTTTATTGGTATAGTGCATACAGATTTAAACTATATATAAATAATCAAATAAATATATGGTTGCTCCTCAGCGGATTTTCGTCTATGATAGAGGGTTTTGGAATGTAACCCTCATGCTAAACGAGGGACTCATGTATTAAATATTATCAATTCCTGTTCATTGATTTTTCATTCCATCCGGCACGGAAGTGTCTTTAATCTCTGCACTTGAATTCTTACAATTAATTAAGCCCTGTTGGGTGCTTGAACACGCCCGAAAACGTGTGTATATTCTGGTGAAAATCTATTTATTTTAGGAATCCTGAACTTGACCCTGCCAAAACTCACATAGTATCACCATGGGATAATACTGTAATATACATCCTTCCATTTTCCATACTGCTTCTCCTCACTAGGGTCGCAGGCGTGCTGGAGTCTAGCCCAGGTATCTCTGGGCGAGAGGCAGGGTACACCCTGAACTGGTTGCCAGCCAATCGCAGGGCACATTTAAACAAACAACCATTCGCAATCACATTCACGCCTACGGGTAATTTAGAGTCTTCAATCAACCTACCGTGCATGTTTTTGGGATGTGAGAGGAAACCGGAGAGAACCTATGCAGGCACGGGGAGAATATGCGAACTCCCCACAGGCAAGGCCGGATTTGAACCAACCAAAGGCACCCTCACAAAAATGTGTTTACCAAGGGCTAACTGAATAAATATGCTATTACAAAGTGTAATCACAAATTGCAACTTAGCAAGTACAGTTAATGCATAAATGACAATAACATTCGTCTGTAAGCACCAACTTGAATTGCCCCGTCAAGATAGTGAGTTATCAAGGACGGGGTACAATCGTTCACGGTCACAAACTGCAAAGAACTCGATACATGTAATTTCCCTCTCTATTTACATCTGCCGTTTTTTCACTGCGTTGAGGCCAGACGAAATGTTGAAGTCAAGGTAGCCGCCACTACTACATCTTCTTTTCCTTTCGGCTTGTCCAGTTAGGGGTCGCCACACATCTTTTTGAATAGAAGCCAATCTCCTGCATCCTCCTCTCTAACACAAACTGCCCTCATGTCTTCCCTCTCTACATCCATCAATCTTCTCTTTGGTCTTCCTCTAGCTCTCTTGCCTGGCGGCTCCATCCTCATCATCCTTCTACTAATATTCTCACTCTTTCCCCTCTGGACGTGTCCAAAGCATCGAAGTCTGCTCTCTCTAACTTTGTCTCCAAAACATCGAACCTTGGCTATCCCTCTGATGAGCTCATTTCTAATTTTATCCAAACTGGTCACTCCTAGAGAGAACCTCAACATCTTCATTTCCGCCACCTCCAGCTCTGCTTCCTGTTGTCTCTTCAGTCCCACTGTCTCTAATCCGTACATCATGGCTGGCCTCACCATTGTCATAAACCTTGCCCTTCATCCTAGCAGAGACTCTTCTGTCACGTAACACACCTCACCCCTTCCTCCACCGTTCCAACCTACTTGGACCCGTTTCTTCACTTCCTTACCACACTCACCATTGCTCTGGACTGTTGACCCCAAGTATTTAAAGTCCTCCACCCTCACTATCTCTTCTCCCTGTAGCCTCACTCTTCCCCCTCCACCCCTCTCATTCATGCACATACAGTATATTATGTTTTACTTCAGCTAATCTTCATTCCTCTCCAGCCGCTAGAACGATTGGTAATTCAAATAAATTAATACAAATTCTTACGTGTGTACCAGGCCTAAGTCTGCCAGATTTCCATTGCACTGTTTTATCCCATCTGGCATACTCTCTTCCAGGTGTCGTACCCGCAGAAAGGCCGTGGCGACATGAACACCCACTTGGACCGTCCGCTTGTGGTCAACCCGCAGGACAACCGCAACAACAACACCAACAAGACGGCTCCTGGCCAACTGCCCCTGGACCAGGAGTACCAGCGGCAGGACCTGGACCACAGCCAATGCGCTTCCCACCACCACCGTCACCATTACCACCACCACCATCACCACCAGAGGGCTGACACAGTGGAACCGCCTGGCTGGGACCAACAGGGGGCAGGGGGCGATGCGGACCAAGAGGCCAGCAACCAAGAGGGGCGGTCGGCGGAGGAAAGGCACAGCCACAGGAGCCACCGGGGGCATCGGCACAGGAACAGGGAGTGCCGAGAGGGTCGGGATGCTTGCAGCTCATCCCCTCGCCACACCAATGCAGCCGAGGGCAACAATGAGCACCGTAGAGCCAGGCATCACTGCAAGGCCGCCAGGGAGGGTGAGCCCGGGAGGAGGCACAGGTCCAAGGGAGCCGAAGAGGATGGAGACAAAGGCGAAGACGGGGAGGGTCGGAAGACCAGGCGTCATCGTCACGGGAATCAGGATAGAAGCAGAGGACATCACTCTAGAAAGTCAGTGGACAAACATTTCATTGTCTATGATTGACTGAATGACAGCAGCAAGGCTTTTGATTGGGTCGATGGCCTTTTGCTTTGATGTGAGAGACAAAGCCTGTGATTGGATAGATTATAGTAACAACGCAACAACACTGATTGTGTGGTATCAGAGAGTCTCTAGATTGGCCAAGTAGTAGGCGGTAGACCTGTGATTGGCTGGATGATAGCAGCTAAGGCTTTTGATTGGCTAGGTGGTCGTAACAAGACTTTTGATCAGTTAAATGTGGTAACAATATTTTTTTATTTTCTTGTTAGCTGCGGGTTCTACTTCTGATTCTAAATAAAAGAGTTTTGATTAACTGTAAGGTTAGTAACAAGGCTTGTGAATGGATGGGTGATTGCAGGTACTGCGGTTGCAGCTACAGTATGTGATTGACTAGACAGTTGCGTGTGCTGCTTGTGATTGGCAGGATGATAGTGACAAGGCTTGTGATTTTTTGGGGTGGTAATAGCAAGGCTTTGATTGGCTCGACGGTAGTAACAAGGCTTTGATTGACTCAATGCTAGTATCAAGGCTTGTGACTGGAAGTTCACAGGTACTGCATGTGATGGCTGAAAGGTAGAAACAAGGCTTATGATTCGCTGGATGGATGTAGGTATTTGTTGTTATAGGCTGCATGGTAGGAACAAGACTTGTGATTCCCTGGGTGGCAGAAAGTCTTTTGATTGGTTGGATGGTAGCAACAAAGCTTGTGATTAAGTGAAGGGTCGCAGGAACTGCTTGTAATGCTAGTTAAAAGGCTTTCAATTGACTGGAAGGTAAGTAACACGGCTTGCGATTGACTAGATAGTAGAAACAAATTTTTTGATTGACTGGATGGTAGAAACAAGGCTTTTGATTTGCTCGATGGTCGTAACATGGCTTGTGAATTATTAGGTTTGTAGGTAATACCTATGAATGGCTGGATAGTAGTTAAAAGGCATGGATGCATGGAAGCTACGAGGATTTTGATAGGCTAGGTGGTAGTAATGAGGCTTTTGTTTGGCTGAATGGTAAGCAACAAGGCTTCTGATTGACTTTAGGGTCTCAGGTACTGCTTGTGATGTTAGAAACAAGACTTGTGATTGACTGGATGGTATAATCAAGGCTTTAGATTGGCTGGGTCTGGAATATAGCAGGTAAAGTTCATTCATCATCCTCCTTCCACCAGGGAGCCACACAGCGCTGGTCCCAGCCTGTCCACCGCGCGACCCATACAGCAACACAACGAGGACCTGGACAACTTGCGCAACAACAGCAAGTTGGCCAGTCGGCCTTATGACCTGCCGCCACCAGATGACCCGGACCACGTCAACAACTTGCTGAACTGCTGTAACGCTGACACCCACACCTTCCTGCACAGCATGGACAGTCTGATCCTGAGCAGCATGGCCAAACCTGACTATACCAGCATTGACATGCCGCCCGTCTACCCGTATCCCTCAACCAATGCCATCCTGCAAGGTAATCACACTTTTTTTTGCACTCAAACGACAGAATGGGGACCACTTGAACATCTGTCTCGTCTTCTTCCCAGTGAACAAGAATGCAAACACAGACCAGAAGAAGGAGGAGAAGAAGGAGAACGACGACGACGAGGGAGACGAGGATGGACCCAAGCCCATGCCCCCCTACAGCTCTTGCTTCATCATGTCTACCACCAACCCGTGAGTAACACTACCCAAGACCTGTTCTCGTCAAAACCTCACAGTTCTTCACAATGCAGACTCATTCTGTGTTGCAGTTTCAGGAAGTGCTGCCACTACATCCTCACCCTCAAATACTTTGAGTTTAGCATCCTGTCCGTCATCGCCATGAGTAGCATCGCGCTCGCAGCGGAAGACCCGGTGTGGCCAGACTCGCCGCAAAATAACGTAAGAAGCTCCGTCAGTGTTCTTATGTTGCATATTCTATTTTTCTTGATCTTAGGTCCTCTGTTTTACTTCTCTGCTAACTACTGTACACCCACTCCATTCCCAGGTGCTGCGCTACTTTGACTATGTCTTCACTGGTGTCTTCACTTTTGAAATGCTCATCAAGGTACAATGATGTCACTAGTTCTGTCTATTTTTAATGTCATGTATAAAATGCGTTTACTTTTTTAATTAGACTTTAGTGCTTAGACTTCATCGAAGGTCCTATAGCCCTTAGCACTTAGACTTAAAATAAACTTACAGTGCCCTCCAAAATTATTGGAACGGCAAGGTCAAGTGCTTTGTTTTCATTGTATACTGAACATTTTGGGGTTTTAGATCAAAAGATGACTATGAGACAAAAGTTCAGGATTCCATCTTTTATTTCATGCTATTTACATCTGGATGTGTTAAACAACTCTGAACAGAGCACCTTTTGTTTGAAAACCCCCACTTTTCAAGTGAGGAAAAGTATAATAATAATGTAATACTTTTGGAGGGGCTGTAAGTCCAATTTGCTGAATTTCCTCATTCCGTATGTAACAAATACTTATTATATTCTCATAAAGGTACTGTAAGCTCATCATTGTTATTTTTATATTATATGATTATTGCAAATGTTTTCAATATAAATGAAAAGAATGATTGTAAACGTTTTACATATGTACTATACAATAATACACTATAATTCATCTAAAATATTACTCTAACCATGTCAACCAGATGAGTCACCATATTTTCCAATCCTCGACAGAGTAAACTTCATCGATCATAATCTTAATACTAATTTTAAAAATAAGCATGAGCAATGCATAAGATTGTGTTGTCCTGACGACTAACATGCTCTGTTTGGTCCAGATGGTAGTGCTGGGCCTGTTCCTCCACCAAGGCTCCTATTTCCGCGACCTGTGGAACATTCTAGACTTTATAGTGGTTAGTGGTGCTCTGGTGGCCTTCGCCTTCACGTAAGTAACATCCTCCTTTTTCCTCCTCTGCAGTCATCTTCACCCCCAACACACCAGTCCTCCTACTATATATCCGCAGAAAGACCCTTGTTTATAGCCATCCGAGTGGCTGGACAATGTTGATGTCTTCTTGAAGTAGATCACACCACTGATCCACTTCCTCTTCTAAATTATCTCTCTATATTCTCTTCATCACTGACATTGTTTTAGCTGGTCTTTCTTTGTGTTCACCACCACCGTCATCAATCATCTCATGTAGACCCCGCAGACCTCTGCCAAGGCTTAATGAAATTGAGAAACTCCAGATTGGAACGTGGTTTGATGTACTGTTAATACACACATTTGATTTAAATTGACATTTGTTTTTTTTTTTTTGGTTTTCAAGTGACTTAATATAAAAAATTTTTTTTAAAGTGGGCAAAAAAGGTGAAAAGAAATCAGGTAAAAATCTGGGGGGAAAGAGTCATGTTGCACTTGGCATTCCTGCAGGTTGTGGTGACGGGAATGTGATTAAAACCTGCCAAACACTTCAAAGGAGGAGGAAACACTTCTGTAAATTTAGTTTTTTGTAATGATAAACAAAAGATATGCTTATCGCAACATAAGTAAGAAATTCCATTTTAAATTGCTGCCATATTAGTATTTGTGATGACGTCATGATTAGGAGTCCACAAATCCAATTCTAATCAAATAATATTTCTTATTTTTCAGGTTTTCACTTGTTATAAGCATAATTAAAACGTGGGAAAAGTGTAAAAAGTAGAAGGAAACGTCATAAATTGCTGCTGCTATTCCCCTCCAGTCCTGAAGGTGGTGGTAATGGCCATTACACAGGGATTGACAACTGCAAAACACCTCAAACCAAGCAGAGAAAACAGGTTACCCTGTACCTTCCCGATCTGAACCTAATCATTTATCTCCTTTGAAATGTAACATTACCACCAGATTTGCATTTGTGCACTTGATTTTGAGGCCTTCTACATGGAGAAATTGGATAACATTGTAGAAGATCAGGGGCAAGAAAATCTTAAATTGCAGTTGCTATTGCGTTTCAGTCCTATAGGTTGTGGTAAAGGGCATCACACAGTGATTGACAACTGCCGACACCTCAAGGTAGGAGTAAACCTGCTTGGAGATGCTTAATGGATCCCAACTAAACGTGTACATTTTCAATCATTTCGTGCAACATCCTGGAATCTGGGGTGGGGTGTTGTGCCAGAACAAACCGATAAGCATCCCTCTTATGTCAAAGTCAAACCCAGGCTGACGTACACTCCTTGGCAGAGGTAATCACCTTTGTGTTTCACAATGAAGACCTTCACAGGACTCTAAAGCCTGTTCTGCACTGTACCACATTTGCAGTTTGTCCACGGTTGTGTGAAAATCTTCAATTATGCTTTTATGGTTTTGAAGATTTCCTTTGAGGCAATGAAAATGATGACGTTTGTTAGTACGTTGTTTGCGCTGGATTGTATGAGATTAATTTTCTCTAAAGAGGGAAAGAATTGTGTCTTTGCTCGTGCTTTAAAGATATGAGATTTATTGTCAGCTCCCTCACTTGATCAAAATTGAGCAAAAATGTTGTCGTTCATTTGTGTGCTTCTATGGCTTTACAAAGAATTGTTTTTTGACACCACCACCCACCCCCCTCACTTGCTCCAAATCCAGCAAAATCTGTGTCATTCGTTAGTGCTTGGTTTGTGATGGATTGAGTTTTGAGAATTACAATTTTCCGTTGTGTTTAAGATATTACATGTCGGCAAATTTCCCTCCATCAGAGGTGTGCAGTGTAGAACAGGCTTTAAAGGCATTCAATTTCAACCTTGAGTTTCAAGGTGAACACCTTCAGGGGTCCTCAAAGGGCGGCCTGAGAAGTCCCAATTCACCACCATCCACATCCATCTTTCCCCAAAAGTCACCCTAATATCACTTTTCCTGTAAGTGTCTGTCTAACCTCTGGAACCATGACTCACTCTCCAAACTGTCTCCCTCCCACAACGCCCCAACGATTTTCCCGCCAAGCAGGCCGTGAGTCATCCCGTCCTCTCTTTTCACATTTATTCACATCACATGACATGACTCCACTTCCCCATTGGGACCCTCCCAATTCCTACCCTTAAATTATTTCATCCCAATATCCATTCATCCAATTTCTACCGCTTATCCGAGGTCAGGTCGCGGGGGCAGCAGCTTTAGCGGGGACGCCCAGACTTCCCTCTCCCCAGCCACTTCATCCATCTCTTCAGGGGGGATCCCAAGGCGTTCCCAGGCCAGCTGAAGGATGTAGTCTCTCCAGCGTGTCCTGGGACGTCCCCGGGGTCTCGTCACGGTGGGATGTGCCCGGAACACCTCACCAGGGAGGCGTCTGGGAGGCATCCGAATCAGATGCCCCAGCCACCTCATCTGGCTCCTCTCGATGTGAAGGAGCAGCGGCTCTACTCTGAGATCCTCCCGGATGACCGAGCTTCACACCCTATCTCTTAAGGGAGAGCCCGGACACCCTGCAGAGGAAACTCATTTCGGCCGCTTTTATCCGAGATCTTGTTCTTTCGATCACGACCCACAGCTCGTGACCGTAGGTGAGGGTAGGAACGTAGATTGACCGGTAAATTGAGCGCTTCGCTTCTTCTTTACCACGATACAAATTCTGCATCACTGGATCACTCCAAGATACTTGAACTCCTCCACTTGGGGCAGGATCTCATCCCCGACCTGGAGAGGGCACGCCACCCTTTTCCGACTGAGGACCATGGTCTCAGATTTGAAGGTGCTGATTCTCATCCCAGCCGCTTCACACTCGGCTGCGAACTGAGTGTGTAGACTTTACTTCCACATTCAACGCCGCATTTCGGTTCAGGCTCAGTTTATTACATTACATTGTATTACTACTTCGGTATACAGTCTGATTAGCACCAGATAAAAGGTGCTTTAAACATGTTAGTTAAAAACCACTCTCTTCGTCTCCCCTTACCTCCTTTTCCACCTCTTCCTCTCTCTCTCACACTCACACACAAACGCACGCGTGCACACACACTCACATTCACACACAAGCATTGCACAGCAGGTTTTCAGCATGGTCAGCATGCAATGGGTTTCACTGGAGAGTGTGGAGCTTGCAAACCCTCTGCATCCTCCCCATAAATGCTAAATGATACACTTTCATGATGGGAGTGCATGCTGGGTTTGCGCGCATGTGTTGGGGCTCATGACAGATGAGCGCTCCATCTTCTTACACCTCCCCAGTGTTGACGTGCACGTCCAAAGCACTTTGATAGCATCTCTGAGGACAATTGGCGATCTAATGGGGGCAATTTATGCAGCAGGCTCGCCCACTTTCTGTAATTGATCATGATATGCTGTAATAAGATAAGAATGAGTCAGAATGCATCCGCCCACGCAGCTTCGTCTTCGGCCTGAATTGCTTTTTATTCATGCATGTGTCGGAAAGGCATTGACTAATACCTGAAGGATTAACACATCTGTGACTTCAGATGTGTTCAAACGAATTTTGTTGGATTAGAAAAAAAAAAAAAGTTATTTGTATTTTTTTATTTAATTTATATTTCATTGTATTAGTTTTGTAATGTGATTTTTAAAATTCCTGTATTTATTTTTTTAATTTTCATTCTATTTTTATTTTAATTGTACAGTGGAACCTCGATAGAACGGACTAATAGGGCAGGGCGTCGTCCAATATAGTCGAATGTCCATTACATTGGAGCAATTATTTATTTATTTATTTATTTTTAGGCCATTTGCACCCTTATTACTGTACTGTACAAAATTATCATTTGGTAGGTTTTTTGTGGCCTAAACACCCAGTGTAGTTCAAAGTTATTGTAAATAAATATTTAAAAAATGCTTGAAAATGTTTGAAAGTTTCACGGGTTATCCAAACTTTCCACGTGGTCATGGTGGCGTTGACGTAGCGTACTCCTCGTAGGTGAGTCGCTTTTATGAGCCGTGAGGAATTACTGTGCTTCCTATTTCCAAATCCGTTGCCAAAGCCGAACGGCTTGAGGGGAAAAAAAAATTATGGATAAAAATAGCATGTTCCAGACTCCAGTGACTCGGATATACATCAGTCCCATTCTCTGGCTGCATTGCGCCACAGTGCCAGTAAACAACAACTGCCAAGTCTGGAAATAAAAGGCTTTGTCAACAGCTGTTTAAGTGACAAATGGAAACTACTTTTGGACACATTGTTCAGTCATGACAGTCCCTTTTATCCGATATCCATTTGATCGGGGTCCGTTTTATCGAGCGTCCACTGTATTTTATTTTTACTTTTTATTTTCATATTTAGTTCATTTTTATAGTATTTGATTTGATTTTATGTAATTGTATTTGTTTTATTTTCAACTTATTTAATGTCATTTGTGTTTTGTTTTCTTTCAATATATTTATTAAATTTTTATTTGTTTTATTTTCATTACATTGTATTTTATTTACAATGTATGGTATATTTGTTTTTATTTTATTTCATTTTTATTTGATTTATATTTTTGTAGGTGTATTCAATTTTTAAAAAGTTATTTTCTTTGTATTAGCCTTTTTATGTAGTTTGTAATTTATTTAAAATGTATTATGTCTGCATTTTATTTGTATTTCATTTCATTCATATTTTATTTGTAGTTTATTTGATTTCTTTTTCTCCCATTTAATAAACTTATTAAACTACGATATATGGGCTCACTAGGAATTAGACTGACCCTTTATTTAAAAGTATGTTGCTGTTTGGTTGCTATGTGAAAATATAATAATAAGTCATGTTGTTATTCAGAGCAAGCATGGAGCAAAATCCTCAGCCTGTTCTTGTGTTTGGTCGTCTTCAAAAGCAATAGGATTCTTGATACATAAAGCCAAAACCTCCTGAAAGCATCTCCAACTTGGACTTTGCTTCACGTTTGGCGGTCTCTCTCCGGTTGCTTTCCGTCCTGTTGTCTTTCTTCTAATTATGTGTCTCTCATGTAAATGTATTTTCTCCTCTCTTTCAACCTTTTCCTCTCTCCCGTCTGTTGTGTGCCATTTTTTTGTCCTCTTTTTCGTCCTCTGTCGCTCTCTAACCGCCACCACAGGAGCAGCACCCGGTAAAGTCCTCCTCATTCTCGTCCTGCAGAACCAGATCACTTGGGCTTCTCGCTCTTTCTTTCTTTGTTCTTCTGCTCGTCGTACTGTCGCCTCATCCTCGCCATGACGCTGCATTTATGGACTGTGTAGTTGCGTGTGAAAAACAACATTTTCTCCCTCGAATGTGACGCGTACCATTCGCTGGAAAGCTAGAAAATAAATATACCCTGACATCTGTTTAGATGCAAAACGAAGGTATTACAGGTCCATCATAGTAGGAGGTGGGGGGGGGGGGGGGGGGCTTCAAAGACCCATGCCCTAAATTGAACAGAGAGTCAACTATTTTGGTCTGAAGCAGCCATTTCAGGAGTTATTTGGTGTTAGAAGTAGGATCCAAAACCACGCCTCTAGGGCATACTGCGACCTGAACGTCCTGTGGTCTGGATAGATAAATATGGTACCTTATTATACACCTGAGAGAAACTCCAGAAGTCATTTACGTCCAAAGTGGGATCCAAACCCATGTCTCTTGGGCCGACAACAACGTGAATTTTCTGTCATCTGGATAGATATTCTTTATTTTGTGTCAGAAGTGAGATCCAAATGCATGCCTTCAGGGCAGACAGTGACCTGAACTTCCTGGAATCAGAAGTGGCATCAAAAGCCATCTGATAGGGCAGACTGTGACCAGAACATCCTGTAATGTTGATATTGTTGATACTTTATTAATTCCCAGGGACTAATAAAGCCATTTCAAAAATTGTTTGGTGTCAGAAGTGGGATCTAAACCAGCGCCTCCAGGTCTGACTGTGACCTGAATTCCTGCGATCTGGATAGATACATACTTTATTAACCTTGAAAGAAATTCCAGAAGTAGGTGTCAGAAGTGGATCCAAACCCACACGTCCAGGGAAGAGTGTGACCTCAACTTCCTGTATTCTAAATAGATAATTGATTGAAAAATGTATTTGATGTAAGAAGTGGGACCCAAACTCACGCCTCCCAGGTGTAGACTCAGACCTGAACTTCCTGTGGTCCAGAGAGACTTTATTATTTTATTAATCCCAAGGAAATAATTTGGTGTCAGAAGTGGAATCCAAACCTGTGCATTCAAGGCATCCTGAGGGAAATGGAACAAAAAGTCAGCTATTTTGGTTTGAAGCAGCCATTTCAGGAGATACTTGGTGTCAGGAGTGGGATCCTAGACCGACTGCAACCTGAACTTCCTGTCATCAAGAAATCTAGTTGATTCATTGTGTCAGAAGTGTAAACCAAGCACACACTTTCAGGGCATTTCGTGACCTGAACCTCTTCTCATTTAGATATGGAGTGGTTTATCAAATATTTAGTGTCAGAAATGGGATTCAACCCCAACTTGCCGCCAGGACAGACTGCCACCCTGACTCTCACGTTTCACTTTGCATCCACGTTGGCGACGTCATGCGATGCTCCGCATGCATCACATGACCCCAGAGGTTCCGCTTCGCGTCCGTTTCCCGTCGTCCTCACGACAAATTTGGACGGCAGCGAGCGGACGCTAAGTTTTCCTCTCACTGAAGAACTTCATTTTTATTTTTGAAAAAGAAAGAAAGAGGTTTGGCTGGGCACTCTACCAGGAGATGCCTGTGGGCATGATGATGAATATGATGATGATGCTTCATAACGTCCATGAAATCTCCCAAGACGTCTGTGGTTTCATGTTTGACTCTTATGTGTAATTCAGAAGAAGAGCCGCCCGTATGTCTTGTATATGTTTGAAAATAGCAAGTGATAATGTTGTTGTTGTTTTCCGGCTGGCCTGTAGGGGGAGCAGTAAGGGCAAAGACATCAGCACCATTAAGTCACTGCGAGTGCTGCGGGTTCTGCGTCCTCTCAAGACCATCAAAAGACTCCCCAAGCTCAAGGTAACACTCATACATTAGGCGTCCAACACCGAGGTCGATACGATGCGTATCTCAACATCCGATTCGATATGATAACATTCTATACCATTCACTCCAATTACGATACTTGTACTGTATGATTCACTCCTATTGCAACTGGGAGACGATACAATGCTGACCTTGTTTTTTTCTTTTCATTTCCCAAAATGCTCTGTGAACACTTGGGCTTCACTAACCTGGGCACAAAAGCAAACAGATGTGGAAACTGATCTACTTACTGGGCGCAGCAAGGATTTTGTCTGCCAAATGCCGTAGAGTTCATAATGGACCTTCTAGGAGGTGTAAATGCAAATACTGTCGATTAATTTGGCACGCACAACGCCATTTAGCAAACCTGGGACAAATTGCGGTGGCTGATTTTGCGTCTTTAAATACCACGTCTGAAAGGCATGTGCTAAGCCACACCGCTGTGTATAAACATGACCGTGTTGCTATGCCGAGGAGGTTGCGCAGGCATAATTAAAGGCGACGGGGAGAGCGGCTCTTTTCCTAATGTTAACAATTTTGAAATGCCAGAAACAAAAATGAGCATGTCATATCGTCTGTTCAGCAATGCAATTTTGGAGCTGTGGAATTGTCGAAGGCAGTGATTCTCAAAGTGTGGCACGCAAAGCACCAGTCGTACACGGGCTCCCTCTTGGTGGAGGAGTTGGTGGAGTGTAATTTTGCATGTCTGTGATGTACTGTGATCCAAGCCCATGTAAAGCTTTATAAACCAAGAGGAGGATATTTGAAATGAATTCTTGTTGTGATAGTTAACCAGTGCACTGATTTGAGGACAGGTTTAATGTGTTGTGATCTCTTACTACCAGTGAGGATATATGCAGCGGCATTTTTAAATAACTGAAATTGACGAGTCCCTTAGTTTGGCAATTGTTTTCAGATGGTAGATGGCAGGTTTTGTGATGTAGTCGATATGATTTTTGAAATTAAGGTTGCAGTCAATGATTGCACCCAGATTTCGTACCTCACTTTTACTGTCCAGTGATAGTGATTTGAGATGTTGCAGTTTCATTTTTTGGAGCCTGTGCACCAAAAATTATTATTTATGTTTTGTATTAGATAATATTAGAATGAAATTTTTGGCCATGCATACAGCCTGTTTAAAACTTTTTTAAATCTGTACTGTTCAGTTCTTACTTTTCAAGAACATTTGCATTTAATCTAAATGAATTAATTTGTTTTTAGAATTTCTTTCAAAAGTATATTTTTTATTTAACTTTCATGTGCAATATATTTTAAGTGAATCATTATATTTAGTTGTTGTTGTTTTTCATTTTCATGTAAGAGCAGTGTACTGTATATGTTCAAAATGTGCATAATATTACAGTGGCTTAAACACATGCTGCAGCCTGCGGGCTATAATCTATACCAGTACTCCGGTCGGCGGCCAGGACGTTCGGCTGGGCGTGCATGGTGGCGCATGCGACCAATGCGCTCGTGCACGACTTTGTTGACATAAGGCTACCCTAAAAGTCATCTTGTATTTGTTGAAAAGTAGTCTGTAATTATGACTTGTTAAACGATGGGTGTGTTTATTTGAAATTATATAGGAATTATCTTATATGGACCGGCCGTTCGGGAGTTGTCCCGAAGTTCCCAATTGGCACCCCGCCCCTGGTGGCTTACAATAAGGAATCTGCTTTTTATGAATAAAGGCACTCTTGTTTTTTATGAACTCTTAGACCCATTACGTTTGTTTAATGTTTGTCATTATGGTGGTATTTGGAGAGCCAAATATTTTCTTAGGTGGTACTTGGTGGAAAAAGTTTGAGAACCACTGATCTAAGGGCTGACTTGGAGCCAGTCACAAGAAGGAGTCAGGTCATATCACCTTTGGCAAAACTCCTTACAACTCTGCATCTCCTTGTGTCTGGGTCATTTCAGCACACTGTGACAAACTGGAGATGGCCTCTCCTAAAGCAATTTTCGCATATGCTGTCTTGAGTTCTGAGCTCAATGTTTCAGAGAATGGGCAGATACAGCTAATTCCCACACACTCGGGGCGAGTCAAATCAAACGAAACATGGATTTTTTGCAGTTGCTGGCTTCCTCAAAATGATCAGAGCAATTTCTTTTCTGTAAGGCTCAGTAATACTGTATGTTTGTTAGCCTCTTCCATTAACACTTCCAATTCCTTCACTTCAAACTTAATTTTGCGGTGCTTTCCCAAATGTTCCACGCTGAAAACCATTAGAGCTACGAAAGCGCAAACCCCTCTTTTAAATATGGGAGTTTCCACCACTTTTTGCACTTGTTGCCAACAGCGTGCACTGTCTGTTAGAGTGAGTGAGCACGCAATTTAGCTCTCGCTATTTGCGGTCTTTGTAAATCAGGCCCTTTAAAGTTATCTGTCTCCTCTCTCTAGGCCGTGTTTGACTGCGTGGTGAACTCTCTGAAGAACGTCCTGAACATCCTTATTGTCTACATGCTCTTCATGTTCATCTTCGCCGTGGTGGCCGTGCAGCTGTTCAAGGGTCGCTTCTTCTACTGCACGGATGTGTCCAAAGAATTTGAGCGCGACTGCAGGTTGGCCCAAACCTCGAGCTCGTGTATCTTGCGGCTAAATGCCGACATCCGTGGTCATGTTGATGCTGTGTCCCGGGCAGGGGTGAGTTTCTGATGTACGAGAAGGATGAGGTTAAAGCTCAGAAGCGGGAGTGGAAGAAGTACAATTTTCACTACGACAACGTGGCTTGGGCCCTGCTTACCCTCTTCACTGTCTCCACTGGAGAAGGGTGGCCGCAGTGAGTGTGCACGGCACACACGCACAAACACACAGAAAATATTCATATTCAAAATACTGCCAAAAGTAAGACGAAATTTTGCTCGAAAAATAAGACTTATATTCCTAAAGGTAAATACATTTTTTATTAGAATTAAGTTGAATTTATTGCCCTCAAGTCCTAATTTTGCAAGGAAAAAGCCTGTTGACATAATAATAGTCCTAATTCTAGAAAAGTAGTAATTTGGCCATATTAAAGTCTTAATATTACAGAATACATGTCATTTTGTGAGAAAATAAATAAATACATTACATAAAAACCACTGTATTTACAAAACAAAAACGCAAAAATTACTTTACTGAGTCTTAATAACAATCTTCATTTTTTCTGAAGGGTCTTAAAGGCCTCTGTGGACTCCACTTATGAGAACCAGGGCCCCAGCCCGGGTTACCGGATGGAGATGTCCATCTTTTACGTGGTGTACTTTGTTGTCTTCCCCTTCTTCTTCGTCAACATCTTTGTGGCTCTCATCATCATCACCTTCCAGGAACAGGGAGATAAGATGATGGAGGACTATAGCTTAGAGAAGAATGAGGTGAGGAGGAGGAAGCCGGATGTCCCCATTGATGCATCAGAAACTTCACAAATGTTCTTTTTTCCAGAGAGCCTGCATCGATTTCGCCATCAACGCCAAGCCCCTGACGCGCCACATGCCCAAGAACAAGCTGAGCTTCCAATATCGCATGTGGCAGTTTGTGGTGTCGCCCCCCTTCGAGTACAGTATCATGGCTCTCATTGCGCTCAACACCATCGTCCTCATGATGAAGGTCAGTCCCTGCAGGTGTTTGAGTCTGTCAAGAGGGCCGCCGAGCCCTCATCATGAGAACGGATTAACCTTAATCCTATTCTTAAACACACTGACCCTTAATTTACCTAATCCTAATCTTAAAATGAGGTGAATAGAGTAGCCGAAGATTGCACCCAAGTACGTGTACTGATATTTCAGAATATGATTCAAGTCAACGTGAAAAGTGGTGCCTTGAGATACGAGTGACTGGATTTTCAGAGTTTTTCGAGATACAAGCCATCGATTTTTTTGCTGTGAATTTAACATACAGGCGCTGTATGGTGGCAGCAAAGTCAACTCACTTCATAATAAGCAACAGTTTGGCAGATAGTCAGAATCATCTTTATTTGCCAAGTATGCCCCAAAAACACACAAGGAATTTGTCTCCGGTAGTTGGAGCCGCTCTAGTACGACAACAGACAGTCAATTGACAGAGAACACTTTTGAGACATAAAGACATTGACAAAAAACAGTCACTGAGCAATAAAGGGTTGCTAGTTATATGGTAAAGTTTTGATTGTCCGTTGCAGTCGGAGTTTGTCCTTTTTTGTAGCAGCACCAAACCAGCAGCTCCTGTGGGAGGCCGTGCTTTCTCAGAAGCCACAGGATGTACATCCTCTGCTGGGCCTTTTTGAGGACGGAGTTGATGTTGATCGCCCACTTCAAGTCCTGAAAGACTGTCATTCCCAGGAACTTGAAGGTCTCGACGGTTGACACAAGGCCGCTGGACAACGTGAGGGGCAGCTGTGGCAAAGGATGCCTCTTGATGTCCACGATCATCTTTACAGTCTTGAGCGTGTTCAGCTCCAGGTTGTGTCGGCCACACCACAGCTCCAGCCGCTTCGCTTCCTGTCGATATGCAGATTCGTCACTGTCCTTGATGAGGCCGATGACAGTGGTGTCATCTGCAAACTTCAGGAGTTTGACAGCCGGGTGCGCTGAGGTGCAGTCGTTCGTGTAGAGAGAGAAGAGCAGCGGAGAGAGGACACAACCTTGGGGCGCCCCAGTGCTGATGCTGCGTGTAGATGAGGTGGCCTCCCCCAGCCTCACCTGCTGTGTCCTGCCCATCAGGAAGCTGTAAATCCACTGGCAGATGGCAGGTGACACGCTGAGCTGGAGAAGCTTGGAGGAAAGGAGTTCAGGGATGATGGTGTTGAACGCTGAGCTGAAGTCCATGAATAGGATCCTCGCGTAGGTCACTGCACTGTTGAGATGTTCGAGTATGAAGCGCAGTCCCATGTTGACTGCGTCATCCGCAGACCTGTTCGCTCTGTAGGCAAACTGCAGGGGGTCCAGCAGGTGACCTGTGACGCTCTTGAGGTGGTCCAGCACGAGATGTTCAAAGGACTTCATGACCACAGTTGTCAAGGCGACAGGCCTGTAGTCATTTAGACCCAAGATTGTAGGTTTCTTGGGGACTGGAATGATGGTGGAGTGTTTGAAACAGGATGGTACCTCGCACAGTTCCAGAGATCTATTGAAAATCTGTGTGAAGACTGGAGCGAGCTGGTCCGCGCAGACTTTGAGGCAGGATGGGGACACATGGTCTGGGCCTGCCGCTTTGTTAATCTTTTGTTGTTTGAAGATGCATCTCACGTCCTGTTCGTGGATGGTAAACACAGACGTCAGAGGTGTGATTGTGGTCGGGGTGCGGCCGGATGGGTGTGGGGTGTGAAAGTGTCCTTTTCAAATCTGCAGTAGAAGGTATTCAAGTCGTTGGCTAGTGTGCTATTGTTCTCATCTTAGGGGAATCGTCGCTTGTAATTTGTCAGCGATTGTAATGCATGCCAGACTGATTTAGAGTCGTTAGCGCTAAACTGTTTTTCCAACTTTGCTGCATAGTTCCTCTTTGCAATGTTAATTTCTTTAGTCAGCTGGTTTCTAGCGCGATTATACAGGGCTTGTCCCCGCTCTGATATGCGTCCTCCTTGGCTTGGCAAAGCTGCTTACGTTTGGCAGTGAACCACGGCTTGTTGTTGAATGTGCGAATTGACTTTGTTGGTACACATACCTCTTCACAGAAACTGATATAGGATGTGACAGTGTCCTTATATTCACCCAGGCTGCCAGCTGAATTTTCAAAGACACCCCAGTCTGTGCAGTCTTAACAGCTTTGAAGTTCCATCTTTGCTTCATCGGTCCACTTTTTCACCGTTTTCACTGTAGGCTTCGCGCATTTACGTTCTTGCCCGTATGTCGGTATTAAGTGAATTGAGGTGTGATCAGACAAGCCCAGGGCTGCATGAGGTTTGGCACGGTATGCGTTATTTAGTGTAGTATAGCAGTGGTCCAAAATGTTATTTTCCCTGGTGGGACAGTCGATGTGCTACAGTGTTTTTACAGTGAACAATTATTTGAAAAAGAGGCCTCAAGCTGTTTATCTTCACTTCTAGTTAGTTCACTGTCAAACTAAAGATTAAACAAAGACTAACATTTAAAACAACTACATTCTCTTTAACTAACACATAATGGAAAACTGCATAGATTAGCATCGATAGTCGCGGTGTTACAACCGTTTAGGCAACTGATAGAACAAACTGTGTAGCAACACATAGAGACAGACAATATAATATTCAAGGGCATGTATTCTTTATCCTCTGTGACAAAGAACAATGAGCTTCTTGAGTCGCTGAGAGTAGTGATGACTCTTTTTTGTATGTATGACTGTGGTATTATACTGCCGCCCAGGTGGCCATGGCGGGCAGACCAAAATTCAATTATGTTATTACAATGTTTTTATAAAGTACTATATCATAGAGTGCATTTTTTCCTGACTAAAAAAAGCACATTACACAAATTATTATTTATTTTTTTCCATTTCAATGCGGAAAGATGATATGAGATACAAGTGTTTTGAGTTTGGAGCGTGGTTACGGAACAAATTAAACTCGAATCTCAAGGCACCACTGTACAAAACGTCGCTGGCCAGGCCAAAGTTTTGTTGTTTTTTTTTGGGAGAGAGAAGAGCAAAAATTTGACACACAAGTATACTTCAGACACCCACCGCAAGATGGCAGCAGCGAACATCCGGCCACCATCAATTCACAATGGAAGGACAATATCAATTGGTGGCGGTAATGCACCGTTAAGCTGGTGTGCCAACTGCCAATAAAATCCGCGGAAGAAGAACAAGGAACGACAGTACATAAGGGACAGTGTTTTGCGCTCACGCTTTCCGTGTTTGCAGGGTTTTTTTTGGCAAGCAAATGATATTACTGTGTGTCTTTGTACAAAGCAATATCGTTGAGTGCAGTTGTTCACAAACACAAAACTTCATTTGAACTATGTTGGCTTCATCTTAAAATGACTTTATAATGCTAAACTATGCTCTAACCTGGAACACTGTGCGCAGTTTGATGGCGCCTCGCCGACGTACGATGTGGTCCTGAAGAACCTCAATATTGTCTTTACCACTTTCTTCTTCATGGAGTCCATCCTGAAGATCATCGCTTTCGGCCCTCTGGTGAACACGCACGCACACACACATGCTCACATCTAGGCTCCCATCATTCATTCATGAGGCAGGTTTATTTTTGTAGACCGATCTGGAGCGTGTTGTCGATGTCCCCGAAAGACCCCAAAGTGTGCACGCCAACTGTCATCCTCCTTCATTCCCTTGTTTCCATGGCAACAAGAGTCTTTGGACGACTACTAACTTCCTCTTTTGTCCAAAACAGAATTACTTCAGAGACGCCTGGAACATTTTTGACTTTGTCTCTGTGCTGGGAAGCATCACCGACATTTTGGTGACGGAAGTAGGGGTAAGTGGTCGCAAATAACGAAACGCCACATCTGCGCCATAATTGTGTTGTTTTTTGTGTATATGAATGGTTTCTGTGTATTATTATACACAGGTCAGTATTTCATATAAATAATGTCCATGTGAGTCTTTCTGGTGTTCGCTGTTAGCAGCTGTTAGCTCAGCAGCATCTTTAATTCATGTTAACAACATTAGCAACGAGGATGCAAATGGCTGCCAAACAAGCGTGTCAGCGCTTAATAATGTGGAAATGTTCCGAAAATAAATGTTATTGAACCTTTGTGAGAAAAAATTGGAATATCTCAAAATTGTGTTAATACAAGAAAACAGACATCGTTTTACAAAAACAAGGTATTTATATTATTTCAAAAAAGGTAGAAACAAGAAATAAACTTAGTTATGAGAGAATAAAGTCTTAGTACAAGAAGTCACAACTTTATGATTTTCTGATTTAAAACAAAAAAAATCCTATTTAGAAATAATTTGAAATTATAATTATTAATCCGAAACTGTAATTTATGAGAAAAAACATAAGATTCCGTCTTCATAATATGAAAAAAAAAACTTCATTTAGCAAGAAACCCCATAATAATAAGAATGTATATTTGTTAGAATATTAAGATAGACATAAAAGTCCTCATTTTATTGAGAAAGGAAGTGTAATCTTACAAAAAATAGTCATTGATAGAATAAGGTCGTAGTTTTGCAAGAAAAAGTGGTAATGTTATTTTTCTAACAAAAAATATTTATATTACAAAAAATCTGAATGGAACAAAAAGATCAGAATTTTAAGATTTTATTTTTGTAATATTAATTAGTCATTTTTTATCAAAAAATTTAATTCATGAGAAAAACGCGTGTTTTGAGAATTAATACGTTGTTTAGCAAACCAAACAAATTGCATTAAGAATTTATTTTCTTAAAAGTGTGAGGAAAAAAGTCTGAATTTTACAGAGAAACATAATATAACAAGAATATAGTGATAACCGTACAAGAATAAAGATATAATTGTGTCTAAAAAAAGTTGTTATAATCAGACTTTAACTTGGTACGTTATGAGGAAAGAAATATACTTATTAATATTAATAGAAAAAAGACAATATTGCAAGAATAGTCATCATTTGTCAAGAATAAAATGTAGTGAAAATAAAGGTTTAAGCGAGTCTATTACAAATGTTGTCTTCTATATGTAATCATAACAGTCATACTTTATTTTCGTGATTCATGAGCAAAAGTTATAATTTTACCATAAATATAATGATGGAGTTTTGCAAAAATCATTCTTATTTTCATAATATTGTGAAATTGAGATTTTTGTTTACCCAGAAAGCTATTTATGAGAATATCCATCCATCCATCCATTTTCATTACCGCTTAGCCTCACTAGGGTCGCGGGCTGCAGCGAAGTCGTAATATTCACAGAAAAACGATGCCATTTTACAACTCCACCAAAAGAAGTAGTTTGACTCATTTATTGCAGTGATACTAACAAGATCGGCACAGACAATGCGAAGTACTGCCGAACGAGTGATTAACGAGCCCTCGGCCATGTTGGAACTGACGTCTGATTCGTCTGCTAAATGAACAAACCAGCCTGTGAACTTCCCATCCGTGACACCAAAGAGGGGCTTGAATCGCTGCTAACTTGTTGACTTGTTGTCATGGTGACGTTTGTGAGCCTCATAATGACGCACTCTTCTTCTCTTTCTTCATGTCTTTCCACACTTTCTTTAACTTCTCTGATAAAACAATAATCCATCCAATCCCCCTCCCCCACAAAAATGCACTATGAAATCCTTCATTGTCTTGTCCTTCATCCGTGTTGCTGGTGGTGATGATGATTATGATGACGATGATGATGTAATGTTTGTAATGTGCTCATGCCCCAACCACGACACACAATATATATCTATCTATCTATCAATATGTATAAATATATATTCCCCCCACCCCACCCCCCCAACTTCCTTCCCATTCATCCTTCGACATCATCGCACATGTAGAATCTGGTTGGTTTGTAATTTATCTCTCAAATCTTCCTCTGCATCCTCATTGGTCGTGCTTCCAAAACCCCGCCCACTCCCTACCCCTGAGCCACTCTTCCAACCAAACCTCTCCCCTCCCGTACCTGGACAACCTTTGAACCCTGTGCATGCCCTCCCTGGATGAAACTGCAAAATATTAAATATGATTATAATAATTAATATAGTTATTACATTTTAATCTTTGTTATAGCAGTGTTTTTGGTATTGGAAAGTTAAATTAAAGAAAAAAGGCGTAATACGAGAAAATATAAGAACAGCTGGGCCACCTGCTTTTCTATGATGGACCTTCCAATTAAATTACTTTTATTGGATTTATTTCATACAGAATAAAAAACAGGCTCCTTCAAAGTAGCGTTTTAGACGAGCATGTCTCACTGGTGACGACATATCTGCTATGGAAGTTAATTTCACATTTCGAGTGGTGTATTTTCCAAATGGATTTCTGAGACATTCACAAATCTCAGGAAAACTCCATGTTCCATGATTTATAGCCAGCCTCAGACTTCAATGAGTGACTCCCCTTTGCTGTGTGCATACACATTTGCCACAAACGGGAGAATATGGCCCTATGAGAATAATAAATTCCCTAACTACAAAAAATATCAAAATACAAGAAAAAAACTCGAATACTTCTCAAGAACAAACATATCAAACAAGTTGCAAATTACAAGAATTTTTAATATGAAACGTCTCCGTACAAAAGTACAAATCTGAAAAACAAGACAGTCATAGTAAAAATTTAAAATATGACTCCAATAAAGCCTTAATATTACGAGAATAATTTCAGAATATTACGCAAAACAGTTGTAATGCTAAATCTCAAAATTTATTTTCATCTCATTTAGAATTGACCAATTTAGTTGAGGTTTTATTTGGTCACGTTATGATGGGGCTTATGATAATATTATAATTACACATTATTATCATGACGAAGATGAGGGCCTTTTCTTTTGTAAGTGAAAAGTGGTTTTGCAGTTAGCATCTTTTTTGGAAAGCTTGAATCCAAAATCATGCATGTGGCTGTGAAGGCTTGCTGCTATGCTGAAACGCCGCTTAGTACTCCTTCCTCTTCCTCTTCCTGGCCTTGCCTGTCAACCACACACACAGCAGGGAGATAATAAGAATGATACAATCATTATTGTTTTTATCTCTTCTAATAACCAGCTTCACCGTGTGAATGCTGACAGTGCCAAAGAAAGAAGGCAAACGTGCCCCCTGGTGTCTGTAAGTGGCGTTGACATCAGAACAATCTGATTGGACGATAGCAAATGGAAATCTAATCTGTCCCGTCGTCAAACAGCATTATTGCCTTGAAGGCCGGGATGTCATCATCATTCATAAATGTCATAACTATTATGATATAATATGGCCCAATCCAGCATTTACAGACTCCAAAAATATTTGATTTGATTATGCTTTTTTCCCCTTAAAATTGGTTGATTAAGAATTATTATTTTTGTATTCATTTATCTCATGAAACGAATTGGTATATTGAATTGTTGAGATTAATAATAATGAATACATAGGAGTAAAACGAACATTTTACAATATTTATTTTTTTGTTAACCTATTGGTTGATTCATTACAAACGAATTCATGTCAATAACATAATTAAAATGCGAATGAATTATTTTGTTTTCAAAGTGAAAATTTTATATTCACATTTAATTTAAATAATTTAAAAGCATTTTTATTCATAATCATTATTACTGAATAATATTATCAAAAATTATTTAACAAATAATTAAATGCCATTTTAATGTTTCATCTTTAAAAAATTAAATGAGAATGAATCATTTTATTATGAGAGTAAGCTTTTTATAAATATTTTAACATTTTATCTTAAATTACATATAGGTAGGCGTCAGGTGGTCGACTGGTTAGCACCTCAGCTTCACAGTTCGGAGGACCCGGGTTCAAATCCGGCCTCGCTTGTTATGTGTATGTACACACTCAAATTTGTGTTTTTTTTTTGTATTCAAATGTTTAATTTTACATATTATTTACACGCACACACACACATTTGTTTTGTTTTTTTACCTCTTTTACTAAATCTCCATGTGTGGTTTCCAGGCTGGGCCGGCTTCCTTCCTTCGTATAGGAATGTATACCTTCTTGCCTCCACCTTGTGTGGCCTGCTTGCACCTCTAAGATCAGTGCATTTGTCCCCCCACACAAAAAAAAAATTCAAAGTAAATCCTGCTATACCAGATTGGATGATGACTTTTAGTTAGTTTTACTTCTATTGTTCCTCCTTCTCTCCTCTCTTTTGTCCTCTTGGTGTTCCCTCCGGTTCCTTTTCTCCCTCCCCTGCGTCCTTTCTGGCTGTCTCTGCTCTGTTTTTTTTTTCCTCCCCCTGGCTTTCACTTATAAGTTTGTTTAACATTGCATGTTTTTGTGCGCTTACCAGCGTTGTTCTTCTTGTAGGACAATTTCATCAACTTGAGTTTTCTGCGCCTGTTCCGCGCCGCTCGCCTCATCAAGCTCCTGCGTCAAGGCGAAACCATTCGCATCCTTCTGTGGACCTTCGTGCAGTCCTTCAAGGTAAGCACGCAGCCAACTGTGAGGCCTTTCCCAATCCTGACTGACACATCTTGATGTGTGTTCTCTCAGGCTTTGCCGTACGTGTGCCTGCTCATCGCCATGCTCTTCTTCATCTACGCCATCATTGGCATGCAGGTGAGGGGATTCACACCATATTCGCTCAATTATTTGGACTTGATTTGATTTTGGATTATCTTTATATTGTCATTTATGAACAATGTACGTTTAAAGAGATATATGATAAGCAACTGTTATTAATTCATCATGGTTAATTATAGTATTGTTATATTATTATATTTAGTCATTATCTTATTTTATTTTTCATTTTTATTACTAATTATATTGCTAATTTCAAATGTAAAGTTTCATATAGTACTACATTCAATAATTTTATTAGTAGTAATAATATTATATATATATATATAACAGCAACCCCGCCCCCCAAAACCCCACCCCCCCACCCACGACCCGAACCCGAATGTTGTTCTGTTATTGGACTTCTGTGCTCATCATGGATTGTCCATAACGAGCACCATGTTCACACATAAGGGTGTCTACAGCCAATCGCAGGGCACATATAAACAAACAACCATTCGTACTCACATTCACACCTACGGGCAATTTAGAGTCTTCAATTAACCGACCATGCATGTTTTTGGGATGTGGGAGGAAACCGGAGTGCCCGGAGAAAACCCACGCAGACACGGGGAGTACATGCAAACTCCACACAGGCGGGGCCAGGATTTGAACCCCGGTCCTCAGAACTGTGAGGCAGATGTGCTAACTGCCGTTTTGTCATATTATTAATACATTTATTTAATATTCTTATTCTTTAATCAGTTTTATTTAATATTAGTATTATCATGTCTTGTATTCATTTAATATATACACTAATATATTCTATATATTTGTTATTGCATTATTCATAATAATACTTCATAATTACTAATGATTGTTGTATTTATACCCATTCATTGTTTTATATTATTTCTTATTTTTTATTTTCTATTATATTATTAGTTTAAGATCTAAAATATTTACTACTTCATTAGCCTGAATTCAAATGTATAATCCCGAAAGAGTTTTTACTGTGTAGGTGAGTCTAATGCTATGTTCCTGAAAACTTTTGTGCGCTTGCATATAGTTGTTTGGCAACCTGTCACTGGAGCAGGAGGGCGACAGTGCCATCGACCATCACAACAACTTCAGAACCTTCGTCATGGCCCTCATGTTGCTCTTCAGGTGACCTTTGCTGCACTAACTGGCCATGCGGCAGATTGCTCCATGGCATTATTATTTCATGAGTATGTATGGACATGCAGGAGCGCCACGGGCGAGGCCTGGCATGACATCATGCTGTCATGTCTGGGAGGCAAAGAGTGTGATCCGGCCTCTGGCAACACCGAGCCCGAATGCGGCAGCACCTTCGCTTACACCTACTTTGTCTCCTTCATCTTCCTGTGTTCCTTCCTGGTGAGCACAACGCACAAAGTCCAGCTTGTGATGCTTCCTGACGTCATAGCTTTACCTGGTGGTACATTCAGAAAGTTAAACTCAAACACCAAAACACAAACAAATCCCATTTTGACTAATTCCTGCCTTCATAAATTGGACCTGGTTGGTATCGTTGGAAGGATCATTCCTAAAAATCTGGGTGTAGAAGTTAAATTCATAATGAATAGATTAGTCCCTCATTTATCGCAGGGGTTAAATTCCAGAAGCTCCCATGATAGACAAAAATCAAGTAGCGACCATATATTTATTTTATTATTCATATAGGTATTTTTAAAGCTTTATACACAATACCAATACAATATCCATGTGAGGTGCAGGTTTTAGTTTTGTCCACTTGGAGTCACCATCCTCACGTTTTTATATTACCCGACAAACTCAAGGCCCGGGGCCAAATCTGGCTCCCACATTATTTTATGTGGCGACAGTAGGAAAATGCGGGTTCCAGGGTGACAACAGTTGAGAACCACTGCTTTGGACCACCAAAATCCCATTACTGAAACACCAAAAATCCCAATTCGGATACTTTTTGCCATCATAGAAGGACACACAGATCGTGTCGTTTGAAAGCTTTACCGTGAACATGTGGACCATTAAGTTAAATGTATCCTTTTATGACATATTAACCCTCAATATTTCCAACCTTAAAAATTGGTAGACCACCAAAATCCCAGGTCTGAAATGACAAAAATCCCACTTTGGATACTTCCCGATGTCGTGGAAGGACATGCGTGGTACTGTTGGAAAGTGGAAACGAAAGAGGTAAATTTCAAATTAATCCTTATTAGTTATATTATTTCAACTACTACTTTCAAGACACAAGGTCTGAAACAAAAAATCCTAGATAGGTTACTTATTGATGTTGTAGAAGGACACAGGCAGCACGGTTGAGAAGATCACCCCTAAAAATGATAGGGTAGATATTACACTCATTCCTGTATTTCCTTCCGTTAAAAAGATATTTCAAACATTAATGTTCCGAAGAACACCAAAATCCCAGTTCGGATACTTACCGACATCAAAGAAGGACACAAACGGTGTTGTTTGGGAACAGTATTAATGGTATGTTAAGAGTCAAAATCCCAGTCACCCTTCCAAACCTCCAAACCTTTCAACGTACCAGACCACTTGGTGGAAATGTGACTTCCCCCAGCAGGTTGACATCATTCAAAGTGTTTTTGCTGTGCACAGATGCTCAATCTGTTCGTGGCCGTCATCATGGACAACTTCGAGTACCTGACAAGAGATTCATCCATCCTGGGGCCGCACCACCTGGACGAGTACGTAAGGATTTGGGCAGAGTACGACCCCGCCGCCTGGTGAGTAGGCAGTTGACACCCACCAATCGCGCAAAACAAATCAAGATGCTAAGCTAACATAGGATATACTGGAGATCACAGAGAAAAAGGCTTTAACACTGTTAGCGCTCTGTTGACAAAAAATAGCTTGCTAGTCAAGTTAGCTTAGCTTGCTAGCACCCAAATAGCATCTAGCCCGCAGGATGTTAACATTATAATAATAATAATAATATTATTATTATATTATATTATTAAATATATAATTATATAATAATAAATAATTATTAATATTATTAAATAATAATAACATTATTTTTTTATTATTATTATTATTTATTGATATAAAATTTGCAGATAATGACTTGTGCCTGTTGATTTTTTTTTGTATCTATCCTAGCTTTATCCTGAGCCCGACTATCTTTTTTCTTTTTCCCCACAATCTTTTTGGATATGTTGCAGATATTACAAGTACATATTATTGCCTGTTGTTTCTTGAGGGATTCACATGACTTTACAGACAGTCGCATAGCCTTATCCAGAACCTGAAGGTATCTTGATTATTTTCAGCCTCTTTCAAGTTCCAGATAAAACAAGTACGTTTGCTTGTTCCTGTTGATTTTTGAGGGTTTTAAATTACTATGCGGATGGGCCTCATAGCCTTATCCGGTGCCAGAATTTGTCTGGGTTAGTTTTTAATTATTTTTTTCAACCTGTATATGTTGCCAATAATATATATATTTGTTATTTTTTAAATGGGGCCCAACCGATTAATCGGCGGCCGATTTAATCAGCAAATATCAGCCCTTTTAAAACCGCCCCATCTTTTGCCTTGTTTTTTTTTTTTTAACACATTAACACAGTACAACATAAGACAAAAATAATGACATTCATACAAACATAAAAAAAAATCAGCAAACTTTGTCAGATTCTTGCCATTTTTTCTCTCTGTTGTAAAGTTCTACTTGTGTTAAGGGACCAAAAAGAAGACTGATTACTTGGATATTGAAATTTTATTCTGCCAAATATCAGAATCGACATTGACCTTAAAAAGAAAAAAAAGAAAAAGAAAATAAAATAATCATCAGTCGGGCCCTCATCTTAAATAATTATGCGGATGGGCTGCATAGCCCTATGCAAAACCTGCATCTATCTGGGTTGTTTTCAAGTAGGTTTTTTCATATTCCTCTATGAATACAGTATGTTGCAGATAATGCAAGTACAATACTTGTGCCTGTTAATTCTTGAGGAATTTACATAACGATGCAGATAGCCTTATTCTGAGCCTGCATCTGTCTGGCTTAGTTATGGGTTTTGGTACCATAAGTATTGTAGATCCAAAGCTAGATAGAGCATATGGATCAATTGTGCCCTCTGCTTGCTGAGAATGAAATCCACAGGTAAGTCGTTCAATGAGCAGTTAGCCTTGAGTATTAGCCAAGTTCTCTCCACATTGCTTCATGAATGTAGATAATTTTTTCCTTCCTCCCGACATTACAGGATCTCTTCTTGTTCTGCCTGAATTTGAAATGAATGTCCACCCCCCACCCGACCCCTACCCCGCCCTTCTCCTCTTCGACTTGTGTGTGTGTGTGAGGAAGGCATCTTATACCTCTTTCGGGGTGTCAATGAATGCTCTTTCTTCTTCTTCTTGACTCTCTTGTCTTGGCGTGAGCTGTGTGACATGCACCTAACCTCCCTCCCTTGTATCTTTCTTGCAGCGGGCGCATACATTATAAGGATATGTACAGTTTATTGCGAGTTATCTCCCCTCCCCTGGGCCTTGGCAAGAAATGCCCGCATAGGGTGGCCTGCAAGGTTTGGACTGCACCCCCCAACCCCACCCCACTCGCCCCCCGCCCCATAAAAGCAACTTATTAAGAAACGCAACCTGCTCGCCTTTTTTTGTTTTAAATAGACTGTAATGAATGATGGATTATTTTCTTTTTCACTCACTTGTTGCTTTCACGTCATCTCACCATCAACTTGTGATTTTTCGAGGGTGGGTGGCTGTGTGTGTGGGGGGTTGGGGGGGTCACTTGTTGACACACACACAAGCATGCGGTGGTGCACTGCACTCGCTGTTGTCGGGTAGGGGGGTGATGTTTAGATACATGTAAAAAGCAACAAAAAAAATAGTTTTTTTCTTTTTCTTTTTGCTTGCTGTCTGATTTTTGCCTGGGCAGGACCCGTTGCAGGGGGGCCACGTGCATCTTTCATCCATTTTGGTTCGTTAGCACAGAGATGCACGCAAAGAGGGCTGGGTGCTAGCCGTGTTAGCGATTAGCAGCGTTTTGATGCCTGAACCTGCACTTGAGTCTGTCACTTACTCCATATTGGCAGTGCTCAGTTAACACTGTTTAATAAAAGACAAAACGACGATTCACGTCTGGTACTCGTTTTGGTACTCGTTTTATGTTTGTTTTCAACTAAACTGTCTATGCACTACTATACATACCGCTGCACGAACTACTGTACACACTGCACTGACTTACTTACACTGTTATTCACTACTATGTGCACAATACACAGTGCTATACTGTACATACTACTAGATGTATGACTAGACATTCTATAAATACTACTAGGGCTTGACATTAACATCTGCCAACTCGGCAAATGCCGGTGAATTTCAACAATGGTGGGTAACGGGGCCACACCGCTAGCCTTTTTAGCGAGTTATTAGGAATCCCACGCATGTTCCTGGCAGGACATGCTCTGCTCCAATATTACTGGCGCCAGGACACGTGCCGCTGCAATATGATTGGCTGCTGTATCCCAGTAGAACACACCCTACTGCCGCCAGACAGGAAAAGAAGTATGTGACTTAACTGTGCCTGCGTTAGTATGACTCCAACTAACCTTAACCCACCGTCTTTGTTTTTATTTCGTACAAATGCAATACATAATTGGGATGCTCATTTTGTTACATCTGCATAGCCTGCCCTTCCCGCAATACAGCAGCCAATCATTTTGCAGTGGGGCATGTCTTGCCAGTAACACACGTGGGGTTCCTCATAACACCACTTTGGCGGGTTGTATTTGACCTGCCATATGTGCTATAAATACTTTTGTATGTATTACTACTATTCATACTACTATACACATTACTACTATTTGTACTACTCTACATGCTATTATCTGTACCATACATAGTTTTATGAACTGCTATACTGTACATAATACTATGTACACTACTATAAGTACATTAATATAAACTGCGCTGCATAATACTATATGTAATATGCGTATCACTAGAACTACTACTATACGGACTTCTGTATTAAATAGTCCGTCTACGGATTGGTCCCAGGGAAGACAAACCCCAATGCTAGTGTTAGCATTAGCACGCTAACAAGGAGCAAGTAGCAGACCTAAACATTGAAAACAAAAAATGAAATGGCCACCACACCCGCTCTTTTTGTGTCACTGTAAACTGAGAATGTGTGTGTGTGTGTGGGTGCGCGTGATTCACTTCTATCCAAACATGGAAAAAGAGCCCAAAAGACACGACTCTCGATCCCCGCTTTCTTCTCTTCCTTCTCCTCTTCTCATCCTCTTCCTCCTGTCCTCCTATCGTCATAGCAACCAACCACACGCTCACCACCACAGTGACAAACAACAACAATAACCTTTGTGTGTCTTTGTTTCCCTCTTTCCTTCCCTTGTGTCCTTTTGTTTTGCGTTCTTCCTCACCTATTTGTCAACCCCTTCATCCTTTTGATTTCCCTCCTTTGGCATTGTTTGTTCTTGTCTGTCGGGGTGACTGTATGGTGTGTGTGTGTGTGTGTACGTGTGTGTGTGTGTGTGTGTGTGTGTGTGTATGTGTATGTGTGTGTGTAGCGGCCGCATCACTTACACAGACATGTATCAGATGCTAAGACACATGTGTCCACCGCTAGGCCTCGGGAAGAGGTGTCCCGCCCGGGTCGCCTATAAGGTAGACTCGCCCCCTCCCCTTTTTCCTTCCCTTATGTCCTTCCACTTCCTGTCCTCCCTCTGTGGTTAGTGGTTGTGGTGGTGGTGGTGGTGCGCGCTGTCCTCTGTTGGCGTGGGATCGGAGGGCGCCGGCCGCAGCTTCTGTGGTTGCAGTGACGTGTGACGGTGGACTCCTTGGATATATTTTTTTGACTTTATTTTACTTTTGTACGGAGCCCCAGACATAGAATGGGAGGGGGGATTTTAATTGTGGCCTAAATATAGATACCGTGCGCACAAAATGCTAATTTGTGTCCACAAATTAGGTATAACGTACACACTAAAGGCGAATTTGCTGCCACAAAATACTAATTTGTGCTCACGGATTAGGTATAATATGCAGACAAAATACAAATTAATATTATTATTATTTCTGGACAGTTAGGTAAGAAAATTGAGTCCACATTCTCTATAAATGCTAAGGTAAAAGTAGAGGACATCACCTATTGCAATTTCTAGCCAAGGTGTGCTCCTTTCGCTTACCCAGATGTCCAAGTTGCCCCAGACATTTAAATGGTGGCCACGAATCAGGTATAACGTGTGCATGAAATACTCATTTGTGGCCACTAAGGAGGCAGAATATGCATGCAAAATACAAATTAAAAACTGGAAGGTAGAGCCGGAGCAGGGGTTCTCAAATTGGGATCACTGGAACTCCAGGGGTCTGTGAGACATTGGCAAAAATATGTACATCAAATTATGTTGTATTATTAAAAACAAGTGCATACATTACCTACATATACCTGCACGCCAGTTAAACAAACATAATACAGTAATCCCTCGCTTTTACCTTTTCCACAAACTGCAAAAAAAAACAAAAACGTAATTGACATCCCTCAAAAAATTCTTATCGCGCATATTAGTAGTTTAACCCGTAAACATAGCACAAACTAAGATCCCGATCAATATCAATTAAAAAAAAATAATAAAATCCTAATGTGCTTACTAAAATTGTTTTGCTTTATGTCCTTGTAGATTCTCAGTCATCCAGGTCAGGTTTTTCTTGTTCGTTAATGTGTTTTATAATGGGTTTCGCAGAATGTTAAAAAATGACTCGGGTAATTATTATGTTGTTACGATAACAAAGTGAATATGGAATAATAATGAATTTTGGACTGTTTGGTAAGCAAATGGAGTACACCTTCTCTAGAAACTACAAGTTAAAGGACATAGCGATTTTGCAAAGTGCAGTTCCTAGGCAAGGTGTTCTAAGTTGATATGTATATAATTACACAATTTTTGTATTGTATACGTTACACCTACTTCGTGGCCACAAATCAGCATTTTGATTGCACATTATATCTATTTGGTACAAAATATTAATTTCTGGCCACGGAATGACCTGCACACAAAATACTCATTTGTAGGTTTGATATCATTCCTATGAACAATTTGGTCATCTGGGTGAGCAAATATTTTACCATTTAAATGTCTGGGGCAACTTGGACATCTGGGTAAGCAAAAGGAGCACACCTTGGCTAGAAATTGCAATAGGTGATGTCCCCTACTTTCACCTTAGCATTTCTAGAGAATGTGCGCTCCATTTGCCTACCCAACTGTCCAGGAATGCTATTGATATTCATTTGTATTTTCTCTGCACATTATCACTATTTCGTGGCCACAAATGAGTATTTCATGCGCACGTTATACCTAATTTGTGGCCACAATTACAATTTTTCTTGCCCCATGTCATTTCTGGGGCTCCGTACTTTTTTTTTTTTTTTTTTTTTTTGTCACCTGCCAACCCTGCCGTCAGGCCGCAGGAGCGAGGGAACAGAGAAGGGGAGCTTTGCCTGTCCATCTGCAACCTGCACGGACGCACGCACACACACAAGTACACACATACACACACAACGTGTAATTGATTGACAAGCAATGATTTTAAGTTTCCACGACAACAACACCGATGCTGACGATGCGGGTACAGGAGGAGCGGCAAAGTGCGCCTGGCTTCGGCCCTCTGGCTCTCTGGTTCCTGTGGATGGCGCTAAAACATGCGCGCGTGCAAACACACACACACACACACACACACAGCTTATACAAGGAAATAAGATGTTCTGGTTTTGGTTGGTTTCTTGTTTTTAACAAGCTTGAGGAAAGTTGAGCATTTGTGCTTCGGACCACCGTCGTTTAATAAGAATCTTTTCTACACTTGCTGTCTCTGTCTTTTTCTTCACACGCTTTCTTTTTCTATGTGGCATCCAGATTCTACTATACAGATTACAATGCAGCGTACTATAAGTATTAGTATGTGTACTATGGCCGCTATACATACTGTACGTAATACTAGTCATACTATATACTATCATACAACTATATCCATTGCTGTATGGACTACTATTAACCTGTCACCATTTTAAGTGCCTCTGATTAACCGCAAATAAAGTTCAGATGTTCTTGTAGGCTTTTTGTGACATTTTTGTTCCGAAATTCATTAATTAGGGGTTGAACAACTAAATATTTTTTCTAGTCGGCTCTGACGCAATTACAGTCGAGTTCGAGTTGATTAATGGATGACGTCATTGATATTTTTTCAGCACAATACAGCGGCCCCCAACTTTTTTTTTCTCACATACATACTACTATATATTGTACTGCTGTACATACTAAACTACTATAATACATACGTAGCCTAATACTAAGAATGCAATACCTTATACAGACTATACTATATGTACTGCTAAGCTGACCACTTATATACACACACACACACACAGTGGGGGGAAAAAAGTATTTAGTCAGCCACCAATTGTGCAAGTTCTCCCATTTAAAAAGATGAGAGAGGCCTGTAATTTTCATCATAGGTATACCTCACCTACGAGAGACAATCTGAGGGAAAAAAATCCAGAAAATCACATTGCCTGATTTTTAAAGAATTTATGAGCAAATTATGGTGGAAAATAAGTATTTGGTCACCTACAAACAAGCAAGATTTCTGACTGTCACAGACCTGTAACTTCTTCTTTAAGAGACCTCTCTGTACTCCACTCGTTACCTGTATTAATAGCACCTGTTTGAACTCGTTATCAGTATAAAAGACTCGTGTCCACAACCTCAAACAGTCACACTCCAAACTCCACTATGGCCAAGACCAGAGAGCTGTCAAAGGACACCAGAAACAAAATTGTAGCCCTGCACCAGGCTGGGAAGACTGAATCTGCAATAGGTAAGCAGCTTAGTGTGAAGAAATCAACTGTGGGAGCAATTATTAGTATTGTGAGATTTTGGGTGAAAACCTCCTTCCATCAGCAAGGGCATTGAAGATTGAACGTGGCTGGGTCTTTCGGCATGACAATGATCTCAAACACAGCGCCCGGAGTGGCTTCGTAAGAAGCATTTCAAGGTCCTAGAGTGGCCTAGCCAGTCTCCAGATCTCTTTTTGGAGGGAGTTGAAAGTCTGTCTTGCCCAGCGACACCCCCAAAACATCATTGCTCGAGAGAAAATGTGCATGGAGGAATGGGCCAAAATAGTGCAACAGTGTGTGAAGACTTACAGAAAACGTTTCTCTGTCATTGCCAACAAAGGGTATATAACAAAGTATTGAGATGAACTTTTGTTATTGACCAAATACTTATTTTCCACCATAAATTTGATAATAAATTCTTTAAAAATCAGACAATGTGATTTTCTGGATTTTTTTCTTTTTCTTTTTTTCTCTCACAGGTGAGGTATACCTATGAAGAAAATGACAGGCCTCTCTCATCATTTTAAGTGGGAGAACTTGCACAATTGGTGGCTGACTAAATACCTTTTGTCCCACTGTGCGTGTGTGTGTGTGTGTGTGTGTGTGTGTGTGTGTGTGTGTGTGTGTGTAGATAGATAGATAGCTACAACTACATACATAGTATTATACACTACTTGATCTACTATTTGTACTACTATACGTACGTTCATATTGCTATTCACAAACTACTATTCATACTATTTTACACACTACTATAGAAATGATTAGAGGTACTGCTATATGTACAGTGGATATAAAAGGTCTACTTGTTCAATACCAGGTTTTCGTGATATAAAAATATGAGATAGATAACTATTTTTTTATAAAATCCACCATTAATGTGACCTGCACCCTGCACAATGCAATTGGGGGTGGGGGGGAAATTCCAGCGGGGAAGTAAAAATAAACAACTGCGATAATGTGGTTGCAAAGATGTGCACACCCTCTTATTATTGTAATGTGGGAATGGTGTTCTTTTGGTGATGAGCTGTGTTATGTTTGCACCAAACATACCTTTTGGAATTATGTCAACCTAGGGTTAATCGGATGGATGTTATTGCTTGCACGATAAAGCTTCGTCATGTCGCTCTACAACAAAAAAAATGTAAATGATTTTTCTTGATCTCTTTTTTTTTTTTTTTTTTTTTTTTTAAATTTACAAAAACTGTCAGGGTGTGTAATTTTTTTATATCCACTGTACTATTCATTATACTATAATACTGTACTTCCTTGAAAACGTGTTGAATCTGGGTGCATTCCACTTCTTTCCCATCCGCATCGCGCTCTCCTTTTTCTGCCTTCTTATTGTGTATTTCTCTACCTGTTCACCTTCTGTCCTGTCCACATAGTGTTATCTCCCTCCCTCTGTCTGAGCACACTCTCTCCATCCTTCCTCCCTTTTCCATTTTTCTTCTTTTCCCGTGATTTCCAGTAAGTTAGCCACAGATGGCGTTGAGGTTTTGTGGAGAGAGTTCTTAAGTGGTCTGAAGGTCATGACTGTGGTTCTGAGCGTATTAGAGTTGTCAGAAGGCCTCCGGTGGTTTCCCAGTTTCAGTGTCGTTAGTCACGTCTTGTTCTGTCCTTTATCAGTCCTCCTCTCTTTCCACACAAACACACACACTTTCTTCCTCTCCTTTTCGTGTTGACAGTGGTCTTTGTCCTCACCCTTTATCCCCCCCCTTTTTTTTTTTTAACCAGTGAGCACATCTCATGATCCCTCCTTCCTCTTGCCCTCCAACGTCACCACTTGACAACAAAATTCCTTATTATTTCCTTAGTGACTTTATTCTCATAATACTTAAAACTTTTTTTGTAATCTAAAAAACAAATTGTACTTGTAAAAAAAATTCTGTGAAAAAATACATTCTACAAAATAAAATATTTTCTCAAAAATACTTAGATTATTGCTACTATTTCTAGAAAACAAATATGGCCTAAGTATTGTAATATTTTCATTTTTTTATTCTAACTTTATTCTAAAAAAAACGTAACTATTCTCTTGGGAAATAATTTTTCCAAAATAATTTTAAATCTTATTTATAGAATAGAAAAATATATATGATATTAGAAAGAATTAATGTATTTTTTCCTCTAAAAATACTTGATTCTCATAATAGTTAGACTTCTTATCTTGAAAGAAATATGTTATTGTTCTTGTAAGATTACAACTTTTTCCCCAGAAACATGCAAGTTTTTCTTCAGGGAAATAATACAACTTTATTTTTTTTATAAATAAGGCTTTTTTCTCTCACAAATGCATGTTTTAATCAATAAAATACACACATTTATTCTTGTATTGTTGCATCTTTTTCTAAAAACAAAACACATTTATCGTAATATTATACCTTTTTAGCTTGGAAACAACAACAATATTGCTTTATTCTTTAGAAAATGCAACTATTTTCTTGGAAAAATACTGATTTGTATTGAACATTTTTAAGTTAATATCTAGACTGGAATAATATAATGCATAATCTTTGTAATTTTTCATCTGAGAAAATATGAATTTCTGAGGAAATATTACTTATTTCTTATAATGATTTGTTAGATAGGAAAAGTATCAAAATCATATTCATTATTTATTTATATTTGTTATAAAAATAATTCTACAAACCCCAATTCCAATGGGTTTGGGATTTTGTGTAAAACGTAAATAAAAACAAAATACAATGATATGCAATCTTTTCCAACCTACATTCAATTGAATACACGACAAAGACAAGATATTTAATGTTCAAACTGATGAACACTGTTTTTTGCAAATATTGTCTCATTTTGAATTTGATGACTGCAACATGTTCCAAAAAAGCTGGGACAGGGGCAACAAAAGACTGGGAAAGTTGAGGAATGCTCAAAAAGCACCTGTTTAGAACATTTCACAAGTGAACATGTTAATTGGAAACAGGTGAGTGTCATGATTGGTTATAGAAGGAGCATCCCCGAATTGCTCAGTTGTTACCAGCAAGGATGGGGCAAGGGTCACCACTTTGTGAACAACTGTGTGAGCAAATAGTTCCACAATTTAAGAACAACATTTCTCAATGTGGAATTTAGGGATGTCATCACCTACGGTCCATCATGTCACACGATTCAGAGAATATGGAGAAATCTCTCAATGTAAGTGGTGGTCTGGGGTTTTGACGAGTGCACATTTCAATTTGCCTATGGAAATCATGGATATCGTGTCCTTCGAGGAAAAGGACTATCCGGATTGTTATCAGGGCAAAGTTCAAAACCCAGCGTCTGTGATGGTATGAGGGTGCATGGGTACCTTTCATATCTGTGAAGGCACCATTAATGCTGAAAGGTACAAACAGGTTTTGGAGCAACATATGCTGCCATCCAAGCACCGCTTTTTCATGGACGCCCCTGCTTATTTCAGCAAGACAATGCCAACCCACATTCTGCACGTTAAAACAGCCTGGCTTCGTAGTACAGGCGTGCGAGCACTAGACTGGCCTGCCAGCAGTCCAGACCTGTCTCCCATTAAAAATATGTGGTGCATTATGAAGCGCAAAATACGACAACAAAGGCCACGGACTGTTGAGCAACTGAAATTGTACATCTAGCAAGAATGGGAAATAATTACACTGAGAAAGCTCCAACAATGAGTGTCCTTAGTTCCCAAACACTTTGAGTGTTGTTATAAGGAAGGGTGATGTAACACAGTGGTAAACATGCCCCTATCTCAGCTTATTTATAATGCAGGCAGTTGCAGGCATCAAATTCAAAATGAGTGAGTATTTGTAGTTTAGCCATTTGGTCATTAAATATCTTATCTTTGTAGTGTATTCAATTGAATATAGGCTGCAAAGGAATTGCAAATCATTGTATTCTTTTTTTTTTTTTTTTTTTTTTTTTTTTTATTTTTTTATTCACGTTTTACATGTCCCAACTTCATTGGAATTGGGGTTGTTGACTTAAAATATAGCACTTTATTCAAGTTCTATTATCTTTTTAATTCTCAAAAAATGTAGTCTTTGTAATTTAAAGTTCATTAACTTTTATATAGAAAATGCGGCTTTATTCTCTTATGACTCGTTATCAAAAATGACTTTTGTATCTGTAAAAAAAATGAGTTATAGAAAAATCATGACTTTATTGTCGTAAATCACAATTTTTCTGAAAAAAACCAAGTGTTATTCTGATAAGGTTGTATATTTATATCTTGAAGAAACAACTTTAGGACTGTATAGTTAAGACATACTTGTAGCATTTTTTTTCTTTTCAGTGTGGCCTTACTAACACTCCTATGTCCTATGTAACGATTGACATGACGATTCGATGAAAGGGTCATTGGATGGCAAAAACGAAAAACACAAAGAACATCAAGTCATTTCTATGATTTCCTCATTTTTGTCCGTCGTCTTTACAGGTTGTAACACAACACTAATGCTTTTTTTTTTCTTTCTAACTCTGACACCCCCTTTTATGAAACACTGCACCCGTTTGGCATTGAGAGAGATCTTGACTTCCTCTCCAATCGGATCTGGGGAACTAAAATTGGACACACACAAAAATAATAATAATTGCAGTAGGATAATTTTTGGATTGAGGATACTCTCTTTGCGCGGATGCACGGCTGCTTGTATGTGGAATGGGGGCGCAGCGGAAGGGACTTTGCATGCTGTGTGTTGGGTGGTCCACCAGGGGGTGTTGCATGCACGCTTGATGTTGGCCGATGCCCGCCTGCCTGGAGCATGCCCACAAAACCAACCGTCATCGTGCTTGCCGACGTGCGTGCCCAACGCTCATGTTCGTAGGTAAAGCCGATGGATGTCCACCGGTCTCGATAGCAACCGGTCGCAAGCTGCCCACCCTTGCTGGCTGACAAGGTTCTATCCAATGGTTCCTCCATCGGATTTACCTGATATATGCAGGGAACCTCCTGACTGGTAGGGGGAGCTCTATACAACATGCCAGAGTTACCGTATTTATAAAAAAAAAAAAAGAAGCTGTCTCTTGAAGAAAAGCACCAGTGATAATGTTTTGTTGTTGTACTGCAATTAAGCTTCAACTTAATTGAGGTTTGTGCAGAATTTTGTGTGTAAGTGTACTTTTGTTACATATATTTTATACATACTCTCTTGGTGTGGCACAGCATAGATGTGTGAATGTGCCAGCCCATTCACACATTTAGGGAACATGGGCACAGGTTGGGTCAGAGGCCGTTTTGGTCCCCCGATTGCTCCTCCTGGTGGTTCTGGGTTCTAGCGGTCACTTAGCAAAAAACGAAGCCCCTCCTCCTCCGCCTTGGAAAAGTACGACATTATTCCCGTAATATTATGGGTTTTTATCTCGACAATAAATTCTAGCCAAAAGAAGGCCTTTTTTCATGAAAAAAATATGACTAGTACTGAAAAGAAAAATTTACTTTTTTCTAGAAAAATTACTTTTCATCTGGAAATATCATTTTAATTTTTGGGTGGGGGAAAGTATGTATAGAAAAAAGCATTACTTTTGTAATTTGACCTCAGAGAAGAATGTAACTTTATTGTGGAAATGTTGACTTTTTAATCTAGAGGTGACTTCTAATCTGAATTTTTTTTTTTTGCAGACACCATTATTCATGTAATATTGTGACTTCATAATTAGCAAGGAATAGAACTTTATTTTAGTAATATCACTTCATATCTAGAAAAATAATTCTAATAAATCTAGAATCTATGGAATTTTTTCTAGAAATACTTATGGTATTATGATTACCTACAAAAACAACTTCATCATATCTGTTTTATGACTTCCTTTCGAAGAAATATCACTTTATTCTCCCAAAATATTTTGTTGAAAAAATACAACTTTTTTTCTTGAAAAACAACTATGTTCTTCTTGAATTATAAATTTTATCGAACAAATATTACTTGATTCTCAAAAATAGAAAGAAATATGACATCCCTTACTTCTGAAGAAAAAAAATACAATTTAATTCGGTATCGCTATCTAAAATATGATTTTATTCTAGAAAAATATAACTTTTTCTTTTTTCAATTTTAATCTTGAGCAAATGTAGCTTTGTTCTTGTAATGTGATTTTTTTTTTCTTTTAATCCAGAAATATATGGCTTTATTCTCATACTTTATTATGACGCTTTTCTTGAAGAAACGGTAACTAAATTCTTGTAATATGATTAGTTCTTATCTAGGAAAAAATAGTTTTCCGCAAAATATTAACTTCATTCTCAAATTGACTTTTTTTAAGAACAACACATTTTATGACTTAGAAAATATGACCTGATTCTCGAAACATAAAGAAAAATGTTAAGAAAAAATATGGCGTTATGTTTAAAGTTTTCATGAAAAAATACTTCAATCAGCCCGCGACCCGCATGAGGATAAGCGGTAAAGAAGATGGATGGATGGAAATACGTCAATCAGTATTTTAAGATTAATACAACTTTTTAGTTGTAAGTATTTTCATTTTGGAAAAAATACAGCTCCATACTTGTAATATTAGGAATTCTTATCTTGAAATGTACGGCTTTATCCTCGTAATATGATGTTTGTGTAGAAAAAAAGATGACTTCATTCTTGTAATATTATGATTTCTCCTACTACATCTAAAGTAACTTTTAACTTAACTTCATTCTTGGAATATGAATTCTTACCTAGAAACAAAGTTTTATTCTCGTGATATGCTACGTTTTCATTTACGGCTTCATTCTTGTAAAATGGTGACCTCGTATCTAGAAACAAATACTTTATTCTGTAAAAAAAAAAAAAGCACTTTTTTTTCCAGTGCAATGCCGTGCGCTCTTGTCGAGTATCGCTGGCGCATATGTAGACGCAAGGGCCACGCTGAGTCAGCGTTCTACCACCTGCTAAATGCTGTCGTATTTGCCAGCGCATCCACCAAACAGACTGAAAATCAAATTGGCAGTAACGTCACAATCTGTCACCTTCATTGGCTGTTTTCTATGGAGCTCTCTCAACCACACCCCCCTCGATCCCCTTATTGCTCCCGTCCCTCCGCGGAGGTTCGGGCGCAGCTGTGGAGCAGCGAGGACGCGTTTGCATTCTTACCCTCTCCGTGCCGACTGGCTCTCTCCAGAGGCTGCTACGTATGGACCTGCCCGTGGCCGACGACAACACGGTCCACTTCAACTCCACCCTCATGGCGCTCATCAGGACGGCGCTGGATATCAAGATTGCCAAAGGTACGGTTCCCAAGTCTTGTTCTTGGTGACAATGTCAGTTGGTCATAGCAGATGACAAAACTCCGACAGGCTAGATTTACACAGCAGGTCTACCTGCTCAAATTACGATTTAGTACCGATATAGATTTTATAGTTTACTTATTGAATGACCCTTTCCCCCATTGTCAAACCTTGATGTTTCTCCACTGTCCGCAATTATTTTCAGTTTTATTTCTATTTATTATGACTCTTTTCTAGAAAATAAAAATCTTAAATTAAATATCTTATTACTTTAATAATAATAACAATTCCAGAAGGAAAAAAAAAAAACGTTATTCTTGTAATATGTCTTTTTTTTTTTTTTTCTCCCCCCTTTCGAAAAAAAATGCTTATGGGACTGACTCTCCCTGCCCCCCATTAAACGGTAACCTCGATTTTACGCCATTCGCCAGCAATAATCAGAATCAGCTTTATTGGCCAAGTATGCTACAAGACAAGCAAGGAATTTGTAGCTGGAGCCACTCTAGTATAACAGCAAACAGCCACTATGAAGAAATATACATTTAGGACATAAAAAATACCAGTGTGGAGAGTCATTGAGCAATGAAAGTGTACCACTCGTGTGGTGATACTGATGTAATTGCAATTGTGCAAATGATGCAGAGTCCTCAAGCAATTTAGAACAGTTTAAAGTGACTAATAGTGCAAAATTTGGTGACAAAAAATGTTTTATTTCCTTTGTGACAGTCTCATAATACTATGACTTTTCATCTTGAAAAATATTTTTTCATTCTGATTACGTCACAACTTTTTTCTAGCAAAGAAATTGCATTTTCTTTTTAAATATAATATACTTATACCGTTATTAGTCCGTCAATGGGGAAATTTGCAATTTTTCTCCTAATACAACTTTTTTTCTTAAAATATTGGCTTTATTCCTGTAATATGACTGCAAAAAAAATCTGACTGCATTCTCGTAAAAAAATCTAAAAAATCTTTTATCTAAAAAAATATTATTTTTCTAAAAAAATATTTTTTTAAATTCTCAACATTTAAAACAAAACAAAAAAGTGCTCGTAATATTGCAACTTTTATTTTGAAAATAATTTAATCTAATGGCACTTGTTTAAAAAACATTTTCTCTGCTGGAAATATTACTTTTTAATCTAAAAAAAATTCATTATTTTATTTCCCCCCAAAATATTCTCAGCGTATCACAAACCATTTTACCTTGAAAAAAAAGCAGCTATACTTATATTACTATTTCTTAAAGAAGGTCATTCTCATTATATCTAGACAAGAACTCGTTCTATTTATGTATAGAAAAATACTTTTTTATCTAGAAAGGATTTAGATTTTTTTTTTTTTTTTTTTTTACATTTACAACTTTATTCTCATAAGATTACAACAGTGTTTGTCCAATCTGTCGAGGCCTGATTCAGATGCAAGGAAATCCAAATCCTTTTTTTCCCCTTCAGCTTATACTGTATTATCATGACGTATGTCCACACTGGGCAACTTGCGAGAAAAAACCAAAAACAAACATGTAGTGTAAATTCAGCCCATAAGAGATAACATTGTTACTTTTGTTTTGGGTGAATGGTCGGCCATGAGTTGCTATTATGTCCTCTTCTGCTCTTTAAACCTGTCCTAAAAAAGCAAATCTGTTCTTGAAAACACAAATACATGAACGGAACTCACTCAGGCGGTGCAGACAAGCAGCAAATGGACGCTGAGCTACGTAAGGAGATGATGGCCATTTGGCCCAACCTGTCGCAGAAGACACTGGACCTGTTGGTCACACCTCACAAGGGTAAGTTGCAGGAGAAATCACCGCATTGGTTTTTGGTGGTAGCGGTGGTAGTATTTGTATGTAGGATCACCCAACTCACCAAGAGGACCGCTTCTACCAGTCAGTCACTGCTTTGCATCCCCTGATCAGGTCTTATACAGTATCTATAAAAAATAGAAATTCAACAATAAAAATAAATGTTTGCATTCACACTCATTCAAGGATTTGCCATGAAAAATCTCCCATAGTAGTGTCCCCAAATGTTTGAAAAATAACTAAATAAAATCAGTTCCTGACACTAATTTCACCAATTGACACGAAATTGGTGTCAGTCATGACAGGACGCATGAAAAAATGTCAATGGCCCATGGCCAACATTGAACGAGAAGTCAGCCATTTGGGTTTGAAGAAGACAAATTCCAGGGCCAAATCAGAAGCAGGTATACTTAGATAGATGGCATGTAAAACATTAGAATACACTGCACATACAATTTATTCACCTGTGTACACATACTCACGTAATAGAGCACACATTTGTATTCCATCCTGCCATCAGGGGGTGCCAACTATAGAAGATCCTCTATAGGAGTCTTTTCACTACAGGAAGAACTAAGCATCAGAAAAATAGAAATTAGATCTAGAGTGGTTGGATAGGAAAGGCTAAGCATGAATGAACAGTAAATGTAGAAGCCCAATGCATGTTTCTAGTTGATCGTCTTAATGAATTAACGCATGGAAGGTATAATGTAATGTATATGTGATAGCATCGCATATTGCTTTGGTGCTGCGGGTTTCGTAGCCACGCCGCTGTGAAAAGAGACCACCTTACCAAGCTCAATGTTTTTCTGATTGTAAATGTGTGTCATCATATAAACTCTGGCTTGGATCCGTGTCTGGAGTTTTTAGAAAAAAATTGAGCTACTGACCCAAAGGTGTTCGGCAGTGAGGTGGCTACGTCGTCCTCGCTGCTAATATTAAATGCACTTGAAGCATGATTCAGTTAGGTATTGAGATAGTGACAGATTACTGCAGTATTGTTAGCAAAAGCTGCAAAAGAACAACCGCATCTGCCTGTGAAAAGACCAATGGCTTTATTGACAAGTGGTGTCCTGTGTTGTTTAAATGTATCTGGATGTTGCATACCAGACTGTGAGGTCACTTCTGTTTCTCTTGACGAGCCACTGAGGAATCCTCAACCCCTGACCCAAATCCCTGAACCCCTAACGCTAATTTCTCAGACCATTGAATTGATGGCAACTGGACTGTTCTGGGTGTTTTAGAAGATGTTTCGCCTTTCATCCGAGCAGGCTTCATTAGTTCATGCACAAGAGAAGGTAGGACAGCACGAGCCTTGGTGTTGGTGTGGCAACCCAACTACAGTCCCCTCCAAAAGTATTGGAACGGCAAGGTCAATTCCTTTGTTTTTGTTGTATACTGAATACATTTGGGTTACAGATCAAAAGATGACTATGAGACAAATGTTCAGAATTCTAGCTTTAATTTCATGGTATTGACAGTACACCTATATGTGTTAAACAACTCAGGACAGAGCACCTTTTGTGGGTGGCTTCAAACAAATGGTGTTTAACACATGTAGTTGTTTAACACATGTAAATACCATGAAATGAAAAGCTGGAATTCTGGACTTTTGTCTCATATTTATCTTTTGATCCGAAACCCAAATGTCTTCGGTATACAACAAAAACAAAGGAATTGACCTTGCCGTTCCAATACTTTTGGAGGGGACTGTATTTATCCTTCAAGTTAGAGGGACGCCCCAAACTATAAATGGTGTGACTCTTCTGGGTTGCAAAACGTCATTAAGAAGTAGGCCTGTGAAAAAAAAAATCGGCTAACTCCACCACAAAAATTGGTCGACGCAAACATTTCTGCCTCGAGGCAATGAAAGTATTAATAAAAGCATATTTGAGCTGCCTGGAACCATTTGGCCACTGTCCATGTTAACCACACGGACATTTGTTCCAGACTGACGGGCCAGGGTCACGACACACGAGCATCTGTAAGTCATTTTTTAAGACACTATTAGATGTGTAATGTACATATAACATGATGAATGAGTGAGCTGAGTGACGGTTAGTGTTTTCTTTGACCTAAAATGCACGCTAATGCTAACCGTGCTCCTTAGCCCGACCATAGAACCAATCCCACAGCCCTAACCCTAGCCTGAGCACCAAACACGCAGACCCTAACCATAACCCAAACTCTGTGAAATCTTAACCCGACCCCTAACACACTGGAATCCAACACAAGGCATGCCGGCTGGCCACCTCACTTTATGTGGCCTACAAAAACCTGGATATACATAATGCATATCATACACTACAAAAGGAAAGTCACATTCTTTAGGTCTCTTTGTCTGAAACTGGAAATATTTGGTATAAAAGCCCAAAGGTGACTATGAAACAGAACTGTCCTCGCTGTCTGGCGCAACTTTCTTGTGAACTTGTGTCTCATCCCCCAGTCCCATCCCCCCCACGGCTCAGGGTCCCATCTCGCTCGGGTCTAATCTTCCAGGGTAACTTGTCATTTTCTCAGCAGCCACAGACTTGACGGTGGGCAAAATCTACGCTGCCATGATGATCATGGAATACTACCGGCAGAGCAAGACCAAAAAACTGCAGGCCATGCGGGAGGAACAGGTAAAGCGGATCCCAACGTTACTCGTCTGGTGGTGCGTTTTCCATGGACCAAGTTCTTTTTCCTCCAAAGTATCGATGATATGTAGATATGCTTTTAGGAGTCCTCGCTACATCGTCTAGCGTCGTGTTAATAAAACTTGACCGGCATGCTAACTGTACAAGCTTTAGGCTATTAGCTGATAGCTGTTAGCAATAGGGGTGTGACTCACAAATAAAGGCATGATACCATATAATTGCCATGTTTTGCAAATAATATCAGGAAACATCTTCCATTTCTGTTGACGATCCACTGGGAATACTCTAACTAAGCAATACACGGGAACCTCTGCTATCGTATGTCCCAGTTTTCATAAGATTCGGTTTTCGAATAATTTTCTTCGCCAAACGTTTGTCCCTGTCTTGGCACATCCACTCTGTTTTCATTGGTTTGAAAGTGGTTCGTACCAAACTCATTCACCTTCCCACGCGACTCTTCCATCATGGACGTATTGGCCATTTTCCTGTCCATTTACTACTCGCACGTGCCTGTCACTGTGTTTCCTCTGTCTGTATTTCTGGTAATTTCATATTTTGTCAGCTGAATTTAATTATGGTGATATGGGAAGCAACACTTCCAGTGGCAGCTGTAGGAGGGGCCTGAGGGCCCCCAAACACTTTGCTTGCTTTTCTACTTGTCTACTTTGTTCGTTTCCTGGAAAGAAGCGTTTTAAGCTGTTTTTTTTTTTTTTTTTAGGCCATTGATGTTTTTATAACACAATTCAGACTGTTCCAACTGTGATTGTTGAGGAGACAAAATATTAAAGTTGCACTTTCCTAAAAAAATAAAAAAGATTCAAGCTGGGATTTGATATTATTTCAATGAATTAATTACTGGAGATTTTACTGCTATTAGGATGCAGTTTTTAAATGTCACAACATCAGCTTTTGTTTACACAAAATTTAAGCCAACACCGCCGAGACTGGCGAGGCTCTTCAGAATCATAATCAGTCACGGTAACTCCAGGACCAAAATATTGCTTGCGCTCTCACGAGGAAGATGTCTCGGAGGCGTCTCCGGACAAGGTGAAACCAATTCTTCCGAAAGTCATTGATCAATAGGCATATATATTCTTGAAAATATATAATAACGTCTATTCCGTATGTGTGTTTGTGTTTAAATACGGAGATGGAAAGCTCATATCGATTGATTGCCTACAGAGAGAAGCCATCGGTTTCCACGTGTAATTTATTAATGCAAACGTAAAGGCTTAAGCGCTTTCGATTCAGATGAAATCGTTTACACTTAACATACGGGCTGGGTAATTAATTGAATTTTAATAGTGATTTCAATTTTGGCTTCTCACAATTATAAAAACTCCAGTACGTACCGTTACACCCCTCGCATTTCTCAGCCAATGCGGTTGTATTATGAACCCTTGTGAGTAGGCTATACAATCAATTGTATGCTCCTGAATGCGATCATTCCATCGGCCTGAATGGACACCAGTACTCGTTTGTCCCGCTATGTCTGTGCTCGTCCATCCTGGCTTTTTGTCTTTGATTTCTCTTCTTCTTCTGTCTCGTCTATGTTGTCGCTCTGACGTCTCCCTTTATTCCCCCCCAGGATGAGGTGGGATCTCCTTATTTGGTCAGTCCAGCTCAACGGTCGCTCGGTTGTGTGCGTCTGTGAATGCGTTCAAGTGCTCTCTGGTGCCTTACTGTCAGTCTGTCTGTTTGTCTGTCTGGTGGGATGTTGAGTGGTCCCCCCCACGTGATCATTTAGTGGCGGGATACATGGGGGCCCGCCGCTGCGTGACATGCAAAAACAACCATTTTGTTCAGCCATTTCCTTTCCTGGCAACAGGGTATGACTTAAATAGTCTGTGGCAATCATTTGGATACCTATCATACTGTTTTTTATGTTTTTATATGTGAGTTGAGTGGTGACACAGCGCCTGTCCCTCTGGCCCAGCGTTCAGGCTCATTTGTCGTCCCACTACATACGTACAAGTAGGCCGCACTCTGAATGTAAATTGTCCCCAAACCTAAGGATTTTAGTGAGCTTGTTTTTTTAATTAATGCTTTCTGGTGGTACTGCAACATGTAGGCAGTAGCTGTAGAACCTCAGGGATTTAAAATAAGGGTGATAGTTTCAAATTACGGTGACACCAGTTTTAGGGTTTAAAGTTAGTTAAGGTTAAGGCTGACTTTGTGTTTTGGGTTTCAGGTAAGGGTTTCAAGGCTGGGCTAGGGCTTGAAGCCTAAATTAGGGTTTCAAGCCTAGCTTTGTGTTTGAAACGAGGGTTTGGGTTCAACATTTGGATTTCATACCAAGGATAGGGTTTAAAACAAAGATTTGGCTTATAAATGTAGGTTAGCATTTCATATTCGGGTTTCGAGCTTAGGTTAATGTTTCAAACAAGGTTAAGGGTTTGAAGCCATGGTTAGGGTTTCAAATTTGGGTTTCAACCCTGGGTTAGGGTGTCAAGCTTAGGGTTAGGATTCTAAATTAGGGTTTCTACCCTGTGTTAGAGTTCCAAACAAGGGTTAACATTTAAAATTAGGGTTTCAAACAAGGGTAAGTGTTGCAAATTAGGGTTTGAAGCCTGTGTACGAACGCAGCATGATGACCATAAATGAGCCTTGGCAAGTCTGAGGGGGCGTGGCCATGTCTGTTGTTTGTCACCATGATCCAGTCCGCTGATGGAGGCCATGGCAGGCCAACTTTAAGTCACGCTGGAAATTTAGTTTCATGTCATTCAATACATCAATCTTTATTACGTCTGAATGCATCCTGACACACATCAGTCATTATGTGTACAGTATATCTCCTTACACATCTCCCACATCTTGATTGTGTCCTGGATATCGATGATAGCTCACTCACCCAACGGTAGAAGTTCCCCTTTTTTAAGACCCTTTTCCACTGCATTGTACCTGCTCAGCGTGGGTTGGTTGCATTTCCACTATACAATAATACCTACTACGCACTATATATGCATCATATAGAAGTCATGGTATTGCTAGGAAGTCACTTGTTTGGAGCGCATCCACTGTATTAATTCTATGTTAGGGTTTCTAACAAGGTTAAGGGTTTCAAATTTGTATTTGAAGCCGGGGTTAGGATTTTGAATGAGTGCATTCAATGAGGGTGCCATGTACCCCAAGTTACCATTTGGTACAATGTAAGTATCTGGAGTGCAGTGAAAACGTGTCTTAAAGACCCAAGAGACTTCAGCTCCCAGATCCGCCGTCTGGTGGGGAAACTTCACCTGGCCACAGCCCCGTGCTGTTGATGCCACAAATGCATTCTCTGTGTTGGTGTCCGCCCCCCAGACCATCACCCCCCACCCCCACTCTTTTCCCTATTGAACCCGCCTGTGGTGTATCTCACACAGAACCGACCACCATTAATGTTTCAGCGCATGGAGGCTCCACCAGAGGGCGACGGTACGGACGGGCTAGGGGGGCCCGAACTTAGCAGCCTTCCTGGTACCCAGCCCGACAATGTCAACAGCATGTAAGTACTCATTCAACTCATCAAGTGGTCATGTAATTTGATGATTGGCTGATTAAATGATCATGTGACTTGAATTTCATCTGATTCAGCTTAACGGGTGGTCAAATGAACTGATGATTTGCTGACCTCACTCATTAAGTGGTCACATGACTTATTTTTGGGCTGATTCTGCTCATTGAGTGGCCATGTCATTTGATAATTGGCTAATTCAACTCATCGAGTGGTTATATGATTTGATGATTGGTTAAGTCAATGATCATGTGACTTGGTTTTAGTCTTATTCAGCTGACTAAGTGCTCATGTGACTTGATTGGCTGATTCAATGATCGTGTGACTTGGTTATCGGCTGATTCAATTCATTGTGTGGTTATTCCAATTGATGATTGGTTGATTCAGTGATCATATGACTTGATTATTGACTGATTTAACTCATGAAGTGGTTATGTGACTGGATGATTCAACTCATTGTGTAGTCATACCAATCGATGATTGGCTAATTGAGCTTGTCGCGTAATCATGTGAATTGATGATTGGCTGCTTCAACTCATCGTGTGGTCGTATGCTGTCACAGACCTTCCGAAAGTGGCGGCATGACCGAAAGCCAATCGTGGATGACCACCAAAGCCCAGGAGATGTTCCAAAAGACGGGTAATTGGAGCACCGACAGGCCGTACCCCGACGACCTCCATGACAACCCGCAGGTATGATGAGCATGACGTTTCATTGTGGCCATGACAACGCGTTGGTGACTATTATGGTATGGCCGAAGAGCGATTGTCGAGGAGGAGTAAGGCGTTGCATAGTGCTCAAATTGCACATCTCAATATCTACTGATTTTAGTTCTCAAATCTTTTGTTCTGAATCCAAGCAAGAAATTTATTGGTTTTGGAGGATACCAGCTACCTGAGGTCTCGTGACTGCTGAGAGAAAAATATTCCAAACTTTATTTCATGTTAAAAAGTTGTATCTTTTGTAGAAAGGAAAAACAATGTCTTTACGAGAATACATTTTTTTTTTTTTTTAAGGGTTAAAATATTTCGTATGTGTAAAGTCATATTTTGTTTAATAAGTCTACATTTAAGTTGGATTTATTAAAAAAAATTCACAGTCATTTTTTGAGAAAAAGTAATACAAAATACGTTGTTAAAGTTGTACTTTTTAAACAGGAATCATGTTTTTGTTGAAAAAAAATCTAAAATAATATTTTTTCCAAGGTAAAAAAGTAATTACATGTTAATAGTGGTGTTTTTCAGTGGAATAAAACACTATTTTTTTCAAAGTAGTATTTTTCAAAGAAACAAAACAGAGTCTTACAAGAATGAAGTAGGATTTTTTTTTCATTAAAAAAAAAGTGGCAATATTCGATTCGATTAATAAATACAATTTGATTCATAAATAAAATATTTTGGGGGGAAAAGTGGTAACATTATGAGAATAAAATTTGATTTTTTTGAGGAAAAAAAGTTGTATTATTACATGTTCAAAGTCTAAATTTAGTATTTAACAGTTATTTTTCTCAGTTCAAACATTTCTATGAGCATTTACATGCAGTTTGAGGAAATCTACTTTTTTATTATTATTGTGTTGTACAGCAGTTAAATGGCAGCAAAGACTTGACCTTGTGATATTTTTGTGTTGAATGTTGTCTCCAGTCCAGTGAGCAATGTATTTGTATTTGTCTTGCACTGTGTGTGCATTGAAAATTAAACTGTTTCAGTGGAAGCTAGACGCTAGCAACAGTAGTATGGACCACCGAGCTGGCTTGTTGGTGTGGCAATGGATCAGACACAAATGTAATTTGACACAATTCTCACCATCCTGCAGATGTCTCATTTGGCAGTCAAAGATTTGTTGGATTCTTAAGTAGCTAGTGTGCTAGTTTATTTTTATTTTGGTTGTACTTTCCTTGTTTATTTCTGTGCTAGTTGTTGGGGCGTAATACCTCTTTGCACCTTAAGAGGCAAAAGTGAGTGACTCTAGTGTAAAGTGTTTTTATCTGAATTATTTGTATCTTTTTTTCATTATTATTATTTTTTTTTTTATCATTCTAGTGTGATTATATTTTATTTATTTATTTTTGTTTTTCTTTCAATTTTATATAATATTGTTATTTTTATTTTCTTTATTTAATTTGTATTTAGTAGTAATTACTATGTTTCATTATTTACTTGTACAATATTGTTATTTAGTCCTATATATTTATTTATTTTTAAAAGTATTTTATATTTATTTTATAAGTTTTATATTTTCATTTTGTTATTTAGATTTTTGTGTTTTATTTGTATATGATATTGTATTTTAAGTGTTTTTTATTTCGTAGTTGTATTATTTTATCTTATTATTTATTTTTATTTTTTCTATTTGTAGTTGTATTATTATATTTAATGTTATTGTATATATTTTTATTTTATGATTTGCAATTTTTATGTTGTTGTTCAGTGGTCCTTCGTTAGGTTCCGGACCACCCCCACAATAGGAGAATTATGCGATGTGGCAGCCATGTGTGTGTGTTTGTTTTTTAAATCATATTTTTAAGATGTATGAATCTCCCCAGTCCCACACTTATTCATCTATTCCACACTCATATTAACATCGACCATGCTCTTAAACCTACATAATATTAACAACATATACTGTAAAATAAAGGTACTCACCAATGATGCTGATTGTACTGCACAGAGCATTACAGAGCATTACAGCTGTCACCCTGATATTATTTCTGTCCTTCTTTATGTGCTGGACCAAAGATTAATTTATGCCATAATGGCTGCAGACGAGCACAAATATTCTCCCTTCCTTCATCAGGTGGAGAAGCTTATTCTTTTTTGCTCGATAGCTGCCACTGCTACCATCATCCTCTGCTGCTAACTGCCAGCTGGCAGGTACCTTGTTTGGGCGGCATCATAGCGCTTTTCTTCCAATGATATACGACGAGACGTTAGTCTATTTATCTCACATTTATTGATAAAGTAATGAAACGCGGTTACTGTGAGACGTATGCCGTCTCTGAGCTCACCTGCCCCTACGTGCCCCGCATACATGGTGAAGCGATGCATTCAAAGACTCTTGGAAATCTTAGCGGTCAACACAACTGAGCTTTTGTACTGTATTGCGGAGGTATTTTGTTCTTTGTAATATGTGTTTTTATTATTTCGTCATGTATTGTATATGTTTTAGGCTAGAAAATGCTTATTTTACCACGACAGTTAAAAAATAATTACTCTATCAAGAAATCTCGTGCTAGGGCTCGTTATCAGCAATATAAATATGATTTTGAAAAAGCTACGATGCACTGAATCCGCCATAGGGGAAGCACGATATAGCAAGGGATTACTATATTTGATAGTGTGTGTTTTGTTCCTAATTATTCTATTTCAAATTTTCATTTAATTGGATTTATTTATTTTTCATTAAGAAGCAGGCAAAGGGTGCCTCTAGCTTGTTCACCTTCTTTCAAATTGTACCTGGGGTGATGCAGTTGATTTGTGCTCATTTGGTCAAATTGAGACGAGCCGCTGTGATTTCTGCACCTCACACTTTGGCTGTAGCGCCCCCACCCGCAGGATGGGTGGATAGCGGTCACCCCTCCTCTCGTTGTCTCCTTGCAGACGGTAGAGATGCGCGAGATGGGGCGGGACGGGTACGCTGACACCGAGCCCTGTCACCCAGTGGATGGGCACGGGCGCACCCTCTCCATGCCCCGCCTCTCAGCAGACAACCAAGTGAGCACCTCCATGCCCCCCACGCTCTACACCGCCATCCTCACGTGCTTTAGCCCTACGCATTTCTTTATTTGATGGCGGTGAGAACGACCGCTGTGAATTTGAACAAGTCCTTGCAAATTGATGATGATATTGTAAGAAGGAGAATCAGGAACACACTGAAAAGAAACAAATACAGTATTTACAGTGGTGCCTTGAAATATGAGTTTAATTTGTTCCGTGACCATGCTCATAACTCAAAACACTTGTCTCTCAAATCATCTTTCCCCAAAGAAATGAATGGAAATGCCATTAATCCATCTCTGCTTCCCCTGCCCCCAAAAAAACAAAAAATGTAATTTCTTTGTAATAAGGAAAATAGCACACTATGTATAATATTGCACTTAAAAAAAACACATATAGTAGCAACATCATTAAATTGAATATAAATAATTAATCAGTGCGCCTCCTTCTGGTGTGCACATCTTGGCCACCTGGGACGGACAGTATAATGCAATCATACGGATATTCAAACCCCCGTTCCAATAAAGTTGGGATGTTGTGTAAAACATAAATAAAAATAGAATACAATGATTTGCAAATCCTTTTCAACCTATATTCCATTCAATACACTATAAAGACAAGATATTTAATGTTCAAACTGATGAACGTTATTTTATTTATTTATTCATTTTGAATTGGATGCCTGCAACACGTTACAAAGAGGCTGGGACAGGGGCAACAAAAGACTGGGAAAGTTGAAGAATGCTCCAAAAAAAGAATGCTTATTGAGTGTTGTGAAAAGCAATGGTGACGTAACACAGTGGGAAACATGCCCCTGTCCCAGCATTTTGGGAATTATGTTGCAGGCATCAAACTCAAAAATGACTGAATATTTTCACACAGAAAAACAATATAGTTTTTTCAATTTGAACATTAGATATCTTGTCTTTGTAGTGTATTCAATTGAATATAGGTTGAAAAGGATTTGCAAATCATTGTATTATGTTTTTAGTTTTATTTTACACAACATCCCAACTTCATTGGAATTGCGGTTCGTACATCAAGAAGGTCACAATACTGCCACATTGATGTTAATATGTTAGCCAGTCTATGGTGTTTTGCACTAGTTGTTAGCATTAAGATGAGTGAGACAAAGCTATGTGTATATGTAATTCTCTTTGTTTTTTGTTCAGTTTGACAGTAAACTGCAACTCGGCATGGCATTAAAGATCCTCTTTTTGAAGAATTGTTCACTATCTGCCAAACTGCCGTTTGTTGTGAAGTGAGTTGAGTTCATTTCATTGAACAGTGCTCGTATGTCAAGTTTTTGTCCCCAAGTCAAAGCAATCAAATCCTCCAAGGACAGCTCATATCGAGAAAAAGTCATAAGTCGGGTTATTCGTATCTCAAGGCACTACTACAGTATGTTTTGAACACAGTATATACTGAATGTATAGTTTTTTTGGGTGAGGGAGTTGTCATCTTATCAGAATTAAATAGTATTTCATGAAGAAGTGCTCATAGACAGACAGGATAAAAAGTTATAATTCCAGATATTTCCAAGAGAAAATGTTTTTTTTTTGGGGGGGGGGGAATTTTATTTTTTTTAATCTTATGAGAATAAAATCATATTTTTCTAGATAATGGTTGTTGATACCACAGGTATAAAGTCATATTTGTAAAAAAAAATAAAACAATTTAAGTATATATAGTCATATTTTTCGACAAAGTTATTTTAAGGGCTGAAAGTTTTTCTAATTCAAAGTCATAATCTTGAGAATAGTATTTTTTTCTGTTTTAATAAAAATATGTAATCCATGAGAATGGATTTGCATTTTTTTCCCTTTCTTTTACAAAATCAATGTCCTATTTCCGGAGATGTAAAAGTAGTACTATTACGAGAATAAACTCTTATTTTCTCAGGAAAAATGTTGAGTACTTTCATGAAAAAAGTTTAAATTGTATAAAAATAAATGATTTGATATTATAAGAATAAAGTAATTTTTTTCAGGAGGAAACGTTGAATGAAGTCATATATTTTTCTACATAAAATTTCTAATATTATATGAATAAAATTATTGTTTTTAAAGATACAAAAATTGTAATATAACAATAATGAAGTGTGATCTCGAGAGAGTCTTTTTTTTAACTCTCAAAATATTCTTTTCAATCTGGCCCTAATACTCCTTCATAACCAAAGTTTTTGAGGGACTTGAAATTCACTTCTGTCTTTCTGCTCTCTTCATTCTCCTGCCTCCTCCTCTCACCAACCAGCACCGGCTTCAAACCTTCCTTCATTGAACCACAGAGAACTAGAGTGGGCTTATGCCATTTATGTCACAGAGAATTAAAATTTTTATCCCAAAAAAAAAAAAAAAATACCTGGGGGATTTATACCTTGGTGATTTATATGGCAATAATGACTTCTTCTGGATAATTATTTTTACAGACATTGTGGTTTTCTTTAGATTTGCCAAATATAATGATTTTGATTAGGAAAAACTAACTTATCCACATGGAGAGGAGCCCGATGAGGTGGCTGGGGCATCTGATTCGGATGCCTTCCGGACGCCTCCCTGGTGAGGTGTTCCGGGCACGTCCTACCGGAAGGAGACGCTGGGCACGAGTCGGGACACGCTGGAGAGACTACGTCTCTCGGTTGGCCTGGGAACGCCTCGGGATCCCCCCGGAACAATTGGATAAAGTAGCTGGGGAGAGGGAAGTCTGGGCGTTCCTGCTAAAGCTACTACCCCCACAACCCGACCTCGGATAAGCGGTAGAAAATGGATGGATGGAACTTATCCACAACTGAGGTACTATCAGCCACTTCACTTTCATAGGTTGGCTCCCAGTCTGTATCGTCAAGGTTGCCTGAAAGAAATGAAAGAAAATGGGACTAGAATCTGAAGTTTTGCGCAGTAGTGTTCTAAAGTTAAAAGATACGTCAAATATTGTAATATTTCATGAAAGATGATAAATAACGTTCACTTGACATGCACTGGCACCCAAGGGAAAGCACTACATACTTTCTGAGTCTCGTATCGCACGTTCTGGGATGTTGGCCAAGTGTTGCAATGATGAACCAAAGACGCGCTGAGTGTAATAATGGTCTTCCCCCGATAGGTCAAAATTTGAACAAAATCTTGTTTGCGACTAGTAGTCATCTGAATGATAAGCATATTCATTTGTGCACTTAAAGAAGACGAAAATGGACTTAGCCCATTCTAGTTCTCAGTGGCTCATTTCAAACCCCCCCGACCCGACCCGCACCAAACACACACATCTTTCCCAACCGCCACATCCAAACTGTAGCCCCTTTCACACAGCTTTTTCCCTCATCGCCGTAATGGTAGAGTGCCTTGTCTTTAGACTGAATGAAGCAGCATGTGGCTCAATATTATTATTATTGTGGTACGCTCCATTAAAAGCAGGCAACTGTATGTTTGTGATCACAAGGCGGCTCGATAACTGTAAACAATCGTACGTTTGTTAGTACGCTTCTGATCACGAGGCGTCTTGAAAAGTAAGCAATTATATGTTTTTAATCACGAGGCAGCTCGATAACTTAACAATTGTATGCTTGCGGGGGGGGGGGGGGAAGTATGAAAGGGACACAAACTGATCTACATGATATTATATCATACTATAATTTTTGGAATGATCTCCATCAAATGCTTTTGTTCGCGCCTCCTCTTTCCGCTTCACTTCCATCTAATCCTTGGTGTGTCTGTACTGTGCGCAGTGTGGCCACTTACTGGCTGCCGGTAGAAATGACTACAACGAAACACGACGTACAACTGTGTGTCTGTGTGTGTGTTTGGGTGTGTGCGTACGCGCGCATTAGACTTCAATACGTCTTTATCCGTTGCTTTCTTTTTGTGTTTTTCTTCCTCTTACCACCAATCTGGTTTGTGTGTCTCGCTCTTTGTATCGTTTGTGTTTATGTTTGCAGCGGAGAAGACACAGGCCTCGCGGCAATGACCTGAGTGTATGTACTCTCGCTCTCTCTCGGTCTCTCTCGGTCTCTCTCGCTCACTCGCTGTCTCTCTGTTAACGTTTGTTGACCGCGAGGTCTCAGCTGCCACGTACACAGCGCAGGTGTTGTTGGGGTTGTTACTGCAGCAGGACATTATGAGCAGGCGCTCGCTCATTCAAATGTTTGATATATTTTCGGGTCTATCTTTAATAGTTAGAACGGCGCATCGAGGCAGTGATTAAAGCAAAGGGATTCCCAACCAAGTATTAAAGATTAACATATCGATTTGAAAGTACCATATTTTGATTGATTTGATGTGACCCCAAATTAATTTCTTTTTTTCTACAAAAACTTGTGTGATTTCTTCACAGTATTCAAATTTTTTGAATTCCTAATTTTGTGGGTTTTATGAGCTGGAAGCCCAAAATGATGTAAAAATAAACTAATAAATACTTGAAATTGTTTAAATTGTGCGCCCTGAATCTATAATATATGAAAGTTTAACTTTTTGAATGTAATTATGTAAATAAATGAACTTTCCCATGATATTAACATTTTTGGGAAAGGGTCTGTATATTTATTCCTTACTATGCTATTTGAACGTATGCAGTGTTTGTTAATTCTCAGCTCCTAAATTGTTCTATGTCGCATGTTTTGTAGCACGTTTTCGAAGTTAACTTCAGAATTAATTAAAAATGATTAACATGATTATTATATGTTGCCGGGTTCTGTGCTTAGCAAGCTTTCCGATGATACCAACTTTTTGAAAATATGTTAAAGATTAAGAAATGCATTCAAGTTTCAGAGACAACCTTTTTTTATTTAATTTTATTTTTTGATTTTATTTTTTTTTGTTAATCTCGTGACTTTAAAGCTCCGCACATTGGCTGAGATACGTCAGACGGATGTGCTTTTATTGGGAAGCAGTGGCATGTCATTTCAAATGATTTCTGATTCACTAACATACACAGTGAGAAGAAAATTGACCAGTACACGTGTCATCAATCTGACAGTGACTGTGCGTAATAGTAGTATACTGTATATGGACAAGTAAAACAGAATAATAGTCCAAAATGGACAATCACAGCAATCATAGGAAAGAAAACCATATACATTTGACTTGGGCGCAGAGTAAGAACATTTCAACTCATTTGTGAATGAGGCCCAACGTTATAAAAGAGTCATCAGAGGAGTGACACTGCAGTGAGCCCCACCGATCTGTTGTTCCCCACTTCTATTCTTCCATCTTATCCTGGCTCCATCTTTTTCTTTTTCTCTCTTTGGTGTGCTGTCGCTTGTCGTGAGAGTGTGCGTGTGTGTGAATGTGTATTTCGCTCTTGACTGTGTTGCCTGTTGCACTGTGACGGAAGCGTATTGAAAAGAACAAATGCATGGACATCGTGGAAAGGGGTGGGGTCAAGGTGGCGGGCATGTCCCACCCGGGTGGTGCATGACGTGAGTGACCAGTGAAAAGGTGGTCTCATGGTCCCTTTCCAAATGCTTTGATGTGCTTGTTTTACAAATGGCTAAAACAAGAGTACTCAGTAGAGCATTAGTCCGCCGCAAAGGTTTTGTTTTGTTTTGTTACTGGATGTCCTTTTTACTGGCGCCTGTCCACCTCAAGTTCCAGGTACTTCTTTTTCCTGGTAGTTCCTGGAACTAAATTCCTGCAGCCTACATCTGCTAAGAGTAGCCAGGGGCATTTACTTACTCCAATGCAGAGATTATCATGTGTCTTTTATGTGTAAAACAGTTATTTATTTATTTGTGTATTTATTTGTCATTTTAAAAAATATTTATGTTTCACTTATTATTTATTTAATTCTATTTTGCTGTACTTTATTTTTTCATGCTATTTTATTAATGGAATTTTGTTTGACCATTTTAAATTGTATTTTTTTATTTTCTTGTATTTTATGGTTGTTTTTGTTATGCTTTTTTGTTTTTTTTGTGTTTTTAATATTTTTGTGTATTATTATATTTATTCTTTATTTCTTTTAATTTTTTTCATATTTTGTACTTTATGGTTGTTTTTTTATGATACTCTTGTTTGAACCTATTTTTCAAGATTTTACTTGAATTATTATTATTAATATTATTATTATTATTAAGCTACTGTATTTCATTTAAATTTAATTTAGTCCTTTCTATTTTTTACTTGCATTATTTATTTTTTAATTGTATTTTCATGTTTCATTATCATGATGCTATTTTTTTTATTCTATTTTTGTATTTTTAATTTCATTATTATTATTATTATTATTGGCGGCACGGTGGACGACTGGTTAGAGTGTCTGACTCACAGTTCTGAGGACCCGGGTTCAATCCCCGGCCCCGCCTGTGTGGAGTTTGCATGTTCTCCCCGTGCCTGCGTGGGTTTTCTCCGGGCACTCCGGTTTCCGCCCACATGCCAAAAACATGCATGAATTGGAGACTCTAAATTGCCCGTGGGTGTGACTGTGAGTGCGAATGGTTGTTTGTTTCTATGTGCCCTGCGATTGGCTGGCAACCAGTTCAGGGTGTACCCCGCCTCCTGCCCGATGATAGCTGGGATAGGCTCCAGCACGCCCGCGACCCTAGTGAGGAGAAGCGGCTCAGAAAATGGATGGATGGATGGATTATTATTATGTCATCATTAATTTTATTCAGATTTTTTGTTTAATTTTATTTCCTTTTATCCATTTTATTTTTTACTTGTATTATTAATATATTCTTATTTTTTATTGCATTATATTGTTTTATTTTTTTCATTATATTTTATTAGATTCAATGTAATTTGTTCACTTATATTTTATTGTAAGGTTGTTTTTTTTATTATGATGTTATATTTTATCCTATTTTTTTTATTTTTGTCCTTATGCTGTAACATTTTATCTAATTTAATTAGGTTATACTTCTATTTTTGTGTGTGTGTGTGTGTTTTAATTCGCTTTTTGTCGCTGATTTGCAATGGCGTACAAAATACTGCGCGACATTATATCGAGAGCTAGTTAGCTCAACCAATCCCTTCATGCTTGTTGTAAGACTGTGCCAAGCACAAGCTGGACACGACTGAGTGGCTTCATGGTTTTAGCGCATTGTTGCCTGATGATGTCGTTTTGAGCCCAAATCCAAGATGTGCGCCTTGTCCAACAGTGCCAAAGTCTCTCTTGTGCCTTGTGCATGTGGAGGCATGGTCAGCAACATCATGCTTGCACTCACTCAGGTTCTCCTCCTACCCATCCCGCTTGCCGGGAAAGCATGGTCGTGTTCCATTCAGCCGCCATGCGAATGCTGGCTGATGTTTCCGATTTGTAAACAATTACAGTGAAGTCGTTTGTCTGAGCCAGATGGGTGCCCAAGCCAATACTAGAATGTTCCGATCGGCTTGGCAGACACCCTTCTGGTTCACCGAGAAGATCACGTACCCCTTTCATGCTAACCTGGTGCCAGTTCTGGTTCAGAGCTTGATAGTGCTTCAAAGAAGGTTTCAAATTCATCTTTGAAGCATGGGTTAGGATTTCAAAAAATGGGTTAGGGTTTCAAATTTGTGCTTGTCACAGAGGTTAAAGTTTTAAGTTAATGTTCCAAGCCTGGGCTACTATTTCAAACAAGGGTTAGGGTTTCAAATAAGGGTTTAAAGTTTGGGTTTGGGTTTCTACCAAAGGTTGGGGTTTAAAATTTGGTTTTGAAGCGAAGGTTGTGGTTTTAAGTTAGGGTTCCTAGCCAGGGCTGGGGTTTCAAACAAGGGTTTTAGTTTAACATTAGGATTTGAATTTTGGGTTAAGGTTTAAAAAAAAACGGGTTTGATATAGGGTTTGAAACCAAGGTCAGGGTTTCATAAAAGGGTTTCAAGGCCAGTTTAGGCTTTCAAATTTCAAGCCAGGTTTTGGTCTCCAAATCAGGGTTTCAAGCCAATTCAAGTTAAGTGTTTCAAACAAGGATTTGGGTTTCAAATTAAGGTTTGAAGCCAAGGTTTGGGTTTTAAGTTCAGGTTTCAAGCCTGGGTTTGGGATTTCAACCCCTTTCATGCCGAGCTGGAGCCAAAATTACCAGCGTTTCATTGATGTTTTTACCATTTGCCGCTAACAAAACTGGCCCAGGTTGGAGCCAACCCTTGACTGAATTACATCAATGGTTTGGTGGGTGGTGACCACTGGTCTGTGGCCGCAACCATTTTACCGTTTTACACCCTGAAACCAGACCCATACGCTGATGTTTTGACCTTATGTGGGTGCCATCAAGAGATACTATAGGTCTGGGTTTACCAAACAGCCCTGGTATCCAACTGATACTGGCACAAGCTCAGTATGAAAGGGGAGTACAAAAGAATCAATGATCCACACTCACAGCAGTAGCTCATCTACTGTTTGTCTCTGTCTTCCTCATCCTCATCCTCGGTCCCGGGTCCCTCAGACCATCACGGACACCAGTCCCATGCGACGCTCCACCTCCAGCCTGGTCCACGGGCGTTCGGGTCGGGGCGTCAGGCTGGACGACTACCCCCTGGAGAGGGTGGTGTCTGAGGAGGGTCGGCACGGCAGTGGCGGGGGGCGCCGACACAGGGACCGAAGCCACCGCACCTCACAGCGATCCCTCACCAGATACACTGACGCAGACACAGGTGAGTTTCCACCAAGAGGTATGGTACACTTTGTTGTTTGTTAAGGTAAACCCTGGCTCATAGAGGAGGGATTTTTATGTCTGCATCAGGATGGAAGGTTGTGAGGTCCACAAGGGTGCAGTGTTTCATTTGATCTAACACCCCATAAAAACAGTCTTCAACAGGGTTTGGGTTTCAAATTAGGGTTCCAATTAAGGGTTTAAAGCCTGGGTTAGGGTTTGATACCAAGTTTAGTGTTTCCAAATTAGTGTTTGAAGCCAAGGTTAAGGTTTCAAATTGTTTTAGGACAGGGTTAGGGTTGTAAATTGGGCTCTCAGAATTAAGGTTTCAAGTCTTGGTTAGGGTTTCAAACAAGGGTATGGGTCTCAAATTAGGGTTTCAAGCCAAGGATAAGCTTTCAAGTTAGCGTTCCCAACGTGGGCTACAGTTTCAAACAAGGGTTACAATTTAAAATTAGGCTTTCAAGACCGGACAGGAGTATGAAACAAGGGTTACAGTTTCAAGCTGGGGTTAGTTTTTCAAATAAGGGCTTCAAGCCACAGTTCGGGATTCAAACAAGGTTAATGGTTTCAAATTAGGGTTTCAAGGCAGGGTTTTGATTTGAAACAAGCTTTCGGGTTTCAATTTAGGATTAGGGTTTCAACTTAGGTATTGCAGTTGAGCCTGGGTTAGGGTTTCAAGACAGGGTTAAGGTTCTAATTTAGGGTTTTATGGCAAGCTTCAGGTTTGAAACAAGTTCTCAGGTTTCAAGGAAAGCTTTAGGTTTCAACCAAGTGTTAGGGTTTCAAATTAGGGTTAGGGTCTCAAATTAGGTGTTTCAAGCATGGGTTAGGGTTTCAAGGCAGGGTAATGATTCATGTCATGGTTTTAAGGCAGGGTTTAGGTTTCAAATTGGACTTTGAATCTTTAAGAATCATAAAGATCTGAGAAGTAGAAATAGAAGGCAAATAAAAATGTTAGTCTGAGAGCTTTGTGCAGTGGCCCCAGGAATGAACCTTGTGGGTCTCCGGTGGTTTTGATGTCTGTACTAACCATTTGTTTCCTCTTCCAAACCAGGCCTGGGCACAGACCTGAGCACCACCACGCAGTCGGGCGACCTGCACCCCAAGGAGCGCGAGCGCGACCGGGGCAGGACCAAGGACCGGCGCCACCACCACCACCACCACCACGGCTCCACAGACAAAGAGCGCTACGATCGACATGACCTAACCCACAGACACTCACACGACAGACACTGGTCACGTTCACCCAGTGAGGGTCCGGACGGACGGGGCCACAGACAGGTGGGCCATGGTGACACCCAGATTAAGCTCCTTTCAAGGGTTGTGCTATTAATTTTCATAGATAAGGAATAATTTACACGAATGCATTGCTATGGTTAGGAGGTCTGCTACACAGTTCATAGGTTTGGCATTTGAATTTCAGCAACGGCCTTCCTCTGTGGAGTTTGCATGCTCTCCCCATACTTAAGTGGGTTTTCTCCGGGTACTCTGGCTTCCTTCCACATTCCAAAAACATGCTTGTTAGCTTGATGAAGACTCTGAATTGTTCTTAAGTGTGAATGTGAGTGTGGTAGTTGTTTGTCTATAACAGTGCTTCTCAAACTGGGGCCTGGGGACCCCCCAGGGGTCGGCGAGCCGTTCCTTGGGGGTCTGCAATAAATTATTGGTGTATCATTTAAAAGAGTGCATATATATATATATATATATATATATATATATATATATATGGGGAATGGTCCATCAATTAAACGAACATAATAAACCAATTGCTCCTCCCTACTTTATGCCGAGCTCAGAATGCACGACTTGTCATTAACGATAGTCGCTATGTCAGATTACCAGACAAGGTGTCACAAATTCGTATTGTGTCTTGGACAGGACAAGTGGCCATGCGACAAATATGATACCGACGAAACCCCGCCCGATCATCGCGTACTGTCGCCAAGAGCACGGTCCGATGGCACAGGTCTTCGGGGTGTCGGGACAAGAAGAGAGAGCCCAGACAGCAGGGTTTGTGGGCATTAGGGCTGTCTGTATCGAATCTTCTTAAGAGTCGATTATCCTATCGACTATTCCATCGCTCCCCCCCAAAAAAGAGAGTTTTTTGTAACTGCTAACATGCATTTTATTCTATTCATGAGGGATGGACTTCTTTCCTTTAACAGCATATGTTATATGGTGTAAATTCTGTGTACAGAATTTGAGCCAACAAAATTAGCCGATGCTGAACGGTTAGCAAGTGCGATGAGCATTAGCGCACGACTGATTACCGTTTTTGGTCAAGAAAAGGCGAACGACCATCCAGCTGACTCATCAATCATGTTATATGCACATTACACATCTAACAGTGTCTTGATTGGGGACTCGTAACTCAATCGGCCACGACAGTGAACGTTTGTGTGTGACGTGTCTGTCGGGTATAAATCGGGCTACATATGTGTAGTCTGAGCTCGGCATTAGTTATATTTGATTGGAAGGAAACAGTTTGAGAACCCCTTGTCTCTATATGCCTTGCGATTGACTGACAACCAGTCCAGGGTGTTACCCGCCTCTCGCCCAAAGTCAGCTGGGCTAGGCTCCACCTGCAACTATAATAAGGATAAGCGCTGTACAAAATGGATATATGACTGGAATAGCTTGCATTCAGCTCTTAGTTAGGGCAGTGATCCATATCCTGCCTTGAGCTCCCGCAGCTTTAGTCCAGTCAGGAATTTAACGTTATTTCACCCACTTATGAATGTCAATTTCTCTTTTTTCTTTTTTTTATTTGTCACTTTCTCTCTGTCCATTTCCCTTCAATGTGACATGTTGCTTCTTGGTGTGACTTCTTCTTTGCCTCATCACTGTTTTTGACCAATCTACCTTACCTATCGCCCCCTCCTACCTACCCATTCTGCTCCACTCTTGTCTCTGTTCTTGTTGTGGTGCGTTTTGATTTTCCTTGTTTACATTTTGCTGTAGGGCAGTAGTTCGGTGAGCGGCAGCCCCGTTCCCTCGACCTCGGGGACCAGCACGCCGCGGAGAGGCCGTCGCCAGCTGCCCCAGACCCCCGCCGTACCCCGTCCTCATGTCACCTACTCCCCTGCCGTCCGCAAGCCCAGCTACGGTCCCCTGGGGCCAGGCCGCCTGCACTCGCCTTCCCCACGACACTTCTCCCCGCCAGACCTCGACAGGAGCTACCACCACCGGCCACCATCCCGTCAAGCCTCTCCCCACCACGGGGGCTCTTCGTCCAGGCACGTGTCGCCCCTCTCCCCAAGGCACGGTTCACCCCGCTCCCCAAGGCACGGTTCACCCCGCTCCCCAAGGCACGGGTCTCCCCGCTCCCCAAGGCACGGGTCTCCCCGCTCCCCAAGGCACCAGTCCCCCCGCTCGCCCATTCACGGTTCACCGCGGTCCCCGCACAGAGGCCGCTGGAACGGACCGCCGCTGGAGGAGAGTCTGGAGGGCGACGGGCCCTTCTATGAGCGTGATTTCGAGTATGAGCGGCACCACGAGCCCCCTGCGTATGAGCAAAGCCTTTCCCATGGCAACCCCCACACTCATGCGGGAAACCCGCACCCCCGCTCGCCTAGGACTGCCCGCCACGGGCCCCCTCCACCGCCCCCTCATCCGCATCCCCGCCGGGTGCCCAACGGCTACCGCTCGTCCTCGCCTTCTCCACATCGAAGGGGGCCACCTGGGGGACCTCACCCACACCACCGGCCTCCTCATGCCCGCGGACCCCGCAAAGGCCTGCATGAACCTTACAGCGAGACAGACGAGGATGACTGGTGCTAGCGACTGGATTACGGCAGAAATGATAGGAGAAGAACCGCAACCTCCAGGGTTCTGGCCTTGCATCTGCAGACTTGATGGGGAGCTGGGTGGGGGGTCTGGACATCCTCCCGAGGACCCTGCCTTCAGCGCCTGAACTCTGTGAGTGAGACTGCAGGCAGAGACCAGGCGGGCGATGGTGCTCCAAATAGACTGACAAACAGAAGATGGCCAAGGCTACCTGGGCTATGCTTCCCAGAATCTGCTGCTGGGAAGCCGAGCTGCCCGCGGTAACGTGGAGCATGTGGTTTTAACAAAGTGTCCTGACAAATGGTTGGGGTTTCTGAGGCCAAAACTGCTCCTTGTGATAGGCTGAGTCCTTCTTCTTCTTCTTCTTCAGGTTACTCGCTGGCCAGTCTGCTTCTTGGAACTCTCCAAGCGGGTTCTGCTGCTTCCACTCACATTTTTAAGGGACATGAGTTCGTAAAAAGTCAGACCCTCTTCCCAATCAGACCCTTACATGCCAAGCTTTGCCTGCAGGAAAAATCACACTCAAGAACAAAACTTTTGCCTGAGGAGAGAAAAAGGGAGGAAAACCACTTGATCTTGAACTTTTTTTCCAAGGATAGAACAAGGAAGCTCTGCCTGTTCTGCAAAAAACAGCCAATCCCAGTGCTGGCTGATATTTGATGAGTTTTATCATCTCTGTTTACTGTTACAGACTCTCCGTGCTGGTATGACATCAATTCCTGTACGGTGGGGTGCATGCTCAGCTCTGTGTAAGCCCCACCCAAGCGTAGCCTGACAGGAAGTGAAATCACGCAGTGGAAAGGGTGTAGAAGAGGATAGAAATGATAGACTAATTTCTTCAGTATATTTCTTCTCTTGTTTACTTCTTGTTGTTCTTCTTGGACATTGGAAGCTCTTCTGTTTTCATTCACTCCTTTGAGCCTTTTTGGATGGAAACCTGCATGTTTGAATCAACACATAGTAGAGAGGAAACTGAACCCCATGTTTTGGGACTTTGGGGTTGTGGAGCTTTACATTTACGTTTACAAAACGAAGTTCTCTTCTCTCTTAGACTCTTTCTCTCTTTGACGGTTGCTTACCTCCTGAAAGAGAAGCAGCTTTTGTGGTCAGGTTTTTAATGGGGGTTGACCAGGGTGGGTTCTGGGATTTTGGGGGGCACGCCAAGAGAGAGACAGAGCAGAGGGAAGCGAACTTCTGCCACCTAGTATTTAGTATTGTTCATGATGATAGTCTTGATAAAAATGTCCATGCAGAATGACAATGATGTTGATGATTGTTAGCGCTGTTGCTGTAGAGTTGTTGTCACGTTCTTTGTTATCCCTTCAATTATGCCAAGTCCATCTTGTTTACATCTCTGGCTTACGTCGATGATCCCTGGTCCCGAGAAGGCGATGTTTCAGGCTGGCTAAAGGGGGAAGTCAGGGAGTTCTTTTGGTTCTCGTCTTACCAAAACCCAAATGGTTATAAAATACGTTAATCGGTTGGCGATGAGGCTCTCATCCCTCTTTTTTTTGTAGCGTTGTCGGAGAACTGAGCAGCACAACCGCCCGATTTAGACCTCCCCTTTGGTCCCTTCCCCCTGTAAAGTCACGTCACACCACTTCTGTGCCATCGGTGACCTCCTCTGCCCAAGCCCTCCACTCAGGTCTGGACTGGGTACCAGGTACTGTAGCACAGCCGAGTCCTCCTCTGCCAAAATCCGGCATCAGTATTCAACAGCCTGGTTTCGTCTCCACTCGGCTTTCATTCAGACTAACCTTAGACAAGGTGTTACGGGACCCCTTTCTTTTGGTCCTCGTTTTTATGAAATATTCTAGACTTAGATAATCGACTCCTATAGATGAGCTCCTGAATATAGATATAACTGTAGCCGTAGTTCTCGATAGCTTTTTGATTCGGTTGCCACTCTTGAACTTGCACTCTTGAAGATCCTAGATCTCCCCCAAAACCATAGTCCACATCTTTTGACTCTATGCAGACCTCATGAGCGTCCTTATGGTTTCCGCAGGAGCTGTAAGGCCCAGATCTCTGATGGAAGCCGACAAACGGGTGACGGTCGGAACCACTTGCACACTTGCGCAATGCGAGACCCCCTGCATGTGTCGCCCCCACCCTCTCCGCACCACGTGTCACCTCCAGCGCCTATGAGTAGAGCACAGACTTGTTAGTTTTTTTGAGGTTGTTGTTTGGCAGAAAGTGAAAGGGCACAAACTGGAAGCCCGTCTGCAGTTACTTAACCCAGAAACCCGGACCCCGACAGAGCCGCAGTGCCTTCTGTATCGAGTCACATTAGTCCAACGCCTCCCAGCCCGCTACCGTCGGCTGTATTCGAAAAGGTCAAAAACATTGCGCCTTAAAAGTCCCTCTGGCTCCTTTGCGGTGGTCTCGACACAGGGCCCACGAGGGGGTGACACTGACATCGCTCAAAATGGAACCCAAAGGTACCATCCTGTAGGTATCCAGGGCAGGGGAATCACCCAGTGACTTTCGGCCCCTTCAGGCCAATGCTGCAAATTGAAAATACAAGGATTTCCCCATCCCCTGCGAAAATCTGCAAATAATTAACCCCCTCGCCCAAAAAAAAAGGTTTATAATTTCCTATGGATGCCACAAGATGGCAACACTTTTCTATTACAAAGGGCTTTGGCCTGTCTAATAGAAGCTCCTCCCCTCACGTCAACATAGTTCCTTGACACCAATATACCATGGCGCCGAAGCACTGCTTTTATATTAAACAAGGCTTTGCCCTGAGCACAGAAACAGCAAATGGGCGAGTTTTTCCGTAAAGAACCGAGGATAGGTTCCCCCAAAATTTGCAAATAGGTGAATTTGCGAGAAACGAATCGCGACTATACTGGGGAGCACTGTTTTCTCACAAGATTACCACTTGTCATCTCAACAAAATCTCTCTTTGTTCTTGTAACAATAGCATTTTTTTCTTGAAAAAAATATGACTTTATTGTAAAAACGTTACAACTTTTTTTCTCCCAAAAATATTCATTTAGCGTAACGTGATGATTTTTTTTCTGGAAAATAGGCAACTTTTTAATTCCTATAGGGGCACACATTGTACCTTGGTACCTTGATTTGCAAATTTAATCAATTCACTACAACAATCTCAAATTGTGAGTGAGACACGGTATCCCGGAAGGATTTTGTGGCGGTAAATCTAAATCCTGCTCGTACCTCAAATTTTGGCTTGTAACACAGCAGTCGATATAACCGAACGATAGTACACGTGTAAACTGATCATAAAATAAAGAAAACTAATCTCTCTCTCTCTGGCCCAACCGCACCTGAAGAAAAACAACCAATCAGAGACAGAAGGCGTGACTGACGAGGTGCCAATCATTTATGGTGGCACTTTCAGCCACACCAATAGCGGGCACACCCTCGGTGCTTCAGTAAAAGTAAGGCGTTGGCCCCCCAAAAAACAATCAAGTAAGTCAAGGTACCACTGTACAGAAGTTATATTTAGTTGGCGTTCGGATTACATGGGGGTCATTGAAAAAAGTTGTCCCCCGTAAGGGCTCTCTGGGCCCAACAAGGTTGATAAGCCCTGCTTGAAGCGTCTCCTTCGTTTGCGTTGCGGTCATTGGATTGGCACGGCATTGCGGGTCAGCGGCGTGTGGACAAACATGCAACTCAAGGGCTCTCTTTGCAAAACATCACGTGGGTTTTCTTGTACAGCTTCAGTGCTGCCAAAAGTCATGCTTACGTATGTAGCTCAAGCCGCACATGGCGCTGGTTCCCACCCCCCCTCCCCCGCCATGTACAGCCCTAGGAGAGCGGTTATTGGTGTGTGTCTTGGGGGCGGTGGGTGTTTAAAGGGCGTTAGTGGCGGTATCAGCAGTAATTTCACATAAAAAGGCACTGGACCATCATGTCACATCATGCTATGAAGTCATAACCACATGATGTCATCACGCAGTGTCATCATCACCATGACGTCCCAGCCACAGGAAGGCATTCACTTTGTGTGTGCGTGAGAGAGAGATATTTGAACAGCTGTTTGTCATGATTGTTGTTTTATTTAACAATAATAATAAAAAAATGATTTGGAGCCTCCTGATGGTGCAGTAAAGACAGTAGTAAAAAGCATACATCAGTACTAGAGCGTTTTTTAACATTACAGTATTATCGAAAGGCCATACATTTTTATTTTTTTTAATTGGGAAAAAAGTAAGTCTAGTAATTTTCTTAGCAATATATTTTTAGATATATTTGTGAATGTATTTTTGTTATCTTAAATTTTTTTTTAAGTATATTTGTGAATTCGTGTGAGAATTTAGTTGTGGTTTATTTTTACAATGATTTATTTTTAAATATATTTAATTGGGAATTTGTTTGAATATTTCATCAATTCGTTTTAAATATAAATGGATTTTCATTATTCATCAATTACTTTTACATAGATTTGTGAATTTTTTTTCCATTTTATTTTTTCCTCATCATTCATTTGGGATTTTTTATTTTCCAAATGGCCTAAAAATTAAAGCAGTAACTAATTGGCCTTTATTTTTAATTAGGCACATGATGTCATTTGTGGCACTCCAAAACAACAAACAAATGACATTGGTGATGTTAAAAAACTAACCGTGTGTGCGTCTGTCCTATCAACCCACTCAACCTCTCATTGTCCACGTCGACTCTGTAAATTATGTACACTTTGAAGCATAAAAGTTTGTCAATGGAAATGTCTGTCTGTCCTCGTCTTGCCTCTCACCCAACTTTTAAAAATCCCGCTTCACACAGATGCAGTACCCTCAATGATCACACGGTGGTGGTATTTAGCTGCGGTTTTGATGTAAAGTTGTGGACGTCAGGACAATTGAATTCTTCCATCCATTCATTTTCCCATACCGCTTATACCCACGAGGGTCGCGGGCGTGCTGGAGCCTCTCCCAGCTAACTCTGGACGAGAGGCGGGGTACACCCTGAACTGGTCAAACAATTGGATAAATTACGGGTTTGAAAGGGCAGTTTGCAGTGTTAAAGCACCAGTTTCTGACCCAAAAAAAAAACTGTCAAAACAAAACAGTGACTTTGAAGCTAATATGTTTGGCTTTTGTGACACCTCAAACTGTTAAACAACAAAAACAAGACCAAGAATAGACTTTTGATGGTAAAATAATTTATTTACAGACATACAACTAAGAAACGCGTTGACTCATCGCATGACTGAAGCTGAACGTCAGTGTTTTTTTTTTTTTTTATTTAACATGGCGTTCACAGCTCCAATATTTGCCCTTGTTTTGTCTGGGGAGTGTGTCACATCCTTTCTTTTTAAGGTGTCCTGCCATCAAAAAAAAGATTTTTTTTAAATCCACAGTGTTAGGCATAACATCGGCCAAAATGAGTCTGTGTCCTCGTTTATCCAAACCTACCTCCTCCGGCTGGAGTTTCAACTCAGGCCTGCTGTGCTCAAGAGCAGCACGCTAGCACATGGCTAATTTAACATTTTTAAAATATATTTTAAATACATTTGAAAAATAAAATTAGCCGTATGCTACCGGGGCTCACGGCACCACCCCGTTGCATCCAATATCCGTTAATTCAAGCTTCCACTGTATATAAAAGCATACATGTGTTGTGGTTTACGACAATGCTTAACTATATTTGTAATGTTGAATGTAACTGAGGATTAAATAGCAAAGCTTTTTTGGTCATTGATGCCAAAATGTGCGCAAGATGAACAACGCAAGCCAGTTCGTTAAAGTAACTGAATGGGACTCGCTTTTAAAATATCCTCTCTTTTACTTCACCCACGTGACACGTCCCCTCTGTGGGACTGTGAGTAGTGGGCGAATAATTCAACGCTTGGTGAATTCTGCTTCACGACGATAGTAAGACCCCACGTGAGCCAAATGCGAGGAGATATGGCCAACCGGACAATCAGAGCGAAGCTGTTTTCCTTGTCACATATTAATAAGAAATATGGCCATCTGTACTGCCAGGCAAAAAAAGACCGAGCTTGGGTTGGAAAAGGACATTCTGGGCATTTTCAACCCAATTTATCTTGCAAACCTGATGAGAGGCCGTCAAAGAATATATGAATAAAAATATGGTGGAACCGATGTTGCTTACCGGATGTGTATATTATACCATAGTTTTAGCAAAGCACCTGAAGCCCAAGGAAACTGGTCAGTGCAAGACTGTGACTGCTGTGAGTGCCCGAGAATGATTGACACCTCGCCTTCTGTTTATGATTGGTTGTTTGTCCTCCGGTGCGGTAGTTTCTTACAAATTAAAATCAAATTAGAGGTACAAGATAGGCCAAGAGAGGCTTGATTTTTTTGTATTTTTTTATTATTATTTATTTATTAATGTTATTCTTTCTCTCTCTCTCTCTCTCTCTCTCTCTCTCTGTACTACTGCTAGGTCAAACTAAGACTTTTAACAAAAATGACAAAAAGTATTTTTTGTGGGGGGAAATTGCAAACTCACCCTTTAACCTCTCTATGCCCAAAGTGCACAGGTCACTTAACCATAAAAATAAACCAAAATATGATTTATATATATATATATATATATATATATATATATATATATATATATATAAAAAATAGGTTTTCAATTTTTTTTTAATCTTCAATTCTATGCAATGACAAAATAAAGGATTTATTTTAACCCTCCAGTTTTTTTTTTGTACAGCTTCAGTGCTGGGGGGGGGGTTCATGTCAAAATGACCCACTGCATGTTTAACTATAAAATATAAAAATGTATTTGCTACATAACAATTTAATATTTGGGGGTGAATACTAGAAAACCACAGAAATAATATCAATGCAATACTAATGGAAATTATAATTATAAAACATACCATATAAATTATAATGCATTTGTTAAAATATAATTCAAACAAAAAAGAGGAAAAATTATCCCAAAAAATTGGTTTACATAAAACATGTTCTTGAAAATCTCAAATTGATCTGCAACATGCTGTAACAGGAGGGTTGATTTTTTATTTTTATTTTTTTCCTTGAGTATGAAATATTTGTGTTGCGTATTGCGCTTGCTCAAGGGTTAATGTGACCCACAACATAAGAGGAGTGTTGTATTTTTTAATCTTCTCCAAAATATTTACTCCCGTTTTAAACTTGAAATTGAACATAAGAGGGTTGTATTACTTTAATTCAGTTTTTTAAATATTATACCTTGGGTTACTGTTATATATATGTATATGTATATATATCCATCCATCCATTTTTTGAGCCGCTTCTCCTCTTTAGGGTCGCGGGCGTGCTGGAGCCTTTCCCAGCTACCATCGGGCAGGAGGCGGGGTACACCCTGAACTGGTTGCCAGCCAATCGCAGGGCTGTTTTTACATTTGACAATGGGTCAATTTGACCCACCACGTGACAGGAGTGCAGCATTTTATTGAACTTTTTTGTTTTTTTTCCCCTTCATTTTCAATCTTGAGAATGGGTCAATGTAAGAGGAGGGTTGTATTTTTTTTTGTTACTGTTCCCGAAAATATTTTCTCTTGAGTCCTGAACTTAAAATGGGTCAATTTGACCCACAACATAAAAGTGTTCTGTTTTTTTTATTATTATTTTTTGTTTTACTTAAAATGATGAATTTGCATCTATCCACCCACATATCCATCTATCCATCCCATCACCATGGCAACCATTGGACCCAGTAGAACCTGAGCCAGTGCCACAGTAGAAAATCACTCAGCAAGCTGGGGATTCAAAAAAGAGAACTAAAATAAAGCATACATGGCAATTTGAAGCGAAAAAGAGATTGTATTTAATTACAGATTTTGCATGTGCAACGTGCATGCCACTATGTGGGGTAAACTTCAGGAATTACAAAAAAATAAATTATATATATATATATATATATACATATATATATATATATATATGTGTGTGTGGAAAAAAATATATGTATAAAAATATATATTGATGTTTTTAAGAGCAACGTGTTTCTTTTTTTCCTTCTATTTTTAAAAACAAAAAAATGTAAACAAAAAAAATAAAAAAATATATACATTTGACCCAAAAAAAAGAAAAGAAAATGACCCAAAAAAGAGATTGGTGATGAACTCAAAGAATGTTTATTTCATGCGGGGAAACAACCAGAACACTTGAACATTAACAAAGATATGAAAAAAAAGAAATCCCAATTGAAGAGATGACCAGCTGCCTGAGCTTGAATCTGGTGATGTTTTGTTCACGGCTAATGAAATCCTTTTTCTTCTTCTCTCTTACTTTTCTCCCATGCTCTGTCTCTCTCTCTTTTTTGACTTTTTTTTGGGGGGGGGGGGGGTGTTGTTCTGGATCTTTCTCTGCTGTTTCTACCTGGAATACATTTTGTAATTTCCAAACACGACTCTTCCTAATGACGCTGAATAAAACCAGAGAGAATGCATTGTACACGCCCTGCCTCGGCTCTCATGCTCCTTAATGCACAACACATGGCATCTGATTACTGTACTCAATTCAAACAAACACATTCATGTTTAATGTTTATGTGCAACAAAGGATAGGAGACGTCTGCCAAGGCCTAATATGGATCAACACCTTCATAGCGACACACCTCGTGTGTCCGAATTGAACAAAAACAAAATCACCAAAATCCAATACTGTAGTTATATTTATGTATGCGTTTGTGTGTTTATCTGTAGCTTTCATGTTTTAAAATTATTTTAGATTCATTTTTAGCTATATTTTCAAATTTTCGTTATTAGTAGTTAGTATTGTAAGTTATGTCTGAATTTAAAATACATTTGTGAATCTATTTTTAAAATACATTTGTGAATTGAAAACTAAAAAAAAAATTATTTAAATCATTTTGAATTTATTTTAAAAATGCATTCATTTTTAAATTTATTTTAAAATACATTCCTTTGTGAATGAATCTTTAAGTGATTTATTGAGATGGGTTTAATTTCATTTATTTGTGATTTTATTTTATTTTATTTTTTTTATATACATGCATCCATCTGTTCTCTATACCGCTTGTTTGGGGTCGCGGGATGCTGGAGCCTATCCCAGCTGACTTCGGGCGAAAGGCGGACTACGCCCTGAACTGGTCGCCAGCCACCGTCCCTGAGTGGGAACTGAACCCACGCTGCCCGCAAGTCAGTCGAATGTACCACTGTACCGTCAATGACATTTAAAATAAATTAACTTGTAAATTAAAATGTTTAAATTATTTATCCATTCAGTGTTAGATATATTTATTGATTGATTATTTGTTTTTATTTCCTTACATAAGTTAACTTATGTGAATTTGTTTGAAATGATATTTGTTGTTCATTTATTTTTAAAATAAATTGTATGCAACTTTGGGTTTGCTTTATCGCGGTCATCACAAAATGTGCAAAACATTGAAACCGCGGGGAAGGTGGAATTCTGGATTGGCACTTAGATCCAGATCCTCACCAAAAAGGCCTTTTGTGTAATCCTGCAAAGTTTATAAAAAAATACAAATTAAAAAAAAGTTCCTTGGCGAGCTTCATAATTAGAAAGTAAAGATCTCCTCAGGGTTTGTAATGAGGTACTGTATATTTTGATTTGGTCCAAAATAAGGTAAGTTGTAGTTTGCTTTTTGATGATGTCATCATCATAAGTGTCGAGTAGACTGTGTTGCCTTCAAGACTTCATCCGGGGATTCGTCAATTAAACTTTTGACTGACCGGCCTGGCCTGTCTATAGTCCGCTCAAGCAATAACAACTCTGTGGCCATGAAGAACTGACTAAAAATCAGCACCCAGTTTTACGTGGCAACATGAAATTCGGTGAAGGTCGATCCTGAGTAGACCCACAAAAAAGTCTCAAGAGGCATGTCTGTGAAAACACAGAAAGTCTGCCATTTTCGGTTAATTTTGGTCCCCCAGAGTTTTTTTAAAATTCAGCCCGGGGACCCAGTTGTACTTAGCAACATGAAATTTGGTATGTTGCTCATGAGTAGACAACTCTCAAGAAGCCAAACACACAGGAAAGCTTCCATTTTAGGCTTAAAGTGTTTTTTCGGGGGGGGGGGGGTTCTTAAGGAGGAGTACTTCGCCTCCCCGGTAAGGTCTAGTCAGGGGTTTTGGAGAGGAGGGTCTGTCGGGAAGTCGAATTTCAGATTCAGGAGGAGCAGTGTGGTTTTTGTCCTGGCTGTGGCGCAGTGGACCAACTCTACACCCTCAGGAGGGTCTTCAAGGGTGCATGGGACATCATCCAACCATTCTCCATGTGCTTCATGGACTTGGAGGTGTTCGACCATGTCCCAATCTCTAGGCACAGCCGAGTCATTGAGAGGGTCCGGTTTGGTGACCTCAGCATTGCTTTTCTACTTTTTGCAGATGATGTGGTTCTGATGGATTCATCTAGCCGTGATCTCCAACTCTTGCTGGAACAGTTTGCGGCTGGGATGCTAATCGGCACCTCCAAATCTCAGGAAAAGCCTGGAGTGCCCTCTCCGGGTAAGCGAGGAGATCCTGCCCCAAGTGGAGGAGTTCAAGTATCTTGGGGTCTTGTTCACAAATGAGGGAAGAATGGAGCAGGAGAGCGACATGCGGCTCGGTGCAGAAACTCTATCGGTGTGTCGCGGTAAAGTGGGAGCTGAGCCGAAAGGCAAAGCTCTCAACTTGTGACAGAAAGAACAAGATCATGGATACAAGTGGCAGAAATGGATTTCCTCCGCAGGGTGTCTGGTCTCCCTCTTAAGAGAGAGCGTGAGAAGCACGGTCATCCGGGAGGGACGGGGGACTAGAGCCGCTGCTCCTCCGCATCGAGAGGAGCCAGATGAGGTGGCTCGGGCATCTGATTAGGATGCCCCCTGGATGACCTGCGAGGAGGCCCCGGGGACGACCCTGGACACTTTGGAGACCATCCCCCCGGAAGAGCTAGACAAAGTGGTTGGGAAGACGGAAGTCTGGGCATCCCTGCTTGAGCTGCTGCCCCGCGATCTGGCCCGAGATAAGTGGAAGGGATGGATGGATGGATGGATGGATGTTTACCTTGGTTTGGTCATGTTTTTAAGTAATTCAGCCCCCCGAACCCAGTTCCACTTCGCAAAATGAAATTTGGTAGGTATGTCAATCATAGGTAGACCCACAAAAAAAGTTGCAAGTAGCCAAGGCTGAAAAGACACAATGTCTTTCATTTCGGCTCGTAGCGCTCTTGCTACTACGGTTGCTTTGTTGCGTGTAAAAGTCACGTCAACTGTGTGCATTGCGTTGTGTGTTTTCAGTTGTCCTGCTTGCAAAACCCGAAACGTCCTCACACGTCCACCTTCATCTTCCTCTTCCTCCTCCTCCGAATCTGCGTCCGCCACTACGTCACCGAGACTCACGCCTTCGCACGCGCACACACAGTCTCGCCCCCTCCCGCCTCTGTCACGTTTTATTGACGTTTCTTCCTCCCTCTGGAGCCACAATTCGCCTCCCCCCTCCTCACATCTGTCTGTACGTCGTCCACCTCCCCTCTCTCTCTCACACACACACACACAGCTCAAAATAGACCCCTCCTACACATTTTGTTGCAGCAACGCATCACTTCCTGTCTCAGCCTGGCACACAGTGATACTTCCTTCCCCATCCAGGCAAACGCACTCACTTCCTGTGCATCAAATGTCCTCTTGCCAGCCTCTTCATTAGGTACATGTCCATTTCATTTGTGTATTATCTGTGTATCGCCGATTGATTGCTATTCCTTACAGTCCCCGGATCCCCCCCCCCCCCCCCCCCCAAAAAAAAATCAGGCAGTGACAAAAGATGAGCTCATTTCCTTATTCTAGTACGTGTTCATGGCTGCTTCACAAATCGATACTATTTGTCTGACCCCACTTCATCTGTTGTTTTTATGTGATATTAACCAATTTAAAGTAGTGAAAATTGTTTAAGAACAAATCTATAAAAGCTCTTGAATGCTGTAAATGTCTGAGAAGTGTTGTAAAACTCCACCTATTTCTTCGATCTGTGGAAGACGTGCGGCGTAATTGTTTCCTTTATTGAAAGTCTGGATTTCTTTCTTCTTTAGACAAGTGAAAATGGTAAGGTTAGATACATTTGAGCAGGCTTTTTTTTATTATAATCATTTGATGCAATAATCATTGCAAAAAGGAAGTCATGAGGTAAGTGTATGCAGAATCATTTCCACCTATATACACGGGTTTAGTCCGCTCGTTGTACTGATTGCATCGCTCACCTTTGAAATGAGTTTGGGAAGATGACGTAACACAGGCGTTTGCTTTTGTGAAGTTTCTGTATGTTCTGTGGAGTTGTGTGACCACAGACTGATGTGATGGCCGTGTTTGTACCATTTTAATCAGTGACAGTGTAATAAATTAGCTCCTTTTTTTAAGCATATTCATATTGTGATTGAACATCATTTTGGGGTGCTGTTCTGCTGATGTGAGTGTGCAATACAGTATGATAGCAACTTAAGGTATAATACCAACTTGAACAAAGTGGTGATTTCTTCCACCAAAAAGTGTCAAAAATCAATGGTGCGCATTATACATGGGTATAGGGGAAAATGGAACAAACTTTCCCATTTTATAAATGTATGCCGCCATCTAGAGGTTATGAAAAAAACAGCACACGTTCCTCTCAATATGCCACCGCCACCTAGAGGTTATGAGAAAGGTGTACACTTTCATTCTAATATGCCAGTGCCACCTAGAGGCTATGAAAAAGGTGTAGCCTACACTTTCATTCCAATATGACAGGGGTACATATGACTGCATATATGTACCGTTGTGCTCATAAGTTTACATACCCTGGCAGAATTTGTGAACTGTTTCTTTTTTTTTTTTAATACGACTGATGACTGAACAACAACCATCATTAATTTATTTATGGTTATGGTTTGTTTGATGCTAATGCTTTTCTGAAATGATTGACAGTTTAATTTCAATACCATTAAAATAAAACTAAATGTGTTTCACCTGGCCCTTCATGTTTTCTTTAAAGAATTGTACCCATCTTACAAATTCTGCGCGGGTAATCAAACATATGAGCACAATGGTGTGTTTTCTCATTTACTAAATAAAAGTAGGGCTGTGAATTTCAAAATAAGAGCAAGTCAATAAAAAGAGAGTATTACGTGTTCAAATAAAGTTCTTAACTTCAGAATAATTATTTGAAAAAAGTAACAAAATCCAGGTAATACATCATGTTTTGATCATATGGGTAGAAGAAAAAATCATGCATTGTAAAAATGCATTATACATAGGTAGAAGGGTTTTTCAGAATTTTTAGGTCAACTTTGGGGGTGCGCATTATACACGAGAAATTACGGCAATTGAACAACTTTTATTATAAGCACATATCTAAATGAAACAAAAAATAATGCATAAAATTGCCTTTTTTATAGTACAGCTTGTTCTGCGTCATTACATCTTACAGGTGTCCCTAAAGAAGTACGTTTTGTGTATTTTAGCTATGAAAAGTAACTTAGCTTTGTTATCTGGAATATAAACAACATCCAAGATTTTTTATCAGCACCAACAGGATGTCAGATGTTTTCCCACTTGTCATAATGTTCCAGCTGGATTTTTTTCCTTTTCTGATGGAAAACGCAGTGAGACCTTGTCGCCCATCTTGCATCACAGCTGCCTCAGCTCCAGCTTCCTTCCCGCTCTCTTCTATTTTTAGCATCTATTGGACATGACAGGCGGCGCCCGGTGTCTGTGTGTGTGTGTGTGTCTGCGAATGTGCACTCCACATCTGCATCACAGAACACTTAGCATCCTCAGCACGCTGCGCTGCATCTGGGCAAACAACAAATCGAATGCTTGACCAGGTACAGTTTCGACTCTTTCCAAGTCAAATATCCATGTTAACTGGGAAGGCTGGCAGTGAATGAGTTTTAATTATAGTCAAAGGTTATATCCGTCATTTTTGACAGTTTGACCAGGTGCAATTTGGACTCGATCCTCTTTTAGAAGCGAGTGACTATTTTTCTAAAATGGATGGATGTTGAAGCAAAAAAAAAACCTACTGATTTTGAGCGACATACAATCAAAGATGGCTGACATCAAAGGTCATATATCAAGGCCCATGTTCTTCATCAGCAATCAAACGGATCCTATTTTCAGTGCTTCGGTTTCAGGAGTGTTTTCTGTCAAAGTAAGAAGAATCCTACTGATTTTGAATGACTGAATCGAAGATGGCTTTCAGGGATTCTTGTTCAGAGCAAGATTCTACCAAACCAATGACTTTTGAAGAACTTGAAGGGCGAATATGAGAAGTTAGGTCTTCCATCCCACAAGAGTTCCTTGTGAAATTAGTTAATGCGGTTCCCAGGCGGCTGGAGAAACTGGTGGCTAATTCTGGCGCCCATATCGAATTTTAAATAAAACTCATGCAATACACTTTATTCTCATGTTCATTTCTTGTCAGAATTATAGTTCAGAAAGTACTTAATAAAAATAGGGAGTTACTTTTCAATCACCCGCTACAGTACTATCCAAGATAGCTGAGACCAAAACTCAATCTGTACATACTATTTCAGCCCATGTTTTTGGTGTCAAACTTGCAGGGCAAGAACGTTATTGATTTTAAGTTGCGCTACATAGATTGAATCATTAATACTATAACCTTTGATGTTACAAAGGTCAGGGTTAGTCATTTGTATTATATTGACAAACATGTCATCTACTTAGAGCTTACAGGAGGTCGAAATATTAGGAACATATTTTTTTTTGTGTATTGCATCTAATTATAAGGTGTACCTAATTTAGTGTCTGGCATCATGTGGGTGTCAGATCACACCGGGAGGATGTGATTCATAATTCTGTTGTAATCCACAGGAAGTGGCGTGATTAGAGAAAGCCGTCTGGTGGCGGACACGCTTGAGGATTGACCCACATTACAGAGTTCTTGTCTGGGTAACAATCACCACAACGGAGGCGCTTATTTGTTCACTTTCAACTCATTTATTATCAACACCACAGGGGGGAGGGGGAAAAAAAGCAGCTTTACATGTGAGGTATATGACGTCATTTTCACATTCTTGAAATATAGAAAAAGTCCAAAAAGATGTAAAACAGCATGTGTTTAGTGTAGCACCATGTCGTTGTCCACAGCAGCAGTGTGCATGTGTGTGAGGGTGTTATGTCAGCGCCTCGCTTCCTCTGTAATGAGTCCCTGGGTGTCCTGGCGGGTCCGCCTTGTGTGCGTGTGCGCGAGCGACTCAGCTGGAGAGCCAGCCAGCCCACCGGGTCGCTCGTTCGACCCGGACCGAAGCTGCTCCACGCTGGCCAGGCGAGCTCGCTCTACTCGGGCCCGTCCCGGGACCGTCGATGTGGCCTCCAGGCCGCCTGCAAGTGTGGGCAAAACAGCGCTCCAAGTCCAGTGGAGCCTCCGTGTCTCGCCCTCTCAGCAGGCCGGTATGACCCGGTTTAGAGATAGCGAGGTGAGGGACTCGGCGGGGCCCATTCGGCAGCTGGCCGGCGGCGGCGGCAGCGGCAGCGGCGGCGACGGCGCGGCGTGCCGCTCCTCACCGGGCTCCAGCCTCGCCCGCTTACTGGGGAGGAAGTGAGGCGCCGCCGACTCCTTCCCCCGCCGCTTCCTGGAGCGCCGCGTCGGGCTCTGGTTCTCTTTGTCCTCGGCGGGCTCCCCCTCTTCCTCCTCGGCCTCCTGGTGCGCACCTCCCCCCGCCGTCGGGCTCAACTCGTCGGGGCTATGGTCCACCTGGGCCCCCGACTCCAGGTCGAGCTCGATCGGCTCTTCCGGGCCGGTCTCCATGGGTTCGGGCGGTGGCGCCGACGAGTGGTAGATGTCCCGAGCGGAGCGCATGACCAGGGAGAGAAGGAGGCTCCGGTGGAGTCTTAAGCCGCCTCGCTGGCTCCGGGACGCGTACAGCTTGCTTATGGACACGGCCAAAATCCGCCTGGCCTCCGCGTTCACCTCCATTGTTGTCTCCGTTGTTGTGTCACTCATTGTTTGTTTGAGCTTGCTTAACTTCCTTGTTGTTTTCCCACAAAACAACGAGTTCGACTTAACTAAAATAACAACAAAATAAGCGCACTTTAAAAAGTTCCCGTGTCAGTTGGGGACACTTTATTATTATTATTTATTATTATTATTTTTTTTTAAATTGCACTGCGGTGCACCTCTTCGCTCTCGACCCTGAAGAGAATTGCGAGTGTGAGAGGCGCAGGGTGGTAATTTATCTACTCTGTGACGTCACGCCGAATTCCTCAGCCAGTGACCAATCAGACACCGCCCACACCTGCCCCACGCACTGTACGCGCACACGCACGCGCACCCCATCTGTTCCGTCTAGTCTGTTTTCTCACCCTTGTCGACATTTAGTTTCTCTTCATTGCACTAAACAAACGCATTTCGCCTCGAAAGCTATTTAAATTATTTTACAACAAGATAACCGTCTTATTTTCGGTTTAGTGATGATTCAATGATTTAAAACATGTCAAATGCAGCCCTATATTTGTATTTTACACGCTTTAAACAACTACTGAATCATTTAATCAAAGTCGTTTTCGAACCATAACGACTTGGGGCTGACATCGTATTATTTTGGAGATCACGGGATGTTTTGTGAGGGTTCAAAAGTGTAAACACGGAAGAGAAATAGTTTCGCCGAATGATGTCACGTTTTTCTTCTGGTAACTCGGCAGCTCTGAGAATTTACGTGGGTGAGGAAGTGAAAGAAGAAGGAAAAAAAGCGTCTCAAATTTCACGGCGCACATATGACTCACCTACGTCACTCCCCTGCCATATATGGCCTATCCGGTTGTAAATTCCCGTGGTGGTTGTGGGGGGGAAGGGATGGTACACGCAGTGGAAAGGCCGTGACGTCCGCACCCCGCCCCTTTTTACTCCTCTCTCTTCCTCCTCCCTCCCCAGCTGTGCTGACGTAACCAGATTCCCATATATGGCGCGGTGGCCGGTGTAAACAAGGTTACCTAGGTTACCAAGGTTACCAGGCGGTGGGTCAAAAGGCAGTTGCGTCACGACGCCTTCACTGTCCATCGGAAATAATGGTTTTTATTATGTACAATTATTTGTTACAACTGCGGTTGTTTTTTTTAAAGTGCTGTGTAAAGAAAGTCGCTTTTAATCTGAAGTGGCAAAACTACTCATTCTTTACATACACGTACAGATACTCGTGTAAAAAAAAAAATACTCCGGTAAAAGGAGAAGCGGCGATTCCACTGTTTTTCTTTAAATAAAAGCAAAAAGTGCAAACTGAAATGTAATTCACAATTTATTGTTCATTTCCATGCACCACAGTATATTTCGGGTCAATAATATCCTCATAATAATTGTTGATATCAAATTCAAATGATATCAAACTCCAACTACCGGAGACAAATTCCTTGTGTGTTTTGGACATACTTGGCAAATGAAGATGATTCTGATTCTGATTCTGATTATGAACTATATATATTTTCAAAATGTATTCATAGCCTGTCTGACATTAATAAATGATTCATTTTTTTATCTGTTTCAGAGAAAAGCAAAAGGTTATTTTTTACGTTTTACACTACTCGTACTGATTAGTCGACTTCAAGGGTTAAATGTCAATGCGGAGTAATAAAGTCGACAACTCGACTTTATTCATTCTTATGCTGTTTTACTCCTTCTGAAGTCCCCCATGATCATTCAAAGACCAGCAGATACACGTTTCTTGGGAATCTGTATAAACACAGACAGTTCAGGCTCCCTCTTAAACACTCTTACAGTTGTCCTATAAAAAATATACAGTACACATTTATGGCATGTACATTTTCAAGATTCCTGTCATTCCCACCATTTGCCTTGATTTAACACAGGCTGGTAAATCTAAAATCCATTTTAGTCGACACAGGTCAAAAACGCAGCATACGTTTGGCTTCTATTCCAGGCAGAGCTGCTGCTGTCACTCGCATCATTGGTATGCTTGCATTTTGGTATGCTTGCTATCTAGCCACGCAGCTGTAAAAATAAACACAACTACACGCGACCGCAACACATGTATAAACTTGCCCACAGTATTCCTACTGTAACCCGATGCGTCTCTATTTTGTACTTGTATGGCGTTATGGCGAAACACATTGTCAAAGTATTTTCAGGCAATTTGGATCTCATTGACTCGTTTATTAATGTTAATTTGAAGATTATATCAAATATTGCACTTGTGAATGCATACTAAAATTGCATAATAATAATTTGTCAAGCATATTTTTAAATTTGATTATTTTTATGCTTGATTCCATGCATGTTTAAATTATCTTTTTAAATTATATATTCCATAGCATTATTACTTTTTTAAAATACAATTTTTGTTATATTTGTTGGTAGCACTAAAATTTATTATTTTTACATTTTTGCTGATTATATATTTTCATGGCATTATTTGTTTTGTAAAAATTCCTTATATTTTTTTACACACCATTTTCTAATCTTTGTTCCCATTGCATGTTATCATGTGGCAACTACCAATATTAGTTTTATTTTTCAATGACAATTTCGATTATCGTTGCTAATCCATGTTTTAAATTATTTGTTGAATTTTTTACTGCATTATGATAATTTATTAAATTCTTGTTGCCATTGGAGTATTTTTCTTATCCATCCATTTTCCATACCGCATATCCTCACTTGGGTCGCGGGTGTGCTGGAGCCTATCCCAGCTATCTTCGGGTGAGAGGCGGGGTAGACCCTGAACTGGTCGCCAGCCAATCGCAGGGCACATACAAACAAACAACCATTCGCACGCACATTCACACCTACGGGCAACTTAGTCTTTAATTAACCTACCACGCATATTTTTGGAATGTGGGAGGAAAGCGGAGTACCAGGGGAAAACCCACGCAGGCACGGGAGAGAACAGGCAAACTCCACACAGGGGAGAACTGTGAGGCAGATGTGCTTACCAGTTGGTCACCGTGCCACCATATTTTTTCTCTCTCTATCCATCCATTTTCTGAGCCGCTTCTCCTCACTCGGGTCACGGGCCCATATTTTTTCTAATAATTTTTTCTTAATTATATTTTTTGATAGAAACATTTAACGGCGCTAGTATTTCAATATGTAGTTATGTCAATTATTTATATTTATTTATATTTATATTTTCATATGGCTTAATGAACATTTTTTAAACATCATTAATTATCTTTTTTTCTTGGTTGTCATGTAATTGTATTTATCCTTGCCTATGAGCTTTTTAATATATAATAATAGTAATAATAATTATATGCAATATATATATAAATACATAAGGTTATTATAGTAAAGCAGGAGTGTCAAACTCATTTTTGTCTCGGGCCGCATTGTAGTTATGATTTCCCTCAGGGGGCCGTTAGAACAGTAAAACCATATAAATGTTTAATCACCAAATCATATTATTGCCATGACACAACAAATTTAAGGATAACTAGTTTTGAAATCATAAGACAGATAATAGTTTGCGCAAGTATTGTTTAGGTTACTGCAGAAGAAGGGTTTGGTAACAGAAAAATGCCATATCTTAACATTATTGTTTATTATTTTGACAATTTGGAATTTGGATACAGATTTTAGCAAAAATCACGGAGGTTGACGAGCACGATTTGCTTTCGCGGGCCACATAAAACGTAAAACTGTTCCGGCATAAAATGGATACAGATCCACCGTTATGCTTGACCTCGCAGCTGAACAGGACAGGTTAAAAATATATATATACATAATTAGATTTTTGAAGGCATTATTTCATTAAATGTGTCTATGGTACTTGTATTTATTTTTCTCAATTATTATGGCATTTTTAAACAATCTTTGTTTTTACATGGCATAATTACATAATGTATTCGATTTTTAAATGGCATGTTTTTTTGCCACGGAATTTCATTTTATCCTTGTTATATTTTCCATGGCATATTTTGAATGTATTTGTTCTTTTTTTTTTTAATTGAGGGATTTTTCTATCAATATTTGAATGGATTTTTTTGTTTTTGTTTGCATTTTTGTGGATTCTTTAGTTTTTAAAAATGCTCATAATTTCTTGTCTCTTAACCATGTTTTAAGTATCTTTGTTAGTTGTAATTTTCCATGGCATTATTACTTTTCCAACTTGTGATAATTATATCAGCCACTTTTATTGTTGACATATCTGGTAACACATTCCATATTTTTTAACGCCGATGAGTGCTCGTTAAGTAAGCCTTAGTAAGGCCTTCAGCTTCCCAGAACATGAGTCGCCGTGACCTCGCTTTGTGTCGGCACCCAACTGGTCACTATGGTGACGCTGTGTGTGTTTGATTGTGTGAGCGTGTGTGTGTTGTTGTGCTGCCTCCACCTGAGGCCAAATGGTTGGTGAGGAATGTGTGTATGCGTGTGTGTCCTTGGCTATATAATACCATAAGTTCACTAAGTGCGTCGGTTTACTGCAAGAATATTATACTATTACTTTATTAATTACTCAATTAATTGCTCTTTATTGCTCTTTATTTATATGTCAAGTTTATTTATATGTAAAGTGTGTACGGCGCCTTTAGCTTGTGCTAGTCACATCTTTCCTTTGTTTTGCTTGTGTGTTTCATTTGTTTCCATGTTGTGGTTTGTATATAAAGCAGCTTATAGCACACCAAGGGTAAGCTGCATGATGCTGCTGTCTTTCACACCAGAAAGTAGGTCATCCATACAAGGAGCACTTGAAGGCACCACGAGAAAAAGGGTCACTGGGTCTATTTATATAGTGGCCCACGTTACGTTGTCGCTTCTGGCTCCTTTTTTTCACACTTGTTTTTGTTCCTCGGCGGTGTTGTCGTGTTTGTATTTGCTTTGGTGGCACACAAGCGCATAAGTAGTGAGGCAAACAAAGCAGCCCAAATGTTGTCCGGCTTGTACCAACAAGAACATTTGTGGTGTGAGGAATGATTCAGCGATCACGCCTTTGGTTGTCATGGATAAAAACATACTCTTTGCGAAGTTTGCTTCAATATTTGTAGGTTTCTTTTGTGAATTTTACCACATGCTTGCTGCTCGTTAGACTTGGGACTTTTTGTGCAAATTTCCCCCTGAAAATAAGCGAAACACTCCCTACTGGCGATTTGGGTATGTAAATAAACAACTGAACACAGAGAGAAGAAATGAGTCTTCATATTAATAAGTGTCTCTTTGCATATCATATGTTTGCAATAAATCTAAATATATTCCACTTATAAATAATCATCAAAATTCTTAATTATCGATGGCATTAGTATTTTTTTATATTGGTGGCTATGGCATTATTATTATTGTTATTATTATTGAATATATTTTCCATGGCATTGTTATTTTGTTTTATTTTTGTTAGCTTTCCATAGCAATTATTTTCTTTTTCTTTATATTTTTGTCAGTCATATATATTCACATATTTGTTTTGCTATGGCATTATTGTTCTTATCTTTGTTAATAATTTTTCCAAGGCCTTTTTTTTTCTTTTACCTTTGTTGTTATGGCATTATTATTTATTATATTTTCCATGGCATTATTATTACTTTGTTATAGTTTGCCATGGGATTATTTTATTGATATTTTTATAGCATTATTTTTTGTACACATTTTTCCTCATGGCATTATTACTTTTGTCTTGATTATTTACTTTATTTTGTCTTTTATCTTTGTTAATCATATTTTCCCATGGCATTATTATTATATTTTAACCATCGCATTTCTTATCTTTGTTAACCAAGTTTTTCCATAGCATGGCGTTATTAATTGAAGAATTTGGTTAATTATATGTTCCTTGTCATAATGTATTTAAACATTGTCTATCGTTCCATCATCTGTCTGTACATCTGTCTGTCTACCCCTTTGAAAAATGTAGACTCAACTAAACAGCGCCAGCAGCGAGGTGACGAAAGGGCCTGTGAATTCTCACAGGACAGGATGGGACGGGGCGGGGGAGGAAACAGGATGAGGACAGGAAGGAAGGAAGGAAGGGAGAGACGGACAGGACGAGGGTGGAAGGGAGTGGGAGGGAAGGGGCACATGGACGAGGTCACAAATAGGTGGGCACTGGGCCCGATATGCGTTAGGGCCAGGGCTATATCTGCGCCTGTCTGTCTGTCTTCTCAGGTGTTGCCTTCAGGGACAAAAGTGGAGGAATGCGGTGTGATCCCCAAGCTGCTGCCATGGCGACTCTTTATGTATACAACTTAAAGACCAGAAAAGTTTAAAGTCACCGTGAGATTTGTAGTGTTATTTCAGTCTGTTTTTTAATACAGTACTCCAACACAGGAAATATGTTTAAGCATTAATCACAAAAAAAAGAAAAAATATGTTCACATTGTTATAGTGCATACAAAACTGTATGCCAAAGAAAAAGAGAAACAAAAGCTAACTTTACTGTCACAAAGTCAGCCAAGCCCATAATTTTCAATTAACAACAAATTTCGGAGAATAAGTTCCCTTCGAGGAGTTAAAAATGTAATCAAAATCAAATTTCCAGGCAATAGAGTGCCCCCCACCCCTACATACTTGCAGTTCGGCCCTCGTGGATTCGACTGTCTGCGATTTTCTTTTTATTTCCATTTTACTCAACATAATTTCCAATTCTTTTTTTTCGTTTTTCTTTTTGTTTTTTTCTTTAAAACTAACCCCGAAAGCGCTTATTGGTGGTTTATCCCCCCTCATTCAATGATTTTAAAATATATATTTTATATAAAATAGGCTTAACGACTGCTGCAGACTAGTCCTTGTCAAGCTACAATACAAACAAAAAGTAAAAGACGTGAATACTAAACAAAATACTAAATAGTGAAGACATTTATGGATGCGTATAAAAAAATATGGAGTGGAAAGTTCACGCCGACGTTTAAACGCCTCATCATGTCTACCGCGCCTGCGCGGCGGCGTGACGCACCCGGAAGTAGCATCATGTCGCTGGAGGATCCGTTTTTCGTCGTTAAAGGGTGAGCAAACTCAAGAAAAGAACGTTTAAAACTCAGCGAAGACACTCGGCGAGCACACGTTCGACATGTCTCACTCGGCGAACCGCCGTGGTAGCGGATTTATTCATTTTTTTATTTTTATTTTTTTTTACCCGAGCGGAGACACCTGAACGCCTAGCGGTAGCTGCCTAGCCTCGAACGCTATCATTCATTCCATGCAGTGATTGTGGGGTGCGAGGCTATTTTTGTTTTGTTTGTGTTGGACAAACAAAAGTCACTTCCGCGCGTCGTGTTTGCTTTTGTTTCATCTGCTGTGTTATTTGTGGACCTCCAGGACTTTTTTTTTTTCTTTCTCTTTGTAGGACTCTTAACTAGAAGCTGCGAAGTTACAAAAGGAAGTTAGCTTCTGTGTTTGTTTGGCTTCCAAACAAAGATGTGTCGGTGCTATAAAAAAAAAAATAATAACGTTATCTTTAGCTCACAAAATGTGTTTGTGTGTGTGCGCGTGCAGGGAGGTGCAGAAGGCCACGGCGCGTGCACGTACCCTGTTTGACAGGTGGGAGGAGCTACTACAGGAGGGAACCCAGGTGAAGACCAACTATCGCTGACAAGCATCCAATGGAAAGGCTGTGACGTCATTACCCACACTGTTTCCACATCAGCGTGGTGTTAGCATTCACACCAAATGTTAAATGAAAAGCAGTGACCCACTGTTATCACCCGAAGACAATATAGACATCTCCACGAGTGGTTGTCTAATTTATTACACAAAGTGCCACCTCAGAAAAAAAACGTAGCTCGCCAAGTAGCAGCATAATGACCAAGTAGGGCTGTCACTATCGAATATTTTTTAGAATTGATTGTTTTAGCGATCATTCAATCGATTAATCACCGAGTTGGATAAAAATGTACTTTGCATCGAAGTTTATTGCAAAACCATTTTTTACTGTTAATTAACTTGTTTATTTGGTTACTGTTTATTAACTGATGGTAGTTTATTTGGTATTGTTTTATAATTACAATACAACAAACAATATCACACGAGAAAGTGATGTACTCACCAACCTGTTTGAAACAGAGCTACTTCTTGGTTACCGATTAATGCAAAGGGCCAATGGTTTGATATATACACTTTTGAGGCTGCTTCAGGTTCAGCTGCATGTCAATTACAGGTGATTCATACTACAGCTGCAAATAACCATTATTTTTGTAATAGATTAAACTATTATTATTTCTGTAATGTCATAAAATTGGAAGATAATAAAAACAGATGTTTGCAAATGTCTTATTTTGATTAAACACAAAAGATAATCAGTCTGCTTCCATGATGGACTACAGGAATCTGAGACCATTTTAAATTAAACAATGGCTCTACGCTTAATCAGTTATCAAAATAGTTGATTAATTTGATCGGTTAGTTGTCGACATCAATTTAATTGCAACACCTTTATGACCAGCGGCACGGTGGCCGACAGGTTAGAGCGTCAGCCTCACAGTTCTGAGGACCCGGGTTCAATCCCCGTCCCCGACTGTGTGGAGTTTGCATGTTCTCCCCGTGCCTGCGTGGGTTTTCTCCGGGCACTCCGGTTTCCTCCCACATCCCAAAAACATGCATTAATTGGAGACTCTAAATTGCCCGTAGGCATGACTGTGAGTGCGAATGGTTGTTTGTTTCTATGTGGTCTGCGATTGGCTGGCAACCAGTTCAGGGTGAACCCCGCCTCCTGCCCGATGATAGCTAGGATAGGCTCCAGCACGCCCGCGACCCTAGTGAGGAGAAGCGGCTCAGAAAATGGATGGATAGATGGACCTCTATGACCAGTATTGAAATACAGTGGTGTAGTAGGCCTACGTGTTAATCAAAAAACCAAGACAGGTTTTATATCTAAAATGTAATTATGCAACAGCAACATTATGTAGTTTGAACTGCACACTGTGTTTAAATATAGGAAAAAAACCTTAATGATTGAAATAAAATGTATTGCACGCAAGTGAAATAAAACTCAACTGTGCTTGGACAGTGATTCTTTCGCGTACCACTATTGGGACTTGTACCACACTTTTAAGAATCACTAATCTACACTGTTCACGTTAGTGTGTTATTAGACTTCACGCTAAATGTAAACCAATTATATCACTGAATAGTACTTACGAAATGTCCAATCACACTGCTGACGTCGTCACATGTTAGCATGACATAAGCATTCATGCTAATTGAGAAATGAGCATGTAAATATTTGTTCAGGTGAGTCGTGATGAGCTGGACTGGAGTACCAACGAGCTGCGCAACTGTCTGCGAGCCATCGACTGGGACCTGGAGGACCTGAGCGAGACCATCAGTATCTTTCAGAGCTTGAGTCACGCGTCTTGTTTGGGAAACAAACACGAGCTTTGTACTCTTCAGCTTGTCAGCCCCTGAAGCCTGTGTCAATAATAGGAGTCATTTCCAGCAGAGCAAAAGAGGAGATGTAATTTGGCGGAAACAACTCATATCACGAGGAAAAATATCTGAGTTTTATGGGGTTAAAGAGTTTTGTGAGAGAAAGTTGTAATTTTGCAATAATTAAAAAAAAGAGCGAATCGTCGTCATTTTGAAGGAAAAGGTTATGATAAAAAAATAAAACATTTCCAATAAACTCACCACAAGAAAAAAAAAATCAAAATTTTATGAGAACAATTGCAACATTGCGAAAAACAGTCGTTTACTGTCATACTTTTATAAGAAAAAAGTAAACATGAATAAAGTCGGAATTTCTTGAAGAAAAAACATCCTTGTTTGTGGTTGTAATATTAAGAGACAAAAACTAATTTTGACAGTAAAGTTGTAACATTGAGAGAATCTTAATTTTATGTGAGTAAGCTTGCAATATTAAGGAAAAGGTGCCTTTTATGAGAATAAAGTCCAAATTTTGCAAGAAAAAGTCATAGTTCTATTTGGAAATTATTTTTATTTGATTCAATCAGCATTTAGCTATAAAATTGAAAGTTTAAAAGTTTTAAAAAATATATTTAAAGATAATAAATGTTTTGTTACAGGGGAAAATACATCAAGACTTAACTCATCATTTTGCTGGAACAAGTTACAAAACTATGGTTATAATTAGTGGCAAAAACAAATCAAAAATTTATGCAATTTTGTAAATTCTGTCAAATGAGTAAAACTTTTATAAGAATGACAATTTTACAAGAAACACATATGAGATGGGGGGGAAAAAAATCAACATTTTATGATAATTAACTAATAACTAATTTTTCAAGAAAATAAATATGAGGAAATATTCTAGTTGTTAATAAAGTTTCAATTTTGTAAGGAGAAAGTCATGAAGAAAAACAAACATTTTATCAGAATTACATTGGACTTTTGCAAGAGTCTTACTAAGGGGAGTAAGTCGGAATGTGTGAAAAAGAAATCCTACATTTAGAAAAATTTCACAATATTGCAAGAAAGTCATACTTTTACAAGATCCCTCCCCCAATAAATCAAAATTTTACAAGAATACAGAATTTTATAAAAAAAAAACATTTACATTTAGGAGAATGAATTCATTTTTGGCACACGTCTAAATGAGCAGTATTATGAAATTGTAATTTTGTGTAAAAAAAAAAAAAAAAAGTCTTCATTACTAAATGTAATGACTTCATGTGTGTTAATAGCAGCTTGATGTCTTGTAGCGTGGAGACGGTTGCCGGGGCGACAGCAGCCACTTCGTTGCTTGTTGATTTCCTGAGCGTGTGGCGCAGGTATCGTGGAGTCAAACCCGGGAAAGTTTCGCCTGGAAGACGAGGAGCTTGAGGAGAGGAAGGACTTTGTGGAAATAACCAGGAAGTCCGTGCAGGTAGAGTCAACACATACACATATATGATTTATCATTAATTAAAATAATTTCCCTGTTTGTGCGCAGGAGATGAAGGATCAGTTGTCAAGTCCATCAGCTGTGGCTCAGGCGGAAAAAAAAAACAAGCAGGTTGGACATGCTGCAACTGACCCCAGATGACCTAGAGACACGCTACAATATTATTATTGATACATTTTATTATTTGTCTGTTTCAGGCGCTGCTAGTATCGTCTGTGTCGGATCGCTCGACGCGACTGGATGCCCACCTGGTGTCCACCAATTCTAGATACATTCAAGAGCAGCAGGAACAACAGCAGGTAACACGTGCGCACACAAATAATCCAAATATGACAAGAATTTTTTTTATGTACTATTACTAAGATACTTCTTGCATAAAAACTAGGAACAAAAAAAGTGTTTTTTTTTTTTCATGTTGCAAGAACAAGTCTCTGTCTGGTTGATGCTGCCTACCATGCATCTTTGAGTTTCATTACAAATTGTAAAGCCAGGTCTCGCCATTGTGAGTTGTACTTTCGGGTTGGATGGCCTGAAGGCTCACTCAGTGGTGCTCTTTGTATTTATAAAGCAATTCTTGGTCTGCTGAAGTACCAGACAGTGTTCGTTGCGTTCTCAGGACTTCTGTTCCAAACACTTGGACAGAAATTGGGAAAGGGGCTTTTGGGTACTCTGTACCCACAGTCTGGAATTCGTTGCAGAATGACTTAAAAGCTCAAAGAACTGGTGTCCTTAAATGTTTTTAATCTAAAATCAAAGAAATAGAAGGAATTTGTATAGAATGTCAAATGTTTTAGCTCAGCTGCTTTAACAGTTGATTCCTTGATATGACTCATAGACACTTCCAAACGTTACGGAACGTCCGTATTTTGTTACAGAAATCGCTGAATGTTGACTTCTTACAGCCGTAACACTAATTGTTCCGGATATTGGGGGGAAAAAATACACCGTCTGACATCACCAGCGCGTCCACATTGAACAGCTGCTTTGTGCACGCTATTTTATTAAGTGCACCGGCTGCCAAGCCGCGGGGGCGAAAGTTTGCGTCCGGTGTCAACGCCTCCATGGTAGTGCATAAGCTACACTTTTTAACCGTGCTTCTTACAAAAATGTCTTGAAGGGAGGACGAGGAGTGGATAGTCGAAGACACGTGCTCATTGCTAAGCTATCATTACAAGCAGTCGCACATCATCGAAATAATTTATTTGGTGAAACAATACACTTGTCACATAGGTCTGGCTGGACCCGCATTTTGCTAGCGAGTAACCAACTTCTAACAATAAAATAACAGGCCAGTTAATACGTGTTTAGAGATATAAATATAAAATAATACACATCCAGCCAGGATGCCGCATCTGAACCGGAAATGAATCACTGCACACGTCACTTCCGAACGTGGGCAGCTTAAAAATATATTAATATTAATAATAAATTTGTAATATGAGATAAACTTTGTTAGTCCCACAAGGGGGAAATTTGCATCGTTTCAGCAGCAAAGAAGACGTAATTACATTTCTTCTTCTTACATGTACTTCATGTAAATCTGAATATTAACAAAACCCTACTTTATGAGAACTAATATGTAAATTGAGAGAAAAAATAAGTTGTAATTCAGTACAAAAAAGTCAGATGACGTGGAAACAAAAAAAGGAAAGAAATCTTATTACGGTGACAAAATCCTACTTTTAAGAATAAAGTCAATTTTTAGAGGAAAAGTCATATCACATAAAGCAAATAATTGAAATAGTCACAATTTGGGGGAAAACAATTCATGAAAATAAAATATTAAAATAGCTGTAATTTTGTAAAAACAAAAAAAATAAATTCAGTGCAAAACAAATCCTTACACTAGAAGTCAAAATTGTGCAAGAAAAAGTCATCATATTACAGGGAAAATATAAGTGTTGTAAGTCACAATTTAGCAAAAAAATTAATTAAAGAAAATCTGTAATATCATGAGTAGTAAAGTTCTCCTTTTACGAGATAAAAGTAATGTTACGAGAATAGTGAAAAATTTGTAGAAAATATAGTATTTCTAAAATAACGTATAAACATCTTAGTTTTAGGGGAATAAAATGGTAATTCTGTTAGATAATGTTCAAATATCACGAGGAACACAAGTCCTATTTTTACATTCGTCATTTTGCAAGAAATACAGGTAAGGCAACATGCTTATGTAACACTGTAAAAATTGTCAGCCAGTGCTGCCTTCCTTTTTTCTGTTTTTAATTATGACATCATGGCTCAAGTATCTGCAGTTTTAGTGGGGAAAGACCCCTCTTCCTCCTACTCCACTGTCAGGCACCAACCACTTTGCTTTACTCACTTAAGCTTCCATTACATAAGCATACGTTCTCTTAAAAAAAAAAAAAAAAAGTCATTTAGTGGAACCTTTGAGCAACAAAAAGGCTCAGTTGTGTGTGTTTATGTGTGTGTGTCTCTGTTTGTGCGTGTGTGTAGCTGATCATGCAGGAGCAGGATGATCATTTGGAGCTTGTGTCCGGAAGCATCCGAGTGCTCAAAGACATGTCGGGTCGTATCGGAGACGAACTGGATGAGCAGGCCGTGTGAGTCAACTTCACACCTCCACTGAAAACACACTCCTACTCCTCCATCCTCCCCATCTTCTTTTTCCTCTTCTCCTTCTCCCAGTTAATCGCTTGACTGCAGGCCATTTTCAAACCAGAGTTCCCCCCGTATTGCCATCTGCATTTTGACTGCTCTTTAGAGATTCACCCCCCGCTTTGATGTTTAAGATCATCAAACAAATGGAAATATCAGACAAATATAAGCCAAGTTCGTTTTCTTCGCGAACTAGTTCAAAGTTCAGTTTATCGTTCCAAAAATGACCTATTTCAGTTCAATGTTCATAATTCAAAATTTGAACTGACTATTACCCTCCAAACACTGGCATTTAATTTTCCCATTGTTGCCACCCATTCAGTCCACACTAGGAGCCAGCTGCAGGTTACACCCTACAATCTCAAAAACATGTTGCTTGAATGGTGTGGTGTGGAAAATGCACTAATTTATGATCAGCCTCTTATCCTATCAAATTGTGTGTACGCACACAGGCACACTTGTAGGCAATTTGCCTTGATAAGTAAAAAATATACAATTCGGCCCATCGACCGTGTTAGTGCTACTACAAAAAGTCCCAAGAATGTCCTTAATATAATTGTATTATTTTCGTGGCGAAGAGGGGAAAGTACCCCAGTTTATCACATTTTAATCATGTACAATCGATGAAAAAATTAAGAGCTTTTTTGTTCCCCCCACTGTGGTGGCATAATGTGCAAATCGAGACAGCGACATGGCGGAGAGACAGAAAAGCACTATTCAGTCTTTTATTGCAAATAAAATACATGTGAACAAAGCAAATAAAACAGAAGTTTATTCCCATTAGGAGCGGTTGCTGAGCGCTGGTAGGACGCAGATGGCCACCCCTCTCCGCTATACGCGAACGCCACGTGCCAAATGCAAATTTGGGATCCATACACATATTACGCACACCTGTTGGGAATTATTGCGATACGCACACCTGTAGGGAATTTTCCTTGACAAGTCACACACTTACGAAAGTAGGCAGGTTGATCCCGCAACAAAATGAAACTAACAAAATCAGCTCATGATTATAAAGGAGAGTGCTATTTGGAAGGGTGAATTTATGGCAAAGGCAGAAGCAATTCGGGAGAAAAACTAAACTTCTTGGAGACAGAAGTCGACATGCTTATCGCCAAGAACGGTGGCTTTGGAAGCGCTGACAAAAGGAAACTCGACAAGTGGCAGGACGTCACCACTGCTGCAGTGAATGCAATGAGTTCAACAGGGAGGACTGTTGGGGGGAAAAAAAATAAAAAAAATAGTCCCACTTACATTGCCACCAAAAAGTATTCACACCTCTTCGCGTTTTCCAGATTTTGCTGTTACAGACTTATTCTAAAGCTGATTTGAGTATAGTTTTTTTTTTTAAATCTACATTCAATATCCCGTAATGACAAATTTAAAACATATTTTCAGACTGTCGTGGAGCTATTGAAATTGTAAACGTAATAGGTACATAAGTATTCACACCCTCGGCTTAATATTTTGTTGAAGCACCTTTGGGAGCAATCACAGCCTCAAGTAGTCTGAGTTCCAGACCACTCTGGAGCAAGTTCTCTTGAAGAATTTTAGTGAGAAGTGGCTTCCATCTGGCCGCTCTACCATAAAGGCCTGATTGGTGGAGTGCGTTAGCAATGGTTGACCTTCTGGATGGTTCTCCTATCTCCGCAAGAGAACACTGGAGCTCCGCCTTAGTGACCGTAGGGTTCTTGTTCACCTTTCTGACCAAGGCCCTTCTTCCCCGGTCACTCACCTTAGTCGGACGGCCACAGCTCTAGGAAGGGTCCCTGTGTTTCCAAACTTCCGAATAATCAAGACCACAGTGCTTTTCGGGACCTTCAATGCTGCTGAAATTCTTTTGTATCCTTCCCCAGGTTTGTGCCTTGATGCAATCTAATCTCGGATGTCTGCAGACAATTGCTTAGTTTATGCTCTGATATGCACTGTCAACTATGAGACCTCCATTCCAAATGATGTTCAGTCAACTAAATTTACCACAGGCGGACTCCATTCAAGTTGTGAACGCATCTCAAGGATGATCAAGTTTGTGTCATAGCAAAGGGTGTGAATACCGATGTACCCATTATGTTTAAATGTTTTATAAATTTACACAAATGTCTGAAAATATGTCTTTAATTTGTCATTTTGGGATATTTTATGTAGATTTTTTTTTTTTAAAGAAAACTATACTCAAATCAGCTTTAGAATAAGTCTGTAACATAGCAAAATCTGGAAAACGTGAAGGGGTGTGAATACTTTCTGGTGGCACTGTAGTTTATGACTAGGAAAAAAAGGCAATTTTCCGAGAAGTCATAATTCAGCAGGGGAAAAAAAGTTGTAAGATTACAAGAAAAAAAAAACACATTTTCTAAATTCTGCAAGAATAAAATTAGAATTTTGTGAGAATAAAGTCGGAATTGTATAATATTATTTTTTTTAAATCTTCACGCTTCCTTCCAGCATGTTGGGAGACTTTGCGGATGAGATGGACCAGACGTCGACCCGTATGGACTCTGTGCTCAAGAAGCTGGAGAAGGTCTCGCACATGACCAGCAGTGCGTAACGAACACACATATGCATACAAACGAACGCAAACACACGCACACACACACGCACACAGCCGTTGTGACCACTTCCTGTGTTGTGGGGCAGGTCGGCGTCAGTGGTGTGCCATCGCTGTGCTGGTTGCCATCTTGATCGTCGTCCTCATCCTCTTCTTCACCCTCTGACCCCTCAATTCCTCACAATGACCCGCACTTCCAGAGGACCGGCCATTTTTTACCACTGGACCCGAAGAAGGAAAAACTCCGCTGGCTCGCGATGTCTGGCAGGGATCGAACACATGGGCTGCAGTCAGCAGGGGGAGCTGTGGTGAGCGAGTGCCACACGCTACCACAGGAAGTCCAAGTTTGAGACTAAAGTTATCACTTTTGTGGGGGAAAAAGATTTACTATCATGGAAAAAAACATACATTTACGGATAATAGTCGTAACAATGCCAGAAAAGTAAAAGAATAAGTCGGACTAAAACAGAGACTTTTTCGAGAATTTTTCACAAACGAGTCATAGTATTTATTAGGAGAAGAATAAAAATTTGGAAGTGTTAATTTTGCAAGAATATCTATGAATATTATGAGAAGTCCAATTTTTCAAGAAACAAGTCATATTAGATTTTTTTTTTAGAATAGAGTTGTAAATCTTGAAAAAAAGTTGTACAAATACAAGACAAGATCACATTTTCAATAGTTGTAATTTTGCATGAAAAAGTTTGAATATTACAAGAAAAAAATCCCAAATTATAGAGACGAGTCCTCACTTTGGTAGAAAAAAAAATCTAGATTCTGAGAAAATAAATGCTATTTTGGTGCTTTTGGTTAAAATGGTCATAATTTTGTGAGAAAAATCTGTAATATGACGACACAAAATCTCGAACTTTAGAGAATAAAGTTGGATTTGTTTTCAATGAAAAAATGATATTACGAGACAAATTTCTTTTAGAATAAAGTGGTACAAAAAAAATTAAGATGGGTTTTAGTTGTGAGAAAATCAAGTTCTATTATTACTACTACGATATTTTCAAGAACAAGTCGGAATATTATATTATTGTATTATATATATTAGTACCATTAAAAATGTTGCAAGAATGTTTAAACATGAGAATAAATATGTAATATTACAAGAATCGTCATAGTATGAAAATAATTGTTTTTAATTTGCAACAAAAGTTATTAATAGGAAATAAAATTAAGGAGAGGGCAAATTTACAACAAAGTCACAATATTAGCAAAAATGTTTTTACGGTTAAAAAAAATATTCGGAGAAAAAGATCTAAATTTTTTTTAGAATAAAGTTTTTTTCTATTATGGGAAGACCTGTACTGGTTTAAGGAAAATTCAGATTTTATGAAAATGGGGCGAGACATCAGGTCGCCTTCATGTTACGGCGTCTCATTTAAATTCAGAGTATCAAAAATCTTTATGAACTTGTTAAATGTGATGGTTATTATTGAAAATGTTACAAAACACAAAAGGAGTGTTAAATTGTACTTGGGAGATATTTTTATTTTCCGTCCTGGTTGCCTTAAATCTATTTTTCTACATTTGTTACTCTCCCGCGCCAGTTGCAGTCAAGTGACGTCACAATAGTGGGCGTGTCCTCGTGGTTCTTATGCTTGTTGCCGGGCAGAATGTCCAAATTGGAAGCTTTGAGCTTCCCCTGCTGGAGGCCGGCGGTACCGCCATTTCTTTCAGCACGAATAATAAGAAGACAGTTTGATATTGTGATAAAACATTTCAGTCCTTTTTGTTGAAGGTTGGGAGTCAACCTTATGCATCAAGCAGCAAAATGTATTTTATCTTTTTGCATTATTAGAGTTTACTTGGTGCTGTTTTTACCATTTTGAATGTTTGAAATGTTAAAAATAGAAAAACGTGAGCATCGTCATGACTCTGGTGCTTGTTTTTATTATTTTAAAATTTTCAAAGCCCCACTTGGGTTGAAACTTTACTTTCATACCCTTCTTTCTTGAAACCCTAAATTGAAATCTAAACACTGCCCTGAATCTCTAATTTTAAACCCTAACCCTTTATTTGAAATCATAATTATTATTATATTATATGTATATATATTATAATTATATACTATTTTGATTCCTGAAGCCCTAATTGTAACCCTAAACCTTGTTGAATCCCTAAATGAAGTCCGAAACTCTAATTTATAACCCTAGATCTGGTTTGAAACCCTGACTTGCAACTTTATACCTGGCTTGTTTAAAAAATCCTGTTTTCAACCCTTGAAAGCCTTCTTTGAAGCCCTAACCAAGCATTGAACCTCTAGTTTGATACCCTACCTTGAAGTCCTAACTGAAGCTTCCATACAAGAACCCTAGCTTGAAACCTTAAACGTGACTTGAACCCCAAACCAAGGCTTGAAACCCTACTTTAAAGCCCTTGCCTTGAACCCCTGCTTTAAAGCGCTAAACCTAGCTTTGTTTGAAACCTCAGCCCTTCTTTGAACCCTAACCAAGACTAAAACCTATTTTGAAACCTTGATGCTTGCTTGAAACCATAACAGCCTGGGAATCCATCCATCCATTTTCCGCACCGCTTATCCTCACTAGGTTCGCGGGCGTGCTGGAGCCTATCCCAGCTATCTTCGGGTGAGAGCCTGGGTACACCCTGAACTGGTCGCCAGCCAATTGCAGGGCACATATAAAATCCTAATTTAAAACCCTAACCGGTGTTTGAAACCCTAACCCTGGCTTTAACTCCTGTTTTGATACTATAAACCTGGCCTTGAAACCCTCCTTACTTGAAACTCACACTGAGGCTTGAAACTAACTTTTTTTTGAAAGAATACTTTAAAACCTTAACCTTGCTTGAAACCCTAATTTCAAGCCCCAATTTCAAACCCAAACCCTTGTTTGAAACCCCAAACCTTGCATAAAATCTTAAACCTGGCTTGAAGTTATTCATTTGAAAGCCTACTTTGAAGTCCTAACCAAGTTTTGAAACCTTAATGATTGTTTTAAACCCTACTTTGAGGCACTAAACTTGAAACCTTAGTTTGTAACCACAACCCTAACATAAAACCTCAACAGTTGTTTGAAACCCTGAAGCTTGAAACCTTAACACAGGCATGGGACTGCACTGTAAAGCCCCAATCCTATTTTGAAACTCTTAATTTAAAACCTTAATCGAGGCCTGAAACCCTACTTTGAAACCAATCAGCGAACCCACCCAGTATCTTCAAAGCACACATGGATTAAAAAGTATCAAGCGTGCAGTGGTTGCTCTATCTAGTGGAGAAGTTAGTAAATGCTACTTTCATCAAGCCTATTATCGACACACAAATGTTTTTTGTATATCAATTTTTTTATTCCTTTGCATCATCCTGCAAAACATCAAAGAACACAAAACAGGTTAAAAAAGACAAAGTCATGCTGGCGTCACGCTCGGCTCCGTTTCATTGACTTTCCGGTTTGCGTCCCTTCGGTCGCCCGGCGGGACAATATGCCGTCACGGCTTTGTGACCACGCTTCCTCTCGGTTACCACGGCGGCGACATGGGCTGAGGGTTCTGAAGGTAAGACATGACCACGGCCGAGATGGACAACCTGCACACCAAAACCGGGACATTTAACCAAGAATATGGAAGATCCAGTGTGGAATATAATTGTGGGATCATTTTAGCCAAGTCGAAGCCAGAAGGAAGTCATTTCTAATTATTGCTGCGTCCATTCATCTGCCCCCATGCTTCGTCTGCAACCAACAGGACAATGCATTTGGACTATTTTTTGGGGGGGTGGGGGAGCTATGATTTTATTTTGACATCATCATCTAAAAAAATATGACTTGTCAAATTATAACATTTTTTATTTTTGTAATGAAAATACACAACTTGGCGGCTGACTGATTAGCACATCCGCCTCACAGTTCTGAGGACCCGGGTTCAAATCTGGCCTTGCCTGTGTGGAGTTTGCGTTTTCTCCAGGTACTCTGGTTTCCTCCCACATCCCAAAAGCATGCATGGTAGGTTCATTGAAGACTCCAAATTGCCCGTAGGTGAGAATGTGAATGGTTGTTTGTTTATGTGTGCCCTGGAATGATTGCCTGGCGACCAGTTCAGGGTGTACCCCGCCTCTCGCCCAAAGATAGCTGGGAGAGGCTCCAGCACGCCAGCGGCCCTATTGAGGACAAGCAGTACGGAAAATGGCTGGAATATACTACTTTATTCTTGAAGACTTAGAACTTTTATAAATATAGACTACTTTAAAAAACTAAATCTGTATGAATAAAAAAAAAAACTACTTTTTTCTTTAAAAATTCTTGAAAAGATTTAGGACCCTTTTCTTCCCAAAAATACAACTTATCTAGAATGATGACTTTTTCTACTTTATTCTTGAACATTCATAACTTTTAGTTGTTTCACTACCTATATAAAAAAAAAAAAAAAAAACGCTACCTTATTGCCCCAAATTTTTTACTTTTAGTTTTAATTTGAACATAAACCTTCTAGTATGATTTCAGATTTTGACCTTATTCTTGCAACTTTTTCTCTTCAATTCTTCCCATAAAAATACATTTCCTTATTTTTCTTATAAAAATTTGCTTTTTATGAAAATATCCTACTTTTTTCAATAAATTACTTAATGCTCCCCAAACTTTTTTCTCCAGAAAATAAGATTTTATTACCATAAAATTATGATCTTTTCCCTCAACAAATTCTTAATTCCAAAAGAACATATTTTGTAACTATTCTAAAAAAAGAAAAAAGACTTCTTGTAAAATTTACTTTTTAGAAGAAATATTTATTCTAAAAAAACAAGACTTTGTTCTCAATAATATGACTTTGTATTTTTTTTCTCGTGGAATTATGACTCTTGTAATATTACAACTTTTGTTCCTCAAAAAGAAAAAAAACTAATGTTCTCCAAAAAGTACAATTTTTCTTGTGATGTGCTGTGTGTGCCCCACTCACATGAAGCTGCTCATCATCTGTTTGGTGTCCTCAGAGCTCCTGGAGTTGGCGAAGCTGATGAAGGAGCAGTAGACGGCGATCCAGGCGCACCACTTCAACTACAAAACAAAAGCAACATTTCATTGGCTCTTGGCACGCCATGGAGGCATTGGCACGATCTGTTGTCTTGCATTCACCAACATTCTGTGCGTCTGCGTTTCTGTGTCTATGTGGACGTTTGTGTTTGTCTCTCTCTGTGTGCTTGTGTGTTTATGTGCATGAATGCGTCGTGTGTGTGTCTGTCACTGTATGTGCATGCCTGCAAGTGTGTCTTGTTTGTGTGCATATAGCTGTGTAATGTGTGACTGTCTGAGTGTTCCTGCATTGTGTGCGCGTGTCTGTATTCATGTGTCTGTGAGTGTCAATGTGGGTATTTACGCATAGCTGAGTGTGTGTGTGTGTGTCTGTGTGGGTGCACAGTGTTGTGTGTTTGTGCAAGTGTAGCTGTGTGTATCAGAGTGTGTGTGGTTGTCTGTGCCTGTGTCTTAAGTGTATGTATGTATTTGTGATTGCGTGTGTGTATCTGACTATGGTTTGTGTGACCGTGAGTGTGCGTCTATGTGTGTATCTGAATTTGTGTCTTGTCTGTGTCCACATCTTTTGTGCATGTGTCACCTTGAGCATCAGCCCACACATGCTGAAGATCATGCCCAGCAGGTTCATGTAGTCTGGCGTGGGGTCCTCCAGTGTGGGGTTGGTCTCCGTGGTGGGGGGCTTGTACCTGCCACAGGAATTTAACTGTGTCATGTGTTCATGCTGCCATTTTCTGATACATTCGTTCCCCACATGATGTCAGCTGACAGCTTTAATCGCTTTACGACGAGCTCAGTTTGCCACCGTTAGCATTTAAGCTATCAGGCAAGCGGTGAGAGCCTACAAAACCACCAAGAAACTCACCGTAGTATCTTGTTTTGTCTCCTGGGATCCGACATGTTGTTGGAGGACATATTAGTTACAATAAATGTGCTACTTCGGTGAAAATAACGATTGTTTCAGGTTGCTTGATAGTGACTGAAATTCAGTTGCTCGTACATGACTAGTGAATGGACTTCAAGTGGGAGGGATTTCCTTTGTTCTTCAAAATGAAAGCATACACCGCTAACAGAATCAACATTCAAATGGGAAGAAATATTGTGACCTCTTATTTTGAAAAGTACTCAAACATCTCACGAAGCCGAAATGACGTACCTTGATTTCCTCTTCAACCGCGGAAGTAGTACTAATGGCCGCACAAACATGGCTTTATGCAGAAAATTGAACGGACTAATGGATACATCGCTAATATTAAGGTGCATTGATTCAAAGTAGCAGTATATGACCACGTAGTTTTAACGTTAAAAACCATAGCCAGCAGGCAGTAAATTCTAGGAGATAAGAAAGTGTAAATCTTCAAGAGCAGCGAGATTCAATTTGTCACCTCTCCAGTTCCGACTTTTGAGTAAGTACCACTGAACAATGTATATTATCTGGTTTCTTTACAGTAATAAACAAAGTAATTGTTTGTGTGGGCGAACATATATTAACATATTATAATAAAAAAAATTCCAATTTCATTTTAAAAAGAAATATAACTACAACAACTTTGCAACGATTAAGGTTTGACATGCAAGTACTGGAGAATTAAAACTGCATAGTCAAGGGTTAAATGTTACAGAATTCTTGCTTTTCATAAATTTCGGAGATGAAAATTACTAAAAGGAAAAAAAAAAACCTTGGTTTTTCTTACACGAATTTTGTCTTATGTGTAAAATGTTTTCCAAGTATTATATCGCTCCCAGTTTGTGTACAGTCCAGTGGCGAGGCCAGCCCTAATTTGGGTGGAGTCAAACCCACCAGATTTTATTTGGGGCAGAAAAAATAGGCATGCCCTGCAAAAACTCAAAATATTACCAAGAATATTTTATTTCTAGTCAAAACAAATTAAAATTAGACTCATCATCTAAAAAAAAAAAAATGCAAGTGGAGTATAAAAAAAAAAACTTACTCCCCCAGCAAACTTTTTGTCTACTTAATTTAAGTAAAAATTAGCTTGGAACAAGTAAAATTTGTCGAAAAACAAGGTAATGAGTCGTATTTTTTGAGTTTTTGCAGTGTGGGTGTTTATTTTCAGTTAAAACAAAATAACGCTGGCACTATCAAGTCGGTTTCATTGCCATAACTACATGTGCTAAATCTAGTTAAATGCTAGCTTACGACAGGACACCTTATGAAATACTGTTTGTAAATGTCTCCTTTTCAATGGATGGACATACGTGCATTCATATAATTTCTTAAATAAGTCTGTAAAACTGACTGTAAAAAAAAATATATATATATATTTTTGCATGATAATGAGTTTGTCTGAGTTTCTTTTTTTGCGTAGTTATACTGTATATACTACATTTCCAACAGTGTTTTCTATTACTCAAATCAAAAGGTGACCTTATAAACAAAATATTTCTTCTTTACTAGAGCTAGAGACGAGCCAAAATGTTTTTAATATTCCTTTCCTCTGAGATGAAATACTCATTGTATTCATACTTTTACAAAACGTTCTGTGCAATAAACCAGTCTTTTATAATGTATTGAGTAAATAGATAAATAGATATAATAATAAAAATAGTAATAATTAATAATAATAATAACTATCTATGGTCCTTTTCAAGGTCTAAAAAGCTTTTCAAAATACAGAAGGGTACTTTCCAAAATGAGGTCATGGGCTCAGCCCACCCAAAGTACTCGACCTAGACTTGCCCCTGGTACAGTCTTCCATAAATATGCGTTGTAGATTTTCTTTTATTAATATTGCAAAAGGTTGTAAATTACAAAAATAACCAATAGTGTACATTACCCCAAATACACATTTTTACAACAATTAAAAATGCCTTTTTTCATAAAGTGGTGACTGTCGCTAAAGTACTTTTTTTTCTGGGTAAAATATGACTTCTCGTTTACATTTTACTCGAAACTAGTAAAACACTTCATGTAAGAGGGTGACTTCTTCTCAAAAGTGAAAATTTTCTTGAAAATATGATAATAATTCTTCCTGGAAATTACAACTTTTTTTTCTCCACAAATACAACTGTGTTGTTGTAAGGAAACAATTGTGGACTTTTTGTACCCTAACGCTAACAAAGGGACCTCTATCACTTTTTTACTGCAATTTGACCTTTTCTGGCTTTTTGTTTCTCCTCCCAGCAGGTTGAATGCACCATGTCGTTTCCTCTCCCCAAACCTCAGACTCCTCAGCTTCCTCAACATCTTCTCCGCACCATCGACTGTCAACAAGGAGCCGTCAGAGCAGTGCGCTTCAATGGTGATAATGGAATCTATAATATAGTTTGGTCCTCTTGTTCACTACACCAGTATCATATTGTTATATTTGTCCTATTTGTGGTTATTTTTGTGTCAGTGGATGGTCAGTACCTGCTCTCCTGCGGTGGTGACAAGTCTCTGAAGCTCTGGAGCGGCAGCCGAGGGACGCTGCTCAAGACGTACAGCGGCCACGGATATGAGGTTCTGGATGCTGACGGGTGAGGATCTAAACATCAAAGGAAAAATGTCATGTCACCACACAAAATTATGCCACATAATTTATCAAGTGTTATACGGTAATCACAATATTAGACAGTGAACATGCTACAACACATTTAATTGTCAGCCAGCCATTGTCAGTTATGCTGATGATACACAACTGTATATCACCATGTCTCCTGATGGCCAATCAGTGTCCTTTTAAATTGTATTTTAGATATTGAATCATGGATGGCAGAAACATTTCTGAAACTCAACCAGGATAAAACTGAAGTATTAGTTATCGGTTCAGAGGGACAGACAGAAAAACTACACTTTAGACTCAAAGCTTTGGCTCTTAAACCGTCAGAAAAAGGGAATAATCTTTGTGTTTGTTAGCCGGTGACCAGGCAAAAAAACAGCGCATCTTATGCCAATGAACCCACACTAATAAAATTATTAGCCAGTGAACATACTAATAAACTTGTTAGTCAGTGAACAACTCAGTAAAGTTGTTAATTTTAACTTATTGTCTTAATGTTTGTGTGTCAGGTCATTTGACAACAGTAATATCTGCTCGTGCAGTTCTGACAAGACTGTGATCCTGTGGGACGTGGCCACGGGTCAGGTGGCTCGAAAACTACGTGGACACGCCGGGGTCTGTGCTTCATCCCGCTTCTCTTTGTTTGCTTTGACATTTAAAAAAAAATCTGAAAGTCTTTAACTTTTAAACTTTATGCAGAAAGTCAACTGTGTGCAGTTCAACGAAGAGGCCACCGTCATTCTGTCTGGTAGGCAAGACAAAACACAACAAAACTGCTTCCGTTGCGTTCGAGGACCGCTGGTTAATGAGAGCATCTGGTCTTTTCCAGGCTCCTTAGACGGGACGGTGCGCTGCTGGGACACCAGGTCCCGTAAGAACGAACCCATCCAAGTTTTGGACGAGGCCCGGGACAGCGTCAGTAGCCTGAAGGTGTCCAAACACGAGGTCCTCACCGGGTCAGTAACCTCGCACCGCTCACTTTATTAAGGACAAAGTCCAACGACAGTCCATACAAAAAACTTAGAATAATGCTTAGTTTTCCTGTAGGAAACAATAATAATCTGTTGCAGGGTCTAACTGTGACATTATTATATTAACTGTAAAAGCAATATTTATTTTAAGTCACATTTTAACATTTCTTAATGTCAAGTGTAAAAAGACGTTATTCATTGTCAAATAAAAGTACAGTTACAAAAAAACAGTACATTAGCCAGTGGAAATCATTAACTAGTAAACACATTAATATACTTTAATCGTTGGCCAGTGCACACATTAAATACAAGCCTTGGTGTATGTAATTGACATTTAATCAATTGTCTGGCTCATCTAGGTGTAAGCACAACCCGGTTAAAGTTCAATTTCAATTGTATTGCATTTACAGAAACTTTATTGGTTGCTTTTTGTTGTTGTTGTTGTTGTCGTTCTTAACATTGTTGATGATTGCATTCAGGTCTGTGGACGGCCAAGTGAGACGTTACGACCTGAGGATGGGACAGCTTCACGTGGACTTCCTCAACAGTCAGACATCTTTGTTGTCTTCTTGTTGTATGTCGTTGGTTGTGTCATTGTTTGTGTGTTTTGGTCAGGTCCCATCACATGTGTATGCTTCAGTCAGGATGGCCAGTGCACGCTCAGCTCCAGTCTGGACTCCACAGTCAGATTGCTGGATAAGAGCACGGGAGAAATGCTGGGAGAGTGAGTAGCGTCCATCTTAAAGACAGACTCATTGGGGGTGGCCGTCTTGAATTGTGTGTTTGTGCGCCAGGTACACTGGACACACGATGAAGGGATACAAGCTTGAGTGCTGTCTGTCCAGCAAAGACACTCACGTGCTGAGCTGCTCTGAGGATGGACATGTCTACTTCTGGGACTTGGTGGAGGTTAATAATAAGCCAATAGCTAATAGAAAAATGAGCTCAGCAAATGTGACACTATTGTTGCTTATTTTTAGCATTTTATTGTGTAGTGAAGGCATCCACATTGCACATGCTAATAAATTCACATTGGCCAGTTAACATATTCATAAACATACCATTCTATCCTTGCTATAACTTGTGGACTTTGATACGAACGTCTTTGTTTATGTTGTGGCCTGTGTGTGTGTCAGGGTTGTTTGTCGATGAAGCTTCCTGTGGGCAAAGCTGTGGTCCAGTCTTTGTCCTTCCACCCTACGCAGACGCGCCTCCTCACCGCCAGCGAGGGCCGCGTACAAGTGTGGGCGGCCGAGCTGGAAGATCCTGATGAAAATGACAATGACAATGTCACCATGGCAACGTGATTTGCCGCTTTAAAGCATCTGGACATTTGCATTTATTTTTGTGAAACAGGATCACTGCTAAGTGAACCATGATGAGCCACAATGGCAGCTTAGCACAGATGCTAACATAGTAGAAGCTTTATCTGAAAGATCAAAGAAGACTTGGTGGAAACTTTAACGTTGTTCTACTCGATCTGATTGGACGCTCATGGATCACATTGTACACACTTCGTCCAATGACAATTATTATTATTATTATTTTTTTTTTTTAAGTACCTGCCTTACAAAACATTTTCTGTTGACTAATGTGATGTCTAAGTAACCTTCCATTAAATCAGCTCCCTGTCCCCTCAATTCAAAAGTTTCATACAGGGCTAATAAACACACACTATTGGGACACGCTACTTAATGTAGATTAGCCAGTGAACCTGGTAATAAACATACCAACCAACATGCAGCTAGATTTTAGATTTTTATGAACATGGTTTAGTTGGGAGTTCTGGGGTGGTCTAGTGTCCCCAACTGGTTTGGTTCTGGAATAACTCAGGGATTTGTTTTTTTTAAATATGAAATTGGGGTCAATAAGAGAACTATATAGAGGTTTAAAATTAGCTTTATTATATAATGCAACTTCAGAAGCTTCCTGGCACGCTGCTTTTTTCCTCATAATGGACTCGGTGGACTCGTTGCAATATAACGGAGAAAGTATTTTATTTCATTATTTTAAATCCAAAGCCATGATGTAAATTTATTTTTTTTCTCAGTCTTCTATTTTGAAGTCGGCCCGAGCAGCTCGTTGGCGGCGTGTTATGTAATGCCAAGTATAAAAAAATCGTTGGGGCGGCTAGCTTGACCGCAGTGATTTACCGGGAATTTCAGCAGGGTTGGGCCATAGGAGACTGTTTGTTGGATTCTCAGAAATATGACTTGCAGTTAAGTCATCAACGGAGACAGCAACACTGCCGCCTAGCGGATGGAGGGACGGGCCTTCCCACGTGTGAATACTTTCAACTTTTGTGACTTATCTTGAAAACTGCGTTACGATTGTCTCTAAAATAAATGCGTGCGCCCGCTGATCCAAAAACGCACCTTAAACAATACGAAGGCAGAACTGAATATTTGGAAATAGGTCATGATAAATGCACACACAGCATTAAAAAATATTTAAATAACGGATATATTTGTTGATCTGAAAAACGTGTAAATCAGTGACATATTTGTGGATCTACAAAACACGTAAATCACGGATATATTTGTGTAAATATGAGAAAATTCTCTCCCCATAGTTTAATGCACTACTAAACACACTAGCTACTTAGCATGCTAATAAACAATTGTTAGCCAGTGAACATGCCAATCAGTAGCCAGCTAATATGCTAGCATTAGCCAGTGCCCAAGCTATAAAACAGTACTAGCCGATGAACATGGTGAATGCACTTCTTTACACCTAGTAACAAGTGAACATGCTTGTAAACATTTCCCACGGTAAGCAAGCTAAAGCTAAAGTTAATCATTAACCAGTGCTAATCAACAAGAGTTAGCCATTGGTCTTGCTATTAAACATTTGGAGGACCTACATACAAAAATTAAGTTCTGGTATAAAAGCTCCTGTAGTGCAATGTGGCATGAATATAAATGAAGGCATCACTCATTAACAGTTTGTCCACATTAATTTATTTCTGAAAATATATTTGAGAAAAAAAACCCAACCCATTTTGCTCAGTTTAACTCCAATATGATTGAACATAACATGTGTGCTGTACAAAACAGCCACACTCTGTATGAAAATGTGCCTGTTCAGAGAACTTTTTTTTTTTTTTTTTTAAGCAACAGTTATTCTACAGCATGAGTGGGGACAGCTCCTGAGGGGGTCCACCTAGCAGAGCCGTGTCCTGCAGGAGGTGGACCAGCTCCACCGGCCCGGGGGACTTCCGGGACTCTCTCAGCCGCCCTTTTGCCATCTTGTCGCTGAATCCGCTCAACCGGGACGCCAGCGACTTCTTGGGCCGTGTCATCTTCTTCCGCTGCGGGTCATGCACAACGCGGTGCCGCTGTAGACTCTGCTTCATGGCGAAGGTCCGGTCGCAATCCGGGTGGTCGCAGGCGAAGGGTCGCAGCTCGTCGTGGAAGGCCCGCAGGTGGCTCTGCAGGTTGAAGGTGGTGGTGAAGGAGCGGTCACACGCGTCGCGCGGGCACCGGTACACCAGCCGTGTGTCGGCATGCACGCGCCGGTGCTGCTCCAGGAACCAGGCATCCTTGAAAGCCTTGCCACACTCCTCACATGACACTTTGGGTCGGTGCTGCTCCTTGTGGTGCCTCACGTACTCGGTCCACGTGGAGCCTGTGAAGGTGCAGCCTGCGTGGTTGCAGGGGTAGCCTTGGTGCACCTTGGGCAGAGGTGGAAAAAGTGGTTACATTTTGTACTTAAAGGGGATTTAAATCCTGGAATTTTCTTTTCAATCTCTTCTATGTGCCCCCACTCGTCTAAACATGGTATTCTGATTAAGCATTTACAATTTTCAACCATCTCGGTGGACCCACGTGGTCACGTGGCTTGCACATCAGCTAATTAGGCACCATTGCTTTCCACATTTTCAGTGGACAGCAGAGAGCAAAATAAACCCAAAAATGGCTGCCCACTGAGATGGTTGAAAAGATTATTAAAATTGTTATTCCACAAACACAATATTAATCAGAATAACGTGTTTAGATTAGTGGGGGCACATAGAATAGATTAATGAAAAGAAAATTCTAGGGTTTAATTCCCCTTTAAATCGAAGTACAGATACTAAAAATGAACTAGTTGAAGTACAGTGAACCCCCGTTTGGGGGTGTACATTCCACAACCACCTGCAGTGGGCGAAAATCCACAATACACAGTATACCAATTAAAATACTAAAAAAACAAGTTAGCCTATCTATGCCATTTGCATTATGTTAGCATTAAGCCAGCACTTTTGTAAAATAAAAATACACGGTTTGGTTGAACATTTTGTTGTTTAATGGTGGACGACTGGTGAGCACATCTGCCTCATAGTTCTGAGGACCCGGGTTCAAATCCGGCATCGCTTGTGTGGAGTTTGCATGTTCTCCCCGTGTCTGGGTGGGTTTTGTCCGGGTATTCCGCTTTCCTCCCACATCCGAAAAACATGCATGCTAAGTTAATTGAAGACTCTAAATTGCCTGTAGGTGTGAATGGTTGTTTTATATGACCCCTGCGATTGGCTGGCGACCCGTTCAGGGTGTACCCCACCTCTCGCCCAAAAGATAGCTGGGATAGGCTCCAGCACACCCATGACCCTAGTGACGATAAGCGGTACAGAAAATGAATGAATTTCAAATTAATGCAATGAAATAATTGGGAACAGGCCTTTCTTTCTGACACATGATGATTTGCCACTGTGTCAAACCGTTACAGTATAGCGCCAACTACTGACGAGGAGGACTTAATGTAATTTTTATTTATTTATTTTCGTATAAGTAGCCGGTACCGGCGGCCTTCAAGAGTAGCCTTGAAATAAGGCCGCTATCGGTACTCGCCCAGCCCGACTTTCAACCACTGACCTTGAGGTGTCGCTTGAGGCGGCTCGGAAAGCTGAAGCGCATGTCGCAGCCGTCGTGAGCGCAAGCGTACGCGGGAGCGTGTGTGTGGCGCTCGCTCATGTGGGCCTTGAGCTGCCGGTGCTTCTTGAACGCGGCGCCGCACTCGGCCACCGTGCACATGTAGGGCATCGTCTCCGCCGCGCCTGCGTGGACGCGGTCGAAGTGCCGAGCGCGGTTGGAGTTGGTGGTGAAGGCTTCCGCGCAGCCTGCCACCGCGCACGGAAAGGGGCGGAGGCCGTTGTGGGTAAGCTGGTGGCGGCTCAGGTGGTAGGGGCTGGAGAAGGACTTCTCGCAGCCGTCTTGCGGACACGCGTGCGGCCTGACGCCGGTGTGCGAGCACAGGTGGGCGTCCAGCTTCCACTGCTTGTTGTAGGCCGCCGCGCACGCCGGAAATGAACAGATGTAGCGCTTGTGCGGCCGAGTGTCACCCTCCATCGTTAACCGGCTACGGTATACTGGAACCCGGCACTGTTTGGAGACAATTACCTCTTCTGTGGTCATCAACACGTCGTCACGCTCGACGCCATGTCTTCCCACAATCCTCTCTTATTGGGTGTTACGTCACTCACCAGAGATGTTTGGCGAAGAAGTGAGGCCATAGACGTGTTATTACTACAATTACACGTTATTTTAAGTCCGCGATCATCTTGGTAATGTTATCCATACACTATTTACTATTACAACGCCACTTGACGGCTTAAACACGCAACGCATTTATGCATTTTATGAGACGTTCGCTGTTGCGACAATGTACAGCAATTTACGGCGGCAACAATTCAAATTCCTCATCCATATTGCTACAATTGTACGTAAATGCGTGTCCATGATCATCTTGGTCGTTGTAGTCACATTGCATCATAATGTCACTCCGTGGTTTAAAAAAAACGCAAGATTTGTACTATTTTGGAGACGCTCGTAGTTACGACAGTTCACATAGTACTGCCTGTAGTTATTACTATTAAAAGATCAGTTTGACATGTGTCATAAAGGGGAAGAATAAAACTGTTTTGAGATGCTCATATTTGCGACAATGCACAATTTACGGTGGCTGCAAATCACAAAACCTTCACGTTTCTAAACGTTCAGCATTTACTTTAGTTGAATTGAACACACTAGTAATATGAAAAGTCTCTCAGTCTCCATCTCTAAAGCTGCCTCGGGTTTTTATTCGGGGACTTTGAAGGACTTCGTAGCTAAAGCTAAGTTAGCCGCGACAATCTTCGTTCAGCAAAACATCTCTGGTGACCGCCGATCGTCGTCCGTGTTTACAGCAGCATTTGTAAGTATTTCATATTAACATTTGAAGTTAAACTTTTAACCTACACATTAACGAGTCATACAAGTAGTTGTGCGGCTCGAAAAATAAGATTGGATTTGGGTTTCAATCGCGTCAGGATGTCAGTTAGCATGTTGGCTCACTTTGCTAGCTAGTTGATGTTAAATGCCAGCCAGACTCGGTGCTTAAACGTTTAATTTGTGTTACATTCTGTTTGAATAACACTCTCGTTATCACCGTAAAATACACATTTTGTCAAAATAAATAAGTCCCTTCATTTATGTCATTTCGTGTTAACCTTTGAGTTAGCGTGCTGCCAAAAGGAGAAATGCACACATTAGTTAAATATGTAGCAGCATATCATAGCAATCCCCATATATAGTGGAAAGTACGCAGTCGTCACCAAGTGATTGTATCAAACGTGTTAGACTGTCTACATAATTTGTACTAAGTTATATTTTGAGTTTGTCGTCCTAAATGGTGCACCGCAGAGCACCTTTCTAGGCACCTTGCGGTTCACTGTTAGTCACATCTTTGCTTATTTTATTTCCAAACATAGATTGACTCTGCGAGCCGTGCAGCGGTCTCATCGTCAAAATGGTGAGATGGTTGTCATGCAACATTCAAACGATGATGTTTTCCAACACAACAAACACTCTTGTGTTGTCTTGCAGGGAGAACGAAAAGGAACAAACAAGTACTATCCACCGGACTTCGATCCGGCTAAGGTGTGTCTGCTGATAATGATGATGATGGTGTTTTTTCTCCCATGTTTTTGGTGCAAGTTGGTAATTTTTTTTCCCTTTCCCATGCTCAGCACGGCTCTCTCAATGGATACCACAAAACACACGCCCTGCGGGAGCGTGCAAGGAAGCTGTCCCAGGGGATCCTCATCATCAGGTTTGTACTTAACCAGATCCTTTTTTTATATATATATATAATAAAATGATCATTATCATATGGTCACCCCAGATCATTACTACCAACTTTCCCTAAAAATAACTTTATTCTTGTCATATTCTTCCCCATTTTTCTCATAAAAATTGTATTAAATTGTGATGAAATAATTCATTGAAAGACTATGTTTTAATTTTTTTAAATTACAACTTTACTCTGTAAGATCCATCCGCTGGATCTGTTTACTCACTGGTGCTCCCTGACTCCAATGGTGACTGTCATGGGAAAAAGTGATGAATTGCTGCATCTGTGATTTGAAATCTTGGTAATGTTGTTTTTGTGTGCACAGGTTTGAAATGCCGTACAACATCTGGTGTGACGGCTGCAAGAACCACATCGGCATGGGTGCGTACAATATTGATGTCCATCCTGCTTTATCTGAACTCACTCTGTCCTCACCGTTGCTTGTTTATGTTGCTCAGGAGTCCGATACAATGCAGAGAAGAAGAAAGTGGGCAACTACTTCACCACTCCAATCTACAGGTGAGCGTAAACCAAGTGTGGTATGTGGCTTAACTGTAATCAAGATATAAAGCCCTCGCTGTTGGCAGGTTCCGGATGAAGTGCCACCTATGCGTCAACTACATCGAGATGCAGACGGACCCGGCCGCCTGCGACTATGTCATCGTCAGCGGCGCCAGCAGGAAGGAGGAGCGATGGGACATGGCCGACAACGAGCAGATACTCACCACCGGTATTTGAGTAGCACTTCCAATAATAGTTTGACGCATGTATTGAGAGCATGAGAAAGGAGTACAGGGGCGAGGAGGAAAGGAAGGAACGACAGACAGCAGAAAGATGGGATGGAAGGAATGAGCGAGGCAAGAGAGAAAACTCTTCATCCCTCCCTCCCTTTCCTCCTGCGTGTAAGGAAGAAAAAACAGAACGGTCAGAGCCAAGAAAAGAAGGTAGGAAAAAAGACATGGGAAGAAAAGACTGAAAGAAGTTAAGAGTGAAGAAAGGACAGCATATACATGAGAGAATGAGGGTGGGATGGAGTTACGGACAGGAGAAGGGGTACGTAAACGGATAGTACGGAGGATAGGAGGATTAACAAAAGTAAGATGGCAAGAAAGGAAAAGGACAGAAGAGAGATGACAAGGAAAGAGAAAAAAGGAAGGAAAGACTGAAGACAAGAAAGGAAGGAAGGAAGGAAGACAAGACTGATATGGAGGAGGGAGGCAGATGAGCAGGAAAGAAAGAAGACAGCAAGGAAGGAAGGGATGGGAGGAATGACAAAATTAGATTTGAGGGGAAGACAGAATGAGAATTAGGATGAGGAGGAGGAAGGAAGGAAATAGACATGGAAGGAAAAATTGACAAATAAGAAGAAAAAAGGAATGACAGGAGAGGAGGAAAGGAAGGAAAGACAAATAGGATGAGAAGGAAGAAAGTAATATAAGAGGACAGAACAGTTGTAAGGAAGTTCAGGGAAGGAAAGATGAGGAGGATGGAAAGAGGACACAAAACTGAGGAAGTTGGAACATCAGAAAGATGCAAATGGAGGAGGGAAGGAAGGAAAGATGAAAATAATGAACGTGAATGTCATTGCCGTGTGTCCCGCACCAGAGCGTGAAGAGAAGGAGAAGTTGGAGACGGACGCCATGTTCAAGCTGGACCACGGCGGGAAGGACAAGGAGAAGCTGAACAAGGCTTTGCCCTCACTACTGGAGCTCCAGGACCACCAGGCCGCATGGAAGGATGACTTTCAGATCAACAGTGCCCTGCGCAGGAAGTTCAGGGTAACACCGCCTGTGCCGCCTTTCTCTGGCCCTTGAAACACGGCTACTGAACTCTGACTACAGATGTCTTGACTTATGCGTGCTGGAGCCTATCCCAGCTGACTCTGTGCAAGAGGTGGGGTACACCCTGAACCGGTCGCCAGCCAATTGCAGGGCACTTATAAACAAATGAACAAGATCGTCTCGAATCACTCAAATTAATGTTTCCCTTTGAATTGAATAGAAATTCTATTAATACGTTCAAAAAAATCCACCACATTTTTTGAAAGAAAAATAGAACTGTCTTGTAAAATGTAAATATAAAACATAAGCAAAGAGAATGTAAATAATGAAACTGGTTTCAAGAAGTGTAATTAAAGGGGTGCTTTTCAAAAGCAGCTAAATAGGCAAAAATGAATCTGCACATTTACCTTTGAGCTGAGAACCTGACTCAGTTGCAGTTCTCACTTCCTAGTGATCAATTTTTGACAAACCAGGCTTAATTAACACTGCGAAGTTTGAATGGTGATGGATGCAGTTGACACGGTTCAAGTGAGTGCTGTGGGAGCACTGCAGGGAACCCTCTGCTCGTGCTTCGTCATCGCTACAGGTCGACAATTTCTCCAAGCATGGCCGCTTCCTGAAGTTGATTAATTAGCCTGTTTAATTCTTATTCCACAAATACAATATTAATGAAAGTAACATGTTTTGACTATTGCCGGCGCATGGAACCTATTCTTGCAAAAATAATTTGGGAGTTTAGTTCACTTTTAATCACTGCCAACCTTCCCAGTTAACATGGCTATTTGAATTCTGAGTCTGTCAATGGCAGTGAATGAGTTAAGCTGAAAGTTACAGACGGACACATACACACACGCACTGTTGTACATTGGTGTGTTGTACTTTTAAATGACATGTCCTCCTGAGAGAGTGCCTTGTAGCTGTCTTTCAGGAAGTGTTAGTCACACAATCAATTGCACTTTAGCTTTCGTGGGAGCCATATGGAGGACTAATTCAAGCAAAAAAACAAACAAACAAATATACCTTAAAAAAACGTGACCTATGCAGCAAATGATGTTTATTGTTAGAGAAAGCACAAGTGAGCATGCCGCATGTATTTCAGGAAACAGTTCATGAACCCAAGCAATTATTTCCCAGAAACATTTGTAAACTGATTTGTTGGTGAACTAAGGTTTTTTTTTTTTCACTTAACTGGAGCGGTGGTGTGAAGCTCACAAAAGTCATTGTCAAGGCAAAAAAACAGCTGAGCAACGGCTCCTATCTTGAAAACGTCGTACGTTGGGGTACCAATGTTATTGAAATGTCATTAGTCTGTGTCAGCCCCCCTTTTATAAATTGTAATTGCAGGACGGTTGTGTTGGATGTGTGCTTCTAAGGGGCGCGGCCTAATAAGTGACATCAAGAGCAGGAGTCAGTTAGTCCAGGTGTGAGTTGTGGCCTACAGCAGCTCCTCACAAGTGTTCTAGCAAAAATAGCAAATATCCACATAAATATCAAAAATCCGCAAGTAATTGGTAAAAGGGCGGCACGGTGGACGACTGGTTAGAGCGTCTGCCTCACAGTTCTGAGGACCGGGGTTCAATCCCCGGCCCCGCCTGTGTGGAGTTTGCATGTTCTCCCCGTGCCTGCGTGGGTTTTCTCCGGGCACTCCGGTTTCTTCCCGCATCCCAAAAATATGCATGGTCGGTTCACTGACAACTCTTAAATTGCCCGTAGGTGTGCATGTGAGCGCGAATGGTTGTTTGTTTATATGTGCCCTGCGATTGGCTGGCAACCAGTTCAGGGTGTACCCCGCCTCCTGCCTGATGATAGCTGGGATAGGCTCCAGCACGTCCGCGACCCTAGTGAGGAGAAGCGGCTCAGAAAATGGATGGATGGATGGATAATTGGTAAAAGGTTTGTAATTGCCAGCAGATGCAACAAGACTGCAGTAAAGCGCTTGTCTAAACGAATGTGTATAAATGAATGTGTACATCGGAAGCTTGGTCATAATCAAAACTTTGGCTTGCAACTCAAAGCAAAAAAATTAACCGAGTGACGGCTCATAACTGGAAAAAGCCGTAATTTGGTGTACCGCTGTGTTTTCCGCTGCAGACGGAGAAGAAGGTGATGGTGGAGAAGGAGGAGAAGGACGATGCGGTGAGGACGAGGACCAACCTTAGCATCCCGCTGCTGCCCGAGCGCGCAGAGGACAAGAGGCTGGCGGCGTTGCTCAGCTTCCAGACGCCAGACTGTGAGTTTCAAAACACACAGGAAGGTTGACATTTTGGATCCAGAGCCTCCATTTTAAACTCATTTTGTCAATTTTACCAGCGGTCCCTTAAAGCCTACAGCTAGACCGATTTAGTTTTTTTTTTATTTTTTTTTTTTTAATGTTATAGTAATGATAAACCTTCCAACAGCTGCTACTTTAACACACACGGAGGAGCAGCGCAGCAACACAAACACAGCATGAAACAATACTCACAGGCATTTATTCTCTCTTCTCTGTGGGGAAAATAAATTATTATTTCATTTCCAAACAAATTGTTAAGGCTTTTGGGGAGGCTGTAATAGATAAATTACATTTCCATTCATTTTAATGGGGAAAGATGATTTGGGATACAAGTGTTTTGAGCGTGGTCATAGAACGAATTCAACTCATATCTTGAGGTACTTTAAAAACCCATAAAAAACAATTGAGTGAAAATCCGCAATATCGCAGGGGCGCAAAAGATGTCACTGGATGTCTACGTTGATTCATTGTTTTTTTGCACTTACAAAGCACTCAAATGACTCGAACCCTGTGACCCAACAGCGTACGACGACAAGCAGCGCAGCAAACGCCAGGAGATCACCTCACGCTCGTGGTTCAACTCCACTCCAGGGGGTACCACCACCACCACCACCACCTCCGGGGGTCTGCTCCACAAGTTGGGACTGCAGGGCAAAGAGGCGGCCGTGGCCAAAGCTCTGGGCCCCTCACGGACCCCCCTAATCCGTAGGAAGTCGGACCCCCAGGAAGCGCCGTCGTCATCGTCGTCACGGGAAGTCGTTACTACTGAGCAGGACCCAAGTGCGGCAAGTTTGGGCTCCCTGGTGCCCAACTACAGCGACTCGGACTCGGACCACGGGCACTGACCGCAAGTAAACCACGCTGACTTATTGATGCCTTTCCGCCACTGTTGGAATTCCAGAGTGTTCCGTCCGGGCATTGGTGACGCCTCAGCGCAAACAGGACGTCCTGATAACTTTGACTCCCATTTATTTTTTTATTTATTTTCTCTTTTCTTTTTTCTTTTAAACTCCCAGGAAACTGAACTAAACAGCTGTTTGCTCTTTTCAAAACCAACCTACAGGAAATGACACTGAACAAATTGACTGATGTTGTGGATTTGGTGTACTTAACAGTGTCCACCAGGCCACCATGTAAAATAAATGCCAGAAAATTTTTTGACAGTTCTCAGTCTTTAGTCCAAAATGAGTTAAATAAAATGTATTTGTTTTTGTTTGACTCATTAAATTTGTAGATTTTTAATCAAATTGATCCATTAGAATATATGAGTAAACAGCAATTTTACTTATACACTTAACATTTATTATTTTATTAATTGGTTGATCATAATTCAATTCTAATGCTATATGAAAACATAAAAATGAGAATGAAGTATTTCAAAATAAACCATTTGATGCACTGGTGTAGCTCATTTCCTCCCCCAAAATTGGTTAATTTAAATATTTATATTTTTTCAACCATTCATCTAATTAAAATTAGTTAGTTTAAATATTTTTATTGTTCAATCATCTCATTTAGTAATTAGTTTTATTAGACTTATTTTAAGTAATAACATTTAAATACATTTGATATATTGTATTAGTAAATTACATAACAGGTTGTTAAATGTATCAAAAGATAAATTGAACAAAAAGCCAGCAGAATAAGTTTTTGCCAATTTTTTTAAAACTCCCAAAACTTGTTCTTTTTCTTTAAGTTTGTTTGATTACATATGTAGGAGACACAAAGCATAACAGAGGGGCTAATATACATACACATACAAAAGTAAAATAGAAACTATACAATATAAAATACAGTAAATACCATAGTTTCACTTTGGGAAAAAAACTAAATTGTAATTTAAATGAAAAGGTTTCAACTTCTTAACTTATTGCCAAGTTACATGCATGGACAAATATATTTATTACTTTTGGTTCCGTCCAATCATGATGTACTTTTAGATTATTTAAAAAGGAATACCTGCAATCATGAATGCGTCATCTCCAGTTTGTGCAAACATCTAAAGTCACAGTTGTGTCGTTCTGGACATTCTGCGGTTGAGTCACATTGTGTGTTCCACCTCCGATTTGTTTGCATTTCCAAACAGAAATTTGTGAAAACCTTTACTGACTCAAATGACTTTTCAGAGTACAAATACACTGAAAACATACAAACCTGACCCCAAAATAGATAGCTTCTTGTCCCCCTCAGTGCTTCAACCTTACACAGTATTACAAATAAAATCCTCTTCTCAAATTTCTGACCCTTATAATACCCCACCTTCAATAAATCTCCCCAAAAAATTCCTCAGGTAAAAGCTCCACCCTTTCACAAACATACAAATAAAGTACTCCTGTCAAATTGCTGGCTCTTCAAATAAATAAACATCTCATCCCAAATAAATGTCGCCATCTTTACCCCCAGGGGAAAAAAAGCTCCAATAGATGTCTCCTTAAAATAAATGCCTCACCACTAAATATTCACTTTGTTTCTCACCTGTCGGGCAACAATCTTACACTAAAATACAATAAAAGCCTCTTCTCAAGTAGACTCCTCCCTCCAATAAATTCCTCGATCCAAATCGATGCCTCCATTTTCCCCGTAGGAAAACAATAAAAAATAACTTCTGAAATAATAATAGTAAACGACAGCCCAGCTTCTGTTTTTGGAATGAGTGTTAGCAAAATCATCCTCTGATACTCACTGAACTGAGGTCTCATGCAAAAAACAACAACAAACAAGAGTACTAGCTCCCTGCTGGGATCAAAGTCCACCATTTTGTTGACCAAACTTGCCCCAGTTCCCGCCTCTTGTGCGGTCATTGGGGTGGGGTGGGGTGAGGTGAGGGGTTGGGGGGGTGGTGTCCTGGTTCCCTTTAGTACCCGGGAGCTCGACCTGGGGGGGCCACAGTCCACTCAAGTCGCCATGGCTGGACGGACGCTGCAGCGTTGGACGATACTTTTGTGTCTCCTGTGTGCCGTCGATGCGCGGATCCGCTTCAGCAGGTGAGCTAACACTCTTAACGCTAATGCCAGTGGTAAGCGGTCAAGGCCTCCTCAGAAACACTAACCTACATTTACAACCCAAACTGCATTAATTTATTCCCAACCATCTATTCTATCATTGCACAGTATTTGTCTTGGCTGTGTCGTTTCAAGTACGCAGATGTGGTTATCAGATTTCAACCTCTTATCGATCTTTGCCATGTCAAACTAATCCTTTCAAGTTCTTCAGAATCAGTAGTGCTGACCCATGTAACGTCGCCTTTCATGTAAAAGTAGCTATGGGAATGTTTCTGTAAAACAGGGTTGGGCAAACATCTGTGCTCAAGGTATTATTGGTAATGTATTATTTAAAATAAATTAACAATTTTTTAAATTTTATTTTAGCACAAAACCAAGCTTCTGCTCGAAAGCAAAAAGAACACCATGAAAAGCCTTCTAGAGCACCTGAAATTTATTTGGGGTTAATCAGAGGCACTTTGTAGTAGGTGTGTGCTGACTTCCATTTAACACGAGATTGAATGTGATTGGTTAATTCAGATATCAGAGGGTGTGCACACTAGTGCAATCACATTTTCTCAGTTATTTTGACTTCTTGAATTTCTTTTTAAGTTATTTATTTTGGGCTTACTTTTTTTATATCACAAAAACCTGGCATTTGAACAGGGGTGTGTAGACTTTTTCTATCCACTGTATATGTAAAATGGATTATTTTACTTATAACTTACTTATTTTATTTCAATGACTCAATTAACCAACTGCAACTAATTGAACATTTTAAACTTGAATGTGTGAAGTTGTTTTGCATTTCTTTATTTTGTTATTTACAAGCACAAAAGTAACCCTTTTGATAAACAAAACATTTATGTAAAATTTATTTTACTAACATTTTGATTTTATTATTTACAAAGAAGAAACTATTTATTGAGATTCATGTATAAACCAAATTTTCATAAATCAATTTTAAGGAAAAATAAAAAGCTAACTGAATGCAAATATGTAACGGTATTCTTCATAATGTAAACGCTTGGCGTGCCGGTTTATTAAAAAAAAAAAAAATAAATCTGATTTCAAATTCATCCACACAGAGCCAGAGCACTAGCCCTTGATGACATCAGCATTTTTCTTTCCTCTGGTTGGTCAGAGCCAAACTGTCCAACTAGCAAAATTAGTCTAGGCGATCTGCAAATATGAATGCGTTTAATAGTAATGTATTTATTTATGTATTTTTTTCAAATGGATGTTTTTGTCATGTTATCAGATTAATATTGATTATGAAATCATTGCCAAATGATGCATGTGGCACAGTTGTGTGCTGTGATACACATTTTTATATCGTATTTTATGTTTGTGGAGGCCTAGGTACCAAATGCACCAACTACCACTGGCTAAATTTCTAGTAAAGATTCACCTACTAATCTGCCTATGCCCTCTTTGCAGAAAAAAAATCTTCAGGTAAGTTTTGATGGCGCAAGTAGGTGGCAGCGATGTTGGGATTTTAAATTGTAAGCTTTCTATCCAGAGACATGGACCTGGGAAATTTCTTCCAACGTCTCAGGTAAGTGACCACAGTCCTTCATTTACTTAAATATTTGGCCCTCAACAGCAACCTGAGCCTCCAACTTGAAGGTTCCTTTCATGCGTCCTGCAAAGAGCAAAGGCTATGCCAAATCAGATGCTCCTTCAGAGAATGCATTTGAAGGTCAACGATATCGTGACGCCGAACAAAGACTGTTGCACTAAATCAAGACTTTTAAAATGCGTCCTGTAGAGACCACATTTGAAGGTCGGTAAAGCCATAACTCAGCCGTCCTAATTTGTTGTGCTGTCCGAATTTGACGGCTCCTTCAAATGCAGCCTTCTGAGGACACATTTCAGGCTTGATGATGTCATAACGCCGCATGAAGGCTGTCCCAAATCACAGACTCCATCAAATGTTGCCTCTGAAGGAGTTTGATTCGGCCAGCCCTCAGCGGCCGCAATTGAAAGTCGATGATGTAATAATGCCACGCGTAGGCTGACCTGGATCAATCTTTTAGTACTGCCTCTGAAGGACACATTTGAACGTTGACTGACTTTTGAAGGATATGTCAAATGTTGCCTCTCAATGATGCATTTGAAGGCTAACGAGTCACAACGCCGCATGAAGGCCATGTCGAATGCCCACCAAATGATCTCATCAAAACTTCCTTCAAATGCAGCTTTCAGTAGCCACATTTGAAGGTGATGACATCATAACATCAATACATCCATTTTTATTGAGAAGTGTGGATTGTTTTGGGGTTTTTTTTTTTTTTTTTTGGTAACGCTAACAATGTAGCTTTGTCTTTACAGGTTTCACAAGCAGTCACCACAAATTGATGTTCCAAGGTATTTTATTCTTCGCTACTCTCAAAATCCTTCAAAACAGAACCAAATGTGAATGTGGTGGCGAGCCAGCAGCTGAAGCTCCGAGTCGTTAGCATACACAGCAGGGGTGGCTACATCATTCAGTCATAGATGAAGTTGAAAGACAAAAAGTGAAATGTCCATTTTAGGAATAAAAAAGTAGTCATTTTTAAATATTATTTATTGTTAATTTAATTAATCAACGATTTAATCAAATTCATTAAAAGGTGTAATGTACGTCTAGTATATGTATTTTTTAAATTTCATTGTTTTTCATTTTATGTAAAATAAATACATTCATACATTATCAAAATAAATAAAAAATGTTCATTGTATAAAAAATGTATATTGTAAAATTATTTTTTTCCTATTTTTATTTTATTGTTTACAATAAACAAATGAAAACATTTAGTCAAATGAATTCAAAACATGTTAAACATATGTAAAATTGTTTATTTTGCTAGTATTATTTATTTTATGATTTAGAATAACTCAGTTAACCATCCATCCATCCATCCATTTTCTGATTAAATAATATATATCATTTTACTAATGTTTTTTTATTTAATAATTTGTACTAAATCAACTAAATGATTATTTCATGAGATTTTATTATTTTATTTGATCATTTTAATTAACAAATTTCAAGGAAAAAACAACAACAACAACAAAAACAATACAGGACTCTTGATAACATAAATGCTTGGTGGGCCACATTTTGCCTCACCCCAGCACTCCCCCCATTTTACAACTTAGGGCAACAACGAACTTCAGGTTCACCCTGGTGGCCCCAGACCTGCTGCGGGCCGACAGCCCGGAGAACATCTACCTGCAGGCGGAAGGCATCATCAGCCCCATTGACGTGGCCATCACCGTGGCCGACTTCACCAAGACCACCACGCTCTTCACAGACGGGGTCACGCTGGACCAGAGCAACAGCTTCCACACCCTTAAGTCTGTCCAGGTGAAGGCACGCTTCCGCCTTGGGGGTCCTGAAATGAGATCCAAGTCTGAATGTGAATGTAGCCTATGAAGGATGCATTTGAAGAAAGATGACGTAATAATGCAGCTCTCAGGTCTCAAATCGAAGGCTTTTTTAAAATGCATCCTTTATCGATGGCATTTGAAAGTAGATAATGTCAAAAAGCAGCATGAACTTCGTCCCAAATTGAAGCCTCCTCCAAATGCAGTTGCTTAAAGGTGCATATCAAGGTTGAAGATGTCATAATGCTGAGCGAAGCCTGTCCCAAATCGAAGACGCCTTTAAATGCATCCTTCAAAACAAGGCCAATGCCTGCCAAAAAGTTGTCATGGAGCCCTTTGAGACTTTTATAATTAAGCTTGACTTATTGTCCCAAATCAAAGGCTCCTTCAAATGTGTCCTGAAGAGACAGCATGACATCATAACCCTGCCAGAAGGCTATCCTAAATCTCAAGACTTCTTCAAGGATGCATTTGAAGGTTGATGATGTCATAATGCTAAGGTAAATCGAAGGTTCCTTCAACTGGGACCTCAGAAGTACACACTTGAAGGACAATGACACAAAGCATAGTGGTAGCCCCAAATCTAAGCGTCCTTCCAATATTTCCTTTTATGAATGCATTTGAAGGACCATGACATCATAATGACTCAAAAAAGCAGTCCTAAATCGAAGACTCCATCAAATGCGGCCTTGAGATTTCATAATACAGTTTGAATACTATCTATCTCAAATTGAAGTCTCCTTCAAATGCATTTCTGGGACATCACCAAATCCAGAGTTACCTCCCTGGAAATGCTTTGCCAGGCCTTCACTTGCTGCTTGTTCGTGGGTCTTTCTGCCTGAATTATTTTTCATCCCTAAGTGAAAAGCATGCTCTGCTGACCTGACTTGGCCTTTGAAGAATATTCACTTTATTTGCCTTTAAAAATGTCTTGAATGGTTTTCACTGTGATACTTATGGTTTTCCTTCAGATTCCCTCCGGTCCGTTGAATCGTGATGAGACAAAGAACAAGTATGTGATATTGAAGGTGAAATTTGGTGATTACCATGTGGAGGAGAGGACCATCATGGTGTCCTTCCACTCCGGATACATCTTCATCCAGACGGACAAGCCCATCTACAACCCCGGAGATGAGGGTAAGGCCTTTCTTAAAATACATCAAAATATTGGACACCTTCAAAGTTGGAAACTTGATTTTTCTTCCTCCTCAGTGCGCTTACGAGCGTTTGTGTCATCCCTGGCCTTCAAGGCTTTAGACAGCTCTCTGACCGTAGACATACAGGTCAGGAAAAAATTACTATCGTTGGTTAACTTATTTTTTTCATGTAATTTGTTTAATATGTATGCTTGTGTGTGACAGAATCCAGAAGGAGTGGTGGTCAAGCAGGTCTTGAGGTCCAAGGCTTCTTCCGGCATCTTTTCAGACTCTTTTTACCTCACAGAAATGGCTAAGTAAGTAGTTTGATGTGATTTGAAATTGCTTGAAGACCAAGTCAAAAACAAGACTTTGAGGAGTTGATACCAGGTTAAGACAGAGATTTTGATAGTTAAGTCAAAAATATGAGAAATTGAGACCAAGACTTTGAAGAGCCAAGACCAGGTCAAGACCAAGACTACGAGGAGTTAAGACCAAGTCACAACAAAGACTTTGTACAGTCCAGATCAAGTCAAAATCAAGACTACAAGGAGTAAAGACCAAGACCAAGTCTTTTAGGGCTTGAGGCTAAGTCAAGAAAAAAACTTGGAAAGGTTGAGACCAGGTCAAGACCAAGACTTTGAGGAGTTCAAACCAAAACGTAGAGAAGTTGAGATCAGGTAAAAAAAAAAACTAAAAGACTGATGACTTGAGACTAAGTCAAGACCAAAGCCTAGATTGGTAGAGACCATGTCAAGAATGATACTTTGAGTATTTGAGAGGTCAGGAACAAGACTTTGAAGAATTGAGGTTAAGTCAAGACCAAAACTTACAGGGGTTCAAACAAAGTCAATCCATTGAGATCAGGTCAAGAGTAAGAATTTGAAGAGAAAACCTTGAGGTGATCAGATCAAAAACTTGATCTTAAGGAGTTCAGACCAAGAGATTTTGGGCTTGAGACAAGTAAAGACCAACATTTTGAAAGGTTGAGATCAGGTCAAGAGCAAAACTTAAGGAGTTGAGCCCAAGACTTTAAAGGGTCGAGACCAACTCAAGATAAAACTTTGAGTGTAACGTGAAGCAACTGAAATGCAAATAATGACTTTAAATGTGTTTGTACGATTTTTACCAGTGAAGGCATGTGGAAGGTGATTGCCAAGTTTGACCACTGGAAGCAGAACACCTTCACCTCACACTTTGAGGTGAAGAAATACGGTACGCACGCATCCATAATTATCCACCTTTTCTCCCATGTTTTCATGTGAGCGTGACTTTATAGAAAGGCAATGATTTTGAGGTGCGTTTATCTTTCAGTGCTGCCCGCCTTCAACGTGACCTTGACACCAAAGAAGTCCTTTCTGAGCTTCGATGATAATGAACTGGAAGTAGAGATCTGGGCCAGGTAGACGCACAAATGCGACTTTGTCCATTTACGGCAAGAAATATAGGAATTACAGTGTTTTCCCGCCATACTGTTGTTCATCATCCTAAATAAATTGGAATGGCAATTTCATTGAAGGAGATTAAAAAAAAAAAACTGGGGGCATATCAGGCTGTGCAAGCCCAAACAGAAGAACTTTTTGTCATCGTTTTTAGTTCAGGTCAGTGGTAGTCACTTGCATTCCGCCACCCAGAACTACCCTGGCCCCATCCATCCATCCATTTACTGAGCTGCTTATCCTCACAAGGGTCGCGGGAGTGCTGGAGCCTATCCCAGCTATTGTCTGGCAGGAGGCGGGGTATACCCTGAACCGGTTGCCAGCCAATCGCAGGGCACACATAAACAAACAACCATACGCACTCACATTCACACCTATGGGCAATGTAGAGTCTTCAATTAACCTACCATGCATGTTTTTGGGATGTGGGAGGAAACCGGAGTGCCCGGAGAAAACCCATGCAGGCATGGGGAGAACATGCAAACTCCACACAGGCGGGGCCGGGGATTGAACCCCAGTCCTCAGAACTGTGAGGCAGATGCTTTAACTAGTCGTCCACCCTGGCCCCAATTGTTTACAAATATGATTTATTTTTTTTGTTTTTTTATAGAAAACATTTTTTGTGTTTCTATATTGTGGATTTTCACCTATTGCGATGAGTCTGGAATGTATCCCATAAAATAAACAGGGGCTTATTGTAAAGCAAATTTAAAATATGATGGTTTTGTGTTCAGGTACCTGTACGGGGAGCCGGTTCAGGGGACGGCCTACGTGTCATTTGGGGTAAATGTCAACAAAGAGATGAGAAGGTTGCCTTCAGTGAAACAGGTCTCAAATGTGAGTCACTCCAAAAGGAAAGTCCATTAAGAGGAGGCAAAAGAAAACTTCAGCTTCTCATTTTGGATTGTGTTGATTTTAGCTTGAGGGTGGAGTTGTCAAGTTGAGTGTGGACGAACTGAAAGCAGCATACCCCAATGTCAGGACTTTGGTGGGAAACTCGGTCTATGTCAAAGCTTCTGTCCTTACCAAGACAGGTAAGGGCGTCACCGTAGCGATGGTTCCTGAAAGTTGTCTTGAAATCAAGACTGTATAAACCAAGATCAAGTCAAAGCCAAGATTTTCAGTGTTGAGACCAAATCAAGACCAAGGTTTTGAGGCGTTAAAACCAGGTTAAGACCACAACTTTGAGGAGATGTGCACAAACAATTAAACGAGTTCACATCAAGACTTTGAGTAATGCAGCCCTATGGGGGGAACAAGCCAGTGCAAACTGTAGGCCGGTCCCAAGCCCGGATAAATTCAGAGGTGTTGTGTCAGGAAGGGCATCCGGCTTAAAACTTTCCCAAACAAATATGTGCGTTCATCCAAAGAATTCCATACTGAATCGGTCGTGGCCCGGGATAACAACGCGCCGGTGGAAATTCAGCTACTGTGGGTCGAAGTCGAAGAAGAAGAAGAAGAGGTGGAAAGCGGGTTCTTCGGTAGAAAGAGAAGAGGAAAGCACAGAGCCGAGAACTGAATGTGGGGACTTTGAATGTTGGGACCATGACAGGAAAATCTCGGGAGTTGGTTGACACGATTAGGAGAAAGGTTGATATATTGTGTGTCCAGGAGACCAGGTGGAAAGGCATTAAGGCTAGAAGTTTATGGGCAAGGTTTAAATTATTTTACCATGGTGTAGATGGGAAGAGAAATGGATTCGGGTTATTTTAAAAGAAGAGTTGGCTAAGAATGTCTTTGAGGTGAAAAGAGTATCAGATCGAGTGATGAGGCTGAAACTTGAAATTGAGGCTATGTATAATGTGATTAGTGGCTATGCCCCACAAGCAGGATGTGACCTAGAGGTGAAAGAGAAATTCTGGGAGGAGCTAGACAACGTAGTTCTGAGCATCCCAGACAGAGAGAGAGTCGTGATTGGTGCAGATTGTAATGGACATATTGGTGAAGGAAATAGGGTTGATGAAGAAGTGATGGGTAAGTACGGCATCCAGGAAAGGAACTTGGAGGGACAGATGGTGGTAGACTTTGCAAAATGGATGCAAATGGCTGTAGTGAACACTTTTTCCAGAAGAGGCAGGAACAAGAGAAGAGGAAGGGTGACCTACAAGAGCGGAGGTAGAAGCACGCAGGTGGATTACATCTTGTGCAGACGATGTAATCTGAAGGAGGTTACAGACTGTAAGGTAGTGGTAGGGGTGAGTGCGGCTAGACAGCATCGGATGGTGGTGTGTAAGATGACTCTGGTGGTGGGGAGGAAGATTAGGAAGACAAAATGCAGAGCAGAGAGCCATGTGGTGGAAGCGGAGACAGGACGAGTGTTGTGCAACTTTTCGGGAAGAGGTGAGACAGGCTCTCGGTAGACAGGAGGAGCTTCCAGAAGACTGGACCACTGCAGCCAAGGTGATCAGAGAGGCAGGCAGGAGAGTACTTGGTGTATCTTCTGGCATAAAGGAGAGAAGGAGACTTGGTGGTGGAACCTCACAGTACAGGAAATCATACAAGGAAAAAGGTTAGCTAAGAAGAAGTGGGACACAGAGAGGACCGAGGAGAGGCGAAAGGAATACATTGAGAAGCGACACAGGGCAAAGGTAGAGGTGGCAAAGGCCAAACAAGTGGCATATGATGACATGTATGCCAGGTTGGACACTAAAGAAGGAGAAAAGGATCTATACAGGTTGGCCAGACAGAGGGATAGAGATGTGAAGGATGTGCAGCAGGTTAGGGTGATTAAGGATAGAGATGGAAATATGTTGACTGGTACCAGTACTGTGCTAGATAGATGGAAAGAATACTTTGAGGAGTTGATGAATGAGGAAAATGAGAGAGAAGGGAGAGTAGAAGAGGCAAGTATGGTGGACCAGGCAGTGGCAATGATTAGTAAGGGGGAAGTTAGAAAGGCATTAAAGAGGATGAAAAATGGAAAGGCAGTTGGTCCTGATGACATTCCTCTGGAGGTATGGAAGCATGTAGGAGAGGTGGCTGTGGAGGTTTTGACCAGCTTGTTCAATAGAATTCTAGTGTGTAGACAGAGTACCCAGAGAGGAAATGTGGTACTGCATGTGGAAGTCTGGAGTGGCAGAGAAGTATGTTAGAATAATACAGGACATGTACGAGTGCAGCAGAACAGTGGTGAGGTGTGCTGTAGGTGTGACAGGCAAATTTAAGGTGGAGGTGGGACTGCATCAGGGATCAGCCCTGAGCCCCTTCCTGTTTGCAGTGGTGATGGATAGGCTGACAGATGAGGTTAGCCTGGAATCCCCGTGGACCATGATGTTTGCAGATGACATTGTGATCTGCAGTGAAAGCAGGGAGCAGCTGGAGGAACAGTTAGAAAGATGGAAGCATGCACTGGAAAGCAGAGGAATGAAAATTATCTGTAGTAAAACAGAATATATGTGCATGAATGAGAGAGGTGGTGGGGGAAGAGTGAGACTACAGGGAGAAGAGAGAGCAAGGGTGGAGGACTTTAGATACTTGGGGTCAACCGTCCAGAGCAATGGTGAGTGTGGTCAGGAAGTGAAGAAACGGGCCCAAGCAGGTTGGAACGGGTGGAGGAAGGTGTCAGGTGTGTTATGTGACAGAAGAGTCTCTGCTCGGATGAAGGGCAAAGCTCATAAAACAGTGGTGAGGCCAGCCATGATGTACAGATTAGAGACAGTGGCACTGAAGAGACAACAGGAAGCAGAGCTGGAGGTGGTGGAAATGAAGATCTTGAGGTTCGCTTTTGGAATGACCAGGTTGGATAAAATTAGAAATGAGCTCATCAGAGGGACAGCCAAGGTTCGATGTTTTGGAGACAAAGTTAGAGAGAGCAGACTTCGATGGTTTGGACACATCCAGTGGAGAAATAGTGAGTATATTGGTTGAAGGATGATGAGGATGGAGCTGCCAGGCAAGAGAGCTACAGGAAGACCAAACAGAAGGTTGATGGATGTCGTGAGGGAAGACATGAGGGCAGTTGGTGTTCGAGAGGAAGGTGCAGGAGATAGGCTTACATGGAAAAGGATGACGCGCTGTGGTGACCCCTAATGGGATAAGCCAAAAGGAAAAGAAGAAGATCAAGACTTTGAGGAGTTGGAAAAAAAAAGACAAACACTTTGAGAAATTGAGACTAGATCAAGACTTAAGCCTTTGAAGGGTAGAGACCCACTAAAGACCAGGACTTTGCCAAGTTGAGACGAAGTCAAGCCCAGGACTTTGAGGAAGGATTTGATACAAAGTTAAGGTCAAGACTTTGTGAAGTTAAGACCAGTTCAAGGCCAAGTCTTTGAGGAGTACGGATGACTTCAAGACCAAAATTTTGATGGGAGATCAAGTCTAGACTTTTTCTGTGGTTGTGAAGTCATTTTAATTTATTAACTTTATTTTTCCACTTGTGAAGGAGGTGACCTGGTGGAAGCAGAGAAGACCGGCATCAAGATTGTGGACTCGCCCTATGTCCTGTCATTTAAAGACACAGTCAAGTACTTCAAACCCGGACAACCCTTTGACTTTACTGTAAGTTTGTCATCATGTTCATCTGTTGAGTACCTTCAGATTCACAAGAAAATGTTCTTTGTGTTGTCCTCAGATTCAAGTGAGCCACCACGATGGTTCCCCAGCTCGGAACATCCCGGTGAAGGTGAACCTCCTGCAGGATCCTGTGATGGTCGGCTTGGGCACAGCCAGGGTCACAGCGAACATGCCCAAAAGTGATAACCAAGCCCTTGTCGTAAGAAAAACACCAATACCAAGACGTTGGGGAGTTGAAACCAGACCAACACCAAGTTAAGACCAAGACTGTAATTAGTTGAGACAAAGACCAAGTCATGACCAAGACTTCAAGGAGCTGAGACCAAGCAAGACCAAGAGGTGGAGGAGTTCACATTAAGAATTTGAGGATTTCAAAACAAGTCAAGAACAAGACTTGAGAGTTGAAACCAATACATAGTCTAGACCAAGACGAGTTTAAAAGCAAGTCTTTGAGGAAGTTGAGAACAAGTCATTACCAAGACTTTGAGGGGTTGGAACCAAGTCAAGACCAAGACTTTTAGGAAGTTGAGACCAACACTTTGATGTGTTGAGAATAAGTCTTAACACCTGAGTAAATTGAGGTCAAGTCCAAGATCTTGTCAAGACCAAGGCATTATGAAGATGAGATTGAGTCAAGACTAAAACTAAGGAAGTTGAGATCAAGACTTTGACCATTTGAGATCAGGTCAGAGACTTCCACAAATTGAGACTACGCCACAGTCAGGATTAAGATTTTGAGGTGTCAAGACCAGGGTCAGGAGTTTGACAAGATGAGACATGACTCTGAATAGTATAGATAAAGTCAAGACCAAGACTCTAAGGATTTAATGCCAAGACCTAGACTTTGATGAGCCAAGACCAAGACTTGGAGGAAGCTGAAACAAGGCCTATCGTTGAGACCTAGTCAAGACCAAGTCTTCAAAGACTTAAGGCCAAGTGAAGATCAAGTTTTTTAGGAGTTGAGACCATGTCAGGACCATGAACGAGCAATGACCAAGACTTTAAAGAGTCCCAAGACCGAAAACAAGGCTTTGAGAAGTTGTTGTGTTTGTGTTTCCAGGTCGAGACACAACAGGCGGGCCTCAGACCGGACCAGCAGGCCAAAAACCAAATGTTCCTGTTTCCGTACCTCAGCTTCTCCAGACAAAGTCCCAACTACCTCTACATCTCCACCAGCACCAACACAGCGTCTCCAGGAGACACGCTGGCCCTTAAACTCAACATAGCCACCGCAGACCAGAACATCAGACAACACATCACACACGTCACCTACCTGGTCTGGACCAGTCCAAATCAAATCACATCAAAAATTCTCAGAATATTGCAACTTTATTTTTTTTAATAATACTATATCTTATAATATTGTAACTTTATTCCTGTCATATAATGACTTTATAATATAATAGCTTTGTTATGAGTATTATGACTTTATTTGTGTTTGTAATATTGTGTCTTTTCCCCCCTCACAATATTCTAAGTTTATTCTTTAGTGTTATGAATTTATTCTAGTAATATTATTTTTATATTATTGTAATATTTGTTTTTCCTATTCCGACTATATTTTTGTAATATTTGACTTTTCACATAATATTTCAACTTTATTTTCACCATGTTACAACATCATTCTAGCAATATTCAGACTTTTTTTTTCTTGTAATTTCTTTTCTCCCCACCTAGTTTTTGTTTTGACGTGGTTTCTATCTTGTTCCTGGCCAGGTGGTCAACAAGGGCCAGATCGTAGAAGCTCGGCGATTGGACGTGAGCGGTCAGGTGGTGACCAGCGTGAGTCTGACGGTCACTCCCGACTTTATGCCGTCCTTCCGTTTCGTAGCCTTCTACAGTCTCCCCGCAGAGGAGGTGGTGGCTGATTCCATTTGGGTGGATGTGGCGCCTTCCTGCGTTGGAGATGTGAGTCACCTCGAGCTCCATTTTAACACTAACTTGAGTAAAATTATCACTTGCTTTCTCCTAATATTTCAACTTAAGTTTTGTAAAAAATATGGCTTTGAAATTTATACTTCTTTTCGTAGTGTTGTAATTTACACACATCTATATCTATATACATCATACCACAACTTTTTTCTTGTAATTTTGTGAAATTATTCTGGTGATTTTCAGACTTTTTGCACTTTATAGCGACAGTACGTGCATAACGTATGTGTGTGTGCGTGCGTGCGTGTGCCAGCTGAGCGTGGGCCCAGTAGACGGCGTGCAGCGAGACTACACGCCGGGCAAGAGCTTCCACTTCCGAGTCCGAGGCGACCCGGGGGCCAGTGTCAGCCTGGTGGCCGTGGACAACTCCGTCTATCTGCTCAAGAAGGACAGACTCACGCAGAGGAAGGTCAGACACACATTTGTGGATTTCTGGATTCATGCGCGTGTCGGTTGTCAGTCTTCCAGGTCATTGTCATCCCCAAAAGTTGAATGGAGGCCTTTTTACACTCTGAAAGTTCTAATTTTACGAGAATGAAGATGTGATGAGAAAAGAGTTGTAGAAGTACAAAAAGAAGTCATCATTTCCTGAGAATTAAAGTTGGAATATTATGACAGTGAATATGCAATGTTATGAGAGAAAAAGTAATAATATTACAAAAATAAAGTTACAATACAATGTGAGAAAAGTCATGATATTAGGAGATAAAAGTTGTGATTTATGATAAATGTCAAATGTTACAAGAATAAAGCCGTATTACAAGATTCAAGTTGCAAATTATGAGGAAAAAATAGAATTTCATGTGTATAAAGTCAATATTATAAGTTCTAATACGTGAATGTTTTTATGAGAATAGTGATGAAAAAATTATATTTATTTTATATTACTTGAATGAAGTTGTAATATTATGAAAATAAAGTTGCAATGTTATGACAATAATTTTCCATCGATTTCAATTTTCTGTACCGCTCACTCGGGTCGCGGTCGAGCCGGAGCCTATCCCAGCAACCTTCGGCCGAGAAGGCGGGGTACACCCTGAACTGGTCGCCAGCCAATCGCAGGGTTCATATAGGCAAACAACCATTTGCACTCACATTCACACCTACGGGAAATTTAGAGTCTAAACTATTTTTCCCTCATAAAATTGCAAATTTATTCTCGTAATGCTCTCATTTTTGTCTTGTAATATCAAAACTTTATTAACTTATTACTATTTTATTGTCAAAATATTGCAACTTTAATGTCATAAAATATAAATTCTTTCTCTCAATAGTTTGTTGACATAAATTTTCTGGTAAATTGCATTTTTTTTCTCTTGTAGTATTTCAACTTATAACTTGAAATATGACAGCTGCTTTTCTCACAATATTACCATTTTGTTCTGGTAATATTGGAAATTGACTACCATGCAATTAATTTTTTTTCTTCTATGACTTTTTCTTAATATGACTTCTTGTGAATATTACAATACTATTTTGTAATATTAAGCAACTTCATTTCCGTAAAATCCCATTTTTCATGTACGTTTAGAATAATGTATTCTCATAAAATTACAACTTTTGTCTGATAATATTTTGTCTCCATGTTTGTAGATTATGACTTTTTCCACGTGTTACAAATTTTTTTTTGTCATAAATTGCGATTACCCCCCTTTACATATGACAATTTTTGTTTTCTGATAAAATTACGATTTGCAGTCGCCTTCATTAAACTTTTGCGGCTTGATATAGACAAGAGTATTTCTTTTCCACATTGGTGTTGTTCCCCTCAGATGTGGGAGACAGTGGAGCAAGGGGATCTGGGCTGCACCCACGGGGGAGGCATCAATGCCAAGAGCCTCTTTCAGGACGCCGGCCTGCTCTACGCTTCCAGCGCCGGATTCAGAACCGACACCAGGAAAGGTAAGGGGTCGTAATAATAATAATAACAACAATAATGATCATGATAATAATGGCCACGCCTCACTTCAGCCCTGCAGTGTCCAGTCAGCAACAGAAGGAGGCGCTCTGCTGAACTCTTACAACGAAAAGCTCAGCTGGGTGAGTTTTTCTTTTTTTTTTTCCTCTCAGAATATCAGAACTTCTCATAACTTCTCTTAATATTGGGACTTGTTTCTTGTCAATATCAGCACTTAAATTTTCAAAATATTACAAATTTACTCTTAAAACATTGCAACCTTTTTTCCCCTCACAATATTCTGACTGTATTATTGCACAACACTGCCTATGAAGTTTGTGTATCATTAATATGTTGTGTGTTGTGTCTCAGAGAGTCACTACAAGGAGAAGCTGGAGCACCGCTGTTGCAAAGACGGTCTTCGGGCCGTGCGCATGCCGTACTCGTGCACTCGGCGCTCGCTCTACATCACCGAGGGCTGGGAGTGCATCCGGGCATTCCGCTACTGTTGCGCCACCTACAGAGATGAACTTCTGAACACAGAGATGCCCACCACCACTCCGCTGCCCACCACCACCTCCGAACCCTTACGTGTCCCCACACGGTTTCACCTTAGCAGAGAAATGTTTAGTAAGCGTGATTCTACAAGTGCAAATTGTCTCGTGATGATGTCATCGGTCACCACAGTGTACAGCCATTAGTTTAGTAGGCTTTTTAGTATCATTAGAATTTGAGGAGTCTCTCTCTCTGAAAAGTGCTATAAATCCATCCACTTTGTATTCCACTTGTCCTCATTAGGGTCAAGGGTGTGCTGCTGGAGCCTATCACAGCCCACTTCGAGCGAGTGGCGGGTTGTGCCCTGGACCAATCGCCGCCACATATAGACAACATAGACAAACAAGCGTTTAGTCATCCCCCCCCCACTCAAACATCTTTATTCAGAATATTGTCAAACAGCCACTTATGCATTTGAACACAAATGTCCAATATTCCACGCAACCACAAAAACATGGGGCACAAATTCACCAGATTAGACAGTTGATTTAGTCCAGAAGGACTGTCGAGGCCCATTCAGAGTAAGATTGTGGCAGCAGGCTTTCAAAAAGCATTTAGCTCTTGCCCCCCAGATAGTGCTTGTCAAACAGGTACTCTGCCATCTTGTTGTTTTGGGCATCCATGCGGCTCCGGTTGCTGATGTAGTCGCCCAACTTCTTAATGGCCTCCACTTGCTCGTTCAGGTAATGGCTTTCCAGGAAGTCGCACAGATGAGGGTCCACGTGGTCAGAGGCCAGTTTGTGCAGTTCCAGCAGAGCCTGGTTGTCATTTTTCTCCAACTGCAAGGCACACTGCATCGTTCGAGCCCACTCCCCCACTCATCACGCTCTGGTTTCTTGACATCCTGGAGGAAGACCTCGTTTGTTCTGGAAGGACAGCAGCTTGTCGGCGTGCTCCCTCTCTTCCTCACTGTTCTCCTTGAAGAAATGGGAAAATCCTGGGAGGGCTAGATCATCTCGGTCAAAGTAAAAGGCCATTGAAGTGTAGGAGGCGAACAGCTCCATGTTGACCATTCGGTTAATGGCGGCCTCGCATTCGCGGTCGTAGTTCTGACGCGCTTGAGACTCCATTTTAGCTGGCGTGTTTTGTCTTTTCTTACAAAAGAAAGTACGAAAAAAAAGGTACTTGGTCGTCTAACTAGTATGGAACAGCTATAAAGTATAAAAAAAAAAAAAAAAAAAAAAAAAAAAAAAGGACAAAAGACATTCCGTTCAATCACTGTTGAAGCAAGAACATCCAGACGTCTTCCACTGTCTATTCACTCTCAAATTTACACCTAAGGACAATTTAGAGTCTTCAATTAACCTAACATGTATGTTTCTGGAATGTGGGAGGAAACCGGAGTACCCGGGAAAAGTAAAACACGCAAGCACGAGGAAAAAATGCAAACTTCACACAGAAAGCTGCAGCCTGGATACAAACGACCTTTGAACTCTGAGGCGGTTTATATATATATATATATATATATATATAAACTTTACTAACTTACTTCATTACCTATTTACACTACTTCTGTCTTACTTACTTACTTTCCTAGCTCATTGTTTCCATACTCAAAGTACTTGTTTACTTCTTACTTGCATACTTCTTATTGACTTACTTCCTACCTACTTCTCATTAGCAGTCAGGTTCATAAATATTGGGACACGGACACAATTGTCATCTTTTCTGCTCTGAACAGCACTTGAATGGATTTGAAATGAAACAAAGAAGATGTGCCTTAACTGCAGACTTTCAACTTTAATTTGAGGGTATTTAGATCCAAATCAGTTAAACAGTGTTGGAATTACAACAGTTTGTAAATTTGTCCCATTACGTTTGGTCCCTTAAAAAGTGGGAGGCACATATTTGAACGGTTGTAATTCTTACACCGTTCACCTGATTTGGATGTCAATACCCTCACATTAAAGCTGAAAGTCTGCATTTAAAGCACGTCGTGTTCATCTCATTTTAAATGCCTTTGAATATTCTCATTCATCCTGGTCATTTCATTCTCTGGGCATTGAATCAATCGCGACTTGCGACTCATTTTCAAATCCATTGTGGTGGTGTTTAGAGTCTAAATGATGAGAATTGTGTCGATGTCCCAATATTTATGGACCTGACTGTACTTACGAACTTACTTCTTACTGACTGACTTTCTTACTTCTTACTTAGTTACGTATGTGCTTATTTACTTATTTAATTACTGCACTTACTTACTGTACTTAATTACTTACGACTAATCTTTGTTGTCAAAGATGCCCATCAGTCACTGCAGTGGCCATCTCCAGCTTGTAACGATGTCATGTGACTTGTTTCTTCCAGATTGGGGAGCACGTAGTACCGACATTGTTGCCTACAGCAACGCCCACAAGACCTTTGAGACCAAGGTTTACGCCAGGGGATCCAGCTTGGCGAGAGAGGAAGCGCGGACGGAACCCGAGGCAGACGCCGAACACGAACAAGTGGATGACTATGAGGAGGAGGAAGAAGACGAGTACCTGGACGAGAGTGACGTGTATCTGCGCTTTAGGTTCTTCGAGTCGTGGCTGTGGACTGACGTCAGGCTGCCCGATGAGGCTGACAGAGACGGGTGAGGGAAGGCAACAACAACAACAAAAATACAAGTATATGTAATCTAAAGTATCAGGACAAGTGAAAACAAAAACAAAAAAAGACATTTAACCCACATTGCCCGATAGTGAATTTGGTTGGATGTTAGGTGGTGGCCGGAGGGGCTGTAGGCGCAGAATGGCAGCCTCGCTTCTGTCAAACTGCCCCAGGTCAAATGTGATTACACACCTAGCTTAATCACCAGGTGTGACTGTGGCAGTAAATGAATAATGTGTGCAATTGTAAAACCTCTTCAAGTGCCTAGAAAGGCGCTCTATAGGTGCAATGCATTATTATTATTATTATTATTATGGCAAAATTGAAAGCAAATGTAGATAAAAGTAGCAGGACAAGCGAAGGCAAAAATATAAGCAACTGGAGGTAAAAGTATTAGGGCAAGTGGAAACAAAAAACTAATCTTAAATTAAAAATACAATAAAACCGAGGAGAGTATCTGGACTAGGAAGTGAAAAAAATATATATAGACAAAAGTATCAGGACAAGTGAAGGCACATATTCAAGCAAATGTATTAGGACAAGTGGAGGCAAAAAAGAAAAACGAAAACTTCAAGACAACATAGGTAAAAAATAATTGGACAAGTGAAGGCAAACAAAACAAAGAAAATATAAATAGAAGTATAAGGACAAGTGAAGGTAAAAATACATGACAACGTAGACGCGAGTATCTGGACAAGGGAAAACAGACAAGCAAATATAGACAAAAGTATCCAAACAAGTGAAGGCAAAAAACTAAATACAAACAAATGTGTACAAAAGTATCTAAATTGATGCGCAACTGTGACGTCAACGATGAATTGCTATCCACGGTAGTAACTGATGCACAATGTAAAATCAACATGAACAAGAAGCTTTTGAAGGGTTGTCCACTGTAGTGTCTGATGAACTGTGACATCATTTTTTCGAAGGTCACTTGTGTTTCCCAATTTGTGCGTTGCATCATCAACGTTAACTCAGTGATGATCAATAACCCCCGTGTGCACTTTGTCTATGCATGTTGCGAGTCCCGCTTGAAAACTCATGAGTTGTTCATATTTTGTCGTCTTTGTTTGGAACTATGTCGTTGTGTGTTTGTTGGTTTCAGGCTGGCGTCCAGCGAGGTGAGCCAGCCTCTGCCCGACAGCATCACGGAGTGGGGCGTCCTCGCCGTCAGCTCCTCTCCAAACACCGGTAAACTACAATCACGTACACTTACACATAGCTATCATTTTAATTATTTCATGGCATTTGTAGTTATTTTATGGCTTTTGATATTTGTATTATTTTTACAAAGGCATTTGCATGATTTGATTGCTATTTATATTGGGAAATTTGTATTTAATGAATAGTATTTTGATCATTTAATGACATTGTTCAATATTAAATGGTATTTTAATTTAGCTAATGGAATCAAGATTTTTTGAGTGTGATTTTAAATTATTTAATATATTTTTACATACTTTTTTTATTAATTCAATGCGATTTGTATTTATTTAATGGCATTTTCAATTATTTAATGATGTATTTATTTATTTGGGATTTTGTTTTTGCTGTTGTTTAATGGATTTCTTATTCATGTAATGATTATTTATTTAATGACATTAATTTTTTTATGGAATTGATAAATATTTAATCGCCGTGGTAATTATTTAATTACCAATAAAATATTTTTATTTTATAATATGATAGTTCTTTCAAATCAATGTAAATGTTTGGTGCCTTTTTAATTATTTAATGAAATCCATCCATCCATTTTCTGTACCGCTTTATCCTCACGCCGGTCGCGGGCGTGCTGAAGCCTAGCCCAGCTGACTCTGGGCGAGAGGCGGGGTACACCCTGAACTGGTCGCCAGCCAATCACAGGGCACCTATAAACAAACAACCATTCGCGCACACATTCACACCTACGGGCAATTTAAAGTCTTCAATCAACCTACCACGCATGTTTTGGGGATGTGGGAGGAAACCGGAGTACCGGAGAAAACCCACGCAGGCACGGGGAGAACATGCAAACTCCACACAGGCGTGAGTGTGAATGGTTGTTTGTTAATATGTGCCCTGCGATTGGCTGGTGACCAGTTCAGGGTGTACCCAGCCTCTTGACCAAAGATAGCTGGAATAGGCTCCAGCACGCCCGCGACCCTAGTGAGGATAAGCGGTACAGAAAATGGATGGATGGATGGATGTCATGCATTATTATCAACACTCATGTCATGAATTATTAATTAATTTAATGATATTTTTTTTTTTTTATGGTATTGATATTTACTTAAATGAATTTTATAAAATTTGTAAAAAAAAAATTGGGGGGGGGGGGGCATTTTTATCATTTAATGACATATTAATTAATTAAACTTTTGTTTATGGCATGTATTCTTAATTATTTATACTGACATTTGTAATTATTTTATGGCGGTGATATTTATTTTATGGTATTTTTTGTTTAAGTATTTTAGTCATTTAAAAGCAATTTAAATAATTTTTTTAAAAATCATTTGATGGCATTTCAATTATTTAATGACATTTTTATTAATTTCATGTTCATTTTTGTTCCGGTTAATGGCAGTCTTTTGTTTGCTGCAACGGGTTGTTGACATTCCTTCAGGTTTCTGTGTGGCCGAGCCGTACAACATCAGGGCGTGGAAGCGCTTCTTCGTGGACTTGAAGCTTCCGTACTCTGTGGCCAGGAACGAGCAGGTGGAGATTAAAGCAGTCATCCACAACTACGGTCAAGGCGACCTGCACGTAAGTCACGCTTCTGATGCGTAACTGGCATCAAGACTCGTATGCATATAGAAGAAACCAGCTGTTTGGGGGGGCTGTCCACTGTAGTGACTAATCCTCCCCTCTTTCAGGTCCGTGTGGTGCTGATGAAGACAGAGGACATGTGCAGCGTGGCCTTCCGTGAGCGCCACACCCAGGAAGTCACCCTCCCGGCGGGCACGTCCAAGGCGGTGCCCTACACCATCATGCCCCTGGCGGTGGGGCGGCTCCCCATCGAGGTGATGGTGGTGGCCCGAGACATGATGGGTGGAGACCGCATACGGAAACTCCTGTGGGTGGTGGTGAGTGAGCAACACTGGCGGTGGCCATAAATTGTTTTGCACATTCCCAAAATTCCCGCATTTCTTCAGTATTGCCACAGAAAACAATCCAATAAATGCAGCTGTTTTCCAATTTTAATTCATCATTTCTTATTTCACAATTAATTCGACCAATTCAAACCTTTCCAATGTCAAACTGTTCAGCTCATTCAGGACTAATTGGAAAGTATTATTCACATTCCCTACATTTCCAAAGTTTTTAGTATTTCACATTATCCATGACAAATTTCCCACATTAATAGAGACAATTGACAAATTGATCTCATCTTCTACATTTCGCGACTGATGAAAATATTACAAATTCAAAATGTTCAGCTCATTCAGGACATCTTGTGAATGAATTTTCTCAGTCCAAAATTCCCAGTTTCCCCGGAATTCCAAATTTTCCATTTCAAAATGTACCTAAATTAATGGAGCCATTTTATAAGTTAACCTCATCCTTCCACATTTCACAACCGATTCAAACCATTACAAATTCAAAATGTTCAGCTCAACTTATGAACTATTTTTCACATTTCCCCCAGAATTCAAAATTTTCGATTTAAAAATTCCCCAATTAATGGAGACATTTTTTAAATTTTCTCATCTTTCTAAATTTGTCAATCCACTTAACCCATTCACAAACATTTACATGAAAATGTTCATTCAAGACATTCAGGCTACTGTTTGTGATATTCCAAGAATTCCCAATTAAAAAAAAAGAAAATGCCATATTTTTCACGAGTAAATTTCCAATTAGATGGAGATTTTTGACCAATTCACATACATTTGATGATTCTTCAATAATTCAACAAGTCAATGAATTTCACAGCACTTCAGTTCAGCATCAGCGCTTCCACATTCACACATAATTTCTCCAGAAATTGCGTTCTCTAGTTGTTGTTGCCTTACAATTAAAGTAATCGTTCTCAATTTGCACCCAAACAGATGGATGGCGTGCAAAAGACCAAAGTTTGGAGCACCATCCTGGACCCAGCAGCCGAAGGAGGTGGGGACGTTTGTTTCAGGCACAAGTTGTGTTTTTGAAAGTTCATCCCCCGAATCCAGTTTCACTTAACAGTGTGAAATTTGGTAGACATGTCTGTCATGAGCAGACCCACCAAAAAGTCTCAAGAATCCATGCCTGAAAAAAACATTGCCATTTTAAGGTTCTAAATGGCCATTTTAGAGTCATTTTGGCCCTTTTTTGTATTCATCCCTCTGAGTCAGTTTCACTTAGCAGCATGGAATTTAGCAGGCATCTCTGTCCTGACTCCTGAGTAGACCCACAAAAAAAGTGTCAAGAATCCCTGTCCAAATAGACACACAAAGTCTGCCATTTGGGTTCCAAACAGCCACTTGAGAGTCATTGTGGGCATTTTTCATACCCCTGTGAGTTTTTCTGGAAATTAGTCAACTGAAGCCAGTATTGCTTTGCAACATGAAATTTGGCAGACATGTCTGTCATGAATTGACCCACCAAAAAATCTCTAGAAGCCATCCCTCAAAAGATACGAGACGTCTGCCATTTTTCATTCATATTGCCATTTCTTTAAGGGTCCGTCAAAGACAGTCTCCACCTAGAAATTCCATCCCATTGCTACCAAATGTATGCCACCTATAATAGACAGATGGAAAATGGTAAGGGGCTATGTCTACCACAAGCGGACCCACAAAAAAAGTCTCAAGAACCCATGCCTGAAAAGACTCAGAAAGTCTGCAATTTGAGGTTTTGGCCATTGAGTCCATTGAAATATTTTGAAGCGATAGCGTGATGGTATTTTATGTGATATGAACTTTGCCTTTTGCTTCCATGCAGGTAAGCAGAGCGTCCCGGTGGACAAGATGGAACTGCAGGGAGTGGTGCCAAACTCAACACCAGAAACATTTATCAACGTCCGAGGTCAGTCACCAGACGGAATGAAAGGTACCAACGTGACGCTTCATGACGCGTAGCTCCTCCCGCCGACCTCCCCCAGGGAACGTGTTGGCCGACAGCATCGATAACTCCATCAGCGACGACTCGCTGGCTTCTCTGATCCGCATGCCGGGCGGCTGCGTGGAGCAGAACCTTGCCACCATCACCTTGCCGCTCATCGCCACCATCTACCTCGAGAGGACTGATGACTGGGAGGCTGTGGGAGTGGAGCGCAAGGCTGACGCGCTGAAATACATCAGGAGAGGTACGGATGGATGGATGGATGCATGGTTGGATAGTACCTGGATGGATAAGACTGATGGATGGATAGTACATTGATAGAAGATAGTCATGGATGGATGTAAATGCATGCATGGCTGGTTAGATATTACATTGATGGATGAATAGATAAGGTTTCTACTTGAATGGATAGATTGTTGGATGGATGATATATGCACGTATGGATGAATGATGGACATGATATGGTTGGATAATACATAGATGGACAGATGGCTAGCTGGTTGGGTGGCTACTGTATAGACTGATGATGATTAATGGAGATATGGATGGGGTGGATAGTACCTTGATGAGTTGTACACAGAAGAATGACTGGATGGATGTATAATACATGGATGAACGATGGGATGGATAATCTATTGTTGGATGTATGGTACACAAGTGGATGGATGTGTACACTATCATGATAGCTAAAAGATGTGCATTATGTATTTCTTCTTCTGTTGTTTTCAGGCTATGAGAACCAGCTGGCCTACAAGAAAAGTGACGGCTCTTACCCCCCCTACAGGAGGGAGGGCGCAAGCACCTGGTACGTCACAGCTACGCGTCCATTCGCATCACACTCGTAATAATAAGCGCATGTTTGTCTGGTGCTCAGGATCACGGCGTACGTGGTGAAGGTGTTCTCCATGGCTCACTCGGTCATCGGGGTGGACATGCAGCAGGTGTGCGACCCGCTCGGTTTCCTGGTGCGCAACAAGCTCAAACTCCCCAGCGGACGCTTTGTGGAAGACAACCCGGTCTACAGTACCACCATGACTGTAAGATACACATTTTAAATCAATACATGTGGGAACAAAGCATGTACTGGAGTGTATACAGTATGACTGATCAAAAGTTGATCACTTTATGCGCCTTACAATCTCACAAAGGGGACTTCAACAAGGATTACAGTTTCAAAGTGGGATTGGAGCCAGAGTGAATATTTGATGTTTGTTTGGTTTTAAGCCTGAATTAGGGTTTCATGGTAGGGTTTCATTTAAGGATTTGCAAGCCAGGTTTTGGGTTTCAAAGTACACAGGGCTTCAAGTTGGGGTTTCAGATTATGGTTTCAAGCAAGCACGAGGGTTTTGAACAAGAGTTAGGGTTTCAAGGCAAGGTTAGGGGTTCAATTTAGGTTTCCAGCTGTGGTTAGGGTTTAAAACAAGGGTTAAGGTTACAAAAAAGGTTAGGTTTTCAAAGTTGGGTTTCAAATGTGGGTTAGGGTTTCAAAATAAGGTTAAAGTTTCAAAAGAAAGGATTCAAACCTGGGTTAGGGTCTCAAACAAGGCTTATGGTTCCAAATCCTGGATTCAAAGTAGGGCTTCAAGCCAGGGTTAGGGTAAACAATGTTGTTTGTCCATCTAGGATGGCATATATTACTCCAGTCTGGCTGATTTTAGTTTCTCTCATGTATTTGTCCACATAGGGCGGCATGCGCGGCGACGACCCTGAGATCACGCTGACGGCGTTCGTCCTCATCGCCCTGGCAGAGGCCAAGCAGGCGGGAATACAGTGCAGCCAGCAAAACCTGGAGGTGAAACATGACCGCACTAATTTAACTCGGTGATTCCCAGCCAGTGTGCTGCTCGTTGCACTTTAGTGTGTAGTACCCTCTCATCCACCTGGCTGAACCCCACCGTACAGCCATCAAGCCGGGGGGCAATAAGTATGCCCACACCTGCTCGGCACGTTTCGACGTGGACAACTCCAGAGTGGAATAGAGTCCAACCACTCTCAAGAAAAAATAAATTGCAGCTGTTTAAAGTTCTCACTGGTGGACTGTCACGGTCAGGTGAGGAAGAAGTGCGTTTACCCATTTTGCCGAATGCGGAAATAGGTTGCGCATATATCAGATTGTTTTGGTCTCATGGTGACAAAATGTAGACAGCATGATGAAGAAGACTGCTTGAATACCAATTCTAATCGAGACAGGACATTTATTGGAAGAGACTGGAAGACTCACAGAAAGGCATAGAAGTGAACATCATGGATCCAACATCTGTTGTGAATTTTGCTGTTCAGCGTGCCTCGTTAGAGGGCAGCAAGGTGTGCAAAAATTACCAAAACACTGAAAAGTTGAACATGTGCATTCAAAATCTACAGAAGGTCAAATTAAGTTCACCTATAAAGGTTAGAATGCGTTTTAGGTTCATCCTGAAATTACATCGAGTATCCGTAACTTTTTGTGAGTCGTGTATGTGCCTTGTCAATTGCTGTTGGGAAACGCTGATGTAGCTCTAAGACCCTCCTGAGCTGGTTTGTGGGCCCTACAGGAGGCAATCGGTACCGCGGCAGAGTTCCTGAAGAAGGCGCTGGCGACGTCGGGCAGGAGGCCGTACACGGTGGCCATCGCCTCCTACGCGTTAGCCTTGACGGGAAAAGGCCCCACCGCCTACGACCCCACCAGACCGCTCCTCGCAGCATCCCCAGATGGTAATTGCTTCATTCAGAAGTAGCTGTTGTTTGAAGCTTTAATGAACGCAACATTGATGCTAATTTCTATTAGCCTGTTTTGGGCATTTTGCATTATATGTTAGCAGTAAGCCAGCAGACTTTTCCCAGCCACGGCCCCACTGCCACAGCTCGTCCCAAGCCCTGATAAAAAAAAAATAATGGGTAGGCTTTGTCGGGAAAGGCGTCCCATGTAACACATCATGTGAGTGACTCGCTGTGGTGATCCCTAATGGGACAAGCCCAAAGTCACAACAACAATTAATTTTTTCTTGAGTTTTCAGGTTTAGTTGTGCTTTTTGTGGTGAGGAGGACATACAACGTTAATTTACTGACATGTTAAGGCTAGGGATTCAAAGTAGGATTTAAAAAATGTGGGTTTCGGACATGGGTTAGATTTTACAATTAAGGTTTCTAGCCAGAGTTAGGGTTTCAAGTCACCATGGTTTCAAACAAGGGATAGAGATTCAAATTATGGTTTCAAGATAGGGTTAGGGTTTTAAATCTGGGTTTCAAACTTGGGTTAGGGTTTCAAAGTAGGCAGCCAAATTAGCGTTTTAAATCAGAGCTGAGATTTCAAATGAGTGTTTCAAGCCTGGTATAGGGTTTTTATAACAATGGTTCAAGTTTTAAATGAGGGGTTCAAGCCTGGTTTAGGGTTTCAAATTAGGGTTTAAAGCCAGGGTTAATGCTTAAAATTTGGGTTAAAGTTTCAAAACAGGGTTTCAAGCCAGGATTCATGTTTCAAGTTATGGTTTCAAACAAGGGTTGGAGTTTCAAAGTAGGGTGTCAAGACAGGAGACATTTCACAAACCAGGATTAGTTTCAAATTAGGGTCTGAAGAAAGTGTTAAATATTTCAAGTTAGGGTTTGTAACCAGGGTACGGCTTTCAAAATAGGGTTTGTAGCTAGCATTATTGGTTCGAGTTAGGGTTTCAAGCTAGGTTAGGCTTCCAAACGAGTGTTTCAATGTCCTAACTGGGCCCCCTGCAGGCAGCCACTGGCCAGACACTCACAACCATTTGTTCTCGCTGGAGGCAACCGGTTACGCCATGCTGGCTCTCATCAGGAAGGGTCACATGCAGGAGGCCGGGAAAGCCTTCCAGTGGATCAACGGCCAGCGCAGGATGGGCGGAGGTTACGGCTCTACTCAGGTGTTGTTTGCTTCTTAATAATAAGCTATATTAATCAGCATTGTCTGAATGCTGAAGAGCACCAAAAAAACTTTTTATCACCACTTCCACATACTGGTATCTTAACCCATTCAAACCATTCCAACGTCAAAGTATTCATAAAATTCAAGTCAACTGTTTTCCAGATTTAACAAATCTTGCTTCTGCATTTCTCAACTGAGTAAAACCATTCCAACTTCAGACTATTCAGTTCATTCGGAACATGTTGGGAGCCATTTTTTCACATTCCTCAAATTTCCACTTTTCTCTAAATTCCACATTTTCCCCAATGCACAATTTTTGCTTGATTCTATAATTTCCATGAGAAAAATCCCAAATGAATGGAAACATTTGAACAATTTACATTCATTTCAAAAATGAATTCAGCGTTTCAGTTCAACGTCTGCTCTTCAGCCTTCACACGCAATTTATTAAAAAAAATTGGATTCTACTGTTTCATACATTTACTGACATTGTTGTTTTTCTTGTTGGTGGTGGTGTCAGTCCACCATGGTGGTGCTGCAGGCACTGTCCGAGTACCTGATGAAGTCTCAGGCCGCCAACGAGCTCTCCCTGGACGTTGACGTCAAGATCACGGGCCGACGTGACATCCGATACCACTTTAATGCCAAGACTGCATACACTGCACAATCTTCCCGGGTGAGACACACACACAACAGATACAGGAAGTCACATGGATGTCCAAAACGTAAGAACTTTCCTTCTAACGTTACCCGTTTGCTTCCAATGTTTGCTCCAACATTAGCTTCCAAAGTTTGATTAAAAAAATTGGATTCTAAAGTCAGCTTCCAACGTTACCGCATTAGCTTCAATATTAGATTCCAATGTTCATTTAAAAACTAGCTTCCAGCGTGAGCTTCCAAAATTAGCTTTCAATGTTAGCTTCCAATATTGCCTCCTATGCTAAATTTTAAAGTTAGATTCCAAAGTTAGTGTCCATCATTAGCTCCAATGTTAACTCCAATGTTAACTTGTAATGTTAGCTTCTGAAGTTAGCTTCCAAAGTGACCTCTAATGTTAGCACTAAGGAGAAATTAGCTTCCAACATTACCTTCCATTGTTGCCGCCAATGTTAGCTTCAAACATTACGTGTAACTTTAGCTTCCAATGTTAGCTTCTAAAGTTAGCTTCCAATGTTAGCTTCAACATTAGCTTCTAGTGTTGCCCCCAGTGCTACTTTCCAAGATTGGATTCTGTTCTTAGCTTCCAAAATTACCTCCAATGTTATCTTCCAATGTTAGCTTCCAACCGTGCCTTCAATGGTACCGTCCAATGTTAGATTCCGACTTTAGCTTCTAATGTTATCTCCATCATGAGAATTAAGGACAATGAATGTTAGCTTCGACGTTAGCTTCCATCGTTGCCTCCTATGTTACCTTTCAACGTTAGATTCTCAACTTAGCTTCCACAGTTAACTTCCAACGTTAACGCTAATGTTAGTGTCTGAAGTTAGCCTTCGACTTTTGCCTCAATGTTAGTTTCTGAAGTCTGTGTCCAACGTCGACATTACCTCTAACGATCTAAAAAGGACCAACGTTAGCCTCCAACTTTAGCGCAAACGTTATCTTCCAACGTCAACTTCAATATTAGATTCCATTTTTATTTTACCACCCTGGTTTCCCTGGTTTTGATCTTCTTCTGCACAGCTTCCAGCTAATCTGGACCTGACTGTGGAGGCCACAGGCAGCGGGCAGGGAATACTGGAGGTAGGACGGGTACAAGATGGCCTCCGCAAAAGCGTCAATTGACGTATGTGTCATGACTCCAGGTGGTGACGTATTACAACCAGCTGCACGAGGTTGACGAAAAGACACCCTGCCAGCACTTTGAGCTCAGCGTAGATGTCGAGGATTCCAGCGGTGAGTTGTCTGGCTTAGCCCCTCATCCCAAGGAAGACTGACAAATAACAGCAGAGCACAGGGTCTTAATTGTTTTAAATCTGATTTTACTCTTTGAAAAGGTAATTATGTATGATTAAACAATGTTTTTATTACATTTCCAAAACACAAAAATCAAAATGCTTGGATTATTTGACTAACACTTGGCCTACTGATCATCCTTGGTGTTTAGCCAACTAATTTAACAAGTCTAGGAAGATCATCTGGATTGTTTTTTTGTTGTTGTTTTTTTTTCTCAAACTACGCAGCCATCCACATGGTCAAATGTACACAATTCCATCTTAAACAATGTACATGTGTTATTGTACATCTGTCTAAGACAGCTATATTAGCAAAGCTAGGAAAATTGTGATGATTATTCTTTTTTTTAAGAAAAAGCTTTGCAACCATTCGCATAGTCCTTTAAACCCCTAAAAAAAGCAACAAATAAAAAATGATATAAAAATAAAAGCTTTATGCTACTCAAGTGATGTCTCGTGACAATCCCTGGCGTGAGCTAATAATTCTGGGAAAATCAGAAGTTTGGCTCATTAGCTCACCAGCTAATGTACTTGTATTTTCTGTAAAATAATGTTAAATTGTAATTAGCTCAAGATGCTAGCATTACGCTACTAACGTGAGGCTGAGTGCATGATCGTCCCCAGCGCGAGCACATTAATCCAGCTAAGCTAATGATGCTAAGAAAATCGTGACGATTAGCTTTTGCGTCGGACCACGTAGTCAGTTGAATACCTCAACAATCAACAAATAACTATTTGACTAGCTAACTATGCTAGTTAGCTAGTCAAAATGTGGGTGATGCAGAAATTGTACAAATGTACAACAACAGAATCACTTTCTTTTTACCACTTGTGTCACACGTTGCTGGGCAAAATTTACGGTCCGGCCTCACAACAATAATTGTTATTTTAAATTGTTCTTGAACCACAACAGAAAAGCCTCCCGCAGATGTGGAAAAATCCTACCTGATGACCATCAAAGTCAGGTGAGAGCCCCACCTACCCAAGCCTCACAGTCTCTCCTGATTGATCAGATGGCATCAGCCATTTCAAATTCCAGCCAATCGGGGAAGCCAACGTGCTTACGGTGACAAACTAAACAGCTAGCATTAAATATGGTGTATTTGCATGCCAGTACTCAGTAAATTCCTCACCTCAAATAATGCCTGTGTGCTAAATAAACATATAACTCAAGAAATACCACTATTATGATCGAATGTATTTGACGGGCACAGGGCATTAGGATCCAGCGACGTCAGGATGGTGGTGTTGGATGTCAGCCTGCCCACGGGCTTTACCCCCGAAAACTCGGACCTGGAGATGGTACACATTTTATTTCATGTTATATTATTATAGTTTCATTAAACCTCTGGGTTCTGTACTGGTATTTTGTCTCTCTGAGGGCTAGGATAAATATATTTGTGTGTGTGTGTGTGTGTTCAGTTGTCCAATTCGGTGGACCGCTACATCAACAACTTCAAGATGGTAGACAACCTCAGCGACAGGGGCTCCCTCATCATCCACTTGTTCAAAGTAGTTGCCAGAACCGGAACCGGGCACTCAGACTGCTGGGTCAATTGAGCTACTGTCTCAGCTGTGGTGTGCTCTTCCTTTCCACTCAGGTGTCCCACAAGGAACCTGAAATCTTGATCTTCAGACTCCAGCAGAACTTCAAAGTCGGTCTGCTGCAGCCCTCCTCAGTCACCGTGTACGAGTACTACAATCCCGGTACTGCTCTTATACTTAAGAAATATATGTACTCTTATATGTACTGTAGATACTCTCACTGGTCACTTCATTAGGTACACTCTCTGATGCAGTGGTTCTCAAACTGGGGTTATATTGTAGTTATTAATTAATCTGATTGCTTATTACTTATATTGCATGAATATAGTCAGGAGGGGCTTTGAACAAAAGGTGTATTATTACAGGTATAAAGTCCTATTTTATTCTGAACAAAAGGCGTATTTTTTTCCAGAATGTGGTCCGATATTATGGAGAATAAAGGCATCTTTTCCAGAGTAAAAGGTGTAGTTTTATAAGAATAACTAATGTATTTTTAATATTCACTAGTTAAAATGTGATTTTCTTCCCTTGTTACACTTTGACTATAATATTGTGATATGACTTTATTCTCATTTTGTCCCAACTAAATACATCTTTTTTTATAATATACTTTTTTGTTGAATAATTATAACATTATCCCCATAACATTCCAACTTTTTTTCCCCCAAAAATATGAATTTGTTATTGTATAATTACAACCTTTTCCCCTTGAAAACGGGCAAGTTTTTAATTCCTATGGAATTTAAGGGTACACAGTAGTTATTTTTTTTTAATACCGTTATGATTACAAGGAAAGTTCTATTTCCCAAGGACCCTAGACCCAAAAGGTTTGAGAACCCCGGCTTTAATGAACTCAAATACAAACAATCTGCCTTTACAAACACTAAAATGCTGTTGTTTTGAGAGGTATTTCCCTTTAAGAGATTTGTTTTGCGTTGCTGCACTGTTTTTTCCCATTCAGTCTTGCCATAGTTATTTTTCCCTACAGAAGAGATTAATTGTATGTAGTCACATCTAAACTTGCTGAAGTATTTTATAAATGTAGGAAGTTGTATGTATTTATGATAAAATTGCATGTCACTGTTATTAAAATAGTTCGTTTAATGCTAAAACACTTTGATTGAGAAAAAAAAATGGATTGCGCCTCTAATATTTTTAGCATGTCAATGGTAATTTCCATCTGATGTTAGCATAATGCTAATTGCAAATTTTTGACTTTGTTGTGCAGTGGATAGTTTGATTCAATGTCAGTCCAAATTAATAACAGAATGCTTATTTTAAAAAGATCGCGGCGGTAATTTCGTAAACGTCGTAGGCAATTTCCATTTTATGTTAGCATAATGCTAACCCCACATTTTTAGCTATGTTGATTTGAGGATAATAATGACAATAATAGTAATAATAATAATATTTTTTGTCGATAGACCACCGCTGCAGTAAGACGTACACACCCCGTCAAGAGCAGGAGGATCTGACGCACATCTGCAAGGAAAACATCTGCCGCTGCACACAGGGTAAAAACACACAAACAGACATAAATGTACTTTCTAACCCTAACCCTTTTGTCCTCTCACCTCCACAGGCGACTGCTGCGTGCCCAAAGCAGACAGCGAGAGCTTTGGTACCAAGGAGAGAGAGACCTTTGCCTGCACGTCTCTGCACCACGGTACTTTTTATACCCCGAAAACATGGACGTTTTCACGCTCCTAACCCCTAACAAGCTTGTTACATGCTGTTTTCCCTCTCTCTTTGTTTTCAGTGTTCCAGGTGAAAGTTGTGAGCATCCAGCAAAGTTACTACGACAAGTACGAGATGGAGATCACACGAGTCATCAAACTGGGTGAGTGCTTCCTCTTTGGGCTTGGGAGGGCGTATTTAGGAGGAACCTCGTCTAGCAGGTTTAAAATGGTCGTTACAGGTATGGAGGCAGGAGTGGAAGCGGGTCAGACCAGGATGTTTTTGTCCCACGGGGGCTGCAGAGAAGGGCTGAACTTGAAGGTTGGCTCCCTTTACCTCATCATCGGACCCAAGGAGGACCAATGGGATGTGGACGCGGACAACAACAAGTATGCAAAGGGGGTTAAAATGTGGATAAATACAGCATTTATTGTTGGGAAGTAACAAATAGTCAAAATGTAGTTTTTCACTTGTTATTAATAGCTAACTTAGCATTTTTTGTATATAATTCACAATGTTCACAGAGCTTTGGAAACATGTTATTTTGATAGCATAGAAGTCATGGTAATGTTTGCTAGCTCTTAAACGCCCAATTTGTCAAAACAGTTAAGCCTCCCATATTTGTGGTTCGCCATTCGCAAATTCGCCTGTTCACAGATTTTTTCGTGGGGGGGGAATTGCTGAAAATCTCACTGATTGGCTGTTGTCCTGCTCAGCCCAAAGCAGTAACAGTATTGCTTTGGTGTTAGCTGGTGACATTTTGGAGCCAAGTAAACAATTTGATGTGAGTTGAGGAGCTTCATTTAGCCCAAAGTTGTCCTCTGCCACCATCTTGTGGAATATATAGGTAATTACAACCGCTTTTAGGAGGGGTGTCAATTACTTGCAGAGTTTTATAATTTACGACAGTGATCTGTCCCGGGAATTCACTGTATTGTACAGTATATAATTGACAGTAAAACAACATCAACAACATACATACATACATACATACCTATATGTGTGTATGTGTGTGTGTGTACTTAAGTACCTATCTACAGGAGTTGAATCAGTACTTCTACTTTTACCAGTCCGTCCGTCCCCCCCGTTCCCCCTTTAGCACCTTAGCATCTCTACCTCAGTGTGAGTACTTAAGCCATTTCTGGTGTATTTGTGGTGTGTCAGGTTCGTGTACACATTGGGGGCGGGCACATGGGTGGAGCACTGGCCGTCGCCCGACGACTGCGCCGCCGATATCCTGCGGGACAAATGTGCTAACCTGAACGCCGCAGCCACAGAACTGTCACTCAAGGCCTGCCGCTTGTGAAACGCTTTCTGTTCTGTATGAGCACACATCAGTTGAACTTTTGGTTATTTCCTGTGTTTGGAAATATGTGTGTTTTTTCAAAACAGGAAGTTGAAAATGATTTATGATCTTCTTTCTTTACAATAAAAGCCCTCAAATTCCGAACATGGTTGTCATATGTTAAGGTCATCAAAACAAGAAACAATATTATTTATACCCTCTTATAACAGGGATGTGGCTGTGTTCAAAATTAACCAATTACATTCAAACAGAACACACACAAGTGCCACCATTTAAAGTGCCTCTGATAAACCAAAACAAAGCTCAGCTATTCTACTATACTTTTGCTGACATTTATTTGCTTAGTAGTTACTTAGTTAGTTACTTGGTTACTTTTACATAGCAGTTACTTACTTAGTTGCAAACTGGGGATGTGGCCATGTTCAGAATTAACCCAATAACATTTAAACATGTCAAATGGGAGTCAGCTCACAAATGTCACCACTTAAGGTGCCAAAGTTAAAATGTTTTAGCAGGCTTTTCTTGCCATTTTGGAACATTTTTAAATTTTTGAAATAATTGCAATGGACATAGTCTGTTCAAACTGACGCCATGCCAAGGACCTTTATTCATTTTATAGCATATGTTTTTAACATTAACTTTCATACCTGATCACGGTTCACATTAAAACATTAAAAAAAATAAACATTTTAAACAGCCATTCAAATGTAAAAATAATGTAAGCTCTTGAAAATGTTTTTACATTTTTTTTAAAAAGGCACTAATATGATATATAATCTTTCCCCCCACTTTAAACTAGACAGTCGTTTGAAATTAAAATCTGCATTTAAATGATCATAAACATATGGGGAATGTAAAAAGTTTTTTCCATAATTTTTTTTTCAGCATTTCTATATGGAAGACTGTATAAAGAGTTTAATATAACAATTTATTAACGAATTAACAAGAAAAAAAAATTAGCCCAATGTTTTGGCTGTCCCACGATGAGTTCAGATGCTTTTTTTCTGCACCGTGCTGTACAGTGTGGACACGTCGGGTTCCTCTTGAAGCTTTGGCCTGTAGAACATAGAGCTCATCAGGTAGTACAATAGGACCGTAGCCATACTGTACTTCCATACAGTGAAGATGATTAAAGCGATAAAATTCAACTCAGGGATTTGACTTGAGACTATTTGGAGCCTCCTGATATGACAGACATGGCCACCCAATTTTGTCTATCAGTGAAACTGTTGGCAGGGGCTATTTTTTTCTGACTTTTCCAGGGGGCACTGCTGAGGGAATTTGCCCAAAAAGGCTGCTTCAAACCAAAGTGGCCGACTTTCTGGTTCATTTCGGACATGGGTCCTTTTTTGTGCATCCTGTTATGATAGAGATGTCCACTGAATTTCATGTAGTTCGGTGAAACTAGTGTCTGGGGCTTTTTTTTTTTTCATGGAGTTTGCTCCCAAAATGTCTGCTTCGAACCAAAATAGCCAACTTCCTGTTCAATTTCGGGCCTTTCGTGTTAGACATGTCCACTCAATTTCGTGTCGTTGAATTAAATTGGTGTCAGGGGCAGATTTTTTTTAAATCTAATTTTACAGGAGGCAATGCTGAGGGAATTTGCCCAAAATCGCTGCTTCAACCCAAAATAGCCAATGTCCTGTTCAATTTCGGGGATGGCTTCCTGAGACTTTTGCGTGTCTCCTGTCAAGATAGACATGTTCGCTAAATTTCGTGTTGATGGTAGAAACCTGTGTCAGGGGCAATTTTTTGCCCCCCAGGGGCACGACTGAGGGAATTCGCCCAAAATGGCTGCTTCAAACTAAATTAGCAGACCTCCTGTTCAATTTCAGGGATGGGTCCCTAAGACTTTTTCGTGGCTCTTGACAAGAAAGACATGTCCACCCAATTTCGTGTCGATGGGTGAAACTTGTTTCCAGAACAAATCTTTTCTAACTTTCCAGTGGGCACTATTGAGGAAATGCGCCCAAAATGGCTGCTTAAGACCAAAATAGCCGACTTCCTGTTCAATTTACAGTATGGGCCCTTGAGACTTTTTGTGTGTGTCCTGTTATGAGAGACATGTCCACCCAATTTGTATGTTGATAAGTGAATCTGGTGTTGAAGGGATATATATTTTTCTAACTTTCCATGGTGCAGTACTCAGTGAGATATGGGCGGTCGTGTTGGAGACCTATGAAGGACATCTGTATCGATTTTAAGAGGCTCATAAGAGTCATTAAAATGGGCAGAAAAGGAGGATGCTGAGCTCACCTCGAGACTCTGCTGTCGCTGCAACCGACTGCGCTGTACTCCACACCGTCGTCCTGGTCCCGATTCGCGTTGGCAACGTTGGCATAGGTGGGAGCGTGTTTGGAAAAAGCCACCATGGAGTAGACCAGCTCCTCCTGATGATCCCTGTGACTCTCTGCAGTCGTCTTAGGCTGACCACACTTTGAATTATTTTTCACAATTTTCTTTTTATATAATGTATTTTTTTTTATTTTTATTATTATTATTTATTTATTTTTTTTACATTTTTCAACAAGTTTGCACAGATGTAAAGATATATGTATTTTTAATCGTTTAAAGTTTGGTGTAACCTTTGATATTTGGACTTAACATTTGTTCACACATTAGTAATCAATTTTTTTAATTTGTAATTTTTGGGGGAAAATAATAATAATTGTCATTGCCTCACATTTTAAATAAAAAAAAAAAAAACATTTTAAGCCCTCCAAATATTTTATATTTGATATTTTTAACAATTTTATAATTTTAATAAAAACATTTCAATACATTTTCAACATGCTAAGCATTGTTTTACATGTTAATGCAACTCCTTCAGAAAAAAAAAAATATTTGTAATGTTTGTACCATTTTAATATTAATACAATTTATATTTGAAACATTTGTAATTTCTTTCAAATATTTAAAAAAACATTTTAATGTTATATTTTCTATTTTTAACCTTTATTTTGAATTTTTTTTGAAAATATTTGTAAACGTCTATATGTTTAAGAGAGTAAACAAAATAACTTTTTAATATTTTACAACTATCGACATTTACAACATTTTGTAAATTGTTTAACGTGTCACCATTTAAACATCTTCATTTTTAATATTTAATTTAAAAGATTTAATTTAAAAATATTTCTAATTTAGACTTTTTCCACATATTCAACATTTTGCATATTTCTAACCATTTAATGATTGTTTTAATATTTTTCTAAACATTTTTGAAATTCTTGACACGTGCATTTGTAAATCTGACATTTTTTTTAGTTTTAAATTAAAACATTTTTTTTTACATTTTTGTCTTAGCATTTTCAACATTACATACATTCCATACATTAGGCAAACATATAAAACGTTAAGCACTTAAAACAGAAATCTTTTCCTCACCTGAGCTTTGAACTGTGTTGTGTGTTTTGACGCCATCTTTTTCCTAAATGAACAAACAACAGCAACCATTATCAACCATTTTAACATGAGAAATACATTTTAAAATGTTTTAATATTTTGTATCGTTTTTGTTTACATTATTTTCAAAAAATCTTGAACAAATTATGCAACAATGTATTTATTTAAATTTATGCAAAAATGTAGTAACTTTAAACATTGTCAACATTTATAAACAATTTTATAAATATTTTTATCATATTTAAAATCTTAACAATGAACATATTTCAAAACACATTGTAACATTTGCAAAAATGTTTACCATTTAAAAATACATTAGATCATTTAATAGTTTTCAATTTAAAGAAAAGTTAAAAAAAATGTTTTAAGTCATATTTACTGTTTCGTAACACTTTCAACATTTTTAACATTTTTCCTTAATATTGAATATTTTCAAATTTGTATCATTTTTAACATTTTATCAGCAACAAATTAAAAGACCTAAGTATTTGTAACGTTTTGAGATGTTTATGTTAATATATATATTTTAAACATTTTGGAATTCATATATTTGTTTACATTTTAACAACAATGAGTATAGGAAAAAAAAATCACATTTGTGAAATGTCCTTACATTTTTCATTTTTTCTTTTCTAACATTTTAATCAGACTGAATAATTTCCTTAACATTTTCAGTTTTAAACAATTTCAAAAAATGTTAAAAATGTTCAACATCAGCTTTTTAACATTTTACTCTTTATTAATGTTTCAACAACAACAGAAATGTATATGATTTTTTGGGTGATTTGGAAAATCTTGACATTTTAATCGTATTTCACGACATTTTTATTATATATATATATAAAATATTTAGACAACAACATGGAATATTCTACATTTTTAAATCAGATTTCCTATTTTTTAACATTTTATATTTTCTGACATTTTTCTGACAGCAAAAAAACAATTTCTATGAATTTAAATTTTAATTTCCATTTTTATTACTTAAAATGTACTAACATTTTCAAACCGTTTTAAACCGACCTGAGCATGAGGACGGCAACGAGAAGCAGGATGAGAAGCACGGCTGCCGTGACGCAACCTATAGTTGCCGCCTCCAGTGGACCTGAGGAAGCGGAACATTAATGCGGGCCACACGAATACGCGAGACATGCGTCGGAGCCGTGACCGTGACTTACTAGCCTTGACTTGAAGCCAGAGCGTGGCGTTGAGGCTCCCCAAGGCGTTCCGGGCCTCACAGCGATACTCGCCGCCGTGGTGCTGTCGGTTGTCGCTGATGTTGAAGACGGCCCCTGCGAATTTGGGAGACTCTTCGTTGTCCTTGTACCAAATGTAGCTAGCGTTGGGGTTAGCGTCACTGCTACACGTCAAACTGACCGAGGAACCCACGCTGATGGAACTGGAGGGTATCGCAGAGACATTCGCATGCCGAGGACCGTCTGGGGGAGAAATAATTTTCACATAGTTAAAATGTTAATTTTTTAAAAACTTTTTAAATTTAAATTTTTTTTTAACATGACATTTTTTTTAACATTTTTATCTCATTCAGCATTTTAACATTTTAGGTGTTAAGGTTTTTATCCAGTTAATTATGAATCTTAATAATTGTTAACATTTTATCAAGTACAAAAAAATTAATGGAGTAGTTTGTTAAATGTTATTTAAATATTTTTCATTTCTATCATAGTCAACATAACAACAAGATAAACTGATTAATTGATTGGTTTGTAGTTTTTAAACATGATCATATTCAACATTTTAACATTGTTATAATTTTCTAACATTGTAATGAAGCACAGGAACAAGTTAAAATTTTAGTTATTTTTAAAGATTTTTAAAAAAATATTTTCTTTTACTTTTTTTATCTTGTTTAAATTTTTACAAATATTTTCTATTTTAAAAACAATAATGAAAATAATTGATTGAGTTGCTGTTTTTTTAATTTACATTTTCAATGTTTTAAAATATTTTTGACAGTTTCATCTTATATAAAAAAATGAAATGACTTTCATCATATTTAATTTTCAACATTTAAATTTGTTTTACATTTTTAATATTAAAATGTGATAATATTTTCAAAAAATATTTTCAAATAAAATAATGAATCAACCTGAGCAGCTGGAAGGTAACGAGAACCAGGAGAAAATCGTTTATTTTTTTCCCCTTCTTTTTTAAACAGATTTAAAAAACACTTTAAATATATATTTTTTAACAATTTTTTTAAAAATGTTTTATTTTTAAACATTTTTGAGATTTTTTCTTGTTTTCAGATTTTGAAAAATGTTAAAAATGTTTACATGTTTAAACATTCCAAAAATACATTTATGGAACACGTGAAAAAATATGTTCACCACTACTGATATTAAAGGCCTGCAATATTCAGAAGAATTTTTTTTTTTGGTCAACAGTAGTGCATGATAAATACGAACTGTGAAAAAAATAAATAAATCAGCCATCTCTGTGCCCCTAATTTCATTTTCAAGAGACTACCGCACCTGAGTAAAAACAGCCAACTCGAGATAAGACTTACGAGGTATCTGTAATTTGTGGTACACTCGCAGTCACACACTTTTTTTAAATTTATTTATTGATTTATTTATTTTGTGAGGCTGTGCAGAAACGGCTGTTTTTTTTTTTTTTTTTTTTTCAGAGATCATATTCGTCATGTACTACTGTCAAGTTGTGATGACTGTTTTAAAAAATATGACAAAAATGCTTTTTTTGTTGTTGAAAACTCCCATTTTGAGTGAGGGAAAAAACAAAACAAAAGAAAACTTAAATGCATGTTCTATAGGGTTTAACTCTGAAGATTGACATTCAGACCTTCAAATTGATTTTGGTCTCTCTTCTGGACATCCACATTGACTTTGGGACTTACACTGAACATTTATGAACACCTGTACAGAGTTGACATTTCCATATTTATTCTGGGCCTTGCAGTAGAAGGTTCCCGCATCTTCTGATTGGATGGAGATGAAACTGTAATTTCCTTTCTGCTCCGTGGAGCACAATTTGGTTGTCTTTGTACCAGGTGTAGTTAGCAGCTGGGTTAGCGTCACAGCTGCAGGTCAGACTCAGTGACTGGCCCGCCTGGATGTCTTGTGATGGACTCACGACCAAAAAGGAAGACTTTGGAGCATCTGAGGAACACAACATAGGCCTCATTGGTGAGGTGCTCATTTGAGTCCCAAACTTGTACGTTGAACCCCTGTTTATCATAGCGTTACATTGTTTTGACTTTGTTGGGTGTTTCAAAATGATTAATAGAAGTTTAGAGAAGTAGCAGCTGGTGGAGTTTTCTTCAGTTCTCTCGCTTCTTCTTATTGCGCTTAATTATTTTGCATATCTTCCAATGGACCTCGATGCTGCCCGGCATGCTGTGGCAAGACGTGGTACTACACCGAAGGCGCAGAACTCTAAATTCGGACTTACCTGTACACTGTAAAAACCCGTAAAAAAAATAAAATAAAGATTGTTTATAAATCCATAATATCGCAAGGAAATACTGGACTGTACTCACATTTCACATCAATCATGACAGATTGCGATGTCTTACTCCCCAGCTCGTTCTCCACAGTACAAAAATATTCTGCTGAGTCGGAAGACTGGATGGAGGTGAAGACCAGCTCTGGTCCCTCTCCCACAGCTTGATGGCCTGAAGGCTTTATCTTCTTGTACCAATGTTGTCTATATGATGTTTGGGTGTCAGTTCTGCAGGTCAGAGTCAGTGAATGACGCTCCAGGATCTCATCTGGATCACTCGGCCATATCAAGGGGGCTTTCAGAGCATCTGGAGGAGACGGTAAGATGGAGGAGAAAGTCAGTCAGCAGAGAGTAGACCTCTACCAAGGTCCAACAATCCTAAACATGTCTGCCTCGCTTGACTGAATCCGGACATACAGCATATTGGGGATAAAATTCTACTCGAGTCCCGCATGGTGCCATTAAAGACTCTCAACACGGTTCGTTCTGGTGGGTCATTGCCCCCACTGGGCCCCGATGCAAGCAGACTGTAACGTCCAAAGTGACCACGTTAAATAAATACGAAAATAGTTTAGTTTACTATTTTTTGTTGTGTTATTTCCAAGAAAGCAACCAATTATTTAAAAAATAAATTAAAATGTTAATTTTAGATGTAAAACTTTATTTTGCTATTTCATTTTATTATTTAGAATAAATTCTGCAAACATTCACTGAGAAAAATGAATAAAGCATTACAATCACATTTTAATTAAACAATTTTAGGTGTAAAACGGTTGACTGAACGAAACATATTACAGGACTCTTGATCATACATTTTATTTAAAAAAAATTCTCACACAGGGGAGTGGAGATGGTGAGTGGATATCCTTGCACAGCACATGTGACGTATTCTCCAGGATATAATTTGATTTTGAGGTGTTTGTTCATCTGGGCAGTTGGGCAGTCAACTGGATACATTCCATTCTGCATCCAGCACAAAGACAAAGGAGCCGTCGGACTGCAGCTCATGTGACACGACAGCCAGGCGAACACATAAGAATCTTCCACTTTGACGTCCATCACCTGCAACTGCACATCTGGATGCAAGAGGAGCAAAAAGGTGGGTCCAGGAAATGCATGCTCTCTAGAGTTTAAGTCTGGAGATTGATTTGGCAAGTTGAAAACCTTGCACGTGTTTTAAAGCATCACAGAGGAAGAATGCTTTGGAAGTTTGGTGTTGTCAGTGCCTCACACGCTTGAGACAGTAATTTCAAATAAATTTTAAGACCTCCATATTGACTTTGGTTCGCAAACTGGACCTCCATGTTGAGTTTGGTACTCATAGTTGACCTACTTTTTGACTTTGGTAGTTAACCTAGACATTTACTCTGACTTTGGTACAAAAACTAGGACTCAGTTTTGACTTTGGTACTTGCAGTGGACCACCATATTAACTTTGGTACCTAAACCTGACCTCCAGCTTGACTTTGGTCCTCATGGTAGGACTCCGTTTTGATTTTGGTAGCTAAACTGGTTCTCTATATTAATTTTGGGACTGACACATGACCTCAATAGTGAGTTTGGTATCTAAACTGGAAATCCATATTGGACTTTGGCACTGACCATGACAGTATAAGGTAAAATGCATGCTCCATTCTATTGTGTTTGAGTCTGGATATTGACTTGGTCAGTGTAAAACCTTCCACATGTTGCCGCATCAAAGTATCACAAAGGAAGAATGCTAACATTTGTTGTTGTCAATGACTTAGAAGCTTCCATCCATCCATTTTCTGAGCCGCTTAGCCCAGCTATCAACGGGCAGGAGGCGGGGTACACCCTGAACTGGTTTGCCAGCCAATCGCAGGGCGCAGAGAAACAAACAACCATTCACACTCACACCTACGGACAATTTAGAGTCTTCAATTAACCTACCATGCATGTTTTTTTTTTGGGGGGGGGATGTGGGAGGAAACCGGAGTGGCCGGAGAAAACCCACACAGGCATGGGGAGAACATGCAAACTCCACACAGGCGGGGCCGGGGATTGAACCCCGCTCCTCAGAACTGTGAGGCAGACGCTCTAACCAGTCGTTCACCGTGCCGCCGGCTTAGAAGCTTGAATATTCAAAATTATTTTGGGGGTGTTACAAAAAAATTGATCTTCTCAGCTAAGTTGTATCCCATTGGCATATACAGTAAATACCTGAAATTAAAAGCTAAACTGTTGATTTCTTGTCTTCTATTAATATTTCAATGTTAAACCCAAATGTTTTCCGTGACAAGTACTGTGTTTCACTCTAACCTGCGACTGTCAAAGACGTTCCAGGTAAACTACTTCTCCATTCAAAATTAAATGTGGTGAATTTGAAGCGATACTCAGCAGAATCACTCTCCATCACGTTTTTGATTCTCAGAGTCGATCGTCCATACGATACTGGAGGGTACTCAACACGATCACGGTCATCCAACTGGAGGTTCCGAGGTGGAGAGGGATTTATCCGCATGTAACTAGGATCTGCTCTGAACCAGAATTTTGTGTTGATGTCATAGGTGTGGCTGTAAGCGCAAGTAATGTCCACTGACGAGCCTTTGAGGGCGCAGATGTTTCTGTTGTTGTAAACCACCGTGCTACATTTCTTGACCACACCTGAAAGATTGAACAAGCACTTCAGCATTAGCGAAGAAATAAGTACTACAAATGAGTGCGGCAGGAGTCAACAACTCACACACTTGAGGAGACAAAAGGTGCTGGTGTCCTCTTACAGCACAGGAGTAGCTGTGCTTGGAGTTATGTGGTGGTTTGTAATCCTGGGAGTTTGCATTTTGGATTTCCTCTCCATTCTCATACCAGTTGTATGAAGGAGAAGACCCCAGCGAGCACTTGGTGACACAAGTCAGAGACTTGGTCCAATAGTCTTTCACTTGTATTCTGAGATCTAGAATTGTGTGGAACAAATTGAGATCTCACGTCAAAACACATTTCTTTCAATGCAAATGTGTGAAAGCCCTTTAACACCAAGCAGAATCCGCTTTGCTTCACTGTGGTATTCATTTTGTTTGTGTGTGTGTGTGTGTGTTTTCAAAATTTGTGGACTGTTCCAAAATAAAGTGTATCCTGCAGTTGTTCTGGAGACTATCCCATTTTACGGCTACACTCGGGATTGGTTGCCAGTTTCACACTTCCCATCAGAAGCCAGATTTTTCCTTTATTCTAGTTTAGTTTTTTATTTTATTTGATATATATTTTTTGTCCTTTTTGGCTTTTAGGTCAAGGAGAATGGATAATCTATATCCCTTTTTTTATATATCCCTTTTTTTTTTTTGGGCACAGTTAACTGTGCCAAAGTGGAGTTTTTATCGGGCCACTGTGGTTCTTTGTATTCTGATGGATATTTATTGAAAACTTCAGTCGGACAGAACGAAGTTTTAAAGGAGAGTGACAGAAACGCATATGATGATCAGATTGTAAAAAAAAAAACCTGGGCTGTTCGCTGGCCAATCGCAGGGCACATATAGACAAACAAGCATTCATACTCACATTCCCATACGGACAATTTAGCGTTCAATGAACTCAACGTGCATGTTTTTGGAATGCAGGTCGAAGCCGGAGTACCCTCAGAAAACCCACGCAGGCATGGGGAGAACATGCAAACTCCACACAGGAAAGCCTGAGCCCAGATTCGAACCCTGAACCACAGAGCTGCGAGGCAGATGTGCTACCCACTAGTCACAATGTTGTGAGGTAAAATTGATTTCTCTTAAAAAATCTAATTTGCTATTTTGTTATTTAGTTCTAAATAAAATACCACCTTAATGTGTAAGATGACCAATATTTTTCTTGCAAAAAAATACTCTATAAGGATGTTTTTTTTTTTATTGAAAAGAGAAACATTTGGAACTATTTGTAGTTGTAAGATTATATATTATTTAGTTTTAAAAATGACTTGTGCAAGATTCATTTTTCTCGTAAAATACGATTTTAGAACAATATTTATAAAGATTAATTTAAATGGGAAAATGTAACTTTTGTGTAAGAATTTGTTTTTGTAAAAATGTATTTGATAGATCTTTAAAATATTAGATTTTTTTGGTGTGTGTGCACGTGGGGGGAATACCAAGGATTACAAAATATGCTTTTTCTTCTCAAAATTTGATTGTGTTCGTTAAGTATTTTTAAATATATATTTTAAAATTACATTTTATTATTGTAAGACTACTTTTTGTGTAAATTTGTCAAAATGTTTCTGACTCCACCCACACCACGAGACTGAACAAAAAAAGATGAACAGATGAAGATTTTCCTGCTTGGTGTAAAGGTGGAAAGTGAGTATCGATACCATTGACAGTCAGATTGACTCCAGGCATGACAGTGTAGCTTCCTTCCATCTCGTGGTTTGTTACGAATCTGAATTTGTACACGCCCGCGTCGCTTTCTCTCAGCTCTCTGATTGACAAATGGCACCGGTCACCTTGACAGTCAAAGTGCAGACGACCAGAGTACTCAGGATCCAAGGTCAGATCTTCAGGGTTGTAATTGGAACCTTTGGTGAACCAGAACCTCTTGACAACGTCGTGTTTTGGCCTTTTGTTGTTCGCGGGTACCAGAAGGAGCAATGGAACGCCACTGTGGTTCCTGTCTGGCCACAGATGGTGGTCTGATCATAATAGCCTCCCCAGTCAATCGTCGCCAATCCTTGGACAACTGAAACACAGTTTCAAAATAATATGCAAATTTACTCATGGAATATTATGCTATTTTTATTTTTTTTTACATGCATGGGTTCATCTGGAAAAAAAAAAAAAATCTACTGTACTTTATTATTGTATCATTGTATTATAATCATTGACATTTTTCTAGAATTATGACTTTAAAAATAAAAAAAATTAAAAAAAGAAACTACAATATTTCTTTTTAAAATTTGACCTAATTTTCATAAGAATCTTTTCAGTTTTTTGTTTCTCGTAAAAATTCAAATCCTTCTCGGAAGATTAGATATTTTGGGGTGAAAAAACTTTTTGTGTCAATTATATTGTAAAATGCAATCTCTTTTTTAATGCAATTTTATCCGTGTAAGATTAATTTCAATTAAAAAAAAAAACGGATATTTTTTGCAATATTAGATCCAGATCTGATCCAGATTAAAATTCGCAAATAATCTAAATGGAACATGTTAAATTGAGTGGAACATCTCAGTTGTTGACAAACTTGTTGTGTGTTTGTCAAACTGTTTCAATCCAGATCCGATCCAGACTACACATTTGTAAGCAAGCTAAATGGAATGCGAAATTCCATTAAACATGTTATATCTCTTTCAAATGACGTCAAAACTGCTGTAATTACGTCAATCCATATTTTAAACTGGACCTGATCCAGATCATGCTTTTGAAGCAATGTAAATGTAACACCTAAAAGTCCCGTGAACCTATCTCTCTCAGGTCTTATCCATCAATGCACTTCCCCACGGAGCCTGCGGTCCACTGATTTAAGTCTCCTCACTGTGCCTTGCATCATCAGGCAAACTCGGTGACAGAGCCTTTAGCCTCGCAGCATTTACCCCCTGGAACTAACCTCCCATGCACCAACATCGGACAGTTTCAAATCGGCACTGAAACGGCACTTGTTCACCCAGGCCTTTGGCACCTACCTTGATTGTTCTGTTGTTGTGATTGTCTTTTTTTATGTAAAGCATCCTTGTAATTGTTATTATTTTCATCTTTGGTCCAGATTACATTTTTGGAAGCAATGTGACTAACATGTTAACATCCATTGTTCAGACACTATACACCATTTACATATTTGTTGTGTTGTATGTAGCATTTTATTATGTTTGAAAGACATTCTTCCTCTTTTTCTCATTGACATGCATGAACGCACTTTGCACTGTTAAAAAAAAAAGATAAGATGGCCGAATGCTTCTTACTTTTACTTTCTTTGCAAACTGTTTTCACGGAACGTCTAGTTTTTATTAACCCGAAGTGCACTTTTTTACGTGACGCCAGTTTTTTAAAGTCAATTGAACACGTTATATCTCTGTCAAATGTCAGATTTGTTGCGTTTACTGCTATGTCAAACTATGTTTTAAACCTAATCTAGATTCCATGTTTGGAAGTGATCTAAAATTGATATGTAAAAGCTCTATGAACTCCTGATATGCAGCACATTGAAGCAATGTAACACATCAAGGTAAATGTAATATTTGAACGCTCAATAAACACGTTATAGTGCTGTTAATTTTGTCATATTTGTTGTGTGTTGGGCAAAATGTTTTATAATCCAGATCAGATCCAGATTACGCATTTGAAAGCACTGTAAATCTAACTCCCAACCCCAGCCAGTTGTTGAGAGCATTTTAATTCTTTTGTAAAATTTTGTGGAGAAGAGAAGTGAAATGGGCATCTGGACAGAAGCCTTGGTGAAGTTCTGCTATTCTCTCTCAACTCATCTTTGAAAGATTTAAATCATCGGGAAGACGTTTTCTGTGGTAGGAAGTCAAACAAACCGTTAGTATCAAAGAGCAGAAAACCGTACGTGAATTTGTGTGCCGCTTTAAAGTTGATCGATTTCTCAGTTGCTTCGTCATCCCTGGAGAAAAGAAACTTTTTAACGACAAGGGCACACTATGTTTTTGTTGATAAGGTAGACAATAAAATGGAGAAAATCTGCATTTGAATTCATTCAGACCCAGTCACTGTAACCAACGTCAAAATGTAGGCGAGGTTGTACCTTGTACGCCGAAGAGCAAGATGACAAATATGACAGATCCCTTTTGCGCACTCCAGCTCATATTTGCTGCTTATGTGAATTGGATGCTCGCCGCTCATCACAGTCTCTGCGTGGAAGAATTAAGAGGGGGACCGCTGGCCTTCTTCCGCTTTCCCTCGTTGATATGCATGATCACACATTGCACGGAGAGAGAGAAAAAAAAAAAAGATGAAATCAACAAATGCTTCTTGCTTTCACTTTCACACACTTTGTTTCCCAGACTGTCTACATTTCTACAAAAGTGCACTTTTGGAATGACATATTGGCAGTTTGCTATGACTATTTGAAAGCAACAAATAAATGGCAACTGTGTGAAAGAATGACGAAATATAGACTGTAATATTTCTAAGAGAAACTTTCAAATTGTAATTGAGAAATAAGGACTGGGTTCATGTTCAACTTTAAGCTATTCATATGACATGCATAAAACCTACCAGAGAATGCAGAAACCTCTTCCCAACCAACTGAACCTCCTGCCACCCAAGGTAAAACTTCCTAGAACCGCCACTGATGTCATGGGTGTCCCTAATTAGGTGTCTGATGAGCGTACAGTCACTTCCCTTTGGATATTTTTAATACAGCGATTACAATGAGCTTGACAACATACTCCTATAACAGGATGCATTCGATCCCCCCCCCCCCCCCCAAACGAGTTTTTCATTTTACTTAGTTTGTGGTTTTGAATGATGAAAAAGTAGAACAGATGATTAGTCGAGGTTAGCCTAAAAAAAAAAAAGTAACCACAAAGTAACCACACACCACTCACACTTGTCCCGATTGCTTTGAGGTACGTTTGCGCCAAAATTTCCAGAAACTATATTTTAGGAAGAGATCCCCTGTTGCAAACATGCCAGGTTCCTCTAAAAGTTCCTAGTTCCGGGGAAAAGCTCCTGCTGTGCAAAAGCCCCTTACTGGTCTCCTGGTAGGGTCTTGTTTTGGCCTAGAATTATTATTTTAGTTTTTATTATTTGAGATGAGGTTGACAATATGGACTAAAGTGTGCTGTGATGATACTGTTTAGGGTCTAACTACTGTAGCGATTATGTATGAAATAAGAATTGTAATTAATTTAGGATACAGTAATAAGCCGGGAGCGACGTTTGCGTTACTTCCGGTTTATCGTAAAATTCGATTTGATTGTTAAAATCAAACTAATGTCTCAAAGGGCACCACAATAATTTTTTGAAGTTTAACATTAGGTGAAATGACGACAAACCTTTTTTAAATCAGTCTCATGATCTGTAGGTTGCTACACTCTACGACATTTTGAGTCCTAAATTACAGAGGTTTATTTAAATTCAGAACACACAGAAAATACGACCGCGAGTGGAATTTTATGGCATATTTAATGAAACAGACAAATACAAACTACAACAAGAAAATAACACTAAGGGTAAACGAAAGAAAGAAAATAAGGTGTACGAAAATGGAAATTAGGACATCGTGTGTGGTCGCTGGGCTAAACTAAATGAGCGTGTGAGCGTTTAATCCGTTGAGTCTGAGCGAGAGAAGGCAAAATTGGGATTTCGTATGAAGCTAGTAATTTCCCCACAATTATTATGCACTGATGTTGTACATCATAGTAAGGATTGCAGTGTTGACTCGCGAACGCTGATCAGCTGCTGTTTGGGCCTCCACTCGTAAAGTAGCAGTCAAGCCAGCCGCCCCTAATTTTGTTCACACAAAACATTACGGTAATAAGCCACCCTCAAAATAAAAGCTTCCCAATAATACGGACGTCAATGCCCTTCGCTCAAGGAACGCAACCTGCATTAAAACATTTAGTTTATTTGATACCTTTGGAAAAATAAATGATAAATGGACTGCACTTATATAGCGCTTTATCTACACCATCACAGTGCCCAAAGCGCTTTCCAAAGCCACACATTCACACACACATTCATGAACCAATGGGCGACTGCTGCCATGCGAGGTGCTGCCAGGCCCACTGGGAGCAAATGAGGGTTCAGTGTCTTGCCCAAGGACACTTCGACATGCGGACAGTCGTAGCAAGGGATTTGAACCTGTTCTACCTACTGAGCCAAAGCCACCCTAAAATAATCCCATTGGTATCGCAAGACAGACCGCCGAGGACTCCACAAAAAGAGGTTTGATGAAGATCTGATATTGTATTTCAAAATAAAAGTCTCTGAAAACTGCATATTTTGCTGTCATTGCCGCGGACTGAAAATAATCTGTTAAACATTTTTTTATGATATATACACTGGTCCAGTTCTGGGGGACACTACACCACCCCTGGTCTCCAACAAAAGGTCTCGTAGTTCTGAGGACCGGGGTTCAATCCCCCGCCCCTTTGCATGTTCATTTTTAATTTTTTTTTACATTTATTAACATTAAAATAGTTTTTAACCTTTTGTAAAGTTTGTAATGTAAAACGTAAGAGTCTATTGAAGACATTACTGCATACCTCTGTGAAATCATCAGATTTGTTCTGTCTTTGTCAAACCATGTTTTAATCCAGATATGATCCTGATCCTGATTAAGCATTTTCAAGTAATCCTGATTGGAACACACAAAAGTCTATCGAACAAGTTAAAGCTCTGTCAAGCGATATCAGATTTGTTGTGTCTTTGTCAAAATGCGTTTTAATCCAGATCGGAACCAGACTACACATTTAGAAGCAATCTACTCTAAATGTAACACCAAAAATCACATTTGAACATGTTACATCTCTGTCAAATGTAGTCAGAATTGCTGCGTGATTGTTAAACCGTGTCTACATCGTCATCAGGCCTACATCACGCTTTATTGGAAGCAATCTAAATGTAACATGTAAAAGAACATTGAATTTTCTGTCTGCATTTGAAAACTGATTTACCAAAAGGTTCATTATTTTTTCCATTTCCTTAAAAAAAAAAATCGAATCCAGTGGAAACTGTGGGCGAGGAGGATAAATTGAGTGAATCCCATAAATTATTGTACAGAGAAGATCGCAAGACTGCTTCTGTATTGAGGGCAGGCACACAGCAGGTCAGGCTGGGGGAGGCCACCTCATCCACACGCAGCATCAGCACTGGGGCGCCCCAAGGTTGTGTCCTCTCTCCGCTGCTCTTCTCTCTCTACACGAACGACTGCACCTCAGCGAACCCGACTGTCAAGCTCCTGAAGTTTGCAGATGACACCACTGTCATCGGCCTCATCAAGGACGGTGACGAGTCTGCATATCGACAGAAAGCGGAGCGGCTGGAGCTGTGGTGCGGGCGACACAACCTGGAGCTGAACACGCTCAAGACGGTAGAGATGATCGTGGACTTCAGGAGGCATCCTTCGCCACAGCTGCCCCTCACGTTGTCCAGCTGCCTTGTGTCAACCGTCGAGACCTTCAAGTTCCTGGGAATTACAATCTCTCAGGGCCTGAAGTGGGCGAACAACATCAACTCCGTCCTCAAAAAGGCCCAGCAGAGGATGTACTTCCTGCGGCTTCTGAGAAAACACGGCCTGCCACCGGAGCTGCTGAGACAGTTCTACACAGCGGTCATCGAATCGGTCCTGTGTTCTTCCATCACAGTCTGGTTTGGTGCTGCTACAAAAAAGGACAAACTCCGACTGCAACGGACAATCAAAACTGCTGAAAGGATTGTCGGTACCCCCCTACCCACCATTGAGGACATTACACGCTCCCAGAACTAAGACAAGGGCGTGCAAAATCCTCTCGGACCCTCCGCACCCCGGTCACCAGCTCTTCCAGCTCCTTCCCTCAGGTAGGCGCTACCGATCAACGCAAACTAGAACTAGTAGACATTCCAACAGCTTCTTCCCTCTTGCGATCAACTTCTTAAACACCTAACCTATAATTCCATTACAACAAGCTGGCAATTTTTTGACTTGAGTTCGTTGTCACATTTCTGTGGGGCCAATTATGTATGACTCGTGCACTCACTGTAGTTGTCTCGCCATGCTGCACTATTTGCATACACTGGCCACTCATGCCAGAGTAGCATCTGCTCCATTTGCACACTGTTTGAGGAGTATCTGTAACATTTGCACAACCAACATTGTCCCAGATGATCGCACTACTCGTCACTTTAAACCGCATACACTCCTTGAAGTCTCAGCGCCCTTTGCACAATGGTCATTGCACCGGACTATTGCAATATTAATCATTCGAACTGCTCTAAGTGCTAGAGGACTCTGCATCTTTTTGCACAATTGTATTTTGTCAATGTCTTTATGTCCCCAAAGTGTTCTGTAAATTGACTGTCTGTTGTACTAGAGCGGCTCGAACTACCGGAGACAAATTCCTTGTGTGTTTTGGACATACTTGGCAAATAAAGATGATTCTGATTCTGATTCTGATTAAAGCAAGTTTGTTGTTTTAGCAAATTTAAACTGACCAATCACACAGCGGTGCACGCCAACCATTACCCACTCTCGCCACGCCCTTAATCGGCAACTGACCAATGGCTGAAGATTTGGGCGGGGTCTGCGGAATAACAGCGGCGGATTCGAAGCGAGTGAACATGGCTGCGGGTCAGGACGCCGACGAAGTTACGCCAAATACAAGGTAAACAAGGTTCCGTGCCCACATTCCTAAGTACCGTTGCTGTTCCCGTCGACGGAGGATCCCACGCTATCGTGTCCTAAATCTGACCGTGTAACACTCGAGCCGTGAGCGCGAATATCCGAACGACTGTCACTACGAGTGCCTGACCGCTGCTGTCCTGTCACTCGCGTGCGTTAGCTGCCAGGCTAACAGTAGGTATGTGTGTCAAATGTACAAGTTGAATTGATTTACACGAGACCAGCATTAACAGATATATCTCGCGAGTAGGATTCCAGTGATATAAGTATCATTTTCCTGTGATAAATATTCAGACCGTTATGAATTTTTAAAACCGGTGGAACTGCACCAATTTCTGGCCAACGTCTTAATGCGAGATTTTAAGTGTAACCTTTGTTGTTGTTGTTGTTGTTGTTGAATCCGAGATTCCAACGTTCATAATTTATTCACTCTTTACCATATTTTCAAAAGGGTGGCATCATTACAAAGCTTGCTGAACACAGAAATAGACATAAATATGATGTTAATCATTTCTAATCAATTTATTAATTCCAGTCGTTGCGTGAAGCATAAATGGGTAAATCTCGGGATTATAAAAATAATTGGAAGCAACAATGAATATTAAATAGAAATTTTCCACACAAAATAATCTGAAAACCTCCTTTGAATGAAGTAATGTACTGTACAAATGTAATGTAATATAAATGTAGTAAAATGCAGTCAATAAGGCTATGTAATGAGTTGCTGTACATCATTTTTATATGGGTGCCATGTATACAAAACTTAAATTCAGAGCTGAGAATGAACAAACACTTCATAAATTGTAACTGTACATGGCAGTGAATAAATATCCAGACAGTTTCCGTACCGCTTATCCTCACTAGGGTCATGGGCATGCTGGAGCCTATCCCAGCTATCTTCGGGCGAGAGGCGGCGTACACCCTGAACTGGTCGCCAGCCAATCGCAGTGCACATACAGTATAAACAAATAACTATTCGCACTCACATTCACACCTACGGGCAATTTAGTCTTCAATCAACCTACCGTGCATGTTTTTGGGATGTGGGAGGAAACCGGAGTACCCGGAGAAAACCCACGCAGGCATGTGGAGAACATCCAAACTCCACACAGGCGAGGCCGGATCTGAACCCGGGTCCTCATAGCACAGTTAAAAGGCATTTGCAGTTAATAAAATTCATGAAATGAGCATTGTTATTGACAGATAAAAAAGAGCCATCATGCCAGGTCGGATAACATCTGGCCAGTTGTGAGTCCAAAAAATGTGTCTCTTTGTCGACACATTTACATCAAATTTGGCAGAAACATAGAAAAATATTTAGGAAATACTGTGACATGGATTTTAAAAAACAGCCTTACTCGTCTAAAGGTTTTGAGGGCGGTTTGTCAAATTTAAATTCTGTAACGGTTGTCTCAGTCTTATAAAGTGTGTCCTTGCTCTTGTGAGAAATGTCAAAGTTGTGATTCAAACTAGGACGTGTTGTATGTCATCAGTAGGTGTATAGTGCTAACGTGAAAAAACGTGAATGCAGTGAAGCATAGAAAACAGCGGTTCCACAACCATTCAAAATGTGCGATCTAGAGTGTGGCTTGTTGAGTGACCACTTTCGAGGTCCATTCAGCCGCCAATACACGCATACCTACTATACGCGGAACGTCGCATGACCATACCTGGTAAACAGGAAAATGTATTTACTGTTTTTCACGAGTCGTTCTTGGATAAAAACATCATGAGGTTTTTGTCTTTTGCAGTTTGTCTGCCAGAACCTCAGTCACTGAAATGTCAGCTCAGGTAGCATCATGAGCTTGCAGTATATCTCTTGATCGAATACACTGACAGTGTAATTTGTTTATTTTGATTATGCTACATTGCTGGTACTTGTTTTTGCAGGTTTACATCTCGCGCTTGTTAAGGCACGCTATGACTTCTGTTCCTTATGTTTAGTTTGTATGATCATTCTTGTGCTGTTTTACTCTTCCTGTGCTTCAAGATTCCCCCATGACCTAATCAAATACCAACAGGTGAATGGTTATTTTTGTGGGAACACAGACAGTTCCCTGTTTCAAGCACCCCTGTGAACACCGTCCCCACAGTTCTTTAAAAATACACATAATGTACAATACAATAACTTGGACTCTTTCACTATTTCGAGCCCCATGACTCTTCAAAGACTAACAAGTGCATGTTTCTGCAGGAACCTGTGAAAATGTGGTAGGAATACAGACAGTTCTCAGGACTGTTTCAAATGCTCCTGTGAACACTTAGAAAGATACACATACATGACTTGGTCTTGATCTTTCACTGTTTCCAGATTCCCCCCCATGTCCCCTCAAAGACCAACAGGTGCATGTTGCTGCGAGAACCTGTGCAAATATGGTGGGAACACAGCAAGCTCTGAAGACTTTAAACTTCCCCGTGAACGCTGTTCCATAAACAAAAATATATATTTATATCATTTGTAGTTCAAACTTTCCACCATTTACCTTCATTTAAAACTCACTGGTAAATCTATTATCTGTTTCAGTCGAGATGGGTCAAATTTGAAGCAGAACAGCCTCAGTGCTTACAAATTTTGTAGTGCCCGTACAAAAGAACTGGCATTTTAAAAATCTTTTCATTCTTGTGTATTTTGGGTCACTTCGGGCAAAGTCATCAAATTTCAGGATGCAATTTTGTATATTTTTTTTTTTTTTGCTGTCAAATGTCAAAATGGGTCAAATTCTACCTGAACAGTATGCAAGTGCTAATAAACCTGTGTGTGATGTCCCTCCTTCAAAAGCAGGCACTCCAATGTGGTGGTCCATCAGGATGATTTGTTAGGAGGGTCCCGCGCCGCTGCCCGCCCGCCCGTCATCTTCAACCCGGACTACTTTGTGGAAAAGCTCCGACATGCGAATGCCGACATGTTCCTGGAGCTCGTGTTGAGCAACATCACTCGCCTCATCGACCTTCCTGGCGCCGAGTTCTCCCAGCTCCTCGGCGAGGAGGGCCCCAAGACCCCCGGATTCTTCCGCTCGTTCAACTTCCTCAAGCGCAAAGGTTGGAGACAAACCTTTTGTTTTTGGTTAGAATTTGTAAATTTGCGTATTCACTGAATATTTTTTTTTCTTTGTGTGTGTATCCTCTGAAAAATTCACCCATTAGTTGTTTTTCTGCTTAGGCCAAAGCAATGAGTAATAATTTGGAGATATCTTGTGAAATTTTGGCGGTCATGTTGTTAGGTTTAATTCATTAATGGTAATTTTTTAATCTGTGTTTGAGGTGTCCTGTTTTGTTGGTCGTCCTTGAATGCACCTCATGCAGTCAAAAGTGAAAGTCAGTTTGTTTTTGCTTCCCTCCCAATGGAGCTAGTGATAGGGTATATGTGCCACCAACTTACGTATTCGGCATAACAGGTCAAAGCACTGCCTCAGCGTAAATGGCGGAATCCTACAGGAGACCGGGAAAAAGCACCCATAGAAACTTTAGGTGTCCACAATGTCTTTGGTTTTACACAAGATGTCTTCAAGAGGTGTCAAAGATGACAATATCCAAAGTTTAGGCTTCATTATTGTTTACATATATAATATTTGTATAAATGAATGATATAACATTTGTCTGAAGATACCAGGCATAAAGAGATTTTTTATTTTTTTTGCAAATTCAGCTTCAATCCATCACGTCATCAACTGATTGTTACGCTACTTATCGCGACATACGGAGGAAGTCCACTAAACCGTTTTCGGGGTTTGTTCGAGTGATGATTGGAATATAGCGCTAGCCTATGTGGTCCATTTTGCTGTCACAATTTGCCTCTATTCCCTAACATTTATTATTGTGTGTAAATGCCAAAAGGTGAGTTTAATGACTTGTACCGTTTGTGTAAAGTGTTAGTGCCCATGTGTAATATCACGTCAGTTTGTGGTGTGTCTTTTAGGCTTTACACCATCAGGATTTTTGGGGCCGATCAGCGAGTTTAAAAAAAATTATATCCCATCACAAGATTGAGCAATGCGTCTATTTAAATGACTTGTTCATTTACTGTATATACTTGTGTGCTGTATACGGAGTATCTTCAAAAGTATTCTCTAGTCAGGTCAGTCTGACTATTCTAATCAGTAAGGTCAAACCAACATTGCAGCATGACAGAAATAATGAGTGCTAACTTAATGTAATTAAATTACTTCACACACCGAAACTTGAGAACATGATTTGATAGAACGCCGGCATGTTTACATACAACCGTTAGTGCTTGCACTAGCTTGCTAGGCTACATATGTTTTGTTGCCTGCTTGTGAGCCGTATCTTATTAAAAGTACATGAACATACCTCAAGCAATCCTTATAGGAAAGTCCTCTCCAGAGCACCGGTGACCACCACCACATGTTTTTCCCCATTTTGTTCTTCTAGTACACTCTGCGCGATCCATTGTCGCCATGTTAACGAGTGTATCCGGCCGCGTTTGAGTTGACAAGATAAAACCCAGTGATTGTAAAAGACTGGATGCAGTGGTATCGGAATAAAAGATTTTATTGCAGTAGTATAACATAGTGCAATCGTGAAAGACCAAATTTGTCTTGTAGTCTGACATGTTTTTTTTGGTTTTTTTGGAAAAAAAGCTAAACAAAAAGTTGCCTTTGGATACAAATATACTGTACACGACGGCAAACACAGAGTAAATGTCTTTTGCGCACAGAAAACACGTTCACTCCTCCGGTACAGCACATAAGCGACCTGTTTCCAGAGCAAGAGGAAGGATACCACATCTGAGCTGAGCACAGACAGATCTCTGAACTCTAGTTAGGTTTAGAGTAACATACATTTCTGGACTGTAAACTATTTTAAACAGGTTATACAATATATTCCTAATTTTGTTTTACATAAAACTTCTTCAGTCCAAGTTTGTTTATAGTTCTCAAAAAGTATTTATATAATTTGTCTGACACTTAGTACAGTAAAATAGGACACAGACTAACATTTAGTAAAATTAAGTTAGGCTGTAGAATATAACACTTAGTAGAGTGTAACTATGACAAAAGTACAACTGAGAATGATACTCTAGATTTAAAAAATTGTCAACAAATGAGTGACTAAATTAGGATACAGAATAACGTGTAGTACAATTGAATATAATTAAGTTGGTAAAACATTCTGAATAAATAAGGGAATGAAGTATGATGTGGAATGACAGTATAGAGTACAGTAGGCTCTAGAACAGTGGTATCAAACTCATTGTAGTTCAGAAGCCACATAAAGCCTAATTTGATGTCAAAGGGGTCGGACCACTAAAATCATACTTAATATTTTAATAAAAGTTTTTCCATTTTTGTTTTATGCAAAACAAAACAAGTAGAAAATCCTTCTAGAGTTAATAAATATATTTTTTTAATCCTTTTACAATACAACCTCGGATTTCAAATTTCGCTTCAATTTGTCACCTACCTGTTTGCGTAATAACTCATCACAGTGATTGTATTTTAAGGTACAAAACATTAAGTCACATGTATTTGGAACTGAAAAAGTTAGTATTGCACATTAAAATTATATCAACATATAAAGACCTAGGACTTATTTCCGCTCAGTTTTATACATGAGCACAAAAATTCTCAAAATCATCCGTATTCCCCACAACCACATTGTCTTGTGCATTTTATCACTTTCAAATTCATCCTGTGGGCCGGATTGTACTTCCTAGCGGGCCGGTTTTGTCCCCCGGGCCGTGTGTTTGACACCCCTGATCTAGAATAACATTTGGTGGGATGTAAAATTAATAAGTGAATAAGGTAGGACGGAGGATGAACTTTGTAGAGTAACCGGAGAGTACATTAGGATGTACAGTGGACCCCCGCTATTCATGGGGTGATTGGGATGGGGCCAGACCACGAATTGCGAAAATCCGCAGATAACTGACCCCCATTATAATTGCAATAATAGAGCATTTTGTGAGTGACTGTGTTTTTGTGTCCCAGATAAAGGCGCCATGTTTGGGACTGCGCTGTCAGAGAGTGGCGTGTCTCACATCTACCGGCTCATTGAATACCTCAGTAAAAGTAAGTCCACACGACTGTTTTTTTAAAATTTATTTATTATTTATATATATATATATATATATATATATATATATATATACACACACACACACACACACATATAAATACATATACAACGTTCCTCCTTCCTTCCTTAAGTCACAATGTTTCACTGCACTCAGTGTAAGCCCTGGTTTACCCTCTTTTATTCCTGCCCAGATCTGCATGTGGAGGGTTTGTTCCGGGTTCCGGGCAACAGCGTGCGGCAGCAGGCCCTGAAGGAGCTCCTGACCAGTGGGGCCGACGTGGACCTGCAGTCTGGAGGATTCCATCCAAACGACGCAGCCACACTGCTCAAGACATTCCTGGGGGAACTGCCCGAGCCCCTGCTCACGCACAGACACTTCCACGCCCACCTCAAGATCGCTGGTAGGGCTTAACATGGCTACACCAATGCGCACATCTTCATGGGAACTTGGCATAATAATCAATGTTGACTGAATGATTTGTAAGGAATTCGATCCCCATGTGTTGTGGAATAGTGAATTTATTGCAGTGGCTACGTTCCAGGCCCACCCGCCATATGTGAAAATCTATTATGTACTTGTAGATACCCCATTACAAAAAAAAAAAACATTTTTAAAAATAGTTTTATTCCTCCCAAATACTTTAAACATTAAACTTGTTAAAACACCTTAGCGCCGCTCAAAATCTCACTCCAATGGTTCTCCAAATAAGAGGTCAAACGTGCTTGCTTCAAGCTGTTTATTTGTTTCTTCCAGTTTAAGTTTACAAGGAAAATAAACACTCTGGTACAGAAAATGGATGGATGGATGTATTAAGTCAAGTTTATTTGTATAGCCCTTAACCAGAAAACTGAACCATATCATTTTGTCGAATGAAAGTCAAATAGCTTAATACTAACATGGTATGAAACAACATAGACAGGCTAACAGAAATTTACATGAATGTTATGTAATTATAAACCTTCTCGTAGACGTCAACGCTGCCTGACATGTTGCGGAACAACATGGTACTACAAACCCCAATTCCAATGAATTTGGTAAGTTATGTAAACTGTAAATAAAAACGGAATACAATAATTTGCATATAATTTTTAACCTGTATTCAATTGAATACACTGCAAAGACAAGATATTTGATGTTCAAACTGATACTTTTTTTTTTTTTCCCCAAATATTTTTAATTTAACTGATAAGTTCCGTATCTAGTCCTAGATATAAAAGTCCCTGGATAGTAATTAGGACACAGGGAATGATTCCAAACGAGGGGTGTCACTATCGAATATTTTTAGGATCAATTCTCCTATTGATTATTGATATAATAATAATAATGGCCAGTGCAGAGCTGTAGGAGAAATAAAATTGATGAGACACACAATGAAGTTATGGGAAAGAGTAGTGGAGGCTTGACGCAGGACAAGTATTTGCGAGCATTAGTATGGTTTCGTGCCAAGAAAGAGTACCACAGATGCATTATTTACCTTGAGGGTGTTGATGAAGTACAGAGAAGGTCAAAGGAGCGTATGTAGATCTAGAGAAAGCCTATGACGGAGTACCCAGTGACGAACTGTGGTACTGCGCGCGAAGGTTTCGAGTGGCAGAGAAGTATGTTAGAATAGTACAGGACATGTAAGAGGGCAGCAGAAGAGTGGTGATGTGTGCTCGTGTGTTATTTGATTTTTCTCCCCCTTTCCCCCAGCACTATTCCAAACACAGACTTGATGCCCTTTGTTTTTCCAGAGATGACGCTGCTGGACGAGCATGGCAACAAGACATCGGCGCCCAACAAGGAGCGTCAGACTGAGGCCCTGCAGCTCCTCTTCCTCCTCTTGCCGCCGGCCAACCGCTCCCTGCTCAAGCTGCTGCTGGACCTCCTGTACCACACCGCCAAGCAACAGGATGCCAACAAGATGTCCGCCTTTAACCTGGCTCTCATGTTTGCCCCACACGTGCTCTGGCCACGACATGTAAGACGTACTCTCAGAAGTACGTTTGCAAAATTCCAGAAATTTTCAAAGTCGTAACGTTTCCATGGGAATTTAACACGAATTTATGGGAACGAACCAGAAAGCTACAAAATTAAAGGTTGGCTCTTAATTTTGAAATTATCTTGACTAATACAACCAAATTTCATGCAGGTACAGTGGTACCTTGACGAATGACTGCCCCAAAGTGCGAGACAAACTTTGAGTTACAAGTGTGCTTCAGTTACACTGTCGCTGGAGTTTGGGGGGTGGAGCAATTAAGGTACTGCAGTACCCTGCCATGTGGGCAAGGAGAGTTATGTATTTTGCATGGATGTCTGCTTATGACAAAACTAAATATTTAAGTTTAAATAGGATAATCTGATACATCAATCAATGTGATATATGCTCAGTCTACGTGTGCATTTGGCAATTCGGGTCATTGGCAAATGGGACCGAGACAAAATACCATAAGAACTTTAAATGTCAACAATGTCTCTTTTTTCACAAAATGTCACTACAGAGCCGCCAAAGATGACAATATTTGATGTTTCGGCTTCGTTTGTGTTTACATATATTTGTATAACTAAATAATATATATTTAATTTTTGTCCAGGATAAGCAGTATAGAAAATGGAGGGATGGATCATTTTTGTCCGAAGACACCAGGCATAAAGAAAACCAAATTTTAGCAAGCTCGGCTTTAAAAAAAAACCAAAAAAACATTTTCATCAGATAATAGTCATACTCGCATTAGCGTAGCATACATAGGAAGTCGGCTAATCTGCTTCCTGGGATTGGTCAGGTAAGGTTCCACATATATTGAATTCCCAGTTTTTTCCCCCCATTCTTCCCATAGAGAGTTTCCAATTTGGAATCTTTCCAAAATTGCCCATCTTAAATTCTCATGGCAATTTACCGAAAACCACACCCTTCACAACCCTACTCAGAAGACACTTTATTAGATTCACACATTTTTCAATATTCTTTTTGTATGTTAGTCAAAGTGTGTGTGTATTTGTGGTTCTCCTGCTGCAGATGACAGCCAACGACCTGAAAGACCATCTGAAGCCCCTCAACAACAGTATGGCCTTCCTCATCAGACACTCACAGAAACTCTTTAGGGTGATTATCATATCCGCGCGGACACACACACACACAGACACACACACACACACACACACACACTGATGAACAAGAAATGCACACAAACAAAGCATACAAACACATAAACAGAAGTCAACCTTCTGTGCTCTCTGCTGCCCATTTGCAGCCGCCCTGCTTACTTAAAAAATAAAATAATAATAATAATAATTTTACTGTATCAATGCAAATATAATGAAACTTCCCAAAGGTGGGAATATCTGTCTGATTTTGTAATTTCCACATCACTAATATAGTATCTACATCAATTTGTACCTTTTGATGATTGTCACCGTTTTTGGGCAATTGAACTACATTTATACATTCCGTGTTATTTACTGGACTAAATCATGCAAATTGGGGACAATGGGTTTCATTCTGGACTCCACACTGGAAAGTTTGAGTTTTTTTTGTGTTTTCCTCCAGATTATTCATTTATCCATTTTTGGACAAGGAAGCAATTTCATGTCATAGTTTTATTTTCTGAAAGAGGCTTTTAATGGCTTACTGCACTCCAATAGAGCAAATGACTGATGCAATTTTGATTTGAAGAAGTGGAATCTCTCTCTGTTGACTGTAGGAAGACTGTACTATTTACAATATCAGGGAAAAAAAGGTGATACTGACTGAAAATATATAAAACAATATTTTTTAGGTTGCTTTCCAATCTATGCATAGTGCAAAGAAACTGGAATTGGAAATATTAAGTCTCACACAAATGCACAAATTGAAAACACACACAAACTCACAAAATACAAAGAAAACACAAACTTAAATGACACAAACACATACAGTATAAACACAAACAAAAAGTAAACACAAATAAAAACAAAACAATACACACAAAGGAAATAACCAAACAACACATACGAAGAATCAAAAACACTAACAGAGAAACAAAATGAAACACTTTATCATATTCTCACATCGTTCACTAGTGTGATCCTTTTGTGTTTCAGGCCCCAGTGTACCTGAGGGAACATGCCAGAGCCCACTTCATGAAGACCACCGCCATGCAGAGCAAGGTCGGTCAAAGCCTGATCAATTTGTATTGATTGTCTATCAAAGTCCTCCACCCAATAATTCATATTGATTAGTAGGGCCAGACCAATAAGGATTTTCTTTTTTTTAGGCCAATGCCAATTACGATATTTGGCAGAATGAAATTCTGATAACCGATTAATCGGCCGATTAATAAAAATAAAAAAATATATATATATATATAATCTTTATACCGGATAAGCAGAAACTCACCGAAAACTTGGTATTGTTTGTTTGAGTGTCATTATCTTTGTCTTGCGTTGTAATGTGTTAATTTATGCAGAGCTCAGATTACACAACTTTTATTGTTGTTCACGATGGTCGCTATGCCAAATTATAAGACACGGTGTCATAAATTGGTTGTCTTGGACCGTTACAAGCCTAGTCACGGAATGCATTCAATTCATATCTCAAGGCAGCACTGACAGTGAATCCACGGGTCTTTGCAGTCTGGCATTCGCCTATTTGTGGACTTTTTGGAGAACGTATCCACTGTTATTTGTTGAAAACATCAGTTTTTGTGCTCAAGCCGAAGCTGTAAAAGTATAACTTTGGTGACATCTTGTGGTATGTTGGTGTTGTTGTGAGGTTTCATTAATGGTATTTTTTCATGTGTGTTTGCGCTGGCCTGATTTTTGGGCAGTCCTTGAAGGCATCTCGCTTGAAGGAATTGAGATTTTTTTTAATTTTTTTTTTTAGCTTCTCTTTTGCTGCAGCTACCAAAAGCCTGTGTAATCTACTTTGGCATTACAATTTGCCTCTATTCCCTAACATTTGTTATTGTGTGTAAATGCCTTTATATTGTTTGTGTAGTATGTATGCTAGTGTGCATATTTGTTTGCCCATGTGTGAGGTCATGTCGGTTTGTGTTATTTAGGATGGTAGTAATACTGTTGATGAGCCTCATGTGAAGGGTTTTTTTGTACAAAATAATTTAAATACTGAATACACTTGTTTATGTAACATGTTATCTATAGGCAATTACAAACCCTTCTGGGGGAGCGTTGTGAGTTAGTCACTATTTCTGTTATTTGTGGCACGGATCGGTCTCTATCCCACAGCTGTCAATCTGCTATACGTGGAACTTCACGTGACCAAACCCAGAAAACAGGTTAGCTGTTTAACTTTCCTGGGTATGCTACATTAATGAGCATGACTGATTTGATGACATGATTTTTGTTTTTTGTTAAGCCAAACTTGCTCAAATTTGTTTTCTTTTACTGGTGTCGTTGTACAAAAGTTAAATACATGTTGTATATCATTTACTCAAAATATGCCAAGTCGTCACAAACAAAGCCTAAACATCTTTGGTGGCTCTGTGGTCACATCTTGTGTGAAACAAAACACATTGTAGATATTGTAGTGATTGTAGTCACTACTACTACTATAATAATAATACTAATTATTGTTATTATATAATTATTGTAATTATATAATGATGATGATTATAATTCATTTTTTTAATTGTATCCCCATTAGCTTTATTCATTAGTAAAAGCTTATCTTCCTGGGGTACATCAGAAAACAAAATGGGTTATAAAAATAAAATAAAAAACTAATTCCATAGGTTATGTAAGATTTTAAGGTTTGTTCTGGGTTTATGAGCAGCTCGATAGTTCAAACTGGATTGTCTAGTTGTGATTTGTGTTGTGATTCTTATGTACACTGCTTCCCCCCCCCACCCCTATTTAAAACGTTCCTGAAGAAAATGAGGCGAGAGAAAAGAAAATGTTTTTGGTTGCTAACATCTCTCTCTTATAGGATGACCTGGAGCTGTTGTCACTGAGCAGTTGCTCCGGCCGGCGGGTGGCGTCGCCACTGAAGCGGCGGGCGGGTGGTCTCGGGGGCACTCCGGATCAGTGCCCGTCGCCCGCTCAGCAGTATACAGAGGAGGCGCTCAAGGAGCTCTTCAGACATGTGCACCACAACATGCCCGACTCGGCTAAGAAGAAAAAGCTGATTCGACAGGTAGCCTTCCTATTTAAAACTAAACTGTTACGATATTTTATATAGATATTTTACATATTTCCCTCCTCCCACATTTCTTGACCAATTTAAGACACTTCATTTAAGTCTCACTTTCTGTTGAGCAGAAAGCAGAACAGTTGAGCTTATTCCACAGCAGTTCAGTTCTTCGGCACTCACCCGTGCAATTTCTACAGAAATTTCATTCTCTAGTTATTCGTACTCAAAAGATACTTATTACTTTGTGTATTTTCTGTGTGTGCAGTTGGTCAAACAAACCGCCTCAGCCACCAGCCAGCACGATGGGCCCAGCAAGAAGCGCCCGCGCTCTCGCTCATTTGGAGGACTCATCAAGGTAGCGTCTTTGATTTGTGTTTTTAATTATTGTCTGTATGTCGAGAGACGTGCACGGTAATGCTTATGTGCATGCGCCCAGTTTCCCTGGTATGTGGGGATTACAACGATGGGTTCTACTGTATCAACAGCGTACCATTCAATTGAAAAAAAAAAAACTGAAAACACAAAACGAAAACTGACATATAGCATGGCATGCACAAACTAAAAACTCATACAGACACAAGAAACACACAAACAGAAATAAAACCACACAAACAAAGGCACAAGAAAATGCACAAATACTAAAAACAAATCACAAAATTACACAAGCACACAAACTAAAAATAAACTCGTGCAAAATATGCAAACAAAACACTAAAAACAGACACAAAAAAGCATCACAATATGCACACACAAAAAAACACTATATTACGCAAACATGCAAACGAGATACATAACCAAACCGCCTACTAAAACATATAAACAAAAGGCACACGAACATAGACACACAAATACAAATCAATATACAAACACAAATATGCACAAGGTACAAATACACAAAATGCATAAACAAAGCCTACGAATACACAAACAAATATGACCAAAAAAATACAAACAAAAAGCACAATGAAACAGACAAAACCTAAATCCTACAAATAGAAAAGAAAATGCACACAAACTAAAACAGACAAAATCAAATCAGACATACAAAACAAAAATAGACAATAAAAAAAAGCAACACGAATGAACAAAAACATACAACCAAAACAGCTATACACATAAAAATGCACACACACAAAACACTCATCATCCCAAAAAACGGATGAACAAAAATTAGTAGACTGTTTAATATATATATATATATATATATATATATATGTATATATATTTTTTTTACACTTGTATTTCATTGAAGAATGTTGTGAGGGGAAAAAAAAATAAAAAATCTGCGACAAATATTTTTCGTTGTTTTGGTTGTACTGCATCTGTCTGTGCTAAGATATGCTGTAATGCACTAACCATTATCTCTCACCATTCTCTCACTCACACACACACTCTTCCTTTTGCTGCTTGTTATGTCGACATGGCACTCTCCTCGTTTTCCAGCGTAAAGCTCGAGCCGATCAGCTGATGCCGGGACGTCGTCGCCAGGGCAACGCACAAACGCGAAAAAGAAAATGTCATCATGCAGCAGGTAAGCCATGCGTACCACCATCATGACCAACATTAAATGCAGTCGCGTACTTGGCCTACGTGTTCATCAGAAACGAGGAAGAGGTTTTATTCCGAAAAAGTATATTGACTATTATTGTAAGCCACTGTAAAATTCTGCAGTTTCACGTTTGTGCATAAATATAAAAATTATAGAATATACACCATGTGCAGAATTATTAGGCAAGGCTCATTTTTGAAAATAATTTTCATTAATCACCAACCATAGTGCTTTAGGTTAATCCAGGTTAGGTTAATTTTATTAAACTTCAAACAAGAATATTTAAGAAAGTAAAAGTGAGGTTTAGGCTTTCTTACAAGATCAATGTGTGGACAGTTAGGCAAAATGCTCTGTGTGTGTGTGTGTGTGTGTGTGTGTGCGCAGGTGAAAAGTCCTCTGAATGGTGGCAGGCACTGCAGGGTGGGGCTAGTGTTGAAAAATCCTGACTTTGACTTTCACAGGGACAAAGCTGTGAAAATGTACAAGGTAGCGCACACAAGAACAAAGCAAACATGCATGCACATACAGGAAGAGACGCGAAAAAAACGAAACACACGCAAATGCAAACAAGCACGCTAATACATGCAAATGGGGGCGCACACACAATAACACGAATGCACGCACAAACGCGAATATGCACACTAACACTCACACACACACTAGCGCGCACAAACCCTCCATCCACGTGGAGGAGTTCGGGTATTGCCGCCACGACAGGCACCGACCACCTTACGGCCACAGCTCCGGTCGGCCGCCTCAGCAATGGAGGCGCGGAACATGGTCCACAAGGACTTGATGTCCCCTGCCTCCCCCGGAACATGGGCAAAGTTCTGTCTGAGGTGGGAGTTGAAACTCCTTCTGACAGGGTATTCTGCCAGATATTCCCAGCAGACCCTCACAATACGTTTGGGCCTGCCAGGTCAGACCGGCATCTTCTCCCACCATCGGAGCCAACTCACCACCAGGTGGTGATCAGTTGACAGCTCCGCCCCTCTCTTCACCAGAGTGTCCAAGACATGCGTCCGCAGGTCCGATGACACGACTACAAAGTCGATCGAACTGCGACCAAGGGTCTCCTGGTGCCAAGTACACATGTGGACACCCTTATGCTTGAACATCGTGTTCGTTATGGACAATCTGTGATGAGCACAGAAGTCCAATATCAGAACACCGCTCTGGTTCTGATCCCATCACGCCCTTCCAGATCTCACTGTCACGAAGGCGGAGGGAGGCTACCCTCTCGTCCACCGGGGTAAACCCCAACGTACAGACGCAATAAGTATACCCACACTTGCTCGGCGCCTCTCTCCTTGAGCAACTCCAGAGTGGAAGAGAGTCCAACCCCTCTCGAGAGGACTGGTACCAGAGCTCAAGCCGTGTGTAGAGGCGAGCCTGACTAGTCTAGTCGGAACTTCTCGACCTCACACCAGTTCGGGCTCCTTCCCTGCCAGAGAGGTGACATTCCACATCTCTAGAGCCAGCTTCTGTAGCCGGGGATGGGATCCCCAACGACCCTGCCTTCGGCCACCGCCCAGCTCGCACTGCACCCAACCCCTATGGCCCCTCCCGCAGGTGCTGAGCCCATGGGAAGTGGGACTCACGTTATCCTTTCGCGCTGTGCCCGGCCGGGCCTATGGCCCGGCCAGCAGGCGCTCGCCCTCGAGCCCCACCTCCGGGCAAGGGGAACCTAGATCCATTTAATGTATTCTTCATAGGGGTCTTGGGAGCCGTGCTTTGTCTGGTCCCTCACCTAGGACCTGTTTGCCATGGGTGACCCTACCAGGGGCGTGAAGCCCCAGACAACATAGCTCCGAGGATCATTGGGGGACACAAACCCCTCCACCACGATAAGGTGTTGGCTTCCAGGAAGGGACGCACGAACCCTCGCAAATGAACTAGCGCGTGTACACACACGTAAGCTCATACAAACAGGTACTCTCATACAGTAACACAAATGTAAACATAGTCATGGACAAACTCATATTAACACAAACGCACGTGCACAAAATATACCCAAACGCGCGCACACACACACACACACATACAATAACACAAAAAATGAACACAAACTAACACCAGCATAAACGTACAAACATGAACATGCACATCATCTCAAACACACACGCGCAAACGAAAACACAAAGACACACAGGAATGCAAACAAACAAACACACACACACACACACACACACACACATTACAGACACTTGCCACTTCCAGCCTGATGTGTCCATGTTTCATCAGGACACACCCTCGTCTGTGGCCAGATTGTTCTCGCCATCTCAGGAGGTTTCGCTGTAGACGCCGCTGCAGCCGCCAATTCCTGGTCTGCGTGGCGATGGCTTCATCCTCCAGCTCCAGCACTATGATATTTTCAAACTATTAATCTGTCTTAATATTGTACTATTGTTTACTCATACTGGACACTTCAGTAGGTACACCAGCTCATGCTAGTCAGGTGTCACTCATGAAATGGCCGCTGAGTGTTTCTGACTGACATCAGCTACCATGGTAATTTGAGAGTTTAAAAATATTTTTAACACTTTGTGGTACTTTCGGATTTAAACAGGCCCATATCAAGCGAAACCATGATTTTTATTTGTATTTAAATTATTATTTTTTAAGTATATTTTGGGTTTTTCGTTTAAAAAAAAAAAAAAGTGAATTGTTGCGAGTGTACAAGCGATCACCGCTAGCTTGCTTAGCCCACAATGACTGTCCTGTTCATAAGTTACTATCGTACAGGAAGTGACGACTGCTATATACCTTGGGATTTCTGAGCTTTACCTTGTTTAATTGACCACTACCATACGGAAAGGTATGACTGCTAGTTAGCCAAGCCTTGACGGGCTCCACCATTTAAGACTACTATCATAGAGGAAGTGCTAACTGCTAGAAAGCATAGTCTCTGTAAACTGTGCCATTTATAAGTGACCACTACCATACATAATAGCCACTTTTGTAAAATACTATCCTTATTGTTGTTGTTATAATTACTATATATAAAAAAAACCCTTACTATTCAGGATGTGATGACCATCAGCTGTCACAGACGGTAGTGTTTATATAAACAACTGTTACCATACAGGAAGCGATGGCCACGAGCTAGCGCAGATTTCGTAGACTACACTGTTTATAAATGGCTGCCACTGTACAGGAAGCTTTCACCACCATCTAGCGTAGCGTTCTCAGACTATGCGATTTATATATGATCACCTCAGTACAGCAAGTGGTGACATGCTAGCAGCTTACTCTTCGTCAACTCTACTGTTTATATATGACTGCCACCATACAGAAAGCTCTGACCACCACCTAGCTTAGCCTTCACCGATGGTACTGTTGATAAACAATGACTACCATACAGTAAGGCAGTTAGCATAGAATTTGCAGACAGTACTGTTTGTAAATGGCTGCTAACATACATGACGCTATGACCGCTAGCTAGCTGAGCCTTGACAGACTGATTGGGTGACTTGACTAGATACATTCACTTCTAGTCAATATGACATTTAATCATATTTGGGGTGTGGCCAATGTGTTATTGACATGTTGTCGCCATGTCAAACTACCTGCATTTCCCTGTTGGCAACAGGCAGCTCCAACCAATCAAACACAGTTTATGAAGAAAATGTAAGTACTGTAGTCAGTAGTCTGTTTGTTTACAGGTAGAATTGCTGTTACTGGTTTTATTTTGTTACACTTTGTTTGGGTCTGTTTTTCCACATTTGGTCAGCTAAAGGAAGAAAGGGATGTTTGAGTGAGCAGAGAAGTGGACTTTTTTTGCGTCTAAACTGGAAAGGAGGGATATTGTTTGGGTGGAATGGGGGCAGTCATATGAGGCTGTGAATCTAAAGTCATCAGCGTAAGTGAGAGCCAGTGATTGGCTGGCTTTGTGGAAGAATCCCAGCACTGAATTGTCCATGTACCATCTTTATGCGCTTTGTCCTCATTAGTAAGACAATTCAGCACACTAGTAGAACGACTGTCTTGCTAGTAGGTTATCGATGAATGGCCGAGAAGATATACTACTTTCAGTTTAGGGAAAGTTGTATGCAGGTTGTGTTAATGGCTTTGTGGAACGTGCAAAATGAACTTCCTCGTCAGAATTGATTAAGTCGGCAGCATTAACATACAAACTTGATTTTTACCTGGGAACTTTTTTTTTTGTGAGAATCTTAACTTGTTGTCGTGTGAATGTGAAATGTTTGTGTTATGTTTACTAGAGTCAACCTAACGAGCCTTCGGGAGAAAGTTCCTCTTTAGGCGTTGTGATCTTTTCTTGTCAAATTTTAGAATTAAATAACATGTTCACTGGCCAAAGTCCACTTTTAGATTAAAACTTTTCTTAAAAACTCTTATTTTCTCTCTGTCCGCGTTCATTGTGAATCAATTAGAGCTCATCAGCAGCCTATCAGCCAGTCCCTTACGAAGCGCATCTGTAATGCTCCTATGTGTCCACCAGAGGGCGACCTGTCGCAACAGTGGTAGTACTTGCCCTCGCTGCTGGCGATGACGTCACCTGAACCGTTGGTCGCTTCATTAGATTCAAAATGACCATGAAAAACGGTGTCATTATTTTGAGTGATCGAAAAGTATTTGTATTGTTGTAGTTTTCATCAGGTGTACACCTTTTTCTAATATTTTGACTCTCCTAGATACGTTAATTATCTAACTTTAAAAGTTAGAGAATTAGATTTTTGGAAATCTAATCCTGAATTGTAAATAAATGACAGATGGGTTTTCATGTCTATTTCAAATGAATATTGAAAATGTCTTAAATAGCTATATGGCAATGTATGTGGGGAAAGCACTGACGACCGCTGGTTAGCTTAGCCTTCGTAAACTGTACTTGGGTATGTTACTGAAAATTTCAAACCACCTGTCGATCAAAATAGAGGATACCATTGGATAGACATTTGAAATAAAATAAAATGAGGCCTAGTTTGTAAGAATGAACGTTTTTACGGCACTTTTTATGTCGCAAACAGCCCAAAATGGACTTCAGGCATAAATTTGTGTAAATCAATAGCAAATTTGTGACTGAAACTGTGACTCTTCGGTAGAAAAATGCCCGTATGTTTCTTATTAGTTGAGATGGAAAATCTGATGCCTAAACAGGCCATTCTTTAGATCTTTTTCAGTGGCGGCGTCCGCTTGAGCCATCTCATTCCGGACTATGCCGAGAGCCAGCTAATCATAAGGTTTGCTGCAAATTTACAGAAAACAAGAATAATAACATTTAATGACGTCCATATACCTGAAGTACAATTGTGTCGAAATCCTATGAACGTGATTTTGAATGCTGAAATCGAGGAACATTTTCATATTTGTGAGAACCACAGGAACCTACTGTACTGTTTATAAATGACTCTTAACATACAGGAAGGGATGACCGCCAACTATTTTAGGATTTGTAGTCTACTCGTGCACGGTAGGTTGATTGAAGACTCTAAATGGGCCGTAGGTGTGAATGTGAGTGCGAATGGTTGTTTGTTTATATGGGCCCTGCGATTGGCTGGCGACCAGTTCAGGGTGTACCCCGCCTCTTGCCCGACGATAGCTGGGATAGGCTCCAGCATGCCCACGACCCCAGTGAGGATAAGCAGTTTGGAAAATGAATGAATGAATGGAAGCAAATGAAAAACATTAATAAAAAAGACCATGTGGTCCACTCATATAGGTAAAAAAAAACGAGTTACTGTTTAGAAAAATGTAGTTTCTCATATAAATAAATTTTGATCTTAAAAATACACGTTTCCTATAGATCAGTTTTAATTGGTCATCATTTCAATAAATTGTTTAAAAAAAAAAAAAGACCAAATCCACTTGTTGACAGCTGTTTTTTAAAAGTACTGTAGTTCCTCTAATAAAAAAAAAAAAACGTAATTTATAATTAGATACATATTTTAAATCAATAAACAGCAGGTGGCCATCACAAAAAAACATGACTATTTAAAAAAAAAAAAAAAAAAAAAAAATACTGTATTTCAATAAATCATACATTGGTACGGAGCCTGCACCGCATCCTCCCGCAAGACTCTCCATCACATAGTGAGGGCAGCTGAGAAGATGATCAGAACCTCTCTTGCCTTCCTGCAGGACATTTACAGCACCCGCCTCTCCCGCAAGGCCCTCCACATAGCTGTGGATGTCACCCATCCATCACACAGGCTCTTCAGTCTCCTGCCATCAGGGAGGAGACTGCGGAGTCTGCGGGCCAGGACAAGCCGACTTAAGGGCAGTTTTATCCATCAGGCTGTCAGGAAGCTGAACTCTCTTCACCCTCTGCCCATGCGCATGCACACACACCGCACACCTCTCCACACTGCCTTCTAATTTGAAAATGTCTTACGTGCCTTGATACTCAGACTTTGGCTATGTTTCACGTCTCCTAATCTTTGATATTTACACATTTAATTTTTATTTTTTATACTGTAACAGTTTTATTTAGCTTCTTTATACTGATGTGTATTATTTATACTTTTAAAAAAAATTTTTTGTAGCACCATGGGCCCTCGAGTACCATAATTTCAATACTATATGTGCTACGCATATTTTACAATTGACAAAAGTGCCTTGCATGTTATGTATATGTGTATATACAAATTTTGCAGGCCATAAATGTTTTAAACTAAGTGTCACACACTAATCATCTACTAAACTCAAAGCACCTGTACATGTTTCCCCAGGTGTCATTAAATTACTTCAATTTGGTTCAATTGTCTCAGTTGGGTTCCATATGGGGAAGACTGCAGACTTGCCAACTGGCCAGAAGACCATCATTGATACCCTCCATAGGATAGGTAAGCCACAAACGTTCAAAGCTAAAGAGGCTGGCTGTTCATAGAGTGCTGTGTGCAAGCATATCAATGGAAGGACAAAATGTGTCAGGAGAAGATGCACCCGGAAAAGAGATGACCGTGGGCTTCAGCGGATTATCAAACAGAGAAGATTCAAGAATCTCGCAGAGATCCAGAAAGAGTGGAATGAGGCGGGAGTCACAGCTTCAAAAACCACCACATTCAGACTCATCTGGGAGATGGGCTACAACTGTCGGTTCCTCGGGTCAAGCCGCTTCTGAGCTGGAGCCAACGTAGGAAGAGTCTCAACTGGGCCAAGGAGAAGAAGGACTGGATTGTCGGCCAGTGGTCCGAGGTCCTCTTTTCCGATGAAAGTAAAGTGTGCCTTTCATTCGGGAATCAAGGTCCAAGCGTTTGGAGGAAGACAGGTGAAGAAGAGAACCCAAAAATCCACAGTCAGTCATGATTTGGGGTGCAATGTCCAGTGCAGGTGTTGGTAAAGTGCTTTCTTAAACCCAAGGTCACCGCAATAGTCTACCAGAATGTTTTGGAGGACTTCTTGATTCCTTTCATCTTCCAGCAGGACCTGGCCCCTGCCCATAACCGCCAGAAGCACCAAAACCTGGTTTGATGGCAACGCCATCACAGTGCTTGACTGGCCAGCCAACTTGCTGGATCTTCATAATACCCCATCTATGGTATTATCAAGAGCAAAACGAGTGGCAGCAGACCCAAAAACAAACAAGAATAGCTGGGCTTCCATAACTCCCAGGCAATGGCACAGGCTGATTGCCTTGTTGCCACGCCGCATCGAGGCAGTGATTAAAGCAAAGGTATTGAAGATTAATAGTGTTTCGAAAGTACCATATTTTGATTGATTTAATGTGACCCTAATTTCCATTCGTGGTGAGCTGCTTATTTTTTCAAATGCGGTCCCGTCCCATGTAGAATGTTATATTTCATAATATTTCCTTTTAATAAAGACGTCACTTTGCGTCTGCTGGAATGTTTTTCTTTTGCTTTATTGACTCAAAGTGTCACACCCTCGAAGTTTCACATACGTTTACTCTAAGTGATGGGTGATACCGTAAATGACCTTCCTTAGGCTTTACAGCATATTCTGCAAATAAAATCCCCAGAAATTTTGCACTCCGCCGTTTAGAAAAATGTTGTCCCTGACACTAGACTCATCAGTCTACACGAAATTTGGTGGGCATGTCTACAATAACAGGAAGCACCACAACGTCTCAAAGACCCCGAAATGGAACAGGTAGCTGGCCATTTTGTTTTGAAGCAGGTAGACTCAGTCGTCCTCCCTGGAAAGCAGCCCCTGACACCACTTTTGCCAATCAATAAAACATTTGTTGGGTGTACGTATCTCACCAGTGTCACCAATCAACACAAAATTTGGTGGAGATGTCGAGCAGAAGAAAAAGACTCAATGACCCATAGCAAAAAAAAAAAAAAAAAGGGACAGGAAGGTTTCATTAATCACTACGATATTAGGCAAACATATGTATTACAAAACAAGACACAAAAAAAGTCTCAATGACCCTTGGCTAAAATTGAACAGAAAGCCAGCCATTTTGGTTTGAAGCAACTATTTCAAACTCATTTACATCCCTGGGAGAGTTAGAAAAAATTAGCCCCTCACACCAGTTTCACCGATTGATGTGTAATCGGGTGGTCGTGTGTACCCTAACAAGATGTGCAAAAAAAAAAAACTCTTAAGGACCCATGCCCCAAAATGAACAGGAAGTCAGCCATTTTAGTTTGAAGTAGGAAATTCCAGCACTTGTACTTTTACAAAGTCAGACTAGGGAACTCTCCAAAATGAGCCCCAATTGGGAGCAGGTATACTTTTTTTTTTCTTTTTTGTCTCATGTCATGTGAGCAGAGTATGGTCTCAAAATTTGATGACCATTTTGAGGAGTTGACATGAAAAAGAAGGTTCAAAATTGATCATTATTGTTATCACAAATTAGGTAAACTGTCCTTGTTTTCCCCTGAGCTGTTGACTCGAATGCTTTTGCGTAATTACTATTCGTCCCCCCCATCATGTGCATGCGCCCCCCCTCCCCCGCCACCCACCCCATTCCCTCGGGGGGGGGGGGGGACGAGCCATACAGTAGAGCAGAAAGAGAGCGAGAAAGGCTGAATAGAGGGGGGTCCACCCCGGGTGCTTTGGGGAGCTGCTGGGGCGGAGTCTTATTGCTGTTATTTGGAAAAGCTTTTGATGGATGATTGCTCTGTGCAGTTGTGTGTCGAGGGAGGGAGTCCCTCACCCCTCCCTCCCCCTCCTCGCTCCCCCCTAGTGGCTGGCGTCTGTGTGCACAATGACTCAATGAGAGGAAGCCGAACAAGGAGAAGGAGGAAGAACGTCGGCACGGAGCAGTCAAACCCAAGCAGAGCACGTCCTCCATCCTCGGTGTCTGGTTCTAGTTCTGGTTGTCCCACCTCACCTGGGCGGTCTGAGCTCAACTCCTTCCTTGTGTGTCCACTTCCTGGAGGAGGCAGCGCTCCTGCATCTCTGAGCAGGATGCCTGCTCGGACAAGCAGGAATGCAAGGAGGTCAATGGGATGTGGGTGGCCGTCCCCCTCGCTGGTGGTGGTGGTGGTGATGGTGATGGTGTTGGGGCGCCTGGGTGGCGCGCGGGCCTGCCCGCCTCCCTGCAGCTGCCTGGGGAACACGGTGGACTGCCACGGCCTCAGGGATCCACGCTGTGCCCAGAAACATTCCCCGGGGAGCTGAAAGGCTGTAAGTAACACACCAGTGTGTTTGTGTGTGTGAGCAAGAGAGAGATGGAAAAAACAGGTTTAGTACAGTGGTTGAGCGGTTGGTGTGGCAAACGGTGGAAAAAGTGGAAGATTATGATGCTCAACAACCTGAAATCGGTACAGGTAAAGCATCACTCTCCGAAACATCCGTTGAATGGAGCTTTTTGTTGATGCTGAGTTCTAGTGCAGACTTTGCCTGGCTTTGCGCAAACGCCTGCTCTAGCAGTTCGGTGTTTTCATCAGTGGTGGTTGTAGTAAGCCTTCCGCTGTGTGGTTTGACAAGAACAGATCCTCTTTCAAAAAACTTGCCATGGGTAGCGTACGTTGGACCATAAAACACCACAAACTGGCGCTGAACAGCAGTCAAGGACAGAAAAACGTGGTGCCAAACGACAATTTTGCAACACTGCTCCAATGTAATTTTGCGAGCCATGGGCAACACGCTTCCAAAAACTGCAAAGCTTGAGGTGTCAAATGCTGATGACCTCACGTTTGTCCAAAGGACACCTGAAACGAAATAGAAAAAAAGTGTATGATGACTTTTGGGACACTTGGTATAGTTCGTCTCATATTTTGTTTTATTACATACACACAACCATTGATGAATAAATCGTTTTGAAATCAGAAGTCATGGAAAATATTTTTTTCAACTATTGTTCAATTTATTTTGAAAAGGGATTTTGAAAAAAAATGCCTGCCCTATCTCAACGTGATTAAAAGTAAAGACAATTTGCACTGGTGGTTGAGTGGCACATGTGCAGCTCGGGTTCGATTCCCAGCCAGTGCCGGTCCAAGCCTGGATAAAAAAATGGGTTGCGTCCGAAAGGGTATCTAGCGTAAAAACTGTGCCAAACAAATCATGTGAATGACTCACTTTGGTGAGCGCAAAGTCGCAATATTAAATGTGAAGACAATTTGCAATTTTTGGTACATATAGAAGCAAAATTGCAGAAGGTAGACAAACATGATTTGCGCATTCAAAAAAACAAAACATTCATGTTGGGTTAATTGAACATTCTAAATTGACCATAGGTTTGGCTTCATCATAGTGTCCAAACTGTAACCAGCCCTGGTTCACAGTATATCTGCCCTGCGACCAGTCCAGGGTCACTCAGGTTTCCAAGTAGGGTTTCGAACAAGGGTTAGGTTTTCAAATTAATGTTTCTGGCTAGTGTTAAAGTGTCAAATCGGGGTTTCAAACCTGTGTTGCCAAGTTTAGGGGTTGCATGGTGATATAGTGGTTAGCACATCTGCCTCACATTCAGGAGATCCAAGTTCGAACCTCCGTTGTAACATCTCTGTGTGGAGTTAGCATGTTCTCTCCGCACTTACGTTGGTTTTCTCTGGCTACAACGGCTTCTTCCCTTATTCCCAAAGCATACAGCATAGTATTCTGGGTTAATTAACCAATTTGTCCATAGGTGTGAATTTCAGTGTGAATCTTTGTCTATACGTGTTCTGTGATGAAATGGCGACAGGTCCAGGGTGTACCCCGCCTTTCGGTCAATGTCAGCCGGGATAGGCTTCAGCTAACCTAAGAACCTAGTGAGGATAAGAACTATAGAAAATTGATGAATTTAATCAGTAATACTACTAACAGGCGGCACGGTGGATGACTGGTTAGAGCGTCAGCCTCACAGTTCTGAGGACCCGGGTTCAATCCCCGGCCCCGCCTGTGTGGAGTTTGCATGTTCTCCCCGTGCCTGCGTGGGTTTTCTCCGGCACTCCGGTTTCCTCCCACATCCCAAAAACATGCGATAATTGGAGACACTAAATTGCCCGTAGGCATGACTGTGAGTGCGAATGGTTGTTTGTTTCTATGTGCCCTGCGATTGGCTGGCAACCAGTTCAGGGTGTACCCCGCCTCCTGCCCGATGACAGCTGGGATAGGCTCCAGCATGCCCGCGACCCTAGAGAGGAGAAGCGGCTCAGAAAATGAATGAATGAATGAATAATTTCATAAAGAGAAGGTAAAGAAATTAAACAGTTCAGTGGACATGCTGCGTACCTTGGCCAGTGGGTGGCACTATAATACAGATGTACAAACATTCGGAGACGTCTCAACTCCTCAGTAAGACGTCGTTCTTCGCAGAGGATAAAAAATACATACATGCATTTCAAGGCACTACTCTATAGTGGACTATTATATATAGTTTACTATATGAAAATCTTTATAAGGTGATGGGGGAATTAGTGAATGAATCCGAACTCAGCGACTACATTTGGAATCACTCATTCCCTAATCCCTCATCACGATGCAGTATATGGATTTTTAGATACATTGTATGGATTTTTATAGAGGGAACTATACAGTCCATTGTACAAAAATCCCTATATAGTGATTAGGTAGTAGGGAATTATTCCCAACACAGCCACAAAGTCCTACATCAGCTATTTGCAGCAGGAATGATGACATCAGGGTGTATAAATAAGGAAACACTCCAAGTGCGTGCGTGTGCGTGTGCGTGTGTGTGTGTGTGAATAATTGATGCTAGCACACACACATTATCCTGTCTCTCCTCCATCGTCTCCTTTGCGGGTCACTGCAGGTGGCTGTTTTCATCGGGAAAATGGTGTGAGAAAAAAGTGCCGCGAAAGTGCAGAATAGAGAGGCTGAACACGCCTGAGTGGAGAACGGAGGGGTCTCAAGAGGGGTTTGTCATGTACGCGATATCCTGGAATGTTGACCTTGGGGAATGGAAATTTGACCTGTTTTGACATTTAACAGCAACAAAAATACCATAAGTGGCATTTTTTCAACCTGAAATTTGATGAATTTTCCTAAAGTGACCGAAAATACAGGAAAATTAAAATACAGTGGTTTCCTTGAGATGCGAATGACCCAACTTATGAGTTGTTCAAGATTCGAGCATCATTTAGCTGATTTTTACTTTGACCTCCGAACGCAAACTTGAGATACGAGCGCTGTATGGTGACATCGAACTCAATTCAATTCACTTCACATTAAGCAGCACTTTGGCAAATAGTGAACATTTCTTGAAAAAGAGGCTTCAGGCTGTTTAATGCAACTCTCAGTTGAAGTTTACTCTCAAACTAAACATAAAACAAAGAGCATTATACCCTGTGTATTTAAAACAACCGAGCAGCTACCTAAAGAAAGGCCCTGTTAACTTAATGCTAACAAACAATGTAAAATACCATTGAAATGCTAATGATTAGCTTCGGTAGTTTTGGTTTTGGAACCCTGTGAGGATATTTGAACACAAACATTGGTGCAACACATGTAGACAGACAATATCCCAGTTCTTACAGGCATATATTCTTTGAACCTGCATATGTCATAAATGTGTGTATTTTTTATGAGACAGTGATAAGAAGCTTGAAAGGGTCATGAGAACTGTCTGCGTTCCCACCGCATTTGCACAGGTGCCGGCAAACACATGCAACTGTTTGTCTTTGAAGGCTTATGAAGAAATCTTGAAACACTGACAGTCACAATGGCTGATATTTTTTCTTGTCTTGAGTAAAATAGGACATCGCATTGTTAAAATAGGATATCGCATTGTTTGATAGTAGACGTTTTTGTCCGAAAACGAGTGGTGTAAATCAATTCACTTTCCCTTTTCTCTGAAACATTGATTAGGGGTTAATTATCCATTCATTAATGTCAGACAGACTATTACTACATTTTTACAAAATATTTGTAATTAATAATTAGACATGAGGATATTCTTGGCCAGATCATAAATGATCCAGAATATACCATATGTCCATGGAATACGAACCGTGTGTGATGGTTAAGATGGAGGAGAAACGATGGCGCTCGGGATGAAAGGGTGAGGATGGAGTTTTGAAATGATGATGACTGAGTAGATTGGGGTGAAAGGATGATGGAGGTCAAAGGATGAGAATGAAAGGGTGAAGCTTGTTCAGATTAGGGTATGAAAGATTGAGGACTGTTAAAATGGAGGTGAAAGAATGAGAATGTTGGTGAAAGGATGAATGAAGACTGTTGAGATGGAAGTGAGAGGATCAGGATGACATTGTGAAAGGATGAAGATTAAGTGGTCAAAGGATGCATTTTATTATTATATTGATGAAAGCAAGGAGATTGTAAAGATGGGGGGGAAGGATGAATTTGGAGGGAAAGCAAGCCATGCGGTTGGAGGTGAATGGATGAAGGTGGAATGATGAAAGGATGCATATTTAATGAGGTGAAAGGATGATAACAGGTGGAAAAAATGAAGATTGTTTGGATGGAGGTGACACAATGAGGATGACTTTGTGAAAGGTTGGAGTTTAAGTGGTGAAAGGATGAAAATTGTTCAGATTGAGGTGAAAGGATGAGTATGAAAGGATTCATGTTAAGATGGAGCCCGATTAGCATGCAAAGATGAGGCTGAACGGATCATGATGAAAAGGGCAAAGATTAAGATGGAGGTGAAAGGATGAAGATGGTGTCATAAAAGGGTGAATAAAGATTGCCAAGGTGGAGGTGAAATGCTGAAACAAGAAGGATGAAGATAATTAAGATGGCAGTGAAAGGATGAGGGTGTAGTGGTGAAAAGATGAAGATTGTTAAAATGGAGATGCAAAAATGAGGATGAAGGTGAAAGGATGAATATTGTTCAGATTGAGGTGAAAAGATGAGTTTAAAAGGATTCATATTACGATGGAGCCCAATTAGCATGCAAAGTGACCTGTGTGTGTTTGTGTGTGTGCGTGTGGGTGGGTGGGTGCGTGTAGTTAACAAAATGAACCAGATAACAAATACTAGAATTTTTAAAAATACTTCTTGTTTCATGAAATAAACATAAGATTTAATAAACAATAACTAACTGTAGTAAATAACAGCGTTGTCTGTGATTAAAACTAATTAAAATTAACTATAGTTATAGCAAAAATGTCTTCTTTTTTGTCTTTTCCATTTATTTTATAAATGATATTTTTTTGGATTGATTTGAAGTTTATTTATTTCGGCTATTTGATTTGCTGTTCGTTGTTCATCTGTTGGTTAGTAAATGTTACATGTGTAAAAAATGTATCCTTTATTGAATTTTTGACATTTTTTAAAATGTCAGACCTGCTAAATATCCTGTATTACAAAACAAAACTGAAAATAACAGTAACACTCAAAAACTAAACTTAAAAACTAAGCATTTTAAAAAATATAAGAAAACCTAATAAAATAAACTGCATTTGAAAAAGAAGAATTCTAAGTGAAATAAAATCTAAACATAAAGTAGTACTGGAAGTAATATTTATTTAAGGTCAAGGAACCTTTGGGCTGAGGTCTGACCTGAACCTTTTAGTTCCAAGGGAGTTCCAAGTAGTAAGAACTACTGTAATAGTTCTCGGGCAAATGTGGCTGCTATCATCATTAGCGGTATCATCATCATCATCATCATCATCATCATCATCATCATCATCATCATCATCATCATCATCATCATCATCATCATCATCATCATCATCTTCAGTACAGGCAGGACAAGGTCACACGCTCATGGAACATGACACCGCATATGCGCACGCACATTCCCGCGCACACTCACGGGTACACACTCAGCTTACCTCTCCCACAAAGCTTTGCGGCAAGAATGACATCATCACTTGTGTGCTGTCAATCAAAGCACACAAAAGTGTACTGTGTGTCCGTGTGTGTGTGTGTGTGTGTGTGTGTGTGCACGTGTGTCACATAACACACACACTAGCTGAGTATTTCTGTCTTTTAAAAGCAAAATGTTTAACACAGCACGCGTGTTATGAAATGGCGTACCTAAAGAAGTGACCACTGAGAGTGTGTGATTTATTTGTTTTCATACTTGTGTGTGTGTGTTTCATCTATTTGCATTTTACATCTAATACGTGTATATTTTTCTAATATCTGGCTATGTTTTTCTAATAGTCTTGTTTTTATTTATAATACTTGGAATAATATTTGTGTATTTTTCCATCTAATATTTCTTTAATTGTGTCGTTTTTTTTTCATTATTTTCTGATCTTTTGATCGCTTTGTGGAGTCATAATATTTTTTTATAGATTATTCATATTTTTATTAGTAAGATTATAACATAAAATGTTTTTGTATTTTTTTCTGGTATGTTGTAGTATTTCTCACTGTTATTGTTTTCTAATATTATTTTTAATATTTTTTCCAAAATGTATCCAAATTGTTTTTCTGTAAACTGTGAAGATTTAATCTATTATTTTGTCTACTTTTCAAGTGTTTTTTAAAATTACTATTCCATATTTTGTTCTCTTTTGTATTTTTACCAATATGTTTCCATTTTGTCTAATTATTTTATATCATCTTTAAATATTTTCATATTTTATTTCCAATATTTGACAGCTAACATTCTTGTTGTAATTATGTATTTTCTGTAATTTTCTTGTCTAATAATTTTCTAAATTTCTACTGAAAATGTTTTTTTATAATGAATTATTTCTTTAGCTAATATTTTTGTCATGTTATTATATATTTTCTTATAAAGGTTTGTCTGTTTTTGTTTTTTCACCATCAATTTGGATTCTTTTGGCATATATTCGCAAAATTCTTATTTTTTTGGGTCAAATATTGTGCTATTTTTCATAATATTTGGTATTTTCCACCAACATAAAATCTAATACAGTACTTATTTTTACATCCAATCATTTTATCTTAAAATATTTTTTGTATTTTCATCAAATAGTTTGGCATTTTGTCATCTAACCATTTTGTATTTTCCCCTAATAATTTCCCTATTTTCACATGTTGTCTAATAATTTCATATAAGTTTAAAACAATTTTTTAAACACAGTATTTGTTTATTTTTCATTTACTATTTTGGTATTTTTAATTCTGTTTTTTTGGTCTTAGTATTTTTTATTTGTCTGTAATATTTTGTCCAATATTTGTGTATTTGTCCTATTTTCAAAATTGTTTTTCTTTTTTTATGTATCTGTATTTTCTGTTTGTTTTGTTTTGTGATATTTTATGATATTTCTTCCCTAATATTTGTGTATTTTTTAAGTGTAGTATTTTTGAGCTAACATTTTTTATTATTTATTTTTGAGCTTTTGATTGTTTATGCTTACTTTGTGCATGTTTACTGATTTCACTGCTATTATTGTCATTTTTTTTTTTTTTTTTTACAAATATTAATGAGAACGTGTTTGTGTTGCAGGGATCTGAACGGGAACAATCTGACCATCATCACCAAGTCTGACTTTTCCGGCCTCAAGCATCTGCGAGTACTGTGAGTGTTCCCCAGAATTGCATGTCTCTTCCTTACCACGTGTCTTCGGTAGCGTCATCTCCCACCCCAGGAATGTGGGAATGTCGCCCCGGCAAAACACATGAAACGCCCAAAAGTGCTGACGCGGTGTCTGTATCACGGGGGCGGGTGACAGGCTGGCGAGACAATGACATTTTCCCAAATATCTGTCACGACATCATTGCTGATCATTCTGAATTTTTCTACTACCTCCAAGGTGGAACACGATCCGTTGCCAAAGGCTGGTGGTGAACTAGCCGTTTTTCCCATCCCAATAATAATAATAATAATAATTAATAGTGTTGTATGTTAGTGTATTTGTTTTTTGTCATACTATGTGTTTATCATTTGTATATTTTTCATCTTTTTCATCATTTTCCCAAAATTATTTTTAATAACATTTGTTTACTAATATTTTGTATCAATCTCTAGTATTTTGTATAAGTGTCTTTTTCACAATATTTTCACTTTATTCTAATATTCAGGCATTGTCTATCTAATATCTTATGATTGTTTTGTAATATCTTTATCTCAGTTTCTATTTTTTTGTGTCTATTTTGTGGTTTTGTCTAACATTTAAAAAATCGATCTTTATACATTGTTAACATATCCATGTATTTTTCATGTCGTATTTTGAGGGGAAATGTTTTTGTGCTTTGCGATATTTTTGCATTTTTGTTGGTTGGGAAACAATTTTCCCAATCCTTCTGGACTTTGTGAAATTGTGTGTGTGTGTGTGTATGTATGTGTGTTTGTGCGTGTGTGCGTGCTTATGTTCGTGCTTGCCTGTGTTTTGTGCGCCAGTCACCTGATGGAGAACCAAATCCGAGAGGTGGAGCGAGGAGCTTTGGATGAGCTGAAGGATCTGGAACGACTGTGAGTGTGCACGACATAAACAACTAGACACAAATACACGATACACTGGTACCTTGACTTACGAGTGCACACACAATATTACAATATTGAGCTGTCATTTTGTGTTGCGAACCAAAATTGGAGTCAAAACTGTGCTTATAACTCAGATTTTGGTTTAAGAGCGGGGAAAAAAAGCAATTTAGGCACTGTGATGTTCTGGCACGTGAGCAAGGAGAGTCAATGTCGCCGATGCAAGTCCGCCATTTATTGAACAGGACAAGCAGTAAAGCACGTAAATATAGATTGAAATCACTCGCAAATAGCTGATGTGGGCCACAACTCGTACTCAGACGCTCACACGCAGGCGACCTGGCCGTTTGTGTGTTTGTGTGTGCGCGCGCACGCAAGCCTGTGTATGTGCATATCTTACGCATGTGTGTGTGCGTGTGTGTGTGTGTGTGTGTGTGTGTGTTCAGTCGCCTCAACAGGAATCGTCTGATGCAAATTCCGGAGCTTCTGTTCCAGAAGAATGAAGCTTTGTCACGACTGTGAGTACACAAACCTTTTTGCTTTTTTCTCAATTGTGCTCCCTATGCTGGATACTTCATTGGAATCTTTCTCCCTCTCAACATTACCCACAATATATCAGGAGAGTTTATATGGAAGCAAAGTGTATGTGTGTGCATGTGTGCTTGTATATTAAGCAGTCTCAGTGTGTGTGTGTGTTTGCATGTGATGGATTTATGGAACACGCAAAGGCCATCTCTCTATTCCCAGATGGGAGTCAGCGTGTGAAATTGCCAAAGTGCCACACACGCCAACAGGGTTTCACACATCCACTTGTCTCCCTCAGTGCTTTCAGACAATTTGTAGATTTTCCTCACTCAAAAGATGGCACAAATTAGTTTCCATCTGTGTGAGGTGGATTTTTACATAAGTGTACTAGACTTACTGTATGTGCGTTTGCGTGTCCTTCCGAGCCGAGCAGTGAGGTCCTGAAGGAGCGCCAAGCCAGTGGGAAAGTTTGCCTTTCTCACCCGCTGACATGCAAACAAAAGACGGGATGAGGAAGAGTGGCGGTGAGGAGACAAACCCGAGAAAAATGTCAGGAGAGCAAATATTAACACACACACACACACGTCCAGCTGTGACCAGCTCCAGTCAACATAATCTTCTGACCTCTTGAATCCTGGCAACGGAACTCTTGACGACCTGCTGGGAAAGCATCTTTAATATCTGTGTGCTTGTGACAGTGTTGTTTGCAAATACTGGTGATGCGCTCAAGAGTTGCTGTAGTTTCCGAATACTGGTGAGACATTCATGGGTTGTTTCCTTACACTGGTGATGCGTTTGTGTGTGTTGTTATTTCCTAAGGCTTTCAAATGTCAATGTTGTTTATTGTGTTCAAGTGCCATCGTTTCTTCACATAGATAGATAGATAGATAGTGCTTCTGTTATTTCATCACACTCATGATGTGTTCAAGTGTCATTGTAGTTACCTCACACAAGTGATGCGTTCAAGTGCTGTTGTTTACTCACACTGGTGACACGTTTAAGTGTCGCTGTTGTTTCTTCACCTGTCATGATAGTGTCTGAAGCATAATGTCGGCATCCAGTGGAGTGTTCAAAGTTAAAGGTTGTAGAAGTTGGAGGCCTTCATGGTGCTGTTATACGACTACACATTTTTGTATGTATAAAGAAAACAGCACATTTTACACTCGAGTGAGCTTGACTTCTTATTGTTTCTTTCATCCTGTGTCTCGGAGTCGGGCTTTTAAGACCAAAAGAAACAACATTGACTTCATCAGAAGGTGGAGTGTTGATTCTTTTTTACTACACGGCAGTCATTTTCCTTTGCAGGTTGTTTTAAGTCCAACTGATGCTTGTGAAAACGTTTTGATGGTCTTCTTCTGTAGACTAAACAGTCTTCAGCGTTTGCTTCCCACATGCTGTGAACTGAAACAATATCACATTGATGTCAATGCTGAGAGTCGAGTGTTTGCTCTAACGTCGGGCGTAAAAACAAATATTTCGCGTTCCCTCCTTTTTCTTTTTAACATGTTTCAATTGCATTCAAATGTTTCTCAGCATATTGAAAAAAAATAGCGTCTGATCAAATTTTATTGAAATGAGTTAATGGAAGGAATTGTAATAATTAACAAATTAGTTTTTGTAGCAGCCCAGGGGATATTCCCCAAAATTGACTATTGGAGCCAAAATGGCTCCAATAGTGTGTGTGTGTTTTAGAGTGTGGCTTCTTGACTCTTTTTATGTATCCCAGCACGATGAACACATGATTTGTTTCTTCACATTGGTGATGCATTTAGGTGTCATTGTTTTACAACAATGATAATGCGTTCAAGTGTTGCCATTTCTTCATATTGGTGAGGCGTTCAGTGTTGTGTTTTTAAAGAAAAGGAATGCGTTGTTGTTCAAGTGTCATTGTTTTTTCCTAGTTGTGATGCATTCAGGTGGAGTGGTTTCTTCACATTGGTGTTACGTTCAAGTGTTGTTTCTTCACACAAATAATGCATTGGTTAAGTGTTCAAGTGCAGTCGTTTCTCCAAATTGGTGATGCGTTTAAATAACATTTCTTCATGTTGGTAATTCATTTCGATATTGTTGCTGTTTCTTTGTACTGATGACGCCTTCACATGCGCTGAAAACTGCTGATGCTTTCAAGTGTTGTTGTTTCCTTGCATTGGCGATAGCGTCATTTCTTCACACGGATGACGCATTCATGTTTTGTAGTTTCTTCACACTTGTGATGTGTTCAAGTTTCATATTTTCTTCACGTGGATGATGCGCTCAAATATTTAGCAAAGATATTTGTTGTGCCTTCACAATGCAGCCCTATGGAGGGCTCAAGTCTTGGAGGTGCAAAGAGTATCCGATCGAGTGATGAGGCTGAAACTTGAAATTGAGGGTGTTATGTATAATGTGATTAGCGGCTATGCCCCACAGGTAGGATGTGACCTAGAGGTGAAAGAGAAATTCTGGAAGGAGCTAGACGAAGTAGTTCTGAGCATCTCAAACAGAGAGACAGAGTCGTGATTGGTGGCAGAGTGTAATGGACACGTTGGTGAAGGAAATAGGGGTGATGAAGAAGTGATGGGTAAGTACGGCATCCAGGAAAGAAGCTTGGAGGGACAGATGGTGGTAGACTTTGCAAAAGGGATGCAAATGGTTGTAGTGAACACTTTTTTCCAGAAGAGGCAGGAACAGAGGGTGACCTACAAGAGCGGAGGTAGAAGCACACAGGCGGATCACAGCTTCTGCAGATGATGTAATCTGAGGGAGGTTGCCGCCTGTAAGGTTGTGGTGGGGCAGAGTGTGGCTGGACAGCATAGGATGGTGGTGTGTAAGGTGACTCTGGTGGTGGGGAGGGAAATTAGGACGACAAGGGCAGAGCAGAGAACCATGTGGTGGAAGCGGAGACAGGACGAGTGTTGTGCAACTTTTCGGGAAGAGGTGAGACAGGCTCTCGGTAGACAGGAGGAGCTTCCAGAAGACTGGACCACTGCAGCCAAGGTGATCAGAGAGGCAGGCAGGAGAGTACTTGGTGTATCTTCTGGCAGGGAAGGAGAGAAGGAGACTTGGTGGTGGAACCTCACAGTACAGGAACTCATACAAGGAAAAAGGTTAAATAGGAAGAAGTGGGGCACTGAGAGGACCAAAGAGAGGAGAAAGTAATACATTGAGATGCGACAGAGGGCAAAGGCCAATCACGAGGCGTATGATGACATGTATGGCAGGTTGGACACTAAAGAAGGAGAAAAGGATCTATACAGGCTGGCCAGACAGAGGGCTAGATATGTATATAAGTTATTTAATTGTGTTATTCTTATCCTCGCATTCCTATTAAATTCCACAAATGTAATTGATCAATTTTCTGGTCTTCTTGTGTTTTCAGTGACCTCAGCGAAAACTCCATCCAGGCCATTCCCAGGAGAGCCTTCAGAGGAGCTGCAGACCTAAAAAATCTGTAAGCCAATAAACTGATAAAACCGACAAAATAAAACAATATCCTGGTTTAATGCAAGGTGCTGCCCCTAGTGGCCTGGAGTGCGACGTGTTCAATTAAAGAGCTTTTGCTGACACATTTTAGAAAACAAATTCATTGTTTCTTGAGTAGTTTAATTGACCTCATGTTGTGTTGATTGACAGCCAGCTGGACAAGAATCGCATCAGTTGCATCGAGGAGGGAGCATTCAGAGCACTGCGATCTCTGGAAGTACTGTGAGTAGGTTCTGCTGTGATGCGTTCAAGTGTTATGGTTTCTTCCCACTGGTGATGCGTTCAAGTGTCATTGTCATTTCCTGTCTGTGTGTTCCTCTAGGACACTGAATAACAACAACATCAGCAGCATTCCAGTCTCCAGTTTCAACAACATGCCCAAACTTCGCACTTTGTAAGTCCTTCCACACCAACAATTTATAGAATCATAATTTAGCAATCCAAATATTTAATATTTTACCAATTGGAGTAAAATGCGCAGTGCATATCCAAGGTCCAAGTTTAATCCAGATTTGATCCCGATTTGACAACAATATATACGTAACATGCAAAACCTGATTGAATGCGATCATACACTATACGTATCTGTGTCAAATGTTATCACATCTGGATAAAACCCGACCTCTAACTGTTAAGTTAAACCAAGTTTGATACAGAGCTGATCCAGATTTGACAGCAATGTAAATATGACAAAAACAATCTGATTAAATATGTTAATGAACCATACATTTCTGTGTCAAATGTTATCACATCTAGATGAAACTTGACCTGTAGCTGTTAGTTTAAACCAAGTTTGATCCACGACCAATCCGGATTTGAAATTACATTTACTATGGTCACATTTTTTCACATCTGAAGGAAACTCCTTTCAGCTGTTAAGATCTCGAGTCAAGGGGTGGGCAAACCAATGTGTTCAAGGGCCACATTAGATTTTTCTAACAGACAGATGGGCCGAGTCATTATAAGAGGTCAATTTAATTCATTCCACTGTATTTTCAAGATTCCTGTAATAGTTTTTGCAATCATTCATTCATTCATTCATTCACTAGGGTCGCGGGCGTGCTGGAGCCTATACCAGCTATGTTCGGGCGAGAACAGGCAGGCACGGGGAGAACATGCAAACTCCACACAGGCGGGGCCGGGATTTGAACCCCGGTCCTCAGAACTGTGAGGCGGATGTGCTAACCGGTCGTACACCATGCCACCAGTTTTTGCCATCAATGTAGTTTAATTTCATAAATATCACAGGACTCTATAATGAAAATTTTCGGGGGGCCTGATTAAAGAACATAGAGTAGCTCCTGGTTACCAGGCCATTTGATAGTAGCACAATGATGTAAAGCAACCTGAGGTGATGTTTCTTGCTGCGCATACTTGTCTTCCTCCACAGTCGCCTTCACTCCAACTCTCTGCGCTGCGACTGTCACCTGGCCTGGTTATCTCCGTGGCTGCGCCAGCGCCCTGCGTTAGGCCTTTACACCCAGTGCAGCGCCCCGCCCGCCCTCCGGGGCCTCAACCTGGCCGAGCTGCGCAAGAGCGACTTGGCCTGCTCAGGTACTCGAGCGTTTCCTGGACACCACCCCTTCCGATCATGAACATCAAACACGCATTAAACATCTTTGAGCAATAGCGATATCGGTCTGATACGACATCAGCAGTAATCATCCATACTTATTTTGTAGTATGGAATGTTAGAAAAGTCTTAATCAAGTGATATTACTCAAACAGAGAACAATAATCAGCAACAGTAGGTATGAGGAAAAACTGACCCCTTTATTATTAACCAATGGGTTACATAAAGTAACTTTAAAAATAAGAATCTATTACAATTGATTAAGATAAATAAACATGATGCTACAAAATCCTGAAAAATAACTTAAATAAAATCAATAGCAAAATATATATATTTAAATTACAACGTAACGACTGCTAAACCTAAAAATAAGCACATTCTACAATTGAATAGATTAAATAGAAAATGAATTATAAAACCATGAAAAATAACCTCAGTAAATAGTAAATACAAGTTATACTTTTAAAGTGCACAATAACAATTCAAGGTCAAGTCTGTTTTTTTTTTTTTTTTTTACTGTCAATATATGGTGATAACAGTATTTTGTTTCTCCACGTGAGGCACTGCATAGGGTATAGGGTATAGTTTTATCGACAATGTCGTGGTGGATAGGAATAATGCAGTGAGGCTTTGGGTGCTTGTTCTGCCCCTTTTTGTGTCCGCCACACTGCACGTGCACCCGTTTTGTTTGTGTGTGCCTTTTTGCAAACACCGTTCCTGCTGTGCACCTCTTAGACGTCTGAGGGGCAATGTGGTGCACGCAATGAGATGCACACTTTCTGTAACAAAGAAAGTCAAAGAAGTTACGATTGAATATTGTTAATATAACTTGTTTTTCAAAGTTTAAAGAATATATGCCTTAGAGTATTGTTATATTGTCCGTTTGTATGTGTTTATACAGCATTTGTGTACCAATAGTCGTTATTTGGAGAGATATAAGTAACGCTAGTTTAATGCTAATCTTCGTTAGCTCATCAATTATGTTTTTCACTCATGGTATGTTAGCTTTGAGCTATTGATTTTTGTGAAGAAAAAGGAAGAAAGAAACGAAGTCTGTGATGTAGTTGAACATTCAAAAGGTATAATTCTTTCGTTATGTGAGTTGAACTTCAACTGGGGTGTCAATAAACGACTTTGAGCAAGCAACATTCACTCTTACTCCTTGCTGCTATGGTAGTGCCTCAGCAACCTGTTGTCGTGATCGGCATGCTGTCCGGGCGCCGCTGGATAGAAGTGCTGGAGCTGAGCATGAAATGGACTGCTTGTATAAAAGTGGTAAATCAGAGATTCTAGATCCAGTCCTATCCGATACCGTTTTGTTTAGTTTAGTTTTTTTTGGGGGGGGGGGGTGGGGGGGGGGGGGGGGGGGGGGGGGGGATTTACGATTTACGATCTCAGAGATCAGGTCAGGACACCCCGAATTAAAACACACTTTTTAAAGTTGCTTAGTGGCTGTTCTCATGCCCTTGTCAAGAAACAAGAGACTATCTTATCACATCACTTTGAAGAAAGTAAAAAAAAAACAAAAAGACAACTCGCTTGCACAGCTCTCCAAATAAGATGCACTGCATGCTTGCTTCGAGCTGTTTATTTCTCGATCCCAGTTGAAGTTTACAGCAAAACTGACACATAAAACAAAACGTATATTTAAACACTGAAATGTTCCACCAAACAATGTCAATTCTATCTAACAAAAGTATGCCATCTTAATTCTAACATACATATAATGTGAAACACCATAGTAAGCTAGCATAGATGTTACCGTAATTATAAACTTAATATTTTTTTTTCATTAATTATAAACTGAATTTTTTTTTTCCATTAATTTTTATGGAAACTCCAAGGGTAGCAAAAATGGCCAAATAGCCTAAAATAGATGCTTTAAACACCTAACACAGGTACCTAACCTATAATTCCATTACAATAAGCTGGCAGTTTTTGACTTGAGTTCATTGTCACATTTCTGTGGGGCCAATTATGTATGACTCGTGCACTCACTGTAGTTGTCTCGCCATGCTGCACTATTTGCATACACTGGCCACTCATGCCAGAGTAGCATCTGCTCTATTTGCACACTGATTGAGGAGTATCTGCAACATTTGCACAACCAACATTGTCCCAGATGATCGCACTACTCGTCACTTTAAACCGCATACACTCCTTGAAGTCTCAGCGCCCTTCGCACTATGGTCATTGCACCGGACTATCGCAATATTAGTCATTCGAACTGCTCTAAGTGATAGAGGACTCTGCATCTTTTTGCACAATTGTTTTTTGTCAATGTCTTTATGTCTCCAAAGTGTTCTGTAAATTGACTGTCTGTTGTACTAGAGCGGCTCCAACTACCGGAGACAAATTCCTTGTGTGTTTTGGACATACTTGGCAAATAAAGATGATTCTGATTCTGATTAAAAAATAAAAAATGATTAAAAAAAGCTATCTTTTTAGGTATGTTTCTTGGACGGTCTAATCGTGATAAACATGTCCACTAAATTGCATCTCGCTAAATGGAACTGGCTTCAGGGGCTGAATTATTTTTGAAACTCGAGGGGTCGCAAAAATGGTCTAAAATAGATGCTTTTAACCAAAATCGAAGACTTGCTGTGTCTTTTCAGGCTTGGTTCATTGAGACTTTTTTTGTGGGTCTATTCATTATAGACATGTCCACCAAATGTCATGTTGCTACGTTAAATTGTCTTTGCGAAAGTCTGCTAGCGATACGCTAACATATAATGCAAAATACCATAGATAAAAGCAATTAGCATTGATATTACCATCATTATAACGCTTCACACATCTGCTACTTTAACATAAATGGAGCAGCAACACATACAAAAAGAGCATAAAACAATACTCACAGGCATGTACAGTATTATCTGCTTTATGAGAGCAACAGATATTAAAACAGAAAAACATAGCATTCCTCTTCTTCTTGCTATTAATTGCATTGCTACCCTTCCAGTAAAGCGAAGTCCTGTGCGGCCCACTGAAGGCGCACAACTCTAAATTCAGACTTGCCTGTGTACTGTAAAAACCCATAAAACTCCATCCACTATCATCTTCTTCATGGCTTTGTCTGTGTTTCCAGGCCACGGCGGCAGCGCCTTCGTGCAGCCGTGCAGCCTGGCGTCGGGCTCGTGTCCGCCCATGTGCTCGTGCAGCAACAACATCGTGGACTGCCGGGGACGAGGCCTCACCGCTATCCCCGCACACCTCCTCGAGGCCATGACAGAGATGTGAGTAACAAACCTCAGTCCATCAAGTGTCTGTCGAGCACAGGTGCCACCAACCTTTTTGAAACTGAGAGCTACTTTTTGGGTACTGATTAATGCAAAGGGCTACCAGTTTGATGCACACTTCCGAAATCAACGATTTGCTCAAATTGCCTTTAATAATATTTTATTATTTATTATTAATCATTGATGATATTCCTTTATATGAAGACACTGATCATGTTGATGATTTCTCACAATAATTAGAAGTCATAACAAATCAATATGTAACACACAGTTTCTATAAATCGCTGCCATTGTTTACATTTTGAAATGATCATTTCTTCAATAGCAGCCACCAACGTTGGTGACCCCTGGTCTAGTATCCCGTGTGTAGTTCAAATTTGGTAGGAGTGGAACAAAATCTTTGACAGTTCGTCTTTAAACGACCCCTGGAACAATGGCCCAAATAAGCCTAAAATAGCCACTTCAAACCAAAATGGAGGTATTTTTATGTCTTTTTGGGCATGAGTACTTGAGACTTTTTTGTGCCCGTATTTCTAATAGTTATGGTCACCAAATTTAATTTTGATAAAAAAAACTGTTCGAGGGCTGAATTTGGGGGGAAAAAAAACACAAAAAAAAACAGGGGGTCACACAAATTGTCCAGAAGGAGTCTAGAATGGCTGATTTAAACCGAATTTTATGGCAGACTGACTCCAGGAGCCGAATTACAAAACAAAACACAAACAAAAAATGTTCAAATGTGTGTGTGTGTGTGTGTGTCTGTGTCTTCCTAAGCATGGTTTATTGAAACTTTTTTGTGGGTCTACTCATTATAGACATGAATACAAAATTTCATTTTGCTAAGTGGAACTGGCTTTAGGGGCTGAATAAAATTTAAAAAAAAGAATAATAAATAATTTTTTTTAAAGTTTCAAAAAATGTCCAAGATGAGCCTAAAAGACTTCCTGTGTCTTTCCGGACATGGCTTCTTGAGACTTTTTTGTGGGTCTATTCATGATATAATCTATCCATTTTGTCCACCAAATTTCATGTCGCTAAGTAGAACTGATTTCAGGGGCTGAGAACATTCTTTTTGTTTTTTTTAGTCGTCTGGAGCAGAATGGCATCAAGTCGGTTCCTCCTGGTGCCTTCACCTCCTACAAGAAGCTTCGAAGAATGTGAGTCAATACGCCGACAGGTGGAATGAACTTTCATTAAAAGTAAAACAAATATTAAGATGAAAATTTTGATTATTATATATTGTACACAAAGGCACATTTAGTTTTCTTGCAGTCACATTTCTGAATTTTGGGAACATTTTATTAAATTCAGTTTTGTTTTAATTAACTTGTGTATATGTCAATATTAAAAAAAAATCTATTTAAATGTACATTTTGTAACCCTTTCTGTTCATATGTTTTATGTATTTATTTTATTTCATTTCTGTGTAAATGTTTTGTATTGCAGAGACCTGAGTAACAACCAAATATCAGAGATTGCTCCGGATGCTTTTCACGGCCTCAAAGGCCTCAACTCCTTGTCAGTAGTATTCCGTTTGTGGTCATGTGTTTTATTGTGTGGTCATATGTCATAATGTATTTTCATGTCTGGTAATAATGCGCTCATTTGTTTGAGCCCTTTTGTTCAGAGTTTTGTACGGCAACAAGATAACGGAACTTCCCGCCGGCGTGTTTGACGGCCTCGTCTCACTGGAGCTGCTGTAAGTGGACATACGTCCTTCTTCCAACTAGCTCACATTTCTTTCGATTTTGTTGGCTAAATATGGTGATAATGTTGTATTGTCAGCAGTGGTGGGATGGAACGAAGTACAAATACTATCTAGAGTTGATCAATTTAATCAAAGTGAGTGAGATTGATCCATTTAGCTCGCAAAAGGGTTTTGGTTAAAAAAAAATCAAAAAATCTTGTTGGCCAATTTGCAATTTTGGAACACGTTTTTAGCAAGAAACATGAAGTAGACGCACAGAATTTGCTTTAGTGTGTCACATAAGACGAATCCGACTGAACTCCGCACCCTTGGGGAATTTCATGACATTTGCATCAACCCAGCAAAATGGGTTAAAAGAAAAAGGGAGTCAGGTGGACACAAATGGCCAACATAGAGCCCCAAATAAATTAAGTACAGTGTGTGAGTACTCTTTCCTACCTTAGATTGTAAGTTTCTCTGTGACATATGCCGCCCTACTGCAGGTTGCTGAACGCCAACAAGATCCACTGCGTGCGAGTGTCGGCCTTCAAGGATCTGGAGAACTTGGCGCTGCTGTCGTTGTACGACAACAAGATCCAAAGTTTGGCCAAAGGAACCTTCAGCTCGCTGCACGGCATCCAAACACTGTGAGGCCACGCATGCATGCTTCATTACTACAGTGTTGACGACTTATGAGGTTTTCGAGATACTAGCCGTTGCCTGACTGATTATATTGTCTTAAGTTGTGAGAGAAAATTTGAGTTAGGAGCACTAGATGGTTACAGGGAACTTCACAACAAGCAGAAGTTTGACAGATAGTGAAACGTTCTTCAAAAAAAGAGCCTTCAAGTTGTTTCTTGCAAACCCCGTTGAAGTTTACTGTCAAACCTAATATAAAACAGACAATTACACGTCGAGAGAATTACGCGTCGTGTATATAACCAAACTACAGGAACTTTGTCTTACAAGAGTCCACTTAGCTCAATGCAAACAAACTAGACAAAATGCCATAGATGGGCTAACAGACAGAATCTGTATTACAGTGTTATAACCCTTAAAGCACCAGATAGTTGAGCATGCTCAGTGCAGCAACACATGTAGAAAGGCAATATAACAATACTCACAGGCATAGAATTCATCTTCTGTGAAAAATGACTAATATTCCTGCGGCTTACTGAGTTTAGAAGAGATTTCTTCTTCGTGTATTTATTTTGTAAGTGTTATGCTGCCCCTGGTGGCCAATGTGCTCAGACCAGAAGGAGCAGCACTATGTCAATGGAATAATAATAATAATAAAGTTATGATGTACATACTGCTGAATTTCTTTACATTCTATTTAATAATGTAATTAGCCCATACTTTTATAAAGTACAATGTTGTTGAGTGCCTTTTCGTATGTAAAAAAAAAGAAAGAAATCTTGGTGTTGTTTGAGATCAATGGCATTTTTTTTGTGTCAATGGGGAAAGACGATTGGAGATATGAGTGTTTTGCATTACTAGCGTGGTCAGGGAACAAATTAAACTCATAAGTCAAGGCACCACTGCATCATTATTTTGAACATTCACGTCACACGTTCGTGGTTTCCCATCAGGCACCTGGCCCAGAACCCTTTCGTGTGCGACTGCAACGTCAAGTGGCTCGCCGACTTCCTCCGCGCCAACCCCATCGAGACCAGCGGGGCGCGGTGTGCCAGCCCGCGACGACTCGCCAACAAACGCATCGCGCAGATTAAAAGCAGCAAGTTCCGATGCTCCGGTTAGTCTTTGTATGTGTGTGGTTGTTTGTGCGTGCGTGTGTAGCTATTCTACAACATTTACTTCCCAATTAGTGTAATTAAATTATTTATTTATTTTACATTATATATATACATATATATATATATATATATATGGAATGTGGGAGGAAACCAGAGTACCCGGAGGAAACCCACGCAGGCATGGGGAGAACATGCAAACTCCACACAGGTGAGGCCAGATTTGAACCCAGGTCCTCAGAACTGTGAGGCACATGTGCTAACCAGCCGTCCACTGTGCCGCCTTACAATAATATGTTAGCAGTAATACAAAAAAATCTATATTGCTGCTTTATAATGCTCAGAGGCGTTGTGTCACAGTGTAAATGTCACTCAGTTTCCTCATAGCTGCTGGCCCATCGTGTTGGGAATTCTTTAGACCGCAGACTAGTTGCCAGTGACCCAACGGCGCCTCTGCTGGTCGCCACTTCAATCGCACACAAAGGATCAACGCTTTAGAATCGATTGCTTGATTATTACGCCCATGGTGTTTGTTTATTGACTGACTTTTCTTTCTGTTTATCTTTTAGCCAAGGAACAATACCACATCCCAGGTGAGTAACAACGCCCCCAAACCATTTGAGCGCATACTGTATATGCACTGCAGTGAACCCCCTTTTGCTTAGGGGGGGATATGTTTGGTTAAAATAAATACGATATAGATAGACCATATTAAAAACATGCTTTTAGTTGTCACTAGCCGTTGAAGTTTACTGTACAACTGACACATAAAACAAAAAGCTTATTCAACATTGTATACACATTTATACACCAAAATGTTCACCCAAACCATAGAATTTAATTTAACAAAAGTCCGTTTGCTTAATGCTAACACATGATGCAAAACGCTATCGACGGGCTAATGGAAATTAGTAGGGGTGTAACGATTCATTATGGTGGCAATTCGATCCGTATCACAATTCCTGGTTGCTGATTCCATTGAAGCACAATATGATTCAGAAATTGAAATGGATTCCGTAACCTTTTAGCCAACATTTCAACCAGTGTGACTCTGAAATAAATACCTGGATACTGGACATGGCAGGTGAAATGTCCAAAATTCCTTTTATTTCTTGTAAAGGTATGGGGGGCAAAAAACAAAACAAAACAAACAATAAGCATCCATTATTCCAAATAATAATTATGACAAATGCATTTGAATAAAGTGCAATTAACATCTCTTCAGATTGGATTAACATTAGGTTTACCTGCCTCTTCTGGTGTGGTTTTTCAACAGAAATAATACAAATCTTTTCATTGAACACAAAACATGATGCCAAATGTTCTAATTCTATTTTTTACTACCTATTCACTAGTCACGATGGCGGTTACGTAGCTAGCCATTTTCTTTTTTTTTTTGCTTGGATATACAATAAGCATAGGCATGTCAAATTGGACATAAAGTATTATGGAATCAGCTGCATTTTATCGTGTTCATTGTATTCTTCAGGTAATCAGAGCTTCCAAATGTTACGGAACGTGCGTATTTTGTTGCGGAAATTACTGAACGCTGATTCGTTACGGCCGTCACACCGATTGTTCCGGATATTGGGGGCGCTACAGCGTCCTACATTATCAGCCAGTACGCTGCTGTGTCTGGCCACCGTGACAAAAAAAAAAAAAAATGAATTTGATGAAATCAAGACTATATTGTTAAAAAAAAGAGAGAGGGAGAGAGGGGGGGGGGGGGGGGGGGGGGGGGGAAATGATTACGCCCCCTGTCTGCCAAGTTCTCTTTGTGTCCGGTGTCAATAATCATTGCCTCCATGGTAGCGAATAAAGTACACTTGTGACCATGTTTCTTACACGTATCGTTTACGTTATCACAAAGGGATGGTGAGGAGTGGTTAGAAAAAGACAGAAAAGTACGATGCTGTCATGAAGTCGCAAAACACAGGAATAAGTGATTGGGTGATAGAGTACACTTGTCACATAGTTCTGGCTGGAACCATGTTGTATCAGTGTGTGTTTGCGTGTGTTGCCAGGTGCCGAGGACCGCCGCCTGAGCTCCGGGTGCAACAGCAAGCCGGCGTGTCCTAGCAAGTGTCGCTGCGAGGCCAACGTGGTGGACTGCTCAAACCTGAGACTCACCAAATTCCCCCAACACTTACCGCCCGCCACCGAGGAACTGTACGGCAAACACACGCGCAGCATGTCTAAGAAAGAGGGTCTCGCTTGTGCCTCTGGAGGAAAGAAGTGCTCTTACAAGCGCCACCCGCATGACGCCCACTCGCCTTACAATCACCTAAAAAGAAAATACGACACTTAAATTCAGTTTAAAATCACCTTTCATGACATATGTAACATATTCATATGTAATGTATACTACCTGAGAGATCTATTAGTAAAGTTGATAAATATGGAATATTTTAACCAAGCGCCATATGAGTTCAAATTTGATATTATATGTAAATATTATAAAAACAAGTAATATTTTCACTTTGCATATGTGAACTATACTATATTTATAATATCTTGGGGATTTTTGTAAAATATTAAAATGTAATTTCATGGATGAACCCACCAACATTAAACTTTAGTAATTCAATGACAAAAATAAGCATTTAAGCTCAACACCAACACATGGATGGAGTTGCATTTTATACACTATATATACTTAATGTCTGCATTTATATACTGCATATTAATTACGCTAAGTATAATTTAACCAAACCACCGTTAAGAGTTAAATGTGTACTGGTTCTATAACAACAGCAAGAATTAAATCACTATAGATACTCTTCGGACACAAGTATACACATTAAGCATTTGGACATCGTCACATTAAATATAATTTAATGTCTTACTCATTGAAACAATTTTTCAACTAAAGTTACATGCCACTGTATAGAGTAAGTACAGTATGTGCGTATTGTCATGTTAAGGATAATGCACCAACCATTTAAAGTGTTTCGTGGTTCAATAGCAACAATGAGAATTCAACCTCGACACCAAGTCTATTTCTCTCCTGCATGTAGTTGCACTTATCATTATTATATTGGTTCTCTTGGTTTTCATTGACTATTGTTGAACGTTTGTTTTTGTTGTTGTTGTTATTTTCATGTTCAAACCAAATGTTCAAAGAAATTTTTAACCTTTTAGAATTTCAAAATCTGGGTAATCTATTACCATTCGCATATGAAAGTTTGATTATCCTGATTTCTATGGAGCGAGCATGGGTGGTTTGTACATGAAAGACACAACACACACACGCACACACAAGCGTAACATGTATTCATGTTGACGTGTGTGTCATAGTGCATGAATGCACAGCCGCTGGACATTCCAACCGCCTCTTCTACTAACCATCTTGTTTTTTTACTCTTGTTTTTTGGCTTTTGGGCTCCCCTGGTGATGACCCTGGTAATGATGATGATGGCGATGATGATGATGATGATGGTGGTGGTGGTGGTGGTCTACATTGCAGGCGTCTCAACAACAACGACCTCTCCCTGCTGGAGGCCACAGGCGCCTTCAAGGGCCTGTCGCAGCTCAAGAAAATGTAGGTCAAGCCATGGTGACCACACACACACGGGCAAGGACGCACATACGCAGTCAGAACGCTTGAGTGCTCTAAACGCTGAAGGCCAACTGAAACATCAACAACATTGGAAAAAAAACAAAAATAAAACAGATGACAACAAATCTCATCATGTTTGGGGCCACACATTATCATTACGATAATATAATACTTATAATACATAAAAAAATGCAAATGTTTCTATTCCTTTTTGGCAGCCTTCTTCATTTGTATTGTCTGAATTAATAAGAAAAATAAGAACACAACATTTGGAAAAAGTGTACGTAATAATGATGATGATAATTGTAATACTACTACTAGTATGATCAGCATCATCATCATGCTAAATAAGTAAGAGAACTAAAATTAATAGTGTTGTTAATATAATAAGAAATAGTAGTAATAATAATAATAGGCATTGTTATATTCTAGTATATGATTTTGTAATCATTATTAATTATTAAAGATTTTTTTTTATTGATACTACCTTAATAATAATTACTATTTTTGTTGGAAGTCTTGATATTTTTGGGGGTAATTGGATTGACTCAATAAAATAGATAATACAATTAATAAGAACATAATACTCGGATGAATGAAGTATACTAATAATTACGGTTCTAAATTGAAGTATGGAATTTTCCCATTGTGGGACTGTTAAAGGCTTATATCATTATATTGTGTACCCCGCTTCTCGTCAACCTAGTGAGGATAAGTGGTACGGAAAATAGATGGATGGATGGATTATACATTATGTTATTGGTTTAGTATTTATTATTATATTATTATGATTGGTTTTGTATTTAGTTTGTATTCATTGAACTGACTGAATAAAAAATAACATATATCATTTTGACTTCATTGAAGTTCAATATTTAAAAATAAAATTACTCCTTTTTGTGAATATAAAATGCATATTTTTATTCTTCTATTTTGGCAGCCTGGGTGTCTTTGCATTTATGGGATTTGCTGAATCAATAATAATAACAAAAAACAAATACATAAAATGTATAGTAAAATTATTACTATAAAAATGTAATTTCAACGTTGTGGGACTAATAAAGCCTTATTTTGTTCTATTTTTGAAGAGGATTGATAGAATTAAAACATTTTGAACATACTAATACCTATATTGAATTTCCCCATTTCATTCAATTTTTAGCAATGTTGATATTTTTTTACCGAATTACATGAAAAGATTTTTTGATTTTTTATTTGCTAAAATAACGTAGTAGCAATTCACCGGCACTTATGAGTGAATATGAGTAAAAAAAAAGATGATTCTCCTTAATGAATGAACAATAAGTGGTGTTTTTTTTCCTCCACCTGGTGAGTAGAAACCTGAGCAACAACAAGATCACCGATATCGAGGACGGCGCGTTCGAGGGCGCCGCTGCGGTGACCGAGCTCCACCTGACCGCCAACCACCTGGAGGCGGTGCGAGGGGGCATGTTCAGAGGGATGGATGCCCTACGCATGCTGTGAGATGTGCACACAAACACGCGCACACAAACATACACAACAAAAACGTCATTATTGTCATTATCTATGAGACAATATCAGAATTGAGCCACTGAGAACTAGAATAGGCGAACTCCTTTTTTGTTGGACTTGCCAGTATACTCTAAAAAGCCATAAAAATGATCGCTTAAAAATCTGCGATGTAGAGGGGGCGCAAACAATAAACCACAGTACTTGTTTTTACAGAAATTGCTTTCTTCGGATTTTGACATTTTGCCAAATCCAGTTGTCCCTAGAAATGAGTTAAATTTGTTCCAATAATAATAATATTTTAAATCAATATAAATATAAATAATAGGATGGATAATGGGAGATATTTCCATTCTTCATTTTAGCTTTATTCTGACGGGACAGTGCAAATGAATGGACTTGATCGGGAGATACAGATAACTTTATATATAAAAAAAAAACATAAATATGCCGGAGTGAGTTAAATGCTAGTTTTCATCCATCGTCCCCAATGAATAACATTCAGTCATCACATACAACATAGGTGTCAAAGTCAAGGCCCGGGGGCCAGATGTGGCCCGCCACATCATTTTATGTGGCCCGCGAAAGCAACTCGTGTGTCGCTAAAATGTGCTCCAAAATAGGATATTGTTTTCACTTTTAATAACATTGAGATTCCAAGCATTCTTGTTACCAAACAACTTTTAAAATAAATTGAAAAATAGTTGAACAAATTGTTTTCCTAGACTTCCATCCATTTTCTGAGCCGCTTCTCCTCACTAGGGTCGCGGGCGTGCTGGAGCCTATTCCAGCTATCATCGGGCAGGAGGCGGGGTACACCCTGAACTGGTTGCCAGCCAATCGCAGGGCACAAACAAACAAACAACCATTCACACTCACAGTCACACCTACGGGCAATTTAGAGTCTTCAATTAATGCATGTTTTTGGGATGTGGGAGGAAACCGGAGTGCCCGGAGAAAACCCACGCAGGCAAGGGGAGAACATGCAAACTCCACACAGGCGGGGCCTAATAGTCAATGGCAGTTTGTTCCAGCTGGCACCGATGAATTCCATGATTCCTATGGAAAATACGGTTAACAAGCCTAAATTGTGTGTGTGCAGGATGTTGAGGAACAACAAGATCCGCTGCCTGCACAACGGCAGCTTCACGGGCCTAAGCAACGTTCGTCTGCTGTCGCTCTACGACAATCAGCTGAGTGCCATCCTGCCCGGAACCTTTGACGCGTTACCCAACCTCTCTACCTTGTTCGTGACGCGCGCGCACACACACACACACACACACACACACACACACACACGGGGTGCATCTCGTTTCTTTATTTGAAACTTCCTAGATCCTAGCGCCTAGCCCCTCTTTTTACATGCTAGCTCCTCCCACCAGAAATTCCATCGAGGTGCCAGGATATTCACGGAGAATGTTTGGGTGAAATAAGACAATCGTTCTTCGATGACATCATTTCATGGAGACGTCTACTCAAGATGATGTCACTTCATTGACGTGTCACAAATCAACCGTCTGCGTGTTTAAATCGTTACTATCACTACAAATGTCCACTTTATGCTTTATATATGAAGTGGGATTACACTAAAGTCAAATATAATCAACACAGTTACTCTTTACGACTTTGCAGATGTAAAGACGATCATGATTGGTCAATCCCAAACCCGTCCTGTCCTCCACCCATTTGAAACGTCACCATCGAGGAACTATGGAACTTCCATGGAGGATACATCAGACGTTCCTTGATTCAAGCTAGCCTGTGGAGGCTGCTCGATGCTCGCTCCTCGCTCCTCCGTGCGCGCTAAAGGCACTTGGGACGCTCCTTAATATGGCGGCGTGACAACAACTTCCGGGTCGCGTTCAATGTTTTGAGGAGCTAGGAACATTGCATTTCAGGGGCTTGAGATGCACCCACAGTCTGATCCACTGATGCCAAATTACCACTTTTGTCGCTAGATTTAGCACCTTCCCAGGCAATGCTAGCAACTGTTTTATATTTTTCTGAAACGCACCGAGCAACAAATGTAGCTACTTTTAAAGATTCAGTGGGACATTTTAGCATCTTTTGAAATGTGACTCATATGATAAAAAGCATGAATTTACCCGCTAAACAACTTATCCTTGAGCAACAACCCCTGAAACAGTGGTGTGACCAAGCCTGTTCCCCGGTCCAAGGAACCTGCTGGCCAACCCTTTCAACTGCGACTGCCGCCTGGGCTGGTTGGGCTCCTGGCTAAGGAGTCGGCGCATCGTGACGGGAAACCCGCGCTGCCAAGGTCCCGCTTTCCTACGCGAGATCCCGCTGCAGGACGTGGCGGCGCCCGACTTCCGCTGCGAGGACGGTACGCCGCAAAAAGTGTAACATTAAATTACCTAGCAGCTTTGAATCCGGTATCAGTGTTGTGATGGTTTCACTTCCAGTGTCGTGAAATGTTCACTGCCTGACTCTTCCATACAAATGTCATCTTACAAATAAAATAATGGAAATGTCTTTTAAAATGATCATGTACATAGGTACAGTACAATCCTGACAAACATTATCTTCTTAAATTCAAGACATTTCTGGTGATTGTTGGTTTTGTGAAATGTCCCCTGAAAAACGGTTACGTCTATTCTGGCAATGTCCCTATACTGTCTTAACAAATTCTGGAAAGATGTATCCCGGTTTATTATCGATAATAGTGACTCTGGCTTCACTCTTCAATGGAAACATTTATTGCTTGGTTTCTTCAATAATGATAGTAAAATAAAATCTTTGTTATAAAGTTAAGAATTATTCTTGTGAAGTTTCATATCAACAAATCCAAATAGTCATTCAAAGCCTTTTTTTTTTTTTTTTTTTTTTTTTATAATGGATTTTCAGAATGACAACACATGAGTACCATATTCAACTCTTGAAAAGTGCTTCAAACTGTTGTTTTACGCTCTTCGTGTAATGTTTGTATTTCAAATCCCACTGGCTTCTCTTTTGTATTAGCTTGTGTAATAATAACTTTATTCTTTGTCTGTTTTTTTTTTTTGTAAATATTTTGTTTCCCAATAAATCTTGTTTAAAAAAAGAATGTTCACTGCCTGTGCAGTCAATGTTCACTTGCTGTGAAAAGTAATGTTTACTTCCTGTACATGGGCGTTGACTTCCTGTGTGTTTTTTCAGGTTCTCTTTCAGAGTCCACCAGCTGCTCTTTGGGCCCGCAGTGTCCCAGTGGTTGCACGTGCATGGACACAGTGGTGCGCTGCAGCAACAAGCATTTGCAGGCTCTGCCCAGAGGACTTCCTCCAAACCTCACCGAACTGTGAGTGCCTGACTTGACCTATGCCCCTTCAAAGTAAAGTTCATTCGCAATTCATGAGCAACTTTCCCGGGCAGATATCTGGATGGGAACCAGTTCACACGAGTACCCAGCCAGCTCAGCAACTTCAGGAACCTGCAGCTCATGTGAGGGAAACGTTTCTACTTCCTGTTTACACCATTTTACTTCCTTGTTCACCTCTTTCACTTCCTCATCACCACTTCTACTTCCTGTTTACCTTTCTACTTCCTGGTCACCTCTTCTACTTCCTTTTCACCAATCCTACTTTCCTGTTGACCTCCTTAACTTCCTGTCCAATGCTTCTTCTTCCGTCTCTACTTCCTGTTCACATCCTCAACTTACTCCCTACCTCCGCTTCTTCCTGTTCCCATCTTCTACTATTTCCTCTACCTGCTCTTTTCCTTCTCGTCCACCTCCTCTACATGCTTCAGGTTCTACTTCCTGTTCACACCCTCAATTTTCTCTTTTACTTTCTGTCCACATCTTGTACTTCCTCTTCTACTTTATGTCCAAGTTGTTTACTTTGCTGTTGTTCTTGCTTTTCCAAGTCTTCTACTTCCTGTTCCCTTCCTCTACTTCCCATCCGTCGCTCTTATTTCTTGTGCACTTCCACTTTTATTTCTTCCACTTCCTATGCACGAGAGCAAACTACGGCCCGCCGGCCGCATCCGGCCCGTTGATCATTTCAATGCGGCCCGCCAAAGATTGGTGCAGAATCGCCCAAATCATATCAAAATCATGACTACATTCATTTGACCTTGTCGTGTAATGCCCAGTGGTTCCACCAGGTAGCGCAGTAGGTAGACTTGACTTGACTTTGGCTGTTCTGTTTTTACTTTGCTACTGCTCTGAACCCTTCTGCAACCATGAGTGGGCCAAAGAAAAGAAAAGTCGACAGTGAGTGCCGAGTGTTTAATATAGAATGGACTACTGAATAATTTTTTTTACTGAAGTCCGGTCAAAGGCTGTATGTCTAATTTGTTAAGAAAACCAGTGCGGTTTTAGAGGAATACAACATCAGCCGTCACTTTTCCAGCAAGCATGCTGATTACGCTAACAATCAATCAACGCAGGAACTGATGGCTACGGCTCAGCGGTTAAAATCAAGCTTGCAGGCTCAGCAAAAGACCTTATCTGACAAACTGCCATCCAAGATTCAGTCACACAAGACCCTGAAAAAGCACCACGGAAGCTGCAGTTGGAACTGATTGATCTCCAATGTGATACTGTCTTAAAAGAGAAGTTAAACTATCAATGGAGGAGTTTTATGCTTCATTAAACGCAGACATATTTCCCAAAATCCAGAAGATGGCACAGAGGATGCTGGTGTTGTTTGGCTCTACGTATGCGTGTCAACAGACTTTTAGTGTGATGAACACCAACAAAACATCCTACCGATCCCAGCTGAGTGATGAACACCTCAGATGTGTTCTGAGAATTTCAACAATAAAACAAACACCAGACTTTGATGCACTGGCAAAAAAAAAAAAAAAATACATTGTTCAATAAAACAACACTGTTCCCATTGAAAATATTAACACTAAAATGCCTTTTTTTTTTTGGGTTGTTTATTTTTGATATGTAAGCATCTGGTCCTGGCTTGGCCCGCCTGTCAAATTTTAAAAGTCAATGTGGCCCCTGAGCCAAAAAGTTTGTTCACCCCTGCACTAGAGCCTCCAGAGTAACTGCATTCATTGGAACGTCCAGCAGAGGGAGCAATAGACTGTGACGTTCATGTACCTAATATATAGCTCTGTGTGTGCGTGTGTGCTTATGTGTGTTAACTATGCAGAGATTTGAGCAACAACAAAATCAGCTCGCTGTCCGACGACTCCTTCGCCAACATGAGCCAACTCACCACCCTGTGAGTACACACACACACACACATGCACGCACACACAGGTGAATGGAATGGATTATTGAAATAATGTTATACCTATATATGAATTATTCAAATAAATAATTTAATGTGTTGCTATTATTGTGTGCAGGATCCTGAGTTACAATTCTTTACGTTGTATTCCTCCTCTGGCGCTGGGAGGCCTGAGATCACTGAGGCTTCTGTCAGTTCACACACACACACTTACACACAATTGTATACACTATATGCATTCACATGCACAGATACTGGTAGCCTATGCATACGGTATACACACACACATACAGTACAAACATGCAAACGCTCGTGCAATCACACGCACAAACTGTAAATCTACACACACACTGACTGTACATGATATACATACACACGTACACACACGCTCTGGCGTGTACTGTTGTGATTGTTTGTGTTTGTTTCAGATCTCTGCACGGTAACGACATCTCTGAGCTGCAACATGGAATCTTCAACGACGTCACATCGCTCTCGCACCTGTATGTACCTTATGTGTGTCAGTGCATGTATATAATCCATACAGACAGGTATACACACACTTGTATAACTATTTGCACCTTATTTGTTTTCCCTTTATTTGATTTTTCATGTCCCATATGTACCCATATATTCCCAACATACTATATGTGTACATGTGTATGTACCTTTATGTATGTATGTATGTGTGGGTACCTCCATGCATGTTAAGTGTGTGCCTCTATACCCCTTAGCTGTATGTGTGTGTATACCTGTATTTGCCATCTGTGTGTGCCTCTCCAGGTATATGCCTTTTCATGTGTGTATGAAACCTGTATGTGTCATGCATACCATATGCGCTTGTGTGTGCACCATACATTTAATGTTTTTAAGTGTACCTCTATGCATTTTACGTGTATGTACCTCTTGTGTACATGTTTGCCCTCTAATGTGTGTGTATATAACATTGTACACGTCACGCGTATGTGTACCTCTGTCCACATTACGTATGTACTTTGTGTATTTGTTTATACCTGAATGTAGCTATGTGCGTGCATGTGTGTACACTTAATGTGTGTGTGTGTGTGTATGTCATATACTTCACAGGTGTATGTACCTTACAGTATGTGCACCCCTGTTTCTACCCGAATGTACTTTGTGTGTGTATCCCTCTATTTACATAAATGTGTGTACCTGTATGGGCTTTACTTATGCGTATAGGATTGTAGCATCGTGAGGTGTTTTCCCGCCATATGAAATAATCCGCAGAGGAGCTCCATAGTGATGACAATATTGATCATCAGCGTGCACGTGAGTCGAACGTGCACCGTGATGACGATCAATATCAGATTCAACCATGGGAGACATCGGCGTCACCTCAGAGAGGGCACATGAAAGGGAAGAGAACGGGTAGAGACAGGGGAGGAGGAAATGATGGGAGGAATGGAGGAAGAAAAGAACCAAGGTGGATAGAAAGACAGAAGGAACAGGGAGGGAAGGAACGTGAGACAAAAGGAAAAGAAAAAGGAGGAAATAAGAGCAAAGAGTCAGAAGGGTTGAACTAAGACATGAGGGCAAAAGAAATGTGGAAGGAAGGAAGGAAGGTTGAGGAGGTAAAGGAAGTTGGTAGAAAGGATGGCAAAAAAGACAAATGCAGGAAGAAAGACCAGTGAAATGGGAGATTGACAGTCAGAACAAAGGAATAAATGAAACAAAATAGAAGACAAATGAGTGAAGGAAGTAGAGAAGGGAAGGAAAGTGAGGGATGAAAGCAAATTATAAGAATGGAAAGGAGGCTGGAAGGAAGGATAGAAGAGTAATTCAGAAAGGAAAGAACAAAGGCAGAAAGGAAAGATGGAAGGAAAGACAGATGGAAGGAAGGAAAGAAGAACAGAAGGAATTGCGAAATTCATGAAGGAAGGAAAGATGGAAGGAAGGAATGCAAGAAGGAAATAAAAAAGGAAGGAAGCACAGAAGAAAGGGAAGAAATACAGGAGGGGAGGAAGTAGGGAAGGAAGAAGAACGAAAGGAAAAGAAGAAAAGAAGAGAAGAAAGAAGAAGAAAAAAAAGAGAAGAAAGAAGATAAAAGGAGAGAAGACATCGAGAAAGGAAGGAAGGAAAGAAGCAAAGCATGCTGGAAAGAAGGCAAGAAAAAAGGCAGTTGATTGTGTGTCTTGTTGTTGTGTCTCCTTTTGATGACATCATCACGCTCAGCGCCATCGGCTCCAACCCGTTGTACTGCGACTGCCGCCTGCTGTGGTTGTCCGAGTGGCTGAAGAGCGGCTACAAGGAGCCGGGCATCGCGCGCTGTGGCGGACCGCCCGCCATGGAGGGCAAACTCCTGCTCACCACGCCCCCCGAACACTTCCTGTGCCAGGGTGAGACGTGGCGCCACCTGCTGCACACGCCATCAGTTACGCATTACAATCCCACAAGCCCCCCCCAAAAAAGTCAATATCTTAATGGTATAGTCTTAGTTTTATGAGGGGAAAAAATGTCATTTTACAAGCAGATTTTTTTTTAATTTCAAGAAAGAAAGAAAAGTCAAAATATTCTCAGAAAGAAAGTTGACATTTTACATTAAAAACTTTTCAAAGAACAAAATGCTGTATGAGAGAAATCATAATATAAGAATAATTAAGTTAGAATATTCTGTGCAAAGAGAAATAAATACAACAAAGTATGTAAATATAAATAAAAGGCTGTACTATTATGAGGGGAAACAGTCATTTTACAAGAATAAAATGAAAATATTGAGTCATAATATTGTGATGGAAAAAAATGATATCACGAGAATAAAGTCTGAACTTCTGTCAGGATTGGGTCTTTTGTGGTGTTGGAGGCAAGAAGGTGGCAGACCCACGTGCAGGGAAGCAGTGAGGCAAGGCAGGAATCTCGAGTTACCTGACAGTAAACATATTCTGAGAAAATAAGTAATTTGAAAGTAAAAAGTCACAATATTCCTTGAAAAATTTGTCATTTTGCAAGGGAAAAAAAAGTACAAAAAATAAGCAGGAATATTATTAATATTCAAAGAATATGAGAAAACATATTAGTTTTTTAATTAGTATTATTATAAACTATTAGAATAATAAATTTCAATCATTTTGCGTTTCAAAATCCCCCAAATTATGACCATGAAGTTGAAATATTAGGTGGGAAAAGTCTGAACTGTACTCTACTAATAGATTTGATCTACCGTATGTGTGTGCGTTCAGGTACGGTTGAGGCCAGCGTGGTGGTCAAGTGCAACCCATGCGCTTCGTCGCCTTGCCACAACCGAGGCCTCTGCCAACACTCGCCCTCGCAGCCGTACACCTGCACCTGCAACCGCGGATTCATGGTATACTGTATAGGCTACACTTTTTGTGTGTATGCGTGTTTACGTCTGTGTTTTTCAATTTTGGGTCTGGATCAAAAGTACAGATAGATTCATTCATTGCTTTTTTCATTTTTTTTTTATGCTTTTTGAGTCACAATGGACAGCCGCCCTACAGAATCAAAAATGGTACTGTCCCATCGTCTTCTTCTCTGAACCAGGAAGTCGCCTGCTAGCTAACAAACATAAGGGGCATTTTCATATAATTTGATCAATAACGGTAAGGACACTTTGAGTGACAAAGAAGGATCTTTTGTAAAAGAACCAAACAAAGAAAAGGAACTGAAGAAACTAAGATGCAGTTGTGTTAGTTCTCATGGGAAAGGCATATTAAGAAATAGGAGAAAATTATTTTTAAGTATATCCAAAAATGTCATTAGCAACTCTGGAAAACATGTTGCAAATCATGAAACTTCATTTTGGACACCTAACTGTCAATATATTTTGCCATTAAAAGTTTGAAAATTGTTTTTTTTTTTCATTTTCTTTTCCCCCCCAAAACAATGATGACCTTTTGTTGGCTAACAACTGCCAATAATTCTAATACTCATATCAGTCAAATTAACTGATTTCCAAAAGCTAATTCAGTGGGGTATGTCTTCACCATAATTGATCAAAATATATGAAAATCACCCATAAATGTATAAATGTATAAAATGTATTCAGCCACGTTTTTTCACTTTTTTTTGACCAATTTTTTTTTTTTTTTACCAATATATATATATATATATATATATATATATATATATATATTGGTCAAAAAAAAGTATATATATATATATATATATATATATATATTATATATAAAAAAAATATATATATAAATATATATATATATATATATATATAAAATATAATATATATTATATATATATTATATATATTATAATATAATATATATAATATATATATAATATATATAATATATATATATATATAAAAAAAAGTAAAAATATTTTATTATTATTATTATTATTTTTTTTTACTGTTTACGTCCCAATGAAAATTCCCCCTGGCACCAGAATAAAAAAAAAAGGTCCAGTCCCATCTTCCTGCCTGATTAAGGAAGTAGCCACAAACAAAAGAAGAAGAAGAATCACCTTTATTGTCATGTGCATGCATGCAATCCGTGATGTTGGCGGATGGTCCGGTCGGGGTCTTGAACCTGCGACCCCGCTGTGGCCATTGGGTCACATCTGCAAGGAGATTATTGATTTTCACTTTTGTGACCAGAATGACTTTTTATTCTTCTCTGTCTAAGTCACATTGGACCAGCCCCCCAGAATTTTTCAATTGTACAGTCCTGTCTTTTTCCTGCCTGAATCAGGTAGTAGCCTGGTGGCTAACAAACAACAAATGCATCACTCCGCAATTCGTCGTTTATTTTTCATTGTCCTTAAAAAATATATCTGTGAGTGTGAGAGACAGTTATAAATCTGATGGGTATTTGTCTGTGTGTGTGTGTGTGTGTGTGCATGCGTCTTGTCCAGGGCCAACATTGTGAATCTCCAGTGGACGCATGTGTCAGTAATCCCTGCATCAATGGAGGAACTTGTCTCAGTGACGAGCAGACGAGCGGCTTCAGGTACCAGAAAAATAGAGGGGGGGGGGAAATATGATTTGAAGGGAAAAAGGAGACATTTTTGATAAGTGGAAATATGTAATTCTATGCTAATACCAATACTATGAGAATGAAGTTGTAGTTTTCAGAGAATACTCGAGAACAAAAAAAAAAATCATGTCTTAATATTTTGGGTATAAAGTACATGTATTACCAGATTGAAGTACAATTATTCTGACAATACATTTAAAAATTGAATAAGAAGAAAGTTGCAATATGGCTGTCGGTTGGCGACTGGTTAGCATATCTGCCTCACAGTTCTGAGGACAGAAATCCGTCCTCGCCTGTGTGGAGTTTGCATGTTCTCCCCGTCTGGGTTTTCTCCGGGTACTCCGGTTTCCTCCCGCATCCCAAAAACACGTGTGGTAGGTTGATTAGAGACTTACAATTTTAAAAACGAATTACGTCAGCGCATGCATGCTACTTTTGCGGATTTGACCTATTGCAGGGGGTGGTCCGGAAGCTAACCCTCACGAAAAACGAGGGACTACTGTATGTATGTAATAAACTCACGGTTGTGTTAAATGACTTAAGTTGTGTGTGCTGAGTTGTTTCACACGTTGTAATGTGCTAAACGTGTGATGGCACAGTTTTGACAGGCCCACCGGCTAATGAGTTTCACCCGTCTGGCAGCCAATGAGTTAGCACGCACGCACGCACCCACCCACCCACACACCTCATTAGAATTTGTCATTCTCTTCTTGTCGTTTCTTTGTGCGTGTAGTTGTGCGTGTGCATTGGGCTTCCACGGCGTCTACTGCGAGGTCAACGCCGACGACTGCCAAGACCACGGCTGTGAGAGCGGCGCCACCTGCGTGGACGGCGTGGGCAACTACACCTGCCTGTGCCCCCCCGGACGAGACGGTACGCGGACGTCGCTCGTGGCCCCGCCTCCGCCGTGACGCCCGGCCAATAAGGTTGCGTGATGTGTGTGCTTTGTGCTGTGATCGGCGGGTCAGGTCTCTTTTGCCAGGAAGAGCGGGACATTTGCGTGCCGGCCAGGAACCCCTGCAAGCATCAGGCCACCTGTGTCAGCACACCCACTGGACACAGGTGACACACACATGTACACACATTATATATCTTCATTGTATTTTATTTGATTGATGATCATTTTCTCTGATGTACTCTCCATAATTTGTGTGAGGTGCGTGTGCATCCCGGGTTGGGTCGGTCCGGACTGCAGCCTGGACTACGACGAGTGTGCGGACCACCGCTGTCAGAATGCGGCTCAGTGCGTCGACCGCCTGGACGGATACACTTGTGTGTGCCCGCACGGATACACGTATGTCACTTAAACGTGTGTGTGTATGTGTGTGTGTGTGTGTGTGTGTGTGTGTGTGTGTGTGTGTGTGTATATATATATATATATATATATATATATATATATATATATATATATATGTGTAAATATATATATATATATATATATATATCATTAAGATTACACTCCAAATTATATATTATATATAAAAAATAAATATATAAAAAATATATATATAAAAATATAAAATTATATATATATAATATATATATATATATAATATATTATATATATTATATATAAATAAATATATAAATATATTATATATAAAAAAATAAAAATAGTATTTATTTATTTATTTAATATTATTAGAATTGCAATTTTATGACAATAAAGGATAAATATATTTTCAAAATTAGAGTGACTATTATGAGAGAAGTGTGGTCTTGTGAGAGTGCAACAAAAACATTCAGTGAATAAGAAAAAAGACAAAATATCAGAAGACTTAAGTTGTAATACTACAAGAAAGAAATGTTGAATTTTAAGAAAATGAAGTAAAAAAAAAAAAAGTAAAGTCATACATTTTTGAGGAAAAACAGTTGTGAGATTATGAAAGTAAAGTTAAAACATTACAATGAGAAATGTGAGAAAAAGTTGTAATGATAGTTGACAAGAAAAAAAACGGATTATATGAGAATTAAGTAAAAATATGTAAAGTGACAGTGAGAAGAATGTTGTAATACTACTGAAATAAAGTCAAAAAATTATACATCAGAGGAGCAATTTTAAGGAAGTGTAAATATCCCAAAAATGAATTTGTAATTTTGTGAGCAAAATGTGTAATATTATGACAATAAAGTTGTAATATAAATAAAATATAAAATTTGTAGGGGGAAATTATTTTATGCCGAGAATAAATACCCGTATTACAAGAGGATGACTTTGATCTTGGTTTTGCTGGTTTTCTGTGGCCAGGGGCGATTTTTGCGAGGTGTCGCCGCCTCCCGAGTTGCCCTGCCAGCTGGGGCGCTGCCAGAATGGTGCCCTCTGTGTGGAAAAGGCGGGCGTGGCGCTGTGCCAGTGTCTGGTGGGCTTCGAGGGTCTCAGCTGCGAGAAGTTGGTCGCCGTCAATTTTGTCAACAGAGACTCTTACGTTCAACTGCACGACGTCAAGAACCTCCCCCAAGCCAACATCACCATGCAGGTCAGTGCCCGCCTCGCGATCAGTTCTTTTAGACAACAGTTTGAGATTTGAAGAGAATTCTTATTTTTTTATTTAGAATGCATTCATGATTTTGTGAGGGAAAAAAAGTTAGAATTCCAAGAGACAAAAGTAAAAATACTATAATAATCAAGTTGTAATATAAGGTCCAGTACAAATACTGTTTGAATAATTTGGTCGTTTTAACAAGAAAAAAGTCATAATCTTATGAGAATAAATATTGCCTGAATTACATCATAATATTGAGAAATTTATCTGCCTCACAGTTCTGAGGACCCGGGTTCAAATCCGGCCTCGCTTGAGCGGAGTTTGCATGTTCTCCCTGTGCCCCATAGCTTTTCTCCGGGTACTCTGGTTTCCTCCCACATGCCAAAAACATGCATGGTAGGTTAATTGAACTCTAAATTGCCCGTAGGTGTGAATATGAGTGTGAATGGTTGTTTGTTTCTATTTGCCCTGCGATTGGCTGCTAGGATAGGCTTCAGCACACCCACGATCCAACTGAGGATAAGTGGCACAGAAAATGGATGGGTGGCTATTCCAAGAAAACATTTGTAATTTTGTAAGGGAAAACATTCACCATTTTAAGAGAATAAAGTTGTAATACACTGTACAAGTTTTGATGGAATAATTTGGTCATTTTTGCCTGGAAAAAAAAGTCATAAACTTACCAGAATAAATATTTCCACAATTACATCATAGCAAGCATTAAGAGAGAAAAAAAGGAAACTATTCGAGAAATAAGTAGGCATGTTTCAAAGATACATTTGTAACTTTGTGAAGAAAAAAGTCAGAATTTTAAGAGAACAGACTAATTATCTTCCAATATGAATAGGAGTAAAAAGTCATAATACTTCAAGAATGAAGTTGTAATTTTCGGAGAAGAGTAATAAAATTTGAAAACAATTTGTTAATATTAGCAGAATAAAGTTGTTATATTAATAGTATCAATATGTAATAATGTTCCAGGTGTCTACGGGGGATGAAAACGGCATTTTGCTTTTTAACGGAGATAAGGAACCAATCGCTGTGGAGCTTCATCAAGGTCACGTCAGGGTCACCTACGACCCCGGGAACCAGCCCGCCACCGCCATCTACAGGTGGAAACACACGCACATTTTGGATGTCGAACAGACCAACTTTACGAAAACAAATTTAAGAAAAGCCATACGTTAGGTTTGTTTTTAGATTAGGTCTGTTGAAGACGAAATTATCTTTTGATTATTTGTTCAGTGAATTGCCTTTGACATTCATAAAAACACGTACATTAGCTTCACTGAAGACAATAAATTGTCTTGGATGTTTGATGAATCTGCATACTGTATGCGGGTTCATTGCACGCTCTAAATTGGCCGTTTAAAAAACAAAACATAAGTTACATCATATTAAAAGACTACATTTTCTTTGATGTTCATAAAAACTTGTATGACAAGTTTGTTAAAAACTAAATTGTCTTTGATGTTTACAAAAAAGCACATTGGGTACATTAATGACTATAAATTGTGTTTGATATTAGCAAAAGCTTACATTTTAAGTTATTTGAACACAAAATTGTACAAAAACACGTGAGGGTTTGATGTTTACAACAATGCGCATTTGTTACATTAAAGGCTATAAATCGTCTTTGAAGTTAACAAAAACACATATTTGTACTTGTTAGTTGAACCCACTACAGTTAAGTAGGTTCAATCTTGGATGTTGATCATCTGTTAGGTAACACTGACTTTTCACGCTGTCAACAGTAAAAGTATTTGCATTAAAAGTATTTTTTTTTTTCTGTTTACAAAAATGCTTGACGCTAAACGCCGCACTTGACCAACGTGCCCTCGACGTCATTGTCGTCGGCCGGGGACCGCTCAAGTGTTCATGGAGCCGAGCGACCGGTCGGACCCCCAGCTCGGCGGGGGCGGCAAATGGTCGCTAATGAGCTCTGAGTGGCCAACGCTATGTTGGCGGCGCGGGTTTTCCCCATTAAGAGGACCCTCCAATCCATGTCAATGATTCCATTTTTGGGTGCTACACACACACACACACACACACACACACACACACACTCGAGTAATGTAGTGTGTGTGTGCGCGTGTGTGTGCGTGTGCGCATGCGGGCATGCGAAATCCTTGCCTATCCATGTAGGGATTTTTCAGACAGTGGACTATATACAGGTAGTCTACTCAACAGGTTTTTCATCAAACAACCTCACGTTTGTAAACATCAAAGACAATTTAGTCTTCAACAAACCTATAGTGTTTTCATAAACATCCAAGACAGTTTAGTTGTATGTGTTTCCATTAAAGACAATTTAATATATGATATCTACAAATGTGGGCTTAATTGAACACTTAGATGTTTGCAAATACGTTAGTTTTGTTGAATGGTCTAAATTGTATTTGATGTTTGTGAAGCACTTACATTAGGATAATTGTAGATTCAATTGTCTTTGTTTTATAAAAAAAGGACATCCATTAGGTTTACTGAAGACAACGTTTTCTTTGATGTTTACAAAAATAATTTATGTTAGGTTCACATAGTTAGGTTCACTGTAGAAAAAAAAACTGTCTTTGGTCTTCATGAAGAAGACGAGATCATTTAGGTCATTTGAAGACTGGCTTTAGTCATTTGTCTTTGATGTTTTTGTTGCAAACGCGTCACGTCGTCGCGTTCAGCTCGGAGACGGTGAACGACGGTCTGTTCCACACGGTGGAGCTGCTGACCTTTGAGCGGACGCTCAACTTGTCGGTGGACGGAGGTCAGCCGGCCACGCTGGACGGACGTGGACGCCGACAGGTCGCCACGACGGACGCGCCGCTCTATGTGGGAGGTCGGAACACAAACATAAACATCTTTTCCTTTCGGCTTGTCCCGTTCGGGGTCGCCGCAGTGGGTCGTCCGATGTTTACAAAATATGCATGTCGAAGTTAGTTTAGGACACTCATGTTGTAGGTTATGTACGGTGAAGACTCTAAATTGTTTGATGTTTTTGAAAACACGTACATTATATTCACTGAAGACTTTAATTTAAAATATGTTGAAGTTTGTTGCTAACAAAACCATGTACGTTGTGTTCGTTGACGACTAAATTGCCTTTGACGTTTACGAAACACTTGAGTGAAGTTGAATATCCTAAAATGTCTTTGATGTTTCTGAAAACGTGCATGAGGTTCACCGAAGACGAAATTGTCATTGGTTTCCAATAACGCGTATGTTATGTTCATTGAAGACTCGAAATTGTCACATGTTCATTGAAGACAATTTAGCCTACAATAAACATACATAATGCTACATGTTTTTGTTGAAGAAATGTTGTTAGTTTCATCTACGGCTCTATATTGTCTTTGATGTTGACAAAAAAACATGTTAGCTTCATTGAAGCCTGAATTGCCTTTTATTTTTACCCCCCCCCCCAAAAACGTATGCTGGGTTGATTGAAGACTCAACATTGTCATATTTTCGTTGAAGACAATTAAGTCTTCAACAAACGTCGACGGTGAATTGTCTTTGATGTTTACAAAACATCAGTTAGGTTCACATCGGGGCCACTGAAGGCTCAAAACGGGCTTTGATGTTTACGAGACCACGAACGTTATGTTCATCGAAGACTGTAAATTGTTTTTGATGTTTGCGAAAACACGCACATTAGGTGAGTCAAAGATTGTAATTTCTACCCCATTTAAGTTGGCCAGTATGTTCCTCACCTAATGGAAGCCAAGGAAAGAATGGGTGAAAATGTTTTGATGAATTTTTTTTTTTTTTTGGGTGAATGTTCTGGTTGTCAGGCCTTCCTGAGGAGGTCGTACCAGCCTCCTTGTCTCTGTCCTCTCACGCCATCAACACGTCGGGTTTCCACGGCTGCATCCGGAACCTTTACATCAACCACGAACTTCAGGACTTCACGCGCGGGCACATGCAGGCGGGCGTGCTGCCAGGCTGCCACGCCTGCCGCAAGCTCCTGTGCGCGCATGGCCTCTGCCAGCCCGGAGGAGGCGCCCGGGTCAGATGCCCTCAAAGGATAACAAATAGCGCTTTGACGTTAGCACAGCTTTGATTTTGAGTTTTTTTTTTTTTCTTTTTGCTGGCTCTCAGGGAGTACAGTGTGTGTGCCACTCTGGGTGGGCGGGGCCACACTGTGACCAGCCAATCGCAGAAGGGCTGGACGGCGGAGGGGACGTGGCAGCGCTAGGTTGGTACAACGCGCTAAATTGTCTTTGATGTTTACCAAACGCTTACATTAGCTTCATTGAAGACTCCAAATTGTCTTTGATGTTTTAAAAAAAAGTGTAGTTCCTTCAACAAAAAAACTGTAAATTAGTTTATTTGGAAGACTAAATCGTCTTTGATATTTACGAAAATGTTTTGATTAGGTGGAGTGTCTTTGATATTTGTAGATTTGTAAATAAGGTTCATCGAATAGTCTAAATTGTCTGATGTTTGCAAAAAATTACATTACATCTGTAAATTGCCTTGTTTATGAAAATATTTATGTTCATTCAAAGCCTTAAATTGTCCATCCATCCATTATCTGAGCCGCTTCTCCTCACTAGAGTCGCGGGCGCGCTGGAGCCTATCCCAGCTATCATCGGGCAGGAGGCGGGGTACACCCTGAACTGGTTGCCAGCCAATCGCAGGGCACATACAAACAAACAACCATTCGCACTCACAGTCACGCCTACGGGCAATTTAGAGTCTCCAATCAATGCGTGTTTTTGGGATGTGGGAGGAAACCGGAGTGCACCCGGAGAAAACCCACGCAGGCACGGGGAGAACATGCAAACTCCACACAGGACGGGGCCGGGGATTGAACCCGGGTCCTCAGCACTGTGAGGCTGACGCTCTAACCAGTCGTCCACCGTGCCGCTCCTTAGGTTCATTAATAATCATAAAATTATCTTTCATGTTCAAGAACAAGACTGTCAGGGTTCTTGAAGACTACCTAAATGGTCTTTAACATTTTCCCAAAATGTTTACATTAGGTTTGTTGAATACGCTAAGTTGTTTTTCATGTCTTCAAAAATACACACGTTTGGTTAATGTATGACTCTAAATTGTCTTGTCTCTAAAATCTATATGTTAGGCCCATTGAAGACCACAGTAAGTTATCTTTGATCTTAATCAAAATATGTGCTAGGTTAGTTGAAAGCTCTAGATTGCATATTCATATGGTCTGCTGAAGACAAAGTTTTTGTTGATGTTTAAAAAAAAATGCATATGTTAGATGTGTTAACGACTCTAAATTGTGTTTGATGTTTTCTGGAAAAATGAGTTCGGTAGGGTCTATGAAGACTCAAAATGTTTGATTGTTACAAAAACACACGTTTGGTTAATCGAAGGCTCTACTGTAAACTATGGGTTACTTGACAAATGACGGTCACCCTCGATAATGGGAGTTTCTTCGAACGTCGCTGTCGTGACCTCCCCCAGGGTCAGCGTGTTCCGGCATTCCCGTCCGCGATTACCACCGCCTACAGCGGGGGGCGGTCTTCTGCCGGACCCCCAAGACCTTCTCCTGGGTGGAGTGCCACGGGCCGCTGCCAGCCAGAGGGAGGGGTCTCGCCGGGGGACTCCGCCACCCCTTCCTGCTGCGCCCCCCTGAGGCTGCGCCGACGCCGAATCAACTTCCTGTGCGACGACGGAACCTCTTTGACGCAAGATGTGGAGAAGCCAATAGAGTGTGGATGCAAGATGTGTGTATAATACACACACACACACACACATTGATGGACAAACTGATTTGTTTTTTTTTTTTCGACTTGAAAACAAGTCAACCTCCGTGTTGTCGCGCAATAATTAGCTCGTTACACACACACAATACACACAAGGCCCACATGTGAAAATAACAATAACTCTATATTGTGTCTGTTGTTAACAAAAAAACACTTTAGGTTTATTCAGGACTCTGAATTGTTTGTTGTCAGCTTGTTGAAGATTAGTTTTGATGTTAACGAGCACACACACGATAGCTTCATTCAAGACTTGAAACTGTGTTTGAGTTAACAAAAATCGTACATTAGGTTCGTTCAAGATTGAATTATCTTTGATGTTAATGAAAGCGTCTACATTGATTAGAAGCTCCAAATTGTGTTTGTTTTGCAAAAACAGGTCTGTTGAAGGTTTTAAACAGTCTTTGATATGAACAAAAACACATACGTTGGGTCATTGAAGACAACTGTCTTAGACGTGAACCAAGCATGTACATTTCGTTGATCAAAGACTAAAGTGTCTCAGATGTTAATGAAAAAACGCACATTAGATTTGTTCGAGACAAAAGTATCTTTGATGTTCATGAAAAAGTATACATTCATTCGAAACTCCAAATTGTCTTTGTTTTAGGAAAACAGGACCGTTGAAGATTTGAAACTGTCTTTGATGTAAACGAAAACATGTTTAAGACGACTTTGTCTGCAATGTTTAAAAAGTAAACGCTTACGCTACTTTTATCGGAGGCTCCAAACTGTCTTTGACGTTCACAGAAACAGGTATGATAGGTTTATTGAAAACTTCATTGTCTTTGATGTTTACAAAAACATGTCAGATTCATTGAAGTCGTGAAATTGTCTTTGATGTTTGTATTTTTGTAAGCTGAGCATGAGCTGCCCTACTGATAACCATGAAAAACCAAATCACCGAGTCACTCAAAGACACACAATAGCGCCTGTGTGCGTGTCTTTGATGTTTTTTAAGACTGAAACGCCTCCTCTGCGATGTGATTAGAGGAGTCAGTAAAGGCGTCACATGATCAATAAATGTAGCTTTAAAAATATTATTTATACCAATGGGATCTATTAACTTTTTCAGATTGTTTTGATTTTGACTTTTGTGTACTCTAACATAGCTTTTGTCAACTATGAACACACACAAACAATAACAAGCTAACAGATTGTAAAATAATATATAAGATGTGCTCATGGTATTTTTATATACGTTGACTGTATTTTAGTTTTCTTCTCTGGATTAATTTATTGGAATAAAGAGCAGCTGCTTCTTCACGCCGCGTCTTAGATTTTGTCCCCCCCATTTTACCTTTGACCTCATTTTGTTGAACGTCTACTTGTCTTTGATGTAGACAAAAATACAACCATTAGGTACACTGAAGACTGTAAATGAACGAATGATACATAATCATACATTATTCGTTTCTCTGAAGATTCTAAATTGTATTTGATGTTGATGAAAACGTTTTTCAGGTGTTAAATGGTCTAAATCAGTGGTTCTCGACACCCGCTTTACATTGTTGCAAAGTCGCAACACGCTTGTGTAGAAGTTAAGAACAATGTTTTGCTGAAAAGTAGCCTCTGAAAACACATGCACATTTTCAAATGCCGTGTCAAGTGTGCTTGATGTACCACCAAAAGCATATTGCTCGCCATGACGTCTGCTAGCCAGAGGCTGAGCTGTACTGTATTTGTTTACAGAGTAAATGAGTGGCTAAAGGGCAAGTCCGCTACACTTCCTGTCGCTCGCCTAATATCTTCCATGCGGGAACTTGGTCGGCCTCTGTACTGAGAATCACTGGTCTAAATTGTCTTTGATGTTCATGAAAACGTGCCTTCAGGTTCGACGAAGACCGTAGAATTTCCATGATATTGACAAAAAAACGTCCATTTGTTGAGGTTGGTGAAAGACTAAATTGTCTTTGATATTTTCAAAAACAGGCATTTAGGTTCGTTCATGTTTACTCAACCACGTTATGTTGGTTGTAAATTAGTCTTCGATGTTCCCAAAAACGTGTATTTAAGATTGTTTCAGACTTTTTTGTTTTTGTTTACTAAAACATCCATGAGTTTTTTTTAAAGACTAAATTGTCTTTGCTGTTTTCAAAAACATTGATTTAGGTTTGTTAAGGACTACAAATTGTCTGACGTTTAATAAATGACTTCAAGTCCATTTGTTTTTCTTAAAGATCATACATTTTCTTTCATGTTAAAGAAAACACGCGTTAGGATCATTGAGGACCCGAAATTGTCCGATGTTTTCACCAAAATGCATCTTCACAGAAGCCTTTTCCGATACACTTTTATTTTCGTTTGTTTCAAACTAAATTGCATTTGAAATGTACTTAAAAGGTGTACGTTAGGTTCGTTGAAGAGGAAATTGTCTTCGCCGTTTCCTAAAAGACATACATTAGGCTGCCTGAATTGTCTGCATACGAAAACGTACATTAGCGAACTAACCTAGAAGATTCTGTTTGGCTGAAGACTCAAGTGTCTTTGATGTTAATGAAAAGGTGTATGTATTTCTCTGCTTTTCTTTCTTTCACCCTTGACCTGCCACCGGGACGTGCTTGGAGGAGAAGAAAGTGGGCGGAGCTTAGCAGCGAGCGAAAGCATTTTAATGAGTGATTGACGCACCCCCCCTGCGATCATAAAAGATTACATACATCCCCCACCCCAAGCCCTTCGACACGTTTCACCACAGACAAAGGAGGAGTGCAGCGAAAGCATCCATCCATCCTACACCTCCGCATAACAGACACTACCATCCCCCCATCATGCCAAAATGTACACACACACACACAAAATGAAACATTCACATTTTGTGACAACAGAAACGATACAAAATAGCAAACATCTAAAAAAACATTTTTATTTACCTCATTTGACCCAAAAAAAAATAAAATAAATCAACCATTGACTTGATGGACATTCGTCTTTGAAGTGATGATGTCACATACAAAATGTTTTTAAAAAAGTAAATATTATTATGTAAAATAATCTTTATGTCATGTTTAAAATATTTAATTTGCAATTTCTGTTAAAACTCTTTATGATATGTAATATTTGACATTTTAAAATGATTTAATATAACAAAACGTATCTTTTTTAACATTAAAAAAAAAAACGTCTGCAGTGAAAGTAGTCACATTAAAAAAACAAAATCTCTTTGAACTTAAAGTGCAACCAGACAGGAGAAACAAAAATATTTTGTAAATTTGACACATCAGTCTTGTTAAGAAGCCTGACAATGAATGAATGAATAAAAAAAAACTGCAAAGTATGTGAAATCAGGCTTGAAACTGGTCAAGAATTGAAACATTCTTTCAGCTTGCAGATACTGTGGCCGTGTCACTGAAAGCTCTGAAAATCCCGCCTCTCCTGTCAATCAAATATTTCTCTCATGGCTCCTTTCCAGCGATCGAAATATCACGCTTTCACGGGCTGCAGAGAATAATGACAATAAAGCGCGCCACCAGGACAATTTCTCCTGCTTTGAAATTTGCCGGGTTTGGGTTGAACACATTACACTTCAGGAATGTATTTTCAAGGTGTGGGCATCGTTTCATGACCGGTTGCACACTATACTGGTAGAACTGGCTGTTAATTATAAGTTCTTTATGAACAAGTTAGTGCAATTCTGCCGAATGGCCACTGCATGGAATAAGGGCGCTAGGTGTTGATATCGTGGGGTATATGCCCCAGCCCCGTAAACGTCACGGGGAGAGTTTCTAGCCCCGCTCACAAAATCAACACATTTTAGAAGGTGAAAAAGACTTTTAAGCCTTATGCCAACACTTCGGTACTATATTGTTCTCAGTCTTTGCACATGTTTTCAGCGCTTAATGCATTTAGAAACAAAATACAAGTTTGGTTGCTCTTCAAATCGAAATGATGGTTCTATATTATTATAGAATGACCAGAGAAAGAACGAGGCCGCCCGCACGTCATTTGTTGTAACGTCTTTATCATTCCTTCTCAAACTTTACCATGCTGGGTTTATGTTGACTGCAAATTCAACATACTTCCTTCCTTCTTTCCCTTTCCAAAAAATTGCTGGGATCTCCATATCTGCCAGCTTGCTCCTCTTCTTCAGTCCCAGCTTCATTTTCTTCCTCTCTCAAATTCTTCCATTTTTCTCCTTCCATTCATTTATTGGCTCCTAAACGCACCTCTTGGTTCCCCTTCCTCCTGTCAGTGGTTCTTCTTCTTCTTGTTCACATTTTCGGTCATCATCTTCCTCCATCAACATCTCCCTTCACAGCAAGTGCTTTTTTTTTTTTTTATTATTATTGATATGATGAAGATTATGCTTAGTACTCTCTAGGTGCCCATCACACACACACACACACACACACACACACACACACACATGGTCCAAGTGAGGGCACTGTGAAAGAGGAGGAGGAAGGATGAAGGAGGTGTGTGAGGAGGATATGAAATGAAAAACATGGGGGAGGTTTTTTTTTTTTTTTTTTTTATGGGAGTGCCGCAGGCAACCCGAATAATTTGACGGCAAAAGAGCCTTTGGGGGAAAAAAAGCGGAAAAGGAGGAGAAGGAGGAGGGGAAACCGTCTTCAGAGGAATCTCTCGATGAAAACGGACAATCAGTTCAAAGATTGCTTGTGGACGCATGAATGCGAAAGAAAGACAGGACGAAATTACAAATTTGGAGTTTTCCAGCAGAATTTGGCCAAATTATGACTTTAGTCCCATGATTTCTACTTTTCATGAAAAAGAAAAACCAGGAAGAAAAAGAAAATGGCAGCTCTTCTTGAAAAAAGAAAGCTTCATTGTCATGGGATTTGTTTATGTTTTTTCTAAAAAATAAATCTTTCTAAAAAATAATTTTTCTAAACAAATATATTACTTTTACAAAAAAAACAACATTTTTATTGAAAGAAATACTTTCTTGAAAATTTCCTCAACCTTTCAACATTATTTCTCCTTAAACTATTATTTTGTGTGAACTATTCTTTGTAGAATTACTATACTATTAAAACGACCTTCAAAAATATTAGTTTCTTGATTTTGTTTAAAGATGACTACATTGTATCTTGAAAAAACTTTATTTAATTTTAATGAGATTATTAAAAAACATTTCTCTCAAACATTAACATACTCTAAAAAGAATCCGACATACATTTTTAATTCGTCATCTACTGACATTTTTTCTTGACAATATGTTTTTTTCATAAAAAAATGCAACTTCAGTCTTAGAAGAATTACTCTTTCTATTTATATTTTTCAAACAACTTTCTTGCACCGAAAATGTTCTAAAAAAGACCTCTGAAAAAAACTTTCCATAAATTTACATTAAATTTTCCTCTAAATTTTTTTTAGAAAATAAAAACTTTCTTGAAGAAATGTCATTACTTATTTAATGTATATGTAATTCCATATTTTTTCAAGGAACAGTCGATTTGTTTGAGTCATATTTTGTATGGATTTTTTATTATCAATATTTGAGAAAAACGGTGTATTTAAAAAAAGAATATTTTTTTGTTTTAAAGTAATGTTTTGTAAGCTTATGATAAAAGTCAGTTTAAAAAAGGGAAAGTAGTTAAGTGGTATTTTCTTGAAATTCTAAAAATATGAATTTTGTAGATGACCTTTTGCTTGAAAAAAAAAAAAGTTTTGGTAAAGACTAAAAAAACTATTTATTCTCAGTAAGATTTAAACTTTTATTGTCAATAAGAAGTACAACAAAAGTGTGTGTGCGCGTGTGCGTATTTCACAGGGAATGAGTGTTAATTGAGAGGAGGCGCAGCGTGTGTCCATTAATCAGTAATGGTAAGGAGGGTTCGGGTTCCTGCTGTGGGCCACTGTGGGGGGGCCGAGCTCGCATGGGCCTGCTGACATTCTCACAGTGTGTGTGTGTGTGTGTGTGTGCGTGTATCAATGAGTGCGTATGCGTGTGTGCCTGCGAGTGAGAGAGTGCGAGAGAAAGGTCATGAAATGTGTGCATGTGTGCATACGTTGTCCCACGACCACCTTTTAACAACAAGGTGCACTTGTTTACTCACCACACAAACCCCCCCCCCCCCCCCCCACACACACACAATATATGTTTTTCCTTAAAAACTGTTCTCGTTAAGATTACAACTAAAACGATCCATCCATCCATTTTCTGCTCCGCTCATCCTCAGGAGGGTCGCGGGCATGCTGGAGCCTATCCCAGCCATCTTCGGGCGAGAGGCGGGGTACATCCTGAACTGGTCACCAGCCAATCGCAGCAACTAAAACTATATCATACATATTTTAGTTGTTTGTTTTAGTTACAAATATACTTTTTTTTCTTGAAAAAAAATTGACAGTTTTTGTAAGGTTACAACTTATTTTTCAAATAAATCAGATTTGTTTTGTTAATATATTTTTTCTTCTAATATATCTGAAACATCCTTTTCTTAAAGAAATCCCCAAATTTTCCGTGAAAAAAAAAATACTTTGCAATTAGAAATGTTTTCCTCAAACAGATTCTACTTTTTAAATGTTCTTATACAGTAATAAACTACACATGATTTTGAAAATTATACTACATATATTTTCTTTTTCTTTTTTTACAAAAAATCTGATTTTTTTCCCCTCAACTAAATAAATCCCAAAAATATATATAAAATTGAAAACATTTTCTTCCACGTTTTAAATGATAAAATATAATGTGTCATCTTACAAGTTTAGAAAATATATTTACTTAAAGAAATACATCAAAAATACATACAACCAATGTTTTAAAATTAATTGTAAATATTCCAATTTGTAAATATTTGACTCTGTAATATTCACATATAAAATACTAATGTATTATTTTATGAATGTATTAATTTTTTTACATTTTTACAATTTTACAAACATATTTTATTTTTTTACATTATATTAGGTATATTTCTATATTTTGTCTTCCAAAATACCTGACTTTGTTTCTTGAAGATGAAAAACACGACTTGACTCTAATCTCATGATGACAACCTTTTTCCTCAAAAATGTCCCACTTTTTAAATGCTATTTTACCAATATGTAATATTTAGATGTACAGTATCTTAATTTGACAAAAATATTTTCTTTTTTTAACTTCATGGAGAGATTGATGTAGAGTATTTAAACAGTTGTATATAATATTTGACGATACAGTTGCCCATTCACATTGAGTATATGTGCAAATGAACAACCCCCTATCTCTACAGTATACGTATGCAGTATGTGTACAGTGGTATATGTAGTATATGCCATATGTAGTATGATGTATGTGGTGTGGTTGCATATATGTGGAGAGCGGTGAGTCCTTTTGGCGCCCGAGGCGCTGCGAGAAAATACATATTTGATGGGAGGATGACCTACTTCCTCCTATACTTTCTCTGCCCTCTAAACTTATTTGTCTTTTTGCGGCGAGCATCTTTCCTCCTCGGGAGACGTTCAAGTGCAGTCAGAGATAGAAAAGACACTGAGGTCAAGCTCCCACACTTTAAAAAAAATATATATAAATGAACTCCAAGCATACAATGTGCATTCAAACAGCAAAATACGTGAGGTTGGTGACAGGGTGGACATGTTTGGCTAATATTATCATTTTATTAGCACATGGTAGATCTTCACCGAGCTGCCTGCATATTGTTTAACAAATTCATTTCAAATTTCTATCAGGTTTTTATACTAACTGATATTTCACTATGGCAGAGTGGCCATGTTAGGCTTGTCAACATCCAGCGACACACATAACTGCGTACTGTTAATCATTTGTCATTAATTCCAAAGTTAAATTCGAGAATGCTGCACACAATACATGTATTAAAAAAAATGAAATAAAATAAAATGTAAAAAAGAGCCGAGAATGAACAAACACTGTAGGAGTTGTTAAAACAGATAGCGCGACCTCGATTTAACAGATTAATGGGGCAAGGGTCATCCGTTACAGCTGATTGTCCGTTAAATTGATGCACTTTGTTCATGGCCTAAATACAACCATACAATACAAAATTATTGTTTTAACTTGAACCCGTTCTCAAGAGCACAGGGTCGGAGGTCATAAATCTGTTTGCAGAGTACGAATAAAAACAAGTACGGACATATTGATGGCATTAAAACATGCGTAGGCACGATTTAAGCACAGATTTGTGGGGAGCACGGTTAGTAAATGAGGCCCACTGACCTTTTTAAACAGAATGTTTTTTTTTTCTCAAAGGGAGTTTTTAAAAAATGTATTTTACATATGTTAATTCAATAATTAAATATTTGGAAATATCTATTTTTAAATTTAAATGTATATTAAATGTATATTATTGATTGTACATTTAATTTTTATTTTTTTAAATTTTATAAAATGCATTTTACTTTCTAAATATTCGCTCCTATATCACAGGTGTCAAACTCAAGGCACGGGTCTCGAGCCGGCCAGCCACATCATTGTATGTGGCCAGTACCTGTACTTTAAATGATGACTTTATTTCTTACATTTCAGAAGAAATATCTGTACTTTCTACTCCTAGAAACGTAAAAATGTTTGAGAAGAATAGTATTTTTTTTTTATTTATTCATTAATTTTTAATGTAATAATTACATCAATGCCACACGATTGTACTGAACTTAATATTACATCAACTTCATTCGTTTGAGTTGAAGTAACAAAGTACAATTGTGACTAAAGAATAGGAAATAAAGGAAAAAAAGAATGAGGAACGAGCTTGTTGGGGCCTTTCCTAAAGAACAAATAGATTATTTCATATACAGTAACATATATTATAAAGGTTGTCAGTAATAACTTTTCCCATTAACAAGCTCAAAAATAAGAATGAATTTGTGACGTGATAAAAGCAATAAAGACAGGTGTACGAGTGTTTTATTTTGACAACCAAATTTATTAGAAGAATAGTGGTTTTGAAAAGAAGGTTCTAGCATCCAGTGAATACTACCTTTTACACGACACCAAAACTGAAATGTGAAATGTTGCTTTTTTCTTCTTCTGCTTCATCATTTTCTCAGCAAATTGAAGAGAGAGATAACATAATAATAATAATATTTTTTTTTACACATGCACAAAGACAGATCTAATCAGCGGCGCAAAAAAAAAAAGAAAAAAAAAAGATCAAATCAGCTTCCTGCTTTTTTTCTCTGTCTCCAAAATAAACACAATTTAAAAAAAAAAAAAAATCACAGACATGAAGAGACATTGAATTGTCATCCAATCAGATTTCCGCATCCAAATAAACAGAAAAAGAAACAGTGCAGTCAATCAATCAATCAATCAGAAATCAATCAATCAATTAGAAATCAGCGTTAATGAACGGTGACGTTAAGTGCTCATGTACACTCGGAATAAAAGCCGACAAGTCACAAAAAAAGGTACAAAACAAACTCAAAACTTTATTGTACATAAATAAAATGACGTGACAAAAACACTTTTTTCCCATCAAACTGTAAACAGTATCGAAAGAAAGGAAGAAAGAAGAGGTCCTTTTTGGGTTGTTGTTTTTTTGGGGAGAACCTGCGTGTGTTTGTGTGTTTATGTGTGCACTTGTATGAGGTACAGTATGGAAGGGGTGCTTGGGTGTCCTGAGCATCAGCACAGCGCCCCCTGGGGCTGTCTGGGCGGAAGGAATGAGGTATTTATATATAGAAAAAGAAACAGGATGATCTTTACGTAGAACGTGAAGCCACGCCACCAGAACCAAAACGAAAAACAAAAAATGCAGAGGTCGCCAGCTGCTTCCGATACGTCATATCGGTCATCAAGAGCACAGCAGGAACGTTGGAAGTCGTAGCTTCAAACATTTGCGAAATATTCCTTTTGACTGCTAGGTACATGAAAAAAAAAATAATAATCTGTTATTCTTACTTTCCAAAACTCAATCGCAGTTACAAGAACATCTTGCGAGGTCTGACTTGGTTTTTCCCTGAACCGAAAAAGAACCTTATTCGCTTCGCTTGTGTGAAATATTTCTGATCGAGGTTGACATTCCATTTTCCTCGCAGTCGGAAAATCGTACGATTCCGAGAAAAACAAGATAAACTGTGAGTAGAATGCAAATAAACCGACATAAAAAATAAAATCGTTCGGAGAGTTGACATATTTTGTTTGACTATTAGGTCAAAAAAAAAAAATCTGTGCTAGCGTGACTGCACTGATCCGATGTCATTCTGATTAAAGAGGAATTTCCAAAACCGTTGTTATCACGTTTCCAACAACGGGAAAAGTCGGGAGAGGTTTGACTCGGGCAGTCAAAATTCAGAGAAAGAAAAAAAAATGCAAATACGATTTGTAAAATTCGTAGAAAGCCGAAAAGAAGCGACGCGGCTGGTGCCTTTTTTTCCTTGTCGTTGTACCTCAACTAAGTGTCTGAGGGTCCCTGAGGGCTTCTGGGCAATGTGTTTTACCAATCCCGACACTTTTAATGATTTACGCAAAAATAAGATGGATGTTGATTAAAAATGGGGAAAATCAATAGAAATCTTGCACACATAAACATCACGTACACAACAAGGAAGAAAAATGATTGCAAAAGAGCTTGAAAAAAAGTCAGCGGCAAGGGGATTGTTTCCGACGACATTCTGACGTTCTCTTTCTGACAAAAAAAGGGACAACGGGGGCGTTTTTTAATTTTATTTACACTGGCATGCAAAAATACTGCAGAACCTTCGCTAGGCGCGGTCCAACAGTTATTAAAAACACACAAATAAACAAAAAACAACATACGCTCGGCCTGAGGAAAAAGAGGCTCCTAAGGTAAAGCATTTTTATATACAAGCATCCTCAAGCCCCCTTGAGTGACGTCATAAAAACAGAAAGCCCCGATTACCCGAGAGTTTTTAAAAAGGAGAAAACAGCGACCGGACACCGAGATCTGCGCAGAACTGTCTGAATGTTTTCCCTGAATCATCACCGGAAAAGGCGCCGCCCTCTCCCGCTTCAAGATAAAACTTTATTCTTCTGACATTATACGTTTTTCCATGTACATTGTGTGTCATGTGTGTGTGTGTGTATGTTAGAGGTTAGTTGTGTTTACATTCACTTGACGCAGATCAAGAGGTATACAGTATGGCAGAAGGAATGTGCACTTTCAATCCCAAACACCGTGAGCGGGAATAATCTCTGTCACAGGAAAACATTGCAACAATGACGACGTCGAGGATAAGAAGACGAAGAGCAGAATGGATTGCGTGAGTGGTGATGATTAGTTGGAAAGATGACACGGTGGGGAAAAAAAGATCATCATCTTGTTGTTTCATCTTTTCTGGTCTCTAAAGTCGCACAAAAACCATGCAACAAAGTTCAAGAATTTCTTTCTCTATGTCAGGACGATGCTTTTTGAGCTTTTTTTGATCTTTGTTCAGTTACTATAGCAGACACCCTAAAATACCCTACCATCCTAAACCTAAAACCTTTACCCTAACTCTAAGCCTAAACCTAAGCCCTATCCTTACAAACCCCTCAGTCCTCTCTCATTCTAACTCTTATGGTAAACTTAATTCACAAATCCCTGACCCAAACTTCCTCTTTTTAAATCTCCTGCTAAAGGTTTGGCAGGCAATTCTCTGAAGCAGCCCTAAGTTGAGCAAAACCTTCGAAAATCTTTTTTTCTTTCACTTATTGACTCGTGATTGTACAAACATGGCCGAATGCTCATCTCTTAAAATGGAGAAATACTTGCAGGTGTGTGCCAACAAAATTTTGAATACCGAGAGAAAGTCCATTTATTTCAATAATTTGTTTCAAAATGTGATACTTGTATGTTATATTCGTTCCCCGCACACAAAGCGAAATATTTCAAGCCATTGTTTCCATTTTGATGATTATGGCAGAAAGACAAAAAAATGAAATGCAAAATTAACTTTTATCTGAAAAAAGGACTTGGGACCACCGGGCAACAGACCAGTACTTTTGCTCCTTAGCCCAGCACAGATGCTTCTGAGGTTGTTTTTGGTTCGGGAGTGGCTTGACACATGGCGTTGTACAGCTGTAGCCCATGTCATGCAACGTCTGTGTGCGGTGGTTCTTGATGCGCTGACACCAGCCTCAGTCCACTCCTTATGAAGCTCCCCCAGATTTCGGAATCGCATTTGCTTGACAATCCTCTCAAGGCTGCGGTCGTCCCTGTCACTTGCGCGCCTTACCCGGTCACATTTTCCCCCTTCCTCTTACTTTTACACAGGCGCTCTGTGAGCGTCCAGCCTTTTTTTGCAATTTCTTTGAGACCCTTTCTCCTTACGGAGGGTGTCATTGATAGTTTTCTGCACAACCGTCTTCCCCATAATTCTGAAGCCTACGAAGCCAGACTGAGACTACTTAAAGGCTCAGGAAAACCTCTGCAGGTGTTTCACGTTAATTAGCTGACAAGATTGGGACACAGGAAGTTACAATGTTGAACTCTGTCATGATGTTCTAATTTTGTGAATACTGGATTTGTTTATTTTTTGTCTTTCTCCCATAATCATCTAAATTGAAACAAAGGCTTCAAATATTTCCCTTTGTCTGTGGCGAACTATTATAACATCCAAGTTTCACTTTTTGAAGCAAATTATTGAAATAAATGGATCTTCCATCAATATTCCAATGTTGTGGCACATACCTGTATACTCCACCGTACTTATTATAATACGAAAGAATATTGGACCCCTTAAAACAAAAAGACACACAAACTTCCAGTGGTTTATTTAGGGAACTACTAGTGGTTGAACGGGTCAGTCGAGGTCCGGGTACGCCGCTCTCCCTTGACCTGTGAGTGTTTCTGATTGGGTTTGAATTTTCGCTGTTTTATTATTGTCTCTTCTTAACCCTCGCTATCTTTCCCATCTTCCCCTCTCACAGTATCAACGTTCCCTTTGACCAAACCCTAATATCTATTCTCACGCTAACTCTTTTAACTAACCCAAACCCTATCACTAACCCTCACAACCCTAACGCTAACCCCCTAATCCTGAACCTAACCCTAACTCAACTCTGTGTGTATATAATGTTGAAGCTAGCTCAGGTCTTTGCTCAGTACGGCAGAAATGTGTTGGCGCCTATGTGCTGGGAACGTGGATTCAACTCGAAGATGAGACGTCAAAGGACTTTAAGGTCGTCTTCGGCGGGATTTTAGGCCCAGTACACACAAAGACAATCGGGCTGTTTTTGTCCCGATTTTGCCCCTTCCCAACAAAGCACCTCAAACACCAAACAATCGTATGTCTTATAAGATTATCCTATAAGACTATCCTTAGGTCTCAGACGTATTAAGTGTGGATTTGTCCCGATTTTAGGGTCCGAAACAAGTTGGGGCCGACAATCTTGAAAAATGGACGTTTTCACTATTTATGACCAAAACCCTTCATGTGTGTGGGGAAAGCCACCTTCACCCGAGTCATAACTCTGTGAACTGTGACGCCAAATGGAATGTAGCCAACAAAGAAGCAACCTTCCGAACTAAGGAACGACGGAGCGCCCATAAACAAAAACAAGCATGTCTTACCCGAAGTTTTAGGTATGTGTGGACCAGGCCTTGGCTTAAGTACAGAAAAGAATAGCTCAAGGACCAGTCGTACAACAAGATGGGTCGAGATTCTCCCACCTCAATTCTTTCTCTGAGGTATTCAGAGTTTTTTTTTCTTCTTCTTATACTTTTGTTTTTTGTTTGCAGACAAAAAAAACAAAAAACCTCGTTAAGATGTTCCCAAATGTCACTTCATATGTTTTTGGCGTTCGGGAGCACGAACGTAAGACGTTTGGAAATTCTGTACGAGGTAAGGTGTGTAGTTTGATGTATGGAAGTTTACAATCGCAGCTGTTCATAAAGCACTCAAAAGAGTTTTTGGGTGGAAAACAACAAAAAATGAAAAAACCCACGATGCTAGAAGCTAGAAGGCTTTTCAAAGATTCCCCAACAGAGTAAGATGTAAACTTCTGGATAAGATCGGCAGCGACAGACAACGTCAAACGTTGATGGAATATTGGAGGTTTCGTTCCATGTGTTCATCAGAGCTGTCAATCAACAAAGCCTCTGTGAAAATACCAAGGAAGTAAAATGGTAGAAAGGGATGGAGGCCATTTACCGTTTTCCAAACTGTCAATCAAATCAAAGGGTTTCAGGAAAAAAAGGGGCGGAGGAGGTGGACCTTTCCTGAGTGACATGACTATTCCAACCAAAACACAATCTTTGCAGCTGAGCTAGTGAGAACACCGACAGGCATCTTGGGGCGGACTATAACTCCTGGTGTGGAAGGGTTTCCATGGCGATGCATTGAGAGACCATTTTTCTTCCCAGGTGGGCTATTTCCATGGCTGCCTCAGTGTACTTTTCCACTTTTCCACCTTTGGATTGCTGTCGACTAAGTGACTCTGGACATCGTAGCATTGGCCTAAGACATCGCATTTAACTCCCCTAAGCACTACTATTTATTCCCACATTCCCTCTGGAGAAGGGGGAAAATGTTCAGCACCTTGCCCCTACCCCTTAACAAACCCTAACCCAACCCTAGGTCTAATCCATCCATCCATCCATTTTCTGAGCCGCTTCTCCTCACAAGGGTCGCGGGCGTGCGGGAGCCTATCCCAGCTATCATCGGGCAGGAGGCGGGGTACACCCTGAACTGGTTGCCAGCCAATCGCTAATCCAACCATGTAAAAACCTAACCTAATCAAACCCAACCCTAACCCTAGTCCTAATCTAATCCTTGCCCTAACCGGAACCCAACCCTAAACTAGGAGTAAAACGTAAACCAAGTATTAACCCATGCCATGTTTTTGTGATATTAAAAAAATGAGACGAAAATAATGTCCCACTTTTTCCCCGACTATTAATGTGACTTATAACGTACATCTCAAATGAAAAAATAGAACATAAATGTTGAGCGAGGAAGTAAAAATAATCAACTGAGATAATGTGGTTGCCCAAATAATTCAACCTTGGTTTCACTGGAACATAAAAAATTCTCCCAAACCCATAAAATGTGTTTTTTCTGATTAAACCAAGGGCAAACTTTTTGTCTAAAATTCCAAAAGGTATGTTTGGAGCAAACCTAACACTGCTCATCACCAAACACCGACACTGAATCATGGTGGTGGCAGCACCATGATTTGGGGCTGTTTTTCTTCAGCTGGAACTGGGGAGGGAATTATGAACAGTTCCAGGAATTATGAACAGTTCCATATAGCAGTCAGTGGGTTAATCAGAGACACTTAAATGGTGGCAGGTTTGTGTTGATGCCCATTGAACAAGAGTTTGAATGTGATTGGTTCATTCTGAACACAGCGACATAATAGTTATAAGAAGGCGTGCACACGTGCAACCACATTGTTTCAATTGAATAATTTTACTTCCCCTCTTGAAATGATCAAAATATTTCTTTCAATTGAGTTGTGCAGGTTATAGGTCACATTAATGGTAGAAAAACTTTGGAAATGATCTAGCTTGCGCTGAATCTTTTGATATACCAAAAACTTGGCATTTGAACAAGGTTGTGTAGACTTTTTATATCTACTGTAAAAAGCCAGCGTTCTTCTGAGGAAAGTTGGCCAAAGCTGTCGTTCCCTGGAGGCGTTTGGCCTTTTAAACTCTGTGTTTAGCTTCCTCAAATGCTCACTCAATCGCTTTGACATTTTCCCGAGCGTCCGCCCAGGTTTGAGAGGTTTCTATTAACTCTAAATAAACCCTGCTGATTATTAGCTATTAAGACGACGTAAAAGGTGGGATGGATTTATGTAGCAAAAAGACCAAAACATTTTCCATGTCAGCCCACTGAGTCTGTGATTTTCTTCTGGAAAACGCCTTTTTTTTTTTTTTTTTTTTTTTAAATCTCTCTTTCTATAATGCCCCTAAAATCCCACAAGATGGCACCAAAAAAGTCGTGCTTTGGTGCCATCATGTTGCATAGGAGCTACTGTATGTTGAAGGGAGGGGAGGAGCTAAGTCTATAGGCTAGGAGGGGGAAAAAGTTGTTGCCGAATGTACACACACACTTAGAATGTTTTTTTGTTTGTTTGTTTTTTAACATCAAATCGCCTGTAAGCCGTTTATTTGTGAGGGTAAAGTTGTAAGATGAGTTTGAAATTATATGAAAGTATCTTGGGCTCATGGTTTGAGGTATATTTACGGTTTAAACTATTAATACAGTGTTCCTCGCTATATCCCACATTTTTTAAGTGAGCATTTCTTTGTTTAGGTATACAGGGAAGTCCGAATTTAGAGTTTTGCGCCTTGACTGTAGTACCACGTTGTGCCACAACATGCCAGGCAGCAATGAGGTCTACTGGAAGAGATGCAACGAAATTTCTTGTTTTAAGGTTTATAATTACCGTCATATCTACGCTCATTTCCATTAGCACATCTATAGTATCTATCATTATATGTTAGCATTAAGCATTAAGACTTTCATGAAATGGTTTGGTTAAATATTTTGGTGTTTGATTCGCTCATGTTTGATGCGTCAGTTTTACAGTAAACTTCAACTGGGAGTGACAAATAAACAGCTTGAAGCAAGCACACTTTGACTCTTATTTGGAGAACAGCGAGTCTTCTTTTCATTTCCTCAAAGTGATGTTATACAATAGCCTCCCATTTCTTGACAGTGAAATAGTGAGAACAGGCGCTCTGGAATACTAAAAAAAGTGTGTTTAAATAAGTTTAATTGTTTCTTAATAAATTTAAATGCCTTTCATGCATGTGGAAGGGGTAAACCCTATATAAAAAAGGAGACCCCTATTTTCACCTATTGCAGTCTGGAAACTACTACAATTGTCCATTTAAAAAAATGCTTTTTGACAATGGATGGTCAATGTTCACTTTTGGCAATTGTGGGAATGAGGAGCAGGGAAAAAAGATGTTCACAGAGGCAATGTCGACAAACCAAGCAAACGCACCCACCACCTTTTTCGAATCTAGACGAGCAATTAAACGTCTGAATCCGCCCACTCAACATATGGCTACCTGACAACGAGTGTGCGCATGTTGTTGTGTGTTCGTGTGTGTGTGTGAGAGATCGAGGGAACACGGCAGTGCGTATTCACAGCAAACCTGACTTTTAAAACTTGGCTAAAGAACCTTTTTTCTCAACAGGTCGAAGGAAAATAACACCTACAAGAAGGGTCTTTTAATAAGGGCTAGAAATCTGTAAAGTGGCGGCACTAAAAGTCCTGATTCTTCACGGTTTGTGTGTGTTGCTATTGTACAATCAGTTGCTTTGATAAAAGTGGTCAGACCTGAGGTATCCACGACAATCACAAGAGGAAACAACCACAAAAGGCGTGGACAAGATGGCAGTGGCCAACGTGGCATCTGTGAGGTTTGCAGTTTTGTTTTTTTTCTGGCAGTCTTGGAGACAAAAACATCAAAACAACAAAATAATTAAGCCAAGCACGCACAACATAAAAGCATCACATTTTCCCGCCTAGCGTCTTGTCTCCAATTCCTTAGGTGAGAAAGTCCGGCAAACAAAAAGCGGAGTCAGTTTTCGTCACCCTGGAAGGTGAAACCTGACCACTGAAACCCAAGTTTTTTTAGGCGTCCCGCTAGGATTTATTGTGACTTCTCTAAGGTTGTCTTGTGAGTGTGTTTGTGTGTGAAGAATAAAGAAAGACGAGGTAGGGTGGCAAATATTGGTCAGTCAGACACTTGACGCCTCACCCCCAGCAAGAGGGAGGAGACTTGGAAAAAAAAGAAACAAGAAAAAAAAGAAAAGTGCTAGCGTCGGGAAAAAGATGTTTCCCGTCACTTGGATACAGCTAAATACGAGGCACAGCAAAGTCCTTCTAGTGAGATTGAGGTATAACGTGTGATCCATATATCATCTTTCATACTCTATTCATATCATCTTTAAATACGTCCATCTGCTTCAGGTAGTTACATATGTGCGCCGCTTTTTTTCCAACTAATATTGCTGCCCTCATCCGGACGGCTGCATCCTGAGACGTTTACAGTACTGAAGGCTACCGTTCTCTTCTACATTCAACATGAGAGCCAGTGTGTTGTGTACAAATACATTAATCCTGCTATCATATAATGTGTCACGTAGCCTGAGGAGGACAATGTTGTTACGACCTTGGACAGTCAAAAAACAAGGCGGGACGACAGCAAAAGAAATGGCATGCACCGCCCCAGTCCAGTGGGCTCTTGGAACACTTGAGCCGGTCCACAGCAGCATAAACCCACTAAGCACCTGCACAAGAGGGCCCCCAAGAGCAATTAACAGTCAACACAGTCTGGAGGTTTTTTTTTTTAGGGTGTGGGGCGCGGTAGTAGTAGTATTGACGAAAAACATACATTTTTTAAATTTATACATTCATAATTTTTTTTGATTCAGGTAGTTTTTTTTTAATGAACGCGTTTGCAAATTTTGACATAGTGCCAATTATTATTAATATGTACAGCTCTGGACAAAATTAAGAGACCACTGCAAAATGATCAGTTTTTATTTGCATAAAATGAAAAATGGCCAAAATACCAAAAAACGTCCACACAATGTTTTTATTCCAGAGCTGTATTAAGACGTAATTATTCAACTTAGACATTTTTGTTACCTTACTTCAGGTACCTTCGTTGAGTTACACAATTATTTAAGTATTTGCTTGACATTTTATTGTTTATTTTTTCAATTCTCTGTTTTTGTACACTTGGACAATTTATACACCTAAGTGGTTTTATTTATGGTTGCACTACAAATGATTTTTGCACATTGCTGTTGCAGTAATGTCTTTTAAACCAAAAATAAGTGATAAGTGCTACTAGTTTTTCGTGCAAAAATCTGCGCAATAAGTGCCAATTATGTTGTTTTTTAAACATAAATTCATGCGCTACATGCTAAAAAACAAAATGGATGCCTATTTGTTTTCTAGCTGTTATTGGTCGCGAGTCAGAACCTTTTTTTTCTTTTTAGACACTTCAAATGCTCGGCATTGTTCAAAGTGTGGATGCATTTCATGCAGGACGTCTTTCCCCGTTGGCCACGCATGCCTGCCAATCAAGCCACGAGGGATCGTATGAAACAGCTAACAAGTGGTGCTAATTAAATAAGCATCAATTGTCTAGACAGGATCAGTAGCCAATTGGCCCCAGACCGCATCCTCCCATGAAAAATCAGCCCCAAACCAAAGCGGTGCATGCCATTTTCAAGGAAAACCATCAAATAAATACATGTACAGTACATTTAGAGGAGATTTAGAGAATTGTCAGGGTCAAAAGAACTCTCTCACCAGGCAAGCATCCAGAGCAAACAACAACATTTACCAAACAACAACAACAACAAAACAGAGGTACGGCGCTTCAGACATTACATGAGGAAAAAAACTCACAACATAGATATAACATGCGCACAAAATACTAATTTGTGTGCTTAATATCATTCCCCATGAACAAGTTGGACCTCTGGGTAAGCAATGGAACTCATCTTTGGTAGCCAGAAACTGCAAAATTTCCTCTAACTCGACCTTAGTGTTTCAAGAAAAGATATGCTCCATTTGCTTACCCAACTGTCGAGGAATGATATTAATATTAATTTGCACAGTGTATTTGACCTACTTTGTGGCCAAAAATGTTTTTTATTTCATGCGCACGTTATACCTACTTTGTTTGACATAATTCCCATACAACTTGGACGTCTGGATAAGCAAACGGAGTGCACATTGGTAATAGAAACAAAATTTCCTTGTGGCCACAAATTAGTATTTTGTGCGCACAAATTAGCATTTTGTTTTGCACACGTTGTATCTATATTGCGGCCAGGGTTACATTTTTTCCCTTGTATCATGTCTGGGGCTCCGTACAAAAGACACCAAACAAAAGCATTCTTTCTTCTTTCCATCCGTCCTCTGAGGGATTTTTTTCCCGCCTCTTTTGTCGGCGTGGAGCTGGGAATAAAACACTTCACCCCTCAATCCCCCCAGCGGGAGGCAGACATAAGTGATGTCTCTGTGCGCTAAAGCTAGCACCCCCCACCACCACCAGAGAAAATCTAGGCTACACGGGCAACCTGGCATCTTAAATATCCCAACGTGCTATGATGTGTATTAGTCGTAGGACAGTTGGGATTGTTGTGGTGGTTTTTTTTTTTGGGTGGGGGAGTTGCGGCGCAATGCACGGCGGGTCACCTTAGCCGCTGCACCGCTAGCCATTTTTGCTAAATAGTCTCATTTGAAAGCCACGTCTCAGTTACACCCTGAGTTCACAACCAGCAGAAAAGAAACAATTGGCTTTTGTCGGTCGTAATCATTTATAATATATTAAATCTGACTATCAGCTAATCCCCCCAACCCCACTGCATATGAATCCCTCTGCCCCGCCCCATTATAAATTCAAATTGTCATAGTAAATTGCCTTTAAAACTTGAAATTGGATGGAGAGCAACTTGATTAGCTGAGCTTGATTAGAAGAGAAAAAGGAAAAGAGGAAAGAAAAACATCAGCAAAGTGTCCTGGCTTAGCCGAGGCTAGTTAGCTAGCTCAAGTTGTTAGCCGAGGCCCCGCTAAAACATTAGCATAGGAGCGGGGGCTCATCGAGTGGATAGCAGCCAAGCTTCATGCCCATCCTAAAAGGCAGAAACTGCGACAGGTTTCCACGGTCAGACACCGATGAAGGTCCATGAGGTAGCGCCACCGCCGCTGCAGCTGATCCGCATTTAGATCTGGAGGCAGCGGCGTTGGCGGGCCCTCCCGACCCGGCTTGTGAGACGGACCGTAATAAGTGCATGATGCGAGTGGCAACAATGCCGAGGTAACCTGGTCCGCCAGAGTGCCGGACCCAATGTGTAGTGCAAAAGAAAGCAAAACCCAAAAAATAAAAATAAAATAAAAGAAGGAAAAAATGATCTCACCAGTCAGTAGTTTGTCACAAAACTCACAAACATGCATCCCTGAATGACTTTTTGTTGTGTCTTCTCGTTCCGCGCAAATCTCAGCGGGACATCGTGGGCAGGAAAGAAAGGTCTTGCCGTTAAAGCATCATGGCTACCTGGCAGGCGGGTTCCGATTCACAACCCTGACGAGGAATCTTGACAGCGTTGATTCAAACGTACACTAAATAGTCATTCACCAATCTTTTTTTTTTTTTTTTTTACCGTAAACCCCCCGCCCCTTTTGTCCTTTTGCCCAAATTGGGAGTGTTCCCAAGTGACTGCATTCATAAGCAGATAGGTTCCAGGTCCAGAGAAGCGGTAGGGGCAACGGGTGTTGGATTTCAAGGTTTTTCGGGGCGAGGAAGAGGATTGCAAAATTCTGGGAATTTTCAAAATTGGAAACACTCCATGGGAATTAAGGGGAATTTATGGGATGAAATCAGGAATTTACAAAGTTGAAGGCTGGCTCTCAATAGGGAAATGAAATATATTTTAGTATAATCCTGACTAAAACAACTGACTCACAAGTTTTTCCAGTTTCCATATTTGAGATACGAGCTAGCTTCGGGCATACCGCCACTCGAGTGAACCTTCTATCCATTTTCTGCACTACTTATCCTCACTATGGTTGCGGGCGTGCTGGAGCCTATCCCAGCGATCTTCGGGCGAGAGGCGGGGTACACCCTGAACTGGTCGCCAGCCAATTGCAGGGCATATAGAAACAAACAACCATTCACACTCACATTCATGCATACGGGCAATTTAGAGTCTTCAATTAACTTATCATGCATCACATGGAGAACATGCAAACTCCACATAGGCGAGGCTGGATTTGAACCCGGGTCCACAGAACTGTGAGGCAGACGTGCTAACCAGTCGCTCACCATGCCGCCTCGAGTGAAGTGGGTGGTTGGGGGGGTGGAGCAATAACGATACTGTAATGCCCTTGTATGTGGGCAAAGAGAGCTATCAATTTTGCATGGATCTCTGCTCATAACAAACAAAATGTTTATATTTATGCTCGAATATGATGTCTTTCCAATGAATTACCCTAAATTCCCAGTTAATTCCCATGGAAAGAATATTTCCAAAATTCCCCAGTTTAACTTCCCATACAAATATTCCAGAAACTTTCCAGAAATTAACTAGAAATTTTCCACCCCTTTTCGAACCTACTGGGGATTATCCGCATGCTTGAGAAAATTTCATAAAATTGTCGTTGGTTCTGAGATTTGGGTACAAAAGTCTCAACAACAATGATTCCGATTAGTGGTTGGTCTCCGAAAAACTGTCTTGGTTTACATCCCTGCCTTTGTGCTCGGCCAGGATACTGCAAAGGAAATTGGCACAAATAAAGCCCGGTGGTTCTTGAGGAGTCTTGTGAGGTTGCTTTTAATCGACATGTTCCATCTCTTCCTTGACATCCACCTTTAGCTCAGCAGGCCCGAGGGAGGGGGGTGTGGTGGCAGCATCGTTGCGCGGGATGATGGCAGGCATGTTCGCCGCGTCACCGGGGAACTCCGGGCCGCTTACCTCCATCTTCATCATCAGCTTGAGCTTCTTCTTTGGAGGGTTCTTCAGGGTACCCATACGCTCCTTGACTTTGTACTCCAGAGTGCTGTGCGGGATGCCATACATGTTCTGCGCCTTGGAGACGCTCATCTTGCCACTCATCACCACGGCGATGGCCTCTTCCAGGATCTCGGTGTTATACTGCCGATAGCGCCCCCTCTTCTTCCGTGGCTGCTTGGAGTTGGGGTCCCCCTCCACGTCCGAGGTGGAATATGCTGGCCCGGAGGCAGAGTGTTCCAAGTCAGCAGTCCAGTATTCCGCCGCGCCGTCCAGCAGGCTTCCCAAGCTAGCGCCCCGCCGGTTCTGCTTGGGCAGGATGGCTCTCAGCTTCCGGCTCAAGGCGTTCTCGCTGAGTCCACCGCCGCCTCCGGGTCCAATTCCACCAAAACCGTACAGCTCGGAGGCGGAGGAGTCCCAAGAGAGATCCATGCCCCGAACCTGCGGGATCTTCAGGTCGACGGGGGGTGATTGGTCCCGCTTGGCGTCATGGTGGTTATGCTGGGTCTTCAAGACCTGATTGTGGTGGTGAAGCAGGGAATTCTTGAAGGAGAAGGCTCCGTGGTGGTTGTGGTGTTTCTCTCGGAACGTAGGCAGGTCTTTGAGGCCTCCGAGGGCTCCACTCAGGGCCCCACTGGCCTGTTTCAGCTTCATCAGGCTCTCCAGGTGGGCCTTGCTGCCCCAGAAGGACGAGGAGCCCTTTTGGCCCAGCAGGGAGTGTGACTGGTCGCGAGTGAAGAGGCCGGCTGACTCTAGGCTGGCCAATGACAATGCGGCAGGCTGACTCAGGAGGCGGTGCTTCTGGCTGAGCAGCTCTTCCTTGATGCGCAGCGAGCGGGCTAGTGGCGGCTTAAAGGAGTTGATCAAGTTGTCCCGCAGGCCGTCCTGAAAGCTTTGCGGCAGCACGCCGTCGTCCTCGTCCGCATCCGGCATGGAATGGTCCACCTTTACGGAATGCTCCACCTTCACAGAATGGTCCACCTCCACGGGGTGCCTGTGTGGAGAGAAACAACCAGTGAGAAGTCTGAGATTTGGAAACACTTAGCAACTAGTCTTCTGGTTTAGGAACATTGTTACTTCCGATTTGACCTAAGAACTCAGTCTTGGACCATGTCAAGAACAAGTTAAGAACCGAGTCAAAGGACGGACGGATGGGCGGACAGAGAGACAGAAAGATAGCTCCAGTCCTGCAACAACTCCACTGGCTCCCTGTGTCCAATACCACATCCAATATAAAATACTGATCTGCACCTTCAAGGCCATCAATAACCTTGCCCCTTTCATATCTTGTTGACCTCCTTCACATTACCATACCATCCCCCTCTCCCAGATCTTCATCCTCCATCCACCTCACCATCCCTTCTGCCCGTCTGTCCAGCGTGGGGGACAAAGCCTTCAGCCACTCTGCCCCCCATCTTTGGAACTCACTGCCACCGGACCTCCGAAACACAGTCATTAACCCTTTTCAAATCCAAACTCAAGACACACCTATTCTGGACTGCCTACTCACTTTAACAGTTCCCATATCATATGCCATTTTAATTGATATTTTATGTTCTGTTATCTGCGATTGGCTGGCAACCAGTTCAGGGTGTACCCCGCCTCCTGCCCGTTGATAGCTGGGATAGGCTCCAGCACTCCCGCGACCCTAGTGAGGAGAAGCGGCTCAGAAAATGGATGGATGGATGTTCTGTTATTTTTATTGTATTGCTTGATTCCTTTTAACGGGCTTGAAAGTCACCTATAGATAAAAAGAATCATTATTACGGACGGACTGACTGACGGACGGACGGACGGACGGACGGACTGACTGACTGACTGACTGACTGACTGACATGACAGACAGACAGACAGACAGACAGACAGACAGACAGACAGACAGACAGATAGACAGATAGACAGATAGATAGATAGATAGATAGATAGATAGATAGATAGATAGATAGATAGATAGATAGATAGAGCCTTTTTTATTCAAAAACACAGAAACCTTTTTGGAAGCATTTCCTTAATGGTGATGATAACTTACTTCCACCAAGAAAAATAACCATAGAAGTGGGTCAGCAGCAATGCAGTTCCTGTCCCAATACTTTTGTACATTCAGTATTTCTCTCATTTTTTTATTTTTATTTTTTTAAATTGGATGTCAAATGAACATAGCATTGCGGCAGCATGTTAATGTGTCTGCGCAAGATGAAAGATGCAAAGTGCTTCCACTTAAGTGCTGCCTGGTCGCCATGGCAACAGCAGAAGACAAAAAACACGAGGAGGAAGAGGTAGAAGAAGAAGAGGAGAAAAATAAAGAGGAAGAAGGAGAAAGGAAGAAGAAAAGGAAGAGGAGCAGGAAGAGGAAGGCCACTCTCATATCTTAAAGTGAGGGCTGTAAGACCCATTATTTGACGAGATGGGGACAGTGGAGAAAAGTATCATATTTTTTAGGTGGTCTACAGTGGATATAAAAAGTCCACACACCTCTTTTTAAATGCGAGTTTTTGTGACAAAATTGAGACCAAATAAATAATTTAAAAACCTTTTCACCATTGTGACCGAATAAGCTGTACAACTCAATTTTATTCTTTAAAAACTCTTCCAGAGTGGAAGAAAAAATTAAGTGAAATAATGTGGTGGCAAAAGTGTGCACACCCTCTTATAACTGGGATGTGGCTGTGTTCAGAGTTAAATAGGAGTCAGCTAACACCTGCCAACATTTAAAGTGTCTCTGATAAACCCCACATTAATTTCAGATGTTCTTGTAGACTTTTTCTGACACTTTTTTCGATTGCTGCTGCTGATTGCTATTTGGAACTGTTCATTATTCCTTCCACATGATCAAAGTCGAACCTTTAGGCTTTTAGAGAGCAAAGAAAAAGGCAGGAAAAGCCTGAGAGGGTGTGCAAACTTATACAACCACATTATTTTAGTCATTTATTTTCACTTCCAATGTTGAAAATATGTAAAATTAGTTGTACAGGTTGTATGCCATATTAACGGTTGAAAAAGTTTTGAAAGTCAAATTTTTCTATATCACAAAAATCTGGCATTTGAACAGCGCTGTGTAGACTTTTTATATCCCCTGCACATTCTTTATGCTTGCAGATTTTGAAATTCTCCAAAGCAGCACAGCAATAGTTTCCAACTAACATATGATTTGATTCCCTAAGCGTGACGATTGTGGACAAATTGTGACCGGGAGTCAAGGTCATGTATTTGACGACCGACAATAATCAAATTAAAATAGACTCTTTGAAGAGATTCAGCATTTTAAAAGAGCCATCGAAGAAGCCAATGAACTAAACAAAAGTATAAATCATTATCATTTACTAGGGTCCTGGAATTATTTGTTTGTTATAGGGCTGGGCGATTATATGATTTATGATTTAATTTCCCGTCGATCTCGGTGATCAGCTCTGTGCGCATTTCCTCGATCTAACATGGTGGAAATGTGCGACAAAGCCAATCAGCGTCGTCCTTTTCCTGCTCCACCTCCGTTAGCAAGTTGTGGGAGTAAACAGAAACCGCGCCTCCTAGGCTGGCCCGCCCCATCCCGAAATCGAGACTCCCCGTCCGACTGGAACAATGCTATTAATTAGCTGATGCGCTAGGTTTGTCGGCGCCCTCAAAAACCGTCAACGCAGTATTTATTCGTTTGAAGTACCACCCAAGTTATTATGTGGAAAGCAATAGAAAAAGAAAATCCGAGCGCAGTGAGCACAGAATGTCACTCACTGCTGCAAGCACAAGTAGCTTCAGCAGTTCGCCACTGCTGAGGCCACCAGACCAAAGCAACAATCAATTGTCATTATTCAGGTAGTTTGTAAAGTGGCAAAACTAGTTCATCTGTATTGTTATATAAGATGATGTACATTTGAAAGTAGCAATAATGTTTAATGTTAACAGGGTATGTAGCATCATAACTGGAGAATGATAATGCTTACAATAAAAGGTGTCTTCATTATCCCTGAGGGGGCACTTTGTTTATTTTGTATCTTGTACCTCCAAAAATACTCAGGATTTCAAACTACTGCACTGTTGTCATATTTTTCTTTTCTTTTTTTCTTAAAATCAGATTTTTATTAATTGTTATATTTTTAGACATTCGTTTCACTGTTGAGTGAATTTTTTTCTTATTTATTTTATTTTATTTGTCTTATTTGCTTCGTATGATAATATCATGTTGGGTTACTGTTTTAAATATTGACTATGAGGAGTGTTAAAGTGTTAAGTGTTATTGACTATGAGGAGTGCGTAAATGAAATGCTGAACTACTCTGTTTTCAGGACAGCTGCTTTAAAACTGACACTTTAAAAAGGTTAATAAATAATGTAAAAAAAAAAAAAAAAATCGTGATAATAACTGAGATCAGACCACGAAAAAAATTAAATCAGCATCATTTTTTTTTGCCAGCTAGCCCAGCGTTAGTTTGTTATAAACAACAGAAGCTCTCTGAAAGTTGTGGGGAGACGACAGACGCAGGTTAGTGGATTGCTGGGTTTGTGCAGTCATGTCTCGGGTGCCTACAGTATATAAAGGGGAGTATATAGAAGAGGGTCGGGCGGTGCTCTTCAGCAGGAGCCTGAAAACAGATTATCACAGCGTGGATGGTCTCAGGCTCCAGGAAAGAAATACGAGGTTAGCGAGGGAAGTCATAGTTGACCTTACGAGAGTCATCAGTAAGGCTGACATTAATAATGGTCAACAACACCTCTAATTTACATATTGACATCATTTTGAATGTCTATTCCTCCCTAATGAGCAATATTTATATACTGTACTTCTGAAGTACCATATTTATGATCATATTTAATATGCATCGCAAATGTAGCATATTTACATTCTCCTTAATATCAATATATATCACCTCTCATGAAACATATTTATATCATATTTAATGTCTATCCCCCTAATATACCATATTTACTTGATATTTAATGTCTAATGTACAAAAATTTAATCATCTTATATACGGAAAATGGATGGATGTCTAATGTGGGATATTTACATAATATTTAATTATCTGTTCCATTGTTTCATGCATGACATACTGTAGGTCAAAATGAGTCGGTAAGCCTTTAACTGTTTTTCACCATTTCAGTTTTCACCCACTAATGCACTTGGGTGCAGCATGAGTTCTCCCACTTTACAAGAACCGAGCGCCTTTGTTCGCAACAGTGTTCATGCGGCGTAATTGCGAGTTACTTAGTTATAATTACTTGGCCCATTTTTACCACGACAGCGTGCAGTTAGCTAGCTAGCCATGTCTACAGCCCGAAAATAAATCTTGCCTGAATGCCCCAATTTGTACAACAGCTTGGCCTTCTTATTCTAATTCTCAAACGACGAGGTGACGACACAGATGAGCCAGTCTGCCAGCCGAGAGAAGCTACGGAAGCCTGTACACCAGTGCCTCTCGTTGCAGCAACGGCCTGGTGGGATATATTCCAGCAACCGTAGGCTTTAAACCAGGGGTGTAAAGACTAGTGTCCTAGTTTTTATCAAAACTTTCGCGATCGAGCAAGTACGTGTTACAATTCTCAGACAACATGTCTCAAATTTATAGTTGACAAACCACCCTCAAAAACCTCTAGGTGAGTAAGATAATTTTTCAAATCCATATGGTAATCTATATTATATATTGTTCTATGCTATTGCCAAATGTGATGTAAATTGATCGCACACATTTTTTGGACCCGCTGCTGGCCAGGCCCTTGTGATGTTACTCTGACCCGCCATGATGGCTCATATTTTCCATCGTTGGAAATGCTAATTTCATTAATTTTATCAACTACAAATGCCTCTTACTGTGCTATATTTATTCTGTACAGTGTATTTTAACAACTAATGGAGTGTTTGTTAATTCTCAACTCTTACTTTTTTTTCTATGCATGTTTGACTGCCAAATTAAATCCCACATCACCTGGTTGCCATCTGCAAATTCTGTTCGGCTCTTGGCCATTTAGTAAACCTGGGCGCCCAATGATTACTTAAAGTTTATCGGTATTACGTTTTCTGTTTCTGTGATGAGCAAGCTTTCCAATGATGTCAGCCCTTTAAAATTAGGATAAAGACTAAAAGTTTTGCAGTTTTGAAATTCGGATTCAACAAAAAAGGTCACACTTAAAACGTCAAAAAATAATGTCTTTGTATTAAGACGTGGTCAGAAATTGGTGCATTTTCACCGGTTTTAAAGATTCAAAACGTTTCCTACTATTTGTCACAGGAAAATTATACTTACATTAAGATCCGTCTAATGCTAATGCTGGTCTCATATAAATCAATTAAAATTTTACAAACACACTTGGATTTCGTTGTTGTAAAGTTGTGGGATTGTAGCATTTTCTCACAGGTGATTCGCACTGTTTGTCAAACGTTTGCTGCATTTCTTGAAATGCTGTTTTTGTATTCTATAATATAGTGTAGCACTCCTTCAGTGATGTAGCAAACTAAACCTTCTGTGGGGACAGTATTTACTTATTTACTTTGTCAACCAAAACACCTCAGTCTTACGCAGTCAGCACATACACAATGAATGGGCTCTTCGACGACGCGGTGATGCGCTTTGTAGAGTGAATCCTCTTGTCGCTCAGTCTCTTTAGAGACGTAGAAAACCAGCAGCATATAAGGAAGACAGGAAAATTAGGGTAGTGGGTCATGCTCAGTGTTATTTTTAGTACATGCCGTGAGCAACAAAATAATGGATGACGGGCCACAAATGGCCCGCAGGCCGTAGTTTGGACACCTACTTTAAGCAGATATATTTTTGCTGCTCGAACATGTAGGGATGTGTAGGCATAAAAAAGTTGCTAGACAAAGTGGTATTCATTTTTCAGCGGGCGTGGTTTCACACATTCAAGGGACATGCCCACGGCATTTGAGAGAAGAGACAAGGGCTTGCTTGATGTGTCATGATTTTGAAGCCTCATTTTCTAATGTTGCCTTTTTTTTTTTTTTTAATCACTCAAATTTGGCACGGTTGTTAACAACACTTCAGTCTAGTGTGTACAATTTAGAAGATATTTGTCATTTGTTTCTATGCCAGCCCATCGAAATTCATGGCGCAAGAAAAGGTTGGGGACCACTTTATTGTGCTGAAAAAAATATCAATAATGTCATCGATAAATCGACTTTGACGCTTTGATTACATTATAGTCAGCTACAAAAACAAAAATTTGGTCATTGAACCCTTTTTATGTACTAACGAGGACCCCGCTAGGCCAGGCCGACCCTGAATAGCAAAAATCTGCGAATTATTGATGCTCATTGCCATGAAAAAAAAGTCCACTAATTTAGCATGTTTATATTATATTTATTTACTGTACATATTAACATCCTATTTAATGTCTACTTTAGCCTATTTCCATGAATATACAGTATCTCAAAATTATCATACTTACATGGTAGTTAACTGTAAATATTTACACTCTATTTAATGTGTAATATAGCATGATTCAATGTATTTCTGATGTTTCATCCAGTATGTTGTCAGTTCAGAAAAAAGCAATCAACCTGCTGAGTGAGGGAGTGCGCATGGGGGAGTAGTAATCCATCCATGACTGAATATTTCATGAGCAAATCATTAGAGAATCCCACTGGGGCTCCGCGCCTTAGGGGGGCCTTCAGGGGACCCCTGAAGATCCCCGGGCTGGATTCTGACTCCTGTCCTGAGGGCCTGTGCTGCATTTGGAAGCAGGAAATTTGAGAAGCACCTCCCCCATCAAAGTGGACGGAAATATCAGGGAATGTTGCAGTGTACAGTGTTACCCTGAATGGACCAGCACTTGTTTGGTTTTCATTGTGTTAGAAATGATAACAATAGTGATGCACAATACATATAGATAGGCTACGATGTGCCTCCCTAACCCTGCCTTGAACCCTGATTTTAACTTTGAAACCATAACCAAGGCTTCAAGCCCCACTTTACAACCCTAACATTGCTTGAAACCCTAATTTAAAAACCCCAATTAGAATACTTGAACCTCTAACTCTTGTTTAAAACCTGACACCTTAATTTGAAACCCTAACATAGGCTTGAAATCCTATCTCATTTAGAACCTTAATGCAGAATTGACACACTAATTTGAAACCCAAACCTTAGCTTGAAAGCCCAATTTGAAACCTTAAGTTTTGCTTAAAACCCTAACGCGTGTTTGACACCCTAATTTGAAAACCCTATAACAGGCTCGAAACCCAAATTTGAGACACTAACCCTGGCTTGAAACCCGAAGCCTTGATTGATTGAAGACTCTAAATTGCCCGTAGGGGTGAATGTGAGTGCAAATGGTTGTTTGTCTCTGTGTGCCCTGCGATTGGCTGGCGACCGGTTCAGGGTGTAACCCGCCTCCCGCCCAAAGATAGCTGCGATGGGCTCCAGCAGCCCGCGACCCTAGTGAGGATAAGCGGTAAAGAAATTGGATGGATGGATGGATGGATGGGTCAGTTCCACACACATTGCCTTTTAGTTCATAGGTTTGCTATTGATACTGGTTATAAACAACCTCCAGTCAAATGTTCATTTTAATCTATGCTACAGGCTGCGAAGAGAATGGATGTTCATAATTTGAATACCCTTTATTTAAACCATGCAAACTTTTTTTACCCAAACCCCTAAAAGAATCGGAACCGAGAATCGTTTGGAACCGGAACCGAACTAAGGAACTGGAATCGGAACCGCTTAAATTCAAACTGTGCCCCACCCGAACCTCAACGCACCCGGCTGTCAAACTCCTGAAGTTTGCAGAGGACGCCACAGTCATCGGCATCATCAAAGATGGTGATGAGTCTGCGTATGGACAGGAAGTGGAGCGGCTGGAGCTGTGGTGCGGCCGACACAACCTGGAGCTGAACACGCTCAAGACTGTAGAGATGATCGTGGACTTCAGCAGGCATCCTTCGCCACAGCTGCCCCTCGTGCTGTCCAACTGCCCTGTGTCAACTGTTGAGACCTTCAAGTTCCTGGGAATTAGTCTCTCAGGACCTGAAGTGGGAGATCAACATCAACTCCATAGTCAAAAAGGCCCAGCAGAGGATGTACTTCCTGCGGCTTCTGAGGAAGCACGGCCTGCAACAGTAGCTGTTGAGGCAGTTCTACACATCAGTCATCAAATCAGTCCTGTGTTCTTCCATCACAGTCTGGTTTGGTGCTGCTACAAAAAGGACAAACTCCGACTGCAACAGAGAATCAAAACTGCTGAAAAGATTCTCGGTACCCCCCTAACCACCCTTGAGGATTTGCACACTGCCAGAACAAAGAGCATGCAAAATCCTCTTGCACCCTCCACATCCTGGTCACCACCTCTTCCAGCTCCTTCCCTCAGGTAGGCGCTACCGAACAATGCAAACTGAAACAATCCGACATTCCAACAGCTTCTTCCCTCTTGCCATTAACTTCTTAAACCAGTTAACTTACAATTCCATTGGATCATGCTGCCAATTTTTGTCTTGAGTTTGTTGTCACATCTCTGTTGGGCCAATTATACATTACTCGTGCACTCACTGTAGGAGTCTCACCACGCAGCACTATTTGCATATCTGTTGTTGACCAATACTGGCCACTTATGTGCCTGAGTAGCATGCGCAACATTTGCACAATCGACAGTGTTCCAGATTATCGCACTACTACTTTAAATTGCATACATTTCTTGAAGTCTCTGCGCCCTTTGCACAATGGCCATTGCACCGGACTATTGTTCTATTAGTCATTTCAAACTGCTCTAATTGCTAGAGGACCCAGTATCATTTTGCACAATTGTCAAAAAAATAAATAATAATAATTGTTTACCACATTACTGGTAACGTTTTATTGCTCAGTTAGTCATTTTTTTTTATGTCCTTATGTCTCAAAAGTATTCTTTGTCAATTGACTGTCTGTTGTCGTACTAGAGTGGCTCCAACTACTGGAGAAATATTCCTTGTGTTTTTTTACATACATGGCAAATAAAGATGATTCTGATTCTGATCTCAAATTGAAATCCATCCATCCATTTTCTGAGCCGCTTCTCCTCACTAGGGTAGCGGGCACGCTGAAGCCTATCCAAGCTATCATCGGGCAGGAGGCGGGGTACACCCTGAACTGGTTGCCAGCCAATCGCAGGGCACATACAAACAAACAACCATTCGCACTCACATTCCCACCTACGGGCAATTTAGAGTCGTCAATTAACCTACCATGCATGTTTTTGGGATGTGGGAGGAAACTGGAGTGCCCGGAGATAACCCACACAGGCACGGGGAGAACAGGCAAACTCCACACAGGCGGGGCCGGGGATTGAACCCGGGTCCCCAGAACTGTGAGCCAGACGCTCTAACCAGTCGTCCACAGGTGTCGCCCAAATTTAAATCCCAATTTGAAACCCAAACCCTTGTTTAAAACTTTAACATGGGCTTAAAAACCCAAACTTGAACTCTAACCCTGGCTGGTGTTTAATTGAGAGAACAGCAAGCACTTCCTGTGTGCAGCCAAAAGTCAAGTGATTGAGTGACAGGCATACGCGACACACAGTGTTTTCTTTTGTTTTGATTGACAGGTACGACATGTGCGTTACCCTTTGAGTCCATGTGTTGAGGAGAAGCCCTGCTTATCACACTGGTTCTTCTTGGTGGAAAGATCCAGAACGCCATCTGAACAAAACACAAAAACAAATCCAATTACAGATTATAATCAATATTTTTTTTTCCCTTCGATAAAAAGAACAAGGACAAGTCATATTCAAATGAAGTTGAAACAAACACAGGCCTTCAAGTTTTTTCCATTAACTTGTACCAACTTCCAATGATCGAATAGAAATAAGATATTTTTTTTCTTTATACACAGGAAGTCCTCGATTTACGAACGAGTTCCGTTCCTACGCTGGCGACGTAACACGAATTTCCACGTAAGTCGGATTTCACCGTTAAAGTCGAAATTTACAGCGAAATACTTCTGTTACGGTTATTGTCCCACGTGATTGTGACAGCAAGCTCAGTGTGTGTGTGCGTGCGCGTCGATGTGTGAGTGAGACGGGACTGCGCAGGCGTCGTCCGGCGGGACTGCGAAGGAGGAAGGAGTGCTCGCCGGTGCGAGTGTGTACAGTAGCAAGTGTAGTGACGGCGACGGGGGAAGAGTAGCGATTAGCGGAGGACCTGTTGACGTTGAATGTGCAGAGGAGCTAATAAAGCCATTATAAAGCAGCAAATTGGTGCTTCGTGCCTTTATTGTTGCCGCCACCCAGCTCAGTTGTGCAACGAGAGAAGGGAGTTAACCCCTGCATCTCCCAACCACGGTCAGGTGACCGTAGCAGTAAAGTTTAACATTTCGTATAAAGAAAATAAAATACATTAAAATAAAAAAATAAGATGCTGTATTTCCCTTTACTGCTGAGAGTGTGAAAAAAAGGAGGGCGAAATATAAAGATACTCCTGCCGCACAAAAACAGACAAGCACTATGCAGTAGCTCAGCAGAAACACTATGGTGCTGGGACAACATGGCGGACGAGGCACGGGCGTCGTAAAGTCGAAACGTCGTAGGTCAAGTGTGTCATAACTCGAGGACTTGCTGTATAATGTGAAAATAAAAGTGCTTCTTGTTGGGGAGAAAATATCCCTTTAAACACAATCCTTAATATATTTTAATAAATAATTTTTTGAAACATCAATAAATGAACACAAATGGTCCATTGCAATTAGAGTGAATCTATCATAATTGGAATAAATTGTATCGTATCATGACTAAAGTGAATCATATCATAATTGGAGTGAATCGCTTGGTCGTGTAATTGGAGTGACTCATATTACAATTGAAGTTAATAGTATGGCATCATTTTGTATTGCAATTGGAGTGAATCATAATATATAGAAATCACAGTGAATCATATCAGATCGAATCGCATCGTAACTGGAGCGACTCGTATCGTAATCGGAGTGACTCAATGGCCTGTGATTCGTACCGTATTGTAATTGGGGAGTGACTCATATAGCATTGCAATTGGAGTGACACTGTGACCCCCTGCAGTGTAGCCTTTTCGTACCAAACTTATGTATAATTTTATCAAATTGTACATCAATTTATTTCAACCACTAACAGTGAGATAAAGATAAAAGCGAATCAAAAACCAAAAATTAAAATGATGTTGATCATTTACATTCTTTCACAATGTTTGTGATGTCATGATCCATGTCCTGCAGTTCCTCTTTTGCAGCTTGGGTGACGCCGTGTGGCTTGTCTCTCCCCCTCCCCTCTCCCGAGCAATCAGCAGCACCTGTGCAGCGCACCTATCTTCAAGCAGCACTGATTACTACCTGCATTTAAAGCCTGTCTAGTTCTACAGCCTTTGCCTGGGTATTGACCCTTATCGTGACTCACCGGCTGACTCTCATACTCCCAGGTTTTTGGTGATACAATTGTAAGATCCTACAACCCGCATCTATACTCAACCGATCGTGTTCTACCCCGTGTCTAATGTTCCTTCCATGCCTTCCCCGCCTCGCTGTCCGCTCCAGCCACGCCGGCAAGCTACACCACCTGCTCACGTTCCTGCTTTCTGCCCGCTCGTTGTTCCCGACAGCCCGTCACCTCGGCTTGGATATCCTTGCTTGTGCCAACCTCCAATAAACCATTCTAAAATCTACTCCCTCTGCCTCAGTCTGCTCTTGGGTCCAATTCACATCCTACTACTCTCCGTGACAGAATACTCAGGCCATGACGGACCCAGCGACTACTGAAGCGTTGAGGGAAGCGCTCGCCCATCAGGGTGAGCATATCGCCAGACAAGACCAAAACTCTCTGCGAGATAATGGATTCATTCAATGCCCTTACACAACAAGTACCCCTCCTGTCCTCTCAGAGCCACTTCAGCAATCCTCGCGTGAGTATTCCTCCCGAGCCCGCAGCCTCCGACCAACCCCGCCTCCCGTACAAAGAGCCGCACGTTCCTCCTCCCAAACTTTACTCCGGGGATCTAGGTTCATGTAGCCAATTTGTATTAAATTGTACTTTAGTATTCGACCTCCAGCCGCTGAGATGAGATTTTGTCGGTTGGATAGACAAATCTAAGATAGCTTTTGTCATTAACCTCCTGTGCGGAAGAGCTGCCAAGTGGGCCACTGGCATAATTCTTCCCCGGTACTCACCTCACTAGACTCCTTCATGGCAGAACTCAAAAAAGTTTTCGATCACCCCGTTAAGCGTAGGGAAGCGACTCGGTGTCTCCTAGCTCTCACCTAAGGTTCGAGTTCCGTAGCATCCTACTCCATCGATTTCCGGATACTCGCGAGAGAATCTGTGTGGGATGACGCAGCGCTAAGGGGAATTTTTTTTAAAAGGGCTATCAGAACAACTTAAGGACGAGCTTGCGACCAGGCACGAACCCACCTCCCTCAAGAACCTTATTGCGTTAGCTATTAAACTAGACAACCGCCTCCGAGAGAGAGCTCATGAGCGGGGAGTTAAGACACATAGTTTCGCTCCACCCACCGTGGCTGCGCACCCAACGACTGAACTGAACCCCCTGTCGCCTCCTTTTCACCCCCCACTGGACCAGAAGAACCTATGGAACTAGGCAGGACCCGGTTAGACCCCCAGGAATGACAGCGCCGCTTCACTCAGCGACTATGCATCTATTGTGGACAGCCTGGTCACTTTATTGCCAGCTGCACTCTCAAGCCAAAAGAGCCCCTCCCATCTCCTAAGAAGGTTACGGCCCTGGACGGGCGACTTATCTCCCCTGTCACCCACCAAACTGTACCATTTAACCTGCTCATTTATGGGAATCACCGTGAAACACTCCAATTATTTGTCATCCCTTCCCCGGAGACGCCACTTGTCCTCGGCATCCCGTGGCTCAAACAACACAACCCTGCCATAGAATGGACCCACCTGTCTATCACTGTTTGGAGTCACTTCTGTCATTCCCACTGTCTCCTTTCGGCCTTCCCGTCCTCCACCACACCTCAGCCACCAGTAGCACCTACCGATCTCTCCCGAGTCCCAGAAAATTACCACGATCCATCCCCCGTGTTCAGCAAGGACCTAGCCATCTCTCTTCCCCCCCCACTCCCCCTATGATTGCGCCATTGAACTCTTGCCGGGAGCCCCTCTTCCCTCCAGCCACCCCTTTAATCTCTCCCGTCCCAAAAAAGAGGCGACTCAAAGTTATATCCGTGACTCCCTTGCTTCTGAACTCATCCGGGCCTCTTCTTCCCCTGTGGGGGCATGCTTCTTTTTCGTAGAAAAAAAAGATACCACTCTTCGCCCCTGCATTTATTTCCGAGGCCTCAATGACATCACCGTTAAAAGCAAAGCATCGACAGCCCCTTATTGACCCCTCTTTTGAACCCCTCTGCGACGCCCAGATTTTCACGAAATTGGATTTACGCAATGCACACCATTTCATCCGCATCAGAGAAGGGCACGAATGGAAAACGGCTTTCTATACCCCCCTTGGACAATTCAAGTACCTGGTCAAGCCGTTTGGATGAACAAACGATCCTGCCGTTTTTCAAAGCTTCATCAATGACGTCGTCTGTGACATGCTGAACCGGTTCGTTTTCGTCTATCTTGACAACATACTCATCTTCTCCCGCTCCCCCGAAGAACATGGCCATCATGTCCGTCAAGTCCTCCAACGCCTTCTTGAGAACAGTCTTTTAGTGAAACCTGACAAATGACTCACTTCTTGTGATACATCATCGCAAAAGGACAGTTATAACCCGACCCAGCAAAGATCCAAGCAGTCATCAACTGGCCCATTGCGTCCACCCGCAAGGAGCTTCAACACTTTCTTGGTTTCGCCAATTTCTTTCGACGTTTCATCCGTGACTACAGCAAGGTTGCTGTAACTCTCACTAGTCTCACCTCTACCAGCTCACCTTTCCACTGGACCCTCGCTGCATCGCAAGCCTCAAAGAACTGTTAACCAGTGCTCGCATCCTGTGACACCCTAACCCCTCCCTCCAGTTTGTGGTGCAGGTTGACGCCTCTGGCACGGGGGCGGGAGCTGTCCTCTCCCAGGAGGACCCAGTTTGCCAAAAACGGCATCCCTGTGCCTTTTTCTCCCGACGCCGGTCTTCATCCAAGCCTAACTATGACATCGGGAACCGTGAGTTGCTAGCCATTGTTTGGGGCCTGGAGGAGTGGAGGCACTGGTTGGAGGGGACCATTACACCCTTTATAATATGGACTGACCATAAAAAACAAAGCCCACCTCCGTTCCGCCAAGCGGCTTAATCTCCGGCAAGCTCACTGGGCTTTATTTCTCAGCCGGTTCAATTTCTGCCTTTCCTTCCGCCCGGGTTCGCGCAATGGCAAGCCTGATGCCCTCTCCCATATGTCTGCACCCGCTTCCAGTCCAACTGAACCAGAACCCATCCTCCGTTCCTCGTGCTTCATGGGAGGAGCCACTTGGGAAATCGAACAAGTGGTTAAAGAAGCTCAGGAGACTCACCCGGATAACATGACCGGACCTCCCAACCGACTGTTCGTACCCTATTCCGCACACTGACATCCTTCAGTGGGCCCACAACTCCAAGCTCACCTGTCATCCCAGCATCACCCGCACCATCCATTTTATCCAGCAGCACTTCTGGTGGCCCAGTCTAGCCAAGGACACCCGTGAGTTTGTCCTTGCCTGCTCCGTCTGTGCCCAAGGTACGGCCTCACATCAACCCCCAGCTGGTCTGCTGCGCCCCTTACCCATTCCACGCCGCCCTTGGTCCCACATCTCCCTGGACTTAGTCACCGGCCTACCTCCATCTGAAGGTAACACCGTCATCCTTACCATTATTGACCAGTTCTACAAGTATGTTCACTATGTACCTCTTCCCAAATTGCCCTCTGCTTTTGAGACTGCTAACCTTCTTGTCCTCCATGTGTTCAGACTTCATGGTATCCCTGTTGACATTGTATTGGACCGGGGTCCTCAGTTCTCATCCCAGGTCTGGGAAGAGTTCTGTAAGGAGGTGGGTGCAGCAGCCAGTTTGTCTTCCTGCTACCACCCCGCAGTGAGGGAGCATCTCCAACTGGTCCAGTCGGTGTGGACGTCAGGGCTGCTTTAACTCGGTCGGCGGAGAAGAATATCGCTCCCCATATCTGTATATACGGTGAGTCAGATGGTGTGGCTTTCCTCCCGGGACCTCCCTCTGCAAACCGAGTCGCGTAAGCTCACGCCGCGCTTCATTGGACCTTTTCTAGTCACCAAAGTCATCAATCTCACCTCTGTACAGTTGAAGCTGCCCCAGTCTCTCAAGATTCATCCCATTTTTCATGTGTCTCTGCTCAAGCCTGTCTCCACCAGTGTCATCGACAACCATCCTACCTTCTTGGTATCACGCATCCTGGATGTATGGCCCCGGGGAAGGGGGTTTCAGTTCCCCGAGGACTGGTTGGGTTATGGTCTGGAGGAGCGTTCCTGGATTTCATGTAAGCTGATTTTGGATGACTCTCTTATTAGGGACTTCTATGCCGCTCACCCTGGGAAGCCTGGTAGGACGCCTGGACGCGTCCGTTGAGGAGGGTTACTGTCATGATCCATGCCCTGCAGTTCCTCTTTTGGAGCTTGGATGGGGCCGTGTGCCTTGTCTCTCCCCCTCCCCCTCCTTCTCCCTAGCAATCAGCAGCACCTGTGCAGCGCACTTGTGTTCAAGCAGCACTGATTACTACCTGCATTTAAAGCCAGTCTAGTTCTACAGCCTTTGCCTGAGTATTGATGCTTATCGTGACTCATCAGCAGACTCTCGTACTCCCAAGTTTTTGGTGATACGATTGTATGATCCTACAACCCGCATCTGTACTCACCCGATTGTGTTCTTCCCCGTCTCCAGTATTCCTTCCGTGCCTTCCCCGTCTCGCTGACCGCTCCAGCCACGCCGCCAAGCCACACCACCTGCTCACGTTCCCGCTTTCTGCTCGCTGCTTGTTCCCGACGGCCCGCCACCTCGACTTGGATATCCTTGCCTGTGCCAATCTACAATAAACCATTCTAGAATCTACTCCCTCCGCCTCAGTCTGCTCTTGCGTCCAATTCATATCCTACTTTGCTCCGTGACATGTGATGTATATCATTTGCATATAATAACAGTGTAACGTTCTCATTTTATTCTTCCAATTCAGACTAAGGCTAGTTGAATTGGGGGACATCTGATTTTATCATTGAGGTCAAAGGCCTCTCTGTTTATGAATGGGTGATAAAGACCCGGAGGTTAACTAAACAATTTTAAGGGGAACAGGCCCGGGTGGGGGAGAGGAGTCCGACACTGTGGCATCACTTTGAGCCAGAATGAGCTTGATTGATTGGCAGGAACTAATACAATTTTTGGAAGTGAGAAAGAGCAACACCCAGTTGGCCGAAGCTTGAGGCACACCCCTATATTGGGATCCTTTAAAAACGCATGGCAGGGCAGAAAGCGCAATTCAATCTGAGTTGCCCGGGACAACGCCAGCCTGGATTTCCAGCACAGAAAACGCTTAATGTTTTATGTATTTATTGTGAGTGTGTGTGCGTGTGTGTGAGCACACACGGGAACATGTGGCTACCATGGCATACCTGTTTTATAATAGATAGTGTTGCGTGTGACTGCATGAGCGCACCAGTCGTGTCGTACCTGTTTTATAAGGCTCCATGTGTGTGCGTGGGACGCACACAAATTTTGAGTGGCACAGCGTGCCCTTCCAATCGGATGTGCTCTGGCGCATATCTTAATAACTAAATTGCAGTGACTTGTACCATATCATAATTGGAGTGTATCGAACCGAATCCCAACTGAAGTGAATCGCATGGTAGTGTAGCTGGAGTAAATCAATTGGAGAGAATGGTTTCATATGGGGCGGCATGGTTGGCAACTAGGTAGCACATCTGCCTCATAGTTCTGAGGGCCCAGGTTCAAATCCGGCCTCGCCTGTGTGGAGTTTGCATGTTCTCCCCATGCCTACATGGGTTTTCTCTGGGTACTCCGGTTTTCTCCCACATTCCAAAAACATGCATGGTAGGCTAATTGAAGACTCTTAATTCAGTCGCTGTGAATGTAAGTGTGACTAGTTGTTTGTCTATTTGTTGCCTGCGATTGGCTGGCGACCAGTCCAGGCTGTACCCCGCCTCTCGCCCGTAGTCAACTGAGATAGGCGCCAGCACACCCGCGAACATAGTGAGCATAAGTGTTTCAGCAAATGGATGGATAGTTTTGTACAGTAATTGGAATAACACAGATCCTGTTGAAAGTGGAGTGAATCTTATGGTTATATATTTTTTTGCGTGAAAGATCCAATATTTGCAATATTTAGACTCTCTAACATGCACTTAGTATAAAAGTTCAATTTCAATTTAAAAAAACACCTTGGTTTTGTCATACGAGTGTCCAGAAAAGGCCCCTGTGACAGCTACTTCTGTTTGCCCCAGTGTTGTATCTGCTTTGTGCAGATTTGGCTAAGACCGCCCCCTTCCCTCTGATTGGTTGCCTCTGTGCAGAAGACCCACTTGTGAGAGCACATGTTATGTATGCTGTTATGTTGACAGCGCTGGTTCAGGAGCGGAAAGTAGGCGGATATCTTTGCTAGTGACGTCGATAAGCTTGAGAAATTCGAATGACCTTATTTCAGGCCTCTCGACAGAAAAACGTATGTCATGCAGAAATGCGTGGACGATTCTAATTTATATTTCACATGTTTACTGAGGCACCATAGAGCCAATACAAAATACCAAATACGAGAAAAAGTTGGTTTGGTAAAACAAATTAGGGACCTTAAATGAAGACAGGCTTGCGGGCTGGCACAAATGTGTTAATTGAGACTCTTTCATTGAGATTTAATTGGGAGCGACGTTTCCCACTGGGCTGCTCCTCCCAATTGAATTGATAGGAATGCACATTCCATTAACCAACATTTTTACTTTTTTTTTTAAGATGAGAGCGTTTCATTTATAATTTTTTTAAAAAGTTTATACAATTTGGCAATCTTGCTGCGAGGAGGACAGCGTTTCCACGGCTACGTGGTAACGTCTGCCTGTCGGCTTGCTGGCTGGCTGGCTTTTAGCTCGCTGACTTTCACGTCTGCGCTAATCGCTTGGCAGCTCATTAGGAGAGACAAGTCCATAATAGGCAGCATTAGCCACCGGCCCTCAATCAGTCAATCAATCAATCAATCCACACGCTGTGAACCATCATTTAGTGGCAGCGGGGAGAAAATTGAGACGTGAGCAGTGGAATGTGGCAGCACCAAATCTAACTTTGGCTGGAAACATGCAAAAATCATCTATACCTGCAGTTTACTTCTTGTAGACTGTTGTTTAAAGCTTTTACCATTAACAGTGATTTTCTTTTTATGCTTTTACTCTGATGTCAATCATTAAAGTTAAGGATTCTTTATGCTCGCTCAGACGGTGACCGCGCTGACGTCACTGCCGCTATCCCACACGCAGTTTGCCTTTATACTCTAGCGCAACCCACACGCGCTGTTTTGAAGGTGTGCTGCAGTTCTCCTCCAAGTCGGGGGTGTCGCTACGGTAGCTATTGGCTAAGACGCCACGGGGTGGAGTTTCCTCTGCATTTTTTGGCCATTTCCGGTAGCCGATTATCCTTTCCTTTCCGTAACAAGGAACAAAGCAAAAACAATGGTGACTGTGGAACAGAGTCTGCTAGAACAAATGGACCTAGATGACCAGATCCATCCATCCATCCATTTTCTGAGCCGCTTCTACTCACTAGGGTCGCGGGCGTGATGGAGCCTATCCCAGCTATCATCGGGCAGGAGGCGGGGTACACCCTGAACTGGTTGCCAGCCAATCGCAGGGCACATACAAACAAACAACCATTCGCACTCACAGTCACACCTACGGGCAATTTAGAGTCTCCAATTAATGCATGTTTTTGGGATGTGGGAGGAAACCACAGTGCCCGGAGAAAACCCACGCAGGCACGGGGAGAACGTGCAAACTACACACAGGCGGGGCCGGAGATTGAACCCCGGTCCTCAGAACTGTTAGGCTGACGCTCTAACCAGTCGTCCACCGTGCCGCTAGATGACCAGATGATACGTTTAATTATGCCGCAAAATCGATCGAGAAGGCGGCGGCGAAGGTGCTATGTGGAACCTGGAGGAACGCGGATTACATCATCACAGCATGTGACTAAAATAGACCAACCACGAGATATGATCTCCGCGGCATTCTACGCGCAGCAACAATTTTTGCCGTGTGCGCGTCAAGCGACGTAGATGGGCCGCGCGGGCCAATTCATCGGTCACGTGATGCAATGCGGCCGTTGTCAGACGCATGAGCGTGGGAGTATAAAGAGGCCTTTAGTGTTTTATAGTTTTTACGTTTTATAGAAAAATATATTATTAGAAAAAATCTACTAATATACATCACTATAATAATGAAATTAAAAGAATGGTGAAAAAATACAAAAAGCAAATTAATTTTAAAAAATAGAAACAATTAAATTAGATATAAAAATGACAAATGCTGAATAAAAAATACAATACTAAATAAATTAAAAAATAATGGTGATTGAATATTTTAATGAAATAACAAAATACAAAACAATGATGTTGAATTAAATGAACAAATGTTTATTAAAAATGAAACGTGACTGAATTTAAAAAAAATTGAATACAAAAATGCACGATTTAAAAATAAATACAAAATAAATGAATGACTGAATTTAAATAATTAAAAATGATGAAAATGAAAAACTATGATTTATTAGAAGTTAATTAAATAATTACATTAAATAGAAGGAAACAAATGTTAATAAAATATATTTTGTAATAATAAAATAATATATTTTGTAATAAAATACAAAACTATAAAAATGTAGAAAATAAATATATTTAAATACAAAACAATCAAACAAAAACAAATGTGATAAAAAATACAAACTAATGACATTAAGAACAAATTCAAAAGAATAAAGAAAAGGGTGAGGAAAACAAAACTTTCCTGGCAGAGGCAATACATTAAAATATTGTATAATATATATTAAATTTGTTTTTGAATGTACTGTAAGTGATGTGATGTATTTATTGAGCATGCTGTTTTTCTTTCTGTGTTTGGCATCTGTAATAATCCCTAAAGTGCAGCTGACCCTGCTGACCCACACAGACAGGCAGGCAGGCAGCCCTTATATGGGCCACGGAGCAGCTATGCTAGGCTATGCTATCCTATGCAACCCCAAGGAATGCTTATTTTCATGTTCAGCGTTTAGAATTTAATCGCAACAACAACAAAAAAAAGACGAAGTGATACAAGAATGAAAAAAACACCACAAGGATGAATGTTCTTGTGTAAACAAAAAAATAATTAAAAACAAAGCAAGCATAATAATAATAATAATTATTATAATGGTGACGTACACACAGTAATACATTGACTTACTGGTTAGCCGACTTACAAGTTCATCGAGATACGAGCTGTCACTTGGATGATTTTTTTGTCTTGAGTTGAGAGCAACATTTTGAGTTACAAGCACTAGATGAAGTGGCAACAAACTTTAAAACAAGTGGAAATTTGGCAAATAGTGAACAATTCTTCAAAAAATATGCTGTGCTTGCTTCAAGCTGTTTAATACGGCTCCCATCTTAAGTAAACAGTAAAACTAAATATAAAAAAAGACAATTATACGTTTTGTATTTAACCAACCACATAAATTAAAGTCTCCTTACTTAATGTTAATGCACAATGCGAAATGCCATAGATGGGCTATCGAGGCTAGCATTGATGTTGTGGTAGTTCTAATCCTTTAAACAAAGGATATCTGAAAACAAACGGTGCAGAAACAAATGGAGACAGAAAATATCACAATACTCACAGGCATATAGGCATTCTTTATGCTCTGCGGAAAACGACTATTACTGCAGCTTAGTTCCGACAGTCTTCTTCGTGTTACACCAAAGTGAATATCTATGTTTGTATTGTACCGTCCCCTGGTTGCAAAGGTGTGCACGCCAGAGGGAGGGCCACTCAATTTATGCATAAAATCATGATGCACCGACTGTTTAATTCTTTACATTAAATTTAATTGTTATCACTGTATGTTTTTAATACAGTAGAACAATGCTGTTTAATCTTTCTTATTAAATATCACCTGATAAAAGTTTTGCTGGTGTTTTTTGGGGAGGCTGGACCAGATTTCCATTTATTTCAATGGAGAAAGATGATTTTTGATACAAGTGTTCTGAGTTACACGTTTACAGTGTTATGATTACAGTCATGAGATCAGCTCATTCATTCTCTTCCCACATTACACGTAATAACTTTATTGGCATTAAAATCAGACAATGACGCATTAAAAAAATTTATATGATGCTTAATTCAACCATTCCTGCCAGCATGATGGCGGATGTGAAAGCCCAATTTTTTTTTTTGTTTGTTTGTTTTTTTTAAAGGGAAGAAGCTTACTGAGCGCTAAGCTAAGCCACTTCCCAAAAGCTGCTCTTAAAACCAGGAATCTCAACGAGGGCGAGTGGCGGTCACACTGTGGGGGCGGCGGGGATGGTGGTGAGGGGGACTGTGGTCCGACGGTCATGGGGAAGCGGGCAGGCCCCCAACTGTGTCAGTTTGATTAATGGGATATTTAATTTCTTGAGTTTATTTAGGAGTGAGTGTGTGAGCTTCGTAAATACACAAGCCACTTTTAAACAAGTAAACCAAGCATCAGTTACACACAGATAACCTTGCAAAATTGAGACATGCAAATGCACACTCAAAAAGGATGGATGGTTTCACCCCTTTCACCTAGCTTTTCCGCAAAATTGGCTATGTAACAGAAGAGCCAGCATTTATTGGCCTTACACACAGAACTGTGCGCGCTTTCGATTTAAGTAGAAATTCTTAAGGCCTTTTCACACTGCACTTAGCACAGCCGTCGACCAATGCATTCATTGTACTGTATACATTCTGGCGCAGTGCAATGGCGCAGCGCCGTGCCTCAGAGGGAGGCGGCGCTTGTGGTGGGCGGTTGCCTCCTCGGCAGCCACTCTGATGACATCTTGGTGCATCCAATTGGAGAGATGGTGGCCAAGTGATTTCACAGCAAAAATAGCAAAGAAAAGAAAGGAGAAAATGAAGAAATCAATAATAAATGCAGTGTCCCAGTGTTCTAAACTCTTGGGACAGATGACGTAGCCTGATGTGGTAATATTTAAAAAAAGAGAAAAAGCCCAGAGATGGAGGGAGTTCTCTCCTACTTTGGATGTACCAGGTTGGTTGAAATTAGGCATGGGCTGGTTACCGGTTTGAAGGTATACCGCGGTTTTACAAAAGTTGCGGTTAAACATAAACACTTTCCAGCAGCGCTATCGGCTCTTTTTTTTTTTCTTTCAAGTTGTCAGTGCAGGCAACGTGAAAATTCCAACTCAAGTCACAAATTTGTGTAACGCTTTGTTGCGACAACCAATCAAGGTCGAGACTATACTGCGTCACACACAATGTCCTGGATTTCTTGAGCAGAAAATAGAGGATAAATTTATCGTCGCTGTTTGTGGGCACCCGGAACGTTTTTGATAACTCCTGCTACCACGAACTTTTGAAAAAAGAGCAGGCCTGGAGAATGATGAGCGAGGAGGACTTTGCTGTATCTGGTAAGGATATATACACTATGTTACTTGTTTACAGGTGTTGGTTGTACTTTACTGTCTACCAAGCTAGCAATAGAATTAGCCAAAGTTTTAGCAAAACCACGACCCACCGTTGATACCAACACACTGATTGTCTGACTTGTTAGCGATGTTCAAAGAAATTGTGCTGTTATTAACCAGGGGAAGCCCCTCCTCTTCTCCAGTTACGTGTGGCGCAAATTAAGCAAATTCACGTTCAGTGTATACATAAACATGAGGCAAAGGTTTGAACGCAGCATAACTAGCATGGCTAATATCAGCTTGTTTCCGCTCTGACATTAATTCACAAAGTGTTGAAGAGCAGTGAAGTAGCTACTCATTTTCTGAGAAAAAAACAACTTTTACTGTTGTACTACATTTTGATTTTATTTTGAAAAATTCAATTGTTTATTTTATTTTTACGTGTACTAATGTACAAAATATTTCATGTTGTTTTAAATTAAAATAGATTGTGTTCAATGTAAAAAGTTTGTTGTTCTTACCCTTATTTACCCAAACATTTAAAAATAATACATTTTAGAAACTGCAATATTGTGGTACACTGTTAGAATCTGAAACTGTCCCATGCCTTGTTGAAAATTGGTAGCTGTGTGTGATTCTAGCATTATTAATAATAACAATGTTAGCTTAAAATAAAACATAGCCACACGTTCACTTGTATCACGTCTCCTACTCGTCATTATTCTAAGCAAAGCCAGGGGATTCCATTGTAACTGTGATTATTACCTCATATTGCCTATGTCCTACTTTACATCAAAACTCGTGGCAAAAGGCACCAGGCTACTTTCTGTCCGGTCGCTAAAGGTAACAAATATTATTGAGGTTTCCATGCACTTTACATTTTCAGTGTTCATACAGAATTGTCATGTTTTTCAATTTTGTACTTCATATGCACAAATGAGTTATTATTATACACGTTTCTACTTTTAGATGTTTTGTTGCTCCAAAATGTGAGGCGATTCATAAAATATGTTCTTATGAACATGAAAATAAATGTTTAAAGATTTTCAAAAGGTACTCTATTTGTGCATTTCTACTTCATACTGAATTGACAGCAAAGTATTTAAATCAATACTGAATCGAATTCTAAACAAATGGCAATCCAAAGAATCCAAATTGAATTGAATCATGAGGTATAACAGTGTTATAACCCTTAAAGCAACGGATATTTGAACACAAACAGTGAAGCAACGCATGTAGACAGACAATATAATAATACCTAAAGGCGTAGTCTTTATCCTCTGATAAAAACAACTAATATTACCGCAGCTTACTGTGTCAGTTAAGAAAGGCACGCACACCAAAAGGAGCCCAAAGTTGGGCTAGAACAGATCAATGCCATATCCATTCATTTCAGTGAGGAAAGATGATTTGAGATATGAGTGTTGTTAGACACAAGCATGGTCATGGAACGAATTAAATCAGATGATATACGAGATGTATGGGTTAAGTCTGACTCGGGTCAAGACGTCAAGCGAAAGGGGCCTTAGTGAAAGCTGTGTGGTGTGAGTGTGTGCGAGCATCTCACCCTGCTGGGCAGGGGTCTCGGTCTCAGCCAGGTTCTTCTTGACAGTGAGGTCCAGCGGGCCATCCTGGTCGGCCATGAGCAGCTTGCTGAGGACGGGGTTCTGTGCAGAGGCAGCAGCGGCGGTTGCACCCCCTTCAGTGCCAGGGGGGCTGAGGCAGGGCGACGGCAAGGAGCAGGAAGCGGACGAAGGCGGCGAGCCGGGTGTCGGCCCGGGTGGCGGGGGCGAGCAGGGCGGCAGGCTTTGGTCCTTCATGGCCCCATTGGGCGGCAGCGGTGGCAGTGGGGCATCCTGAGTGGTTTTTGAGGTATATTCGGCAGCAAACTGGCGGATCATTCGCTGCATGATCTCTCGAGCCACTAGCGGAATGTGGGGGTCCGACAAATTTGGGAGATCTGTGGGCGTGAAAAGAGCAAGAGAAAGAACAAAAAAAAATTGTCTTCAAAAAAACTAATAAAAGTAATGAAATGAGGAATATATTACTCAATTTACTCAATTTAAGCAAAATACTCTGCCAATAGAAAAGGAAAATTTGACTTGGCAACATATATACAAGTTAAATAGATAGCCTAAAAAAACACTGATGTCTCTGGTAGGAAGAAATCTCTTGGCTGACAAAGAACAAACATACGTGTACTTTGCCTTGGTTTGATATATTTGATCTTGGTTAGATTTTAGTTATTTGTAGTGAAGAACAAAAAAGTCAGAAACACCAGCGCTGGGAATGTGAGCCGCATCCCGCCTGAATAATCCTGGTGTGATGCTGAATTAATCCTGTGAGATCCTCTAATCCACCAGATTATCGCGCACCATTTCATTTACAAATACTCAAATGTCTTCTTTAACCACAATTCCTGATTTCCAGCATTTCTTTTAAAATCTCTTTCAAAATCAGTAACCTGTTTTCGCATAAAGATGATGCAACAATGCTGCATCTGAGTGAGAAAACAGGAGATCAGTGATCTTTTCCACAGAACACAGCAAAGGCAGACTAATGCAGCATCTGTGCACTTTCACACACAAACACAGCATCCAGTGTGAAAGGGAACACTGTAAAAATTGTCTTTCTTACAGAGATTGGCGCATCAGATCTTTTACACAAAACTCAGCAAAGGCAAGCTAATGGCTTTGCGGTTTCACACACACACACCTTCCCTGTGTGAAAGGGGCCACGCTAAGGGACATTGCTTGTGTCAAAGGTCTTTCACACAGAGATTAGGTGCAAAATTAGTGCAGTCATAACTGAAAATATAGAATAAATATAGCAACCCAGTATGTATCACAAAAATATAGCAACCCAGTATGTATCACAAGTTAATGTCTGGTGTTACATTTTACACCACTATCCCTGACAACGCAGAATACTCTTAACACACACACAGGCAGTGTGTATTCTGATTGGTTGGTATTAAAAGGTATTAAAAATAATAATTGCAGTGGTTTGTTTAATCAAATTTTAATCTTATTATTTATTTGGAGGTGCTGTGCAAGCAGCACAGCAGGCGGCCATCCATGGGGCTGCCAAATAAATAAATCCTTTTTGCGCATTAAAAGCAGAAGAAAGAATGAATTATCATCCACAGCCAGTTTTTAACGAAGATAATTTGTATTTCAAAAATCCATAAATTTTCTGAGCCGCTTCTCCTCACTAGGGTCGCGGGCATGCCGGAGCCTATCCCAGCTATCATCGGGCAGGAGGCAGGGTACACCCTGAACTGGTTGCCAGTCAATCGCAGGGCACATACAAACAAACAACCATTCGCACTCACATTCACATCTACGGGCAATTTAGAGTTGTCAATTAACCTACCACGCATATTTTTGGGATGTGGGAGGAAACCGGAGTACCCGGAGAAAACCCACGCAGGCACAGGGAGAACATGCAAACTGCACACAGGCGGGGCCGGGGATTGAACCCCGGTCCTCAGAACTGTGAGGCAGACGCTCTAACCAGTCGACCACCGTGTCGCCTATTTAAAAAATGTCCATTAATATTATTATTTAGGAGATCAAAGGGAATTTTTATATACATCTAAACTCATTACTATAATTGTCATAAACTAATTGCGTAATTATCTTTTGTCAATTAAATCCCATAACATCTCCTCGTCACAGTGGATGTTAATTGTCAACAGAAGCTTTCTGCTTTTGACACGCACCTCGTTGACCCTTTAAGCCACTTCATATTCATTTCAATATCAACGTCTCTTTTACTCTCTCGCTCGTTAACAAAACCAAAGTTCATACCATAGTAATGTCATCTCGATCAATAACGTCATAAAGTATTAAAAACCTTTGTATAAGTAATCATTATTGTTCCTGTGTGAAAGGGTAAAAAGTGAACAACATTGGATCTCATTGGATGGTGTACCTAATCAAGTGTCAGGCCCTAAAGTATTTGTTTAAGTCTGTTTTATTTGGTGAAAATGACACGAAAATGTGTCAAAAGAGTGTGTAGGTCAGCTCAGGAAAGTGGGTCAGTCCCTGTGGCCCACTTTCAAACATTTTTACTTAGTTTTACTTCAGATTAATTACGTCTTACCTGCAGGCATCGCGTTCAATCTTTAATACAAAAAAAAAGGACATGCTGTCATGGGTGTGTGTTCTGGTTGTTGTTTTCCCCCTGTCTCGTACACACCTGCTCCTAAGCGCAACTTCACCACCTGTGCCTTGTTCACCCTAATTACCCCTTGCATTTAACCTTGTGTCTCATTCTTTCTAGTCGCCAGTACGTTGTACCTTGTTGTCGCGTTGCAGCATTCCTTGCTCCCACGTCACGCAAAGACGTACAAAGGTTCTTAGGGTTCGCTAATTTCTACAGAAAGCTTATTAGAAATTTCAGTTCTATAGCCTCGCCTTTGCGTGATCTTACCTCGCCACACAGACCTTTCGTATGGAACCCGCTTTGTCAGGCAGCTTTTCAGAAACTTAAATCGAGCTTTAGCTCCGCTCCCATCCTCACTTTGCCAGATCTCAAACAGCAGTTTGTGGTAGAAGTCGATGCGTCCGATGCCGGTATAGGAGCAGTGCTCTCCCAGAATGTCTCAAGGATGCTAAATTACATCCTTGTGCTTACCTCTCTGAAAAAATGACTCCAGCCGAGAGAAATTATAACATAGGTGACCGTGAAGTGCTGGCAGTCAAGGTGGCTTTGGTGGAGTGGAGGCACTGGCTAGAGGGGGCACATACTTTGTTTTTAGTATGGACAGATCACAAGAACCTGGAATATCTTAATTCTACTAAGAGATTAAATGCAAAGCAGGCTCGATGGGCTCTGTTTTTCACTAGATTCAATTTCACGTTATCCTACCGACCTGGTTCTAAAAATGGTAAGCCAGATGGTTTATCATGCGTTTTCTGTGCAGAGAATTCTTTGTCCCACCCTAAAACCATTTTGCCCAAGTCATGTTTCGTTTCTAATTTTGTTTGGGACATTGAGACTGCGGTAAAGGAGGCTCTGAAGAACACTCTTAGCCCTGAAAATTGCCCTGAAAACAGGCTTTATGTGGTTCCAAACTTAAGGGGAAGAGTCATCCACTGGGCTCACACTAACCGGACTGTATGTCACCCATGCATCGCCAAGACTCAATCTGTGGTCGAACAGCGCTTTTGGTAGCCCAATGTTAGAAGGGATGTTACCAATTATGTCAATGCTTGCCAGGTATGTGCTGCTAACAAGTCTTCTCGTAAACATCCTTCTGGGGAGTTGCGACCCCTGCCAATACCACAACGTCCTTGGTCAGACATCTCCGTAGACTTTGTGACGGGATTACCGGCCTCGAAAGGAAATACCACCATTCTCACAGTCGTGGACAGGTTCTCTAAAATGGCACACTTCACTGCACTCCCGAAACGCCCCTCAGCTAAAGACACTGCCAAGTTAATGATACACCAGGTATTCAAGTTCCATGGTTTCCCCAAGAATGTGGTATCCGATAGGGGTCCCCAATTCGTTTTGCAATCTCATAGGTGCTACTGTCAGTCTGTCATCTGGGTTTCACCCTGAAACCAACGGACAAACCGAGAGTCTGAACCAGGACCTGGAGACTGGGGTCCGATGTCTCGCTTCATAGGAGCCACGATCCTGGTCTCAGAAACCGGTCTGGGTCGAATTCTCTCACAATTCCCTCCCCACTGCATCCACTGGTCTATCGCCTTTTCACGTTGTGCATGGTTACCAACCATCTCTATTTCCTGCCATAGCCACAGAGTCCACAGTTCCAGCAGCATTGACCTTGGTGAGACGCTGCAGGAGGACCTGGGAGTGAGCCCGCCAGATGCTGCTGCGCCAGGGACGGTCCTACAAAACCGCTGCTGACCGTCGGAGGACACCGACCACGAACTACAAAGTGGGTCAGCGTGTTTGGCTCTCTACCAAACATATTCCACTCCAGGTGGAGTCCAGGAAGCTCGCTCCCAGGTTCGTTGGGCCCTTCCCCATCACAAAGATCATCAACCCTGTCACCGTGATGCGGCATCCCTCAGGGTTTTATCCTTTTCCCCTTTTTTATTTGACTAATAAAACTAAAAACGTAATTGTTGAAATCTTTGCTGGTTTATTAAAAAAGAAAAACTGAAATATCACACAGCCATTAGTGTTCAGACCCTTTGCTGTGACACTTATATATTTAACACGGGTGCTGTCCATTTCTTCTGATCATCCTTAAAATGGTTCTACACCTTCATTGGAGCTCAGCTGTGTTTGATTATACCGATTGGACTTGATTAGGAAAGCCACACACCTGTCTATATAAGACCTTACAGCTCACAGTGCATGTCAGAGCAAATGAGAATCATGAGGTTAAAGGAACTGCCTGAAGAGCTCAGAGACAGAATTGTGGCAAGGCACAGATCTGTCCAAGGTTACCAAAAAATGTCTGCTGCACTTAAGGTTCCTAAGAGCACAGTGGCCTCCATAATCCTGAATTGGAAGACATTTGGGACGATCAGAACCCTTCCTAAGAGCTGGCCGTCCGGCCAAACTGAGCAATCGGGGGAGAAGAATCTTGATGAGAGAGGTAAAGAAGAACACAAAGATCACTGTGGCTGAGCTCCAAAGATGCAGATGGGAGAAAGTTCTAGAAAGTCAACCATCACTGCAGCCCTCCACCAGTCGGGGTTTTATGGCAGAATGGCCCGACGGAAGCCTCTACTCAGTGCAAGACACATGAAAGCCCGCATGGAGTTTGCTAAAAAAAACTCCTGAAGGACTCCAAGATGGTAAGAAATAAGGTTCTCTGGTCTGATGAGACCAAGATAGAAATTGTTGGCCTTAATTCTAAGTGGCATGTGTGGCGAAAAGCATGCACTGCTGCTCATCACCTGTCCAATACAGTCCCAACAGTGAAGCATGGTGGTGGCAGCATCATGCTGTGTATTTTTCAGATGCAGGGACAGGGAGACTGGTTGCAATCGAAGAAATGATGAATGCGGCCAAGTACAGGGATATCCTGGACGAAAACCTTCTCCAGAGTGCGCAGAAACTCAGACTGGGCCGAAGGTTCACCTTAAAAAAAGACAATGACCCTAAGCACACGGCTAAAATACCGAAGGAGTGGCTTCAGAACAACTCAGTGACTGTTTTTGAATGCCCCAACCAGAGCCCTGACTTAAACCCAATTAATTGAGCATCTCTAGAAAGACTTGAAAATGGCTGCCCACCAATGTTCACCATCCAACCTGACAGAACTGGAGAGGATCTGCAAGGAGGAATGGCAGATGATCCCCCCCTTCCCAAAAAGAAAAAAAAAAAAATTAGGCTCACATTAAATCAATCAAAATATGGGACTTCAAAACGATATATTAATCTCCAATACTTGGTTGGGAATCCCAGTTCTTCTTAGTTTTTGGGTCTGGTGCCCCTCATTTTCCTCTTGATAATTCCCCATATATTCTCAATGGGGTTTAGATCTGGCGAGTTGGCTGGCCAGTTAAGCACTGTGATGTGCATCAAACCAGGTTTTGGTGCTTCTGGTGGTTTTGGGCTGGGGCCAGGTCCTGCTGGAAGATGAAATCTGCATCTCCATACAGATCCTCAGCAGAAGGAATCATGAAGTCCTCTAAAACATTCAGCATTGCGGTGACCTTGGATTTAAGTAAGTAAGAGTTTACCAATACCAATACCTGCCCTGGACATTGCACCCCAAATCATGACTGACTGTGGATATTTCACACTGGACCTCAAGCAGCTTGGGTTCTGTTCTTCACCGTCTTCCTCCAAACCCTTGGACCTTGATTCCCAAATGAAAGGCACACTTTACTTTCATCGGAAAAGAGGACCTCGGACCACTGGCCAACAGTCCAATCCTTGGCCCAGTTGATACGCTTCCTACGTTGGCTCAGGCTCAAAAGCGGCTTGACCCGGGGGACCTGACAGTTGTAGCCCATTTCTCGGATGCGCCTGGATGTGGTGGTTTTTGAAGCTGTGACTCTCGCCTCATTCCACAATTTCTGGACCTCTGCTAGAATTTTGAATCTTCTCTATTTGATAATCCGCCAAAGCCCACGGTCATCTCTTTTGCTGGTGCATCTTCTCCTGCCACATTTTGTCCTTCCGTTGATATGCTTGGACACAGCACTCTGTGAACAGCCAGCCTACTTATCTATGAATTTTTGTGGCTTACCCATCCTATGGAGGGTATCAATGATGGTCTTCTGGCCAGTTGTCAAGTTTGCAGTCTTCCCCATATTGAACCAAACTGAAGCAATTGAATGACACCTAGGGAAACCTGTGCAGGTGCTTTGAGTTTAAAAGATTAGCGGTGTGTGACACTCATTTTAAAACATTTATGGCCTGCAAAATTTGGGCTGATTTCTTCACAGTATTAAAAATTTTTGAATTCGTGATTTTGTGGGTTTTATGAGCTGGAAGCCCAAATGATGTAAAAATAAACAAATATATACTTGAAATTGTTGAAATTGTGGGCCCTGAATCTATAAACTATGAAAGTTTAACATTTTGAATGGAATTATGGAAATAAATAAACATTTTCATGATTTAAATTTTTTTTGGAAAGAGTCTGTATATAATCCTACCCATTTAGTAGCTTCAAATATCTGCCATTTTCAAGCCACGACCGGGCTACATTATAATGTCAAAGCCGAAAGGTAAGTAAGCAAAGATATATTTATTCTTTCTCGTGTTTTTTTTTTTTTGAGGTGGGGGCTGGGGGCTGGGGGTGGAATGCACAGATTAGCATTAGCTAACAATATTGTGAAGTTGTTGATGTGGTGGGCTGTAGAGGGATTGGGGGGATTGGAGATGTGTCTACTGCGTGTGCCAAATGCAGTGTAGTTATGAAGTCCAGCCAGCACCAGTGAAAATAATTTGTCTTCACTTGCGCTCACTTTTTCCCAATACTCTGGGCTCTGGTTACATGAGTAAAAGATGCTCACCTAGTCACAACTTCCAACTCCCTGCCTGTAACCCTGTTGTCATGGGTAACAGAAGTGAGACTACCTACCTACCTATCTATCAATCAGGCTATCTGTCTCCTTTAAAGTCAGTTCAATTTCTCCATTATATATACTGCTTATCCTCACAGAAATCTAAAAAATATGACATTCTAATTTTAAAAAAGTATTTTTTCTTTTACATTTGACAAATGGGGCAGCACGGTGAACGACTGGTTAGCACATCTGCCTCACAGTTCTGAGGAGCCGGGTTCAAATCCGGCGTCCCCTGCGTGGGTTTTTTTCGGGTTCTCCGGTTTCCTCCCGCATCCCTCAAAAAAACATGCATGGTAGGTTAATTGAAGACTTTAACTTGCCCGTAGGTGTGAATGTGAGTGCGAATGGTTGTTTGTTTGTCAAATGGGATAGGGTCCAGCACGCCTGTGACCCTAGTGAGGATAAGCAGTACAGAAGATGCATGGATGGATGGATGGATGTTGACAAAAGGGTTATACATAGAGTTTTAATGTGACTTGGGATATTCATTCAAACATATTCAGATTATTAGGTCATTTCCAAAAGTGAAAATCTAAATTTGGAGCAAGTGAAAGGTATTAAAAAGTCAAATATTAATCATCTCCATGCGGGAGCAGAAATGATTACATTCTGCGTGTTTGAGTATGTAATCATTTTAGGGGGCGTACTCTTCTCAAAATGGTTAATTTCCCAGTGGAAGGCAGCAAATTCCCTAACTTAACCTGCCTGAATGCACATCTGGAAAGACACTTATCCACATATTCATGACTGTGGGGGAATTGTGTGTATGTGGTGTGTGCGTTATTTCATACCTTTTCTGTGAAACACAGCATTGAGGAAGTCTTGCGCTTGTCTCTCCAGTCGGCTGAGGCGAGTCTGTTCCCGTTTTGCGTCCTCGCCCTCCAACAGCAACTGGCCGCTGGCTACCGTGTCGTCGGAACTGTGATCCTGCGAGAAGACGGGTTGGAATATTAGGAACATGAGTTTAGCATGTGTGAATGATGGTTAAATTTCAGCCATGGGTCCCTGAGGCTTTATTGTATGTCCTGTTATGACAGACCTATCCACCCAATTTCGTGTTGGTCAGTGAATCTGTTGTCCGGAGTTGATTTTTTTTCCGACTTTACAGGTCGCTGGACAATGTGAAATAATTCTGTGGGTGGGTTGTACTCATGGTTTTTGCAACGGTGGGTTGTACTCATGGTTTTTGCGTTTGTTTTAGTCTTCAAACATGTAAGCGCCAATGAAAAAAAAAAAAAAAAAAAAAAGCTTAAAGTTAAAACTTCACCGAAGTTCAAACTAGCAACTTTACATCACAATGAATTGGGACAAAATTCACATAAATGTTGTTTCACAGTATGAGAAACACTAACCTTGTGCCTCATCGGTGGATAGGTACGCAACACGTTCCAAAAAAGCTGGGACAGGGTCATGTTTACCACTGTGTTACATCACCTTTTCTTTTAACAACACTCAATAAACGTTTGGAAACTGGGGACACTAATTGTTGAAGCTTTGCAGATGGAATTCTTCACCATTTTTGCTTGATGTACAGCTTCAGCTGTTCAACAGTCCGGGGTCTCCGTATTTTACGCTTCATAATGCGCCACACATTTTCAATGGGAGACAGGTCTGGACTGCAGGCAGGCCAGTCTAGTACCCGCACACTTTTACTACGAAGCCACGCCGTTGTAACACATGCAGAATGTGGTTTGGCAGTCTTGCTGAAATAAGCAGGGGCGTCCATGCAAAAGACGTGGCTTGGATGGCAGCATATGTTTCTCCAAAACCTGTATGTACCTTTCAGCATTAATGGTGCCTTCACAGATGTGTAATTTACCCATGCCATTGGCACTACCACAGCCCCATACCACCAGATGTTGGCTTTTGAACTTTGCGTCCATAACAGTCCGGATGGTTCTTTTCCTCTTTGGCCCGGAGGACACAATTTCCAAAAACAATTTGAAATGTGGACTCGTCGTACCACAGAACACTTTTCCGCTTTGCATCAGTCCATCATAGATGAGCTCGGGCCCAGAGAAGCCGGCGGCATTTCTGGGTGTTGTTAATAAATGGCTTTTGCTTTGCATAGTTGCACTTACGGATGTAGCGCCGAACTGTATTTACTGACATAGGTTTTCTGAAGTGTTCCTGAGCCCATGTGGTGATATCCCTTACACATTGATGTCGGTTTTTTGATGCAGTGCCGCCTGAGGGATTGAAGGTCACGGGCATTCAATGTTGGTTTTCGGGCTTGCCGCTTACATGCACTGATTTCTCCAGATTCTCTGAACCTTTTGATTATATTATGAACCGTAGATGATGAAATCCCTAAATTCCTTGCAATTGTACATGAGGAACATTGTCCTTAAACTGTTCGACTATTTTCTCACGCACTTGTTCACAAAGAGGTGAACCTCACCCCATCTTTGCTTGTGAATGACTGAGCAATTCAGGGAAGCTCCTTTTATACCCAATCATGGCACCTACCTGTTCCCAATTAGCCTGTTCACCTGTGGGATGTTCCAAACAGGTGTTTGATGAGCATTCCTCAACTTTCTCAGCCTTTTTTGCCACCTGTCCCAGCTTTTTTGGAACGTGTTGCAGCCATTAAATTCCAAGTTAATGATTATTTGCTAAAACAATCATGTTTATCAGTTTGAACATTAAATATCTTGTCTTTGTAGTGTATTCAATTAAATATAGGTTGAACATTATTTGCAAATCATTGTATTCTGTTTTTATTTATGTTTAACACAACATCCCAACTTCATTGGAATTGGGTTTGTAGATTTTTTTCAACTTTCCAGGGCACTCAGTAGTGCCACTTAGCTCCTTCAAACCAATATAGCTTCCTGTTCAAATTCAGGCATGGGTCCTTGAGACTTTTTCATGCGTCTCATTATTATAGACATTGACACTCAATTTCAAGTCATTGAAACTGGTGTCAGAAGCTTATTTTTTTCTAACTTTCCATGGAGCTCAACTAAGTGCAAAATAACTGCTTTTGACCAAAATGGGCAACTTCCTGGGACAGTTCCTTTTTTGTGTGTGTTATGATAGAAATGTCAAACCTAATTTCATGTTTATTGGTGAAACTGGTATCGAGGGCAGATTTAATTTTTGTTTTACCTTCCACTGCTACTGATACTGAGTGACATTCATGAACAGGATGTGAGACGCATCTTCAAACTACAAAAGATCAACAAAGCGGCGGGGCACAGACCTTATGTCCCCATCCTGCCTCAAAGTCTGCACGGACCAGCGCGCTCCAGTCTTCACACAGATCTTCAATAGATCTCTGGAACTGTGTGAAGTACCATCCTGTTTCAAACGGTCCCCCATCATCCCAGGCCCCAAGAAACCTGCAATCTCGGGTCTGAATGACTACAGGCCTGTCGCCCTGACATCTGTGGTCATGAAATCCTTTGAACGCCTCGTGCTGGACCACCTCAAGAACGTCACAGGACCCCTGGTGACCCCAAGCAGTTTGTCTACCGAGCAAACAGGTCAGAATCAGAATCATCTTTATTTTGCCAAGTATGTCAAAAAACACACAAGGAATTTGTCTCCGGTAGTTGGAGCCGCTCTAGTACAACAACAGACAGTCAATTGACAGAGAACACTTTTGAGACATAAAGACATTGAGAAAATCAGTCACTGAGCAATAAAAGGTTGCTAGTAATCTGGTAATGCCGGTACAATTTTTAAAAACATTTTTGGGGACAATTGTGCAAAAGATGCAGAGTCCTCTAGCAATTAGAGCAGTCTGAATGACTAATATAGCAATAGTCCGGTGGAATGACCATTGTGCAAAGGGCGCCGAGATTTCATGGAATGTATGCAGTTTAAAGTGACTAGTAGTGCGATAATCTGGGAGAATGTCGATTGTGCAAATGTTTCAGATAGTCTTCAGTCAGTGCGCAAGTGGTGCAGATGCTACTCTGGTATGAGTGGCCAGTATTGGTCAACAACAGATATGCAATTAGTGCAGCGTGGCGAGACTAGTACAGTGAGTGCACAAGTAATGTATAATTGGCCCGACAGAAATGTGACAACAAACTCAAGACAAAAAATTGGCAGCATGTTGCAATAGAATTGTAAGTTAGCTGTTTAAGAAGTTGATGGCAAGAGGGAAGAAACTGTTGGAATATCTTCTAGTTTTAGTTTGCATTGTTCGGTAGCGCCTACCTGAGGGAAGGATAACGCAGTCAACATGGGACTGCACTTCATCCTAGAACACCTCAGTAGCGGGGGGACCTACACGAGGATCCTGTTCGTAGACTTCAGCTCTGCGTTCAACACCATTATCCCCCAACTCCTCTCCAGCTCAGCGTCTCGCCTGCCATCTGCCAATTGATTTACGGTTTCCTGATGGGCAGGACACAGCAGGTGAGGCTGGGGGACACCTACTCATTCACACGCACCATCAGCACCGGGGCGCCCTAAGGATATGTCCTCTCTGCGCTGCTCTTCTCTCTCTACACGAATGACTGCACCTCAACCCACCTGGCTGTCAAACTCCTGAAGTTTGCAGACGACACCACAGTCATCGGCCTCATCAAAGACGGTGACGAGGCTGCGTAATCGACAGGAAGTGGAGCAGCTGGAGCTTTGGTGTAGCCGACACAACCTAGAGCTGAACACGCTCAAGACCGTAGAGATTATCGTGGACTTCAGGAAGCATCCTTCGCCACAGCTGCCCCTTGCGCTGTCCAACTGCCCCGTGTCAACCATCGACACCTTCAAATTCCTCTGAATTACAATCTCTCAGGACCTGAAGTGAGAGACCAACATCAACTTCATCCTCAAAAAGGCCCAGCAGAGGATGTACTTCCTGCGGCTTCTGAGGAAGCACAGCCTGCCACAAGAGCTGTTGAGGCAGTTCTACACAGCACTCATCAAATCAGTCCTGTGTTCATCCATCACAGTCTGATTTGGTGCTGCCACAAAAAATTGACAAACTCCGACTGCAACGGACAATCAGGACTTCTGAAAAAATTGTCGGTACCCCCCTACCCATCCATTATGACTTACACGCTGCCAGAACTAAGACAAGAGCATGCAAAATCCTCCTGGACCCTCCACATCCTGGTTACCACCTCTTCCAGCTCCTTCCCTCAGGAAGGCGCTATCGATCAATGCAAGCTAAAACCAGCAGACATTCTAACAGCTTCTTCCCTCTTGCCATTAAATTGCTAGACTCCGTAGTGTGTTTTTATGTCTAAAAATTATTTATTGTCAAAATGGCTGTCTATTATTGTACTAGAGTGGCTCCAACGACTTGAGACAAATTCCTTGTGTGTTTTTGACATACCTGGCATATAAAGAGCATTATGATTCTGATCTGTATCCAATACAAGTGCAGTATGGACGCTCAGGTCAGGCGCATCCAACCTATACATCATCCATCATCCATCCGTTTTCTAAACCGCTTCAGGAAGCGAAAACCGTCACAGTTGCTCAACAACAGACAACAGACGCGCAACTAGCCATGGCGGATGTAAGTGGTGAGTAAGATGATGAGTAAGTGGCGAAAAGAAGATGCCTTAGAACTGATAAATACTGTATATGGGGGGGGACCGGTTAGTTCAAGCACAAAATCCTTGATATTGCCACAAATGGGTCATGAGACGTAAACGCAGGACCATATTTACAGTAACTCAGTAAACAGAAGGCGCCACGTTTGTACACATGCGCAACGGACATCGGGTTTTGTGCACATGCGAGTGACGTCACAGACTCATTCCATCCACATGATAAGTGGCATTTGTTTTTGTAATGTGAATGACTAAATAAAATAGGATTTAACAAAAAATCTGTATTGGAGATCATGTCCTGCAGTGTGAACGTCGCCATTGAAAAGATCCTTCAATGACCAAATATGGTAATTTCACCAAAGAATGCTTTAAATGGGAGAAGAGGAAGCAGTGTCAGCATGTATGCGTGGGCCCTAACTGTGTGTGTGTGTGTGTGTGTGTGTGTGTGTGTGTGCGCGCACATGTGTGTGTTCATGGTGCAAGACAAAGAGCAGATATAAATTAACTGCCTCGCTCTCTATGTCGACGTTCGGCGTTCAATCGATGAATCAATGAATCTCGGCGCAAAACAAAATACAAAAAGATTATACTGAACATGGTAAAATGATCTTGATGTTTTATTCAACCATCTCGCTGAATCGCCGCTCTGGCTCTGTTTTTTTACATCGATTTCCATCTTAATTTTTATGCGTGCGAATGCTGTTTGTTAAAAAAAAAAAAAAAAAAAAAAAAAACTGTCGGGGAAGAGCTAACGCTTCTTAACGGGACAGATGGGCAGGACAAAAGGGAGGGTGGGGGGGGGGGGTTGTTTTGAGGATATTTTTAGGAGGCAGATGGCTAACCTGGGAGTTCGTAGCAGGGTCAAGTCTAAGAATAAGGGACGCTCGACGAGGACAGAATTTTCTTACTTCCTTGTACTCCTTGAAAGGAAAACAATACTGCAAGTGATGCAGCGCAATTAAGAAGCAAGAAGAAGAGGGAGAGAAGGTCCCCAACTAAACTCCAAGAAGCAGAGAAGGTCCCCAACTAAACTCCAGTAATTCGTCGTCATTCAAAAATAGAAAATAGGCGACTGAGTATTGTTGTATGCTCTTTTTTTGTGTGTTGCTGCTTCGAGTGTGTAGCAGTTGGCTAAAGATTTATAATTATCATCACATCTATGCTAATTTCCGTTAGCCCATCTATTGCGTTTCACACTATATATATAAGCAAGCTAGCTGACTGTTTGGTTGAACATTTTTGGTGTTTTAATACACAATGTTTAATTCTCTTTTTTTGCATGTCAGTTTTGAAGCAAGCATGCTTTGACTCGTTTAGAGAACTGTGTGAGGGAGAGACAGAAAATACGTTAAGGAATATTTGTCCTTTTATAAGTTTTAGAGTCTTTTAATAAGTTTAAAACTGTATAAAGAGTGTGGGAGAGGTAAAACAAAGATATATATATTTTTTTTAGATGGTCTCTCTATATCAACAAATTATGTGTGGCCACAGCACTGATGATCCCCAGGGATCCAACACACCCACACCATGGATTGTTCAGACTGCTGGCCTCCGGCAAGAGGTTCTGCAGTATCCATAACAAAACCACCAGGTTTTGCAATATCTTCATCCCACACGCCATCCATCAATCAACTGATTGATTGATCAAGCTATCTATTTATCTGTCCATGGAACTGATAATATCTTTACAATATAAAAGTGCAAAAGGAGTAGCTAGCAGGATTCACTTTGAACGTTAGCCATCGATGGTTTGCCAAACAAAATGGCGTCAAAAACATCCATCCATCCATCCATTTTCTGAGCCGCTTCTCCTCACTAGGGTCGCAGGCGTGCTGGAGCCTATCCCAGCTGTCATCGGGCAGGAGGCGGGGTACACCCTGAACTGGTTGCCAGCCAATCGCAGGACACATACAAACAAACAACCATTCGCACTCACAGTCATGCCTACGGGCAATTTAGAGTCTCCAATTAATGCATGTTTTTGGGATGTGGGAGGAAACCGGAGTGCCCGGAGAAAACCCACGCAGGCACGGGGAGAACATGCCAACTCCACACAGGTGGGGCCGGGGATTGAACCAGTCGACCACCATGCCGCCCGTGTCAAAAACAAACAAAAAATAAAAAAAACAAGCAAAAAAGGTCCAGCCGATGTTGACTACCTTACCTTGATTTTCTCACGTCGCAGGCAGCAGAAAAGACAGTTGTCATCAAACGACCAGTCGGACACTTCCTCGGGCTCACAATCTGCAAAACACAGACGCTTTATTGTAAAGGGCTAACAGGAAGTGGACACAAGTTGACGGTCCAGATGTAAACCAAGTTGTGTGTGAAAAGCAGTTATGTGACAATTTTACAGAATAGCATTTAAAAGAGGCTAACGTGCATACTAAGGATATGCTAGCTGTAACGCTGATGTAGTTCAGGTGATATGGCCATTATTGTAAACTAATAGGTTTACATCCAGGTCAAAGCTAGCATATCATTAGCATGCAAATGAGCCTTTTCAACACGGATATCCTGCAAAAACTGGCACGTCACTGCATTTCACACAGAACCCAGCCAAGCGGTATTTTCAGAAATCAATGTCATACTTTTTGTGTTGACGGCGACGTGCTGCAAATAAAAATGTGATGTGGGTGCAAATGTCTCACACTGCCACGTCGGACCGGCATCTTCCCCCACCATCGGAGCCAACTCGCCACCAGGTGGTGATCAGTTGACAGCTCCGCCCCTCTCTTCACCCAAGTGTCCAAGACATGCGGCCGCAATTCCGATGACATGACCACAAAGTCGATCATCAAACTGCGACCTAGGGTGTCCTGGTGCCAAGTGCACGTGTGGACACCCTTATGCTTGAACATGGTGTTCGTTATGAACAATCCGTGACGAGCACAGAAGTCCAATAACAGAACACCACTCGGGTTCTGATTGGGGGGGCTGTTCCTCCCAATCATGCTCTTCCAGGTCTCACTGTCATTGCCCACGTGAGCATTGAAGTCCCCCAGCAGAACGATGGGAGTCCCCAGCAGGAGCGCTCTCCAGCATCCCCTCCAAGGACTCCAAAAAGGGTGGGTACTCTGAACTGCTGTTTGGTGCATAGGCACAAACAACAGTCAGGACCCGTCCCCCCACCCGAAGGCGGGAGGGGGCTACTCTCTCGTCCACTGGGGTGAACCCCAACGTACAGGCGCCAAGCCGGGGGGCAAAAAGTATACCCACACCTGCTCGGCGCCTCTCACCGTGGGCAACTCCAGAGTGGAAGAGAGTCCAACCCCTCTCGATAGGACTGGTACCAGAGCTCAAGCAGTGTGTAGAGGCGAGCCCGACTATATCTAGTCAGAACTTCTTGACCTCACACACCAGCTCGGGCTCCTTCCCTGCCAGAGAGGTGACATTCCACGTCCCTAGAGCCATCTTCTATAGCCGGGGATCGGATCGCCAAGGTCCCCGCCTTCGGCCACCGCCCAGCTCACATTGCACTCGACCCCTATGGCCCCTTCCACAGGTGGTGAGCCCATGGGAAGGAGCAATAACAATATGTTGTTTAAATGGTTAGCCATGAGTGTTCTTTGTACGGACTAACGTTGTTTTGTTTCGTAGGTAGCCAAACTCCAAAGTTTGAAAAGTAATAGCACACTCATCCATAACGAAATGTACGTTTTGTCCTCTGATTGTTGTGGAATCCGTTCAGAAACGACGCATAAAATGCGCCGTTAAAACATTTAGCCTTGAGCTTATTTGTACAGAAAAGTGTTGTTTATTTAGTAGTTAGCCAAGCGCTTGTGCTACTCTCTTATTTCACGTTCATGCAAAGAGAAGTAATAGCACCCTTGTCCGGAATAAGACGCACATTTTGTCCTAGAAAACGTGGAATCCGTTCAGAAATAAAGCTACTACTAGTTGCTGTTTTCTTTGTACAGACTGCCATTACGGTAGGTAGCCAAATTCCTTGTTTGTGTTCCTTGTCATTCTCCCTTATTAATGTGTTCACGCTAAGGAATGTAATAGCACGCTCGTCTGTAACAAGAAGCATGTTTTGCCCTTTGATTGCCATGGAATCCGTTCAGAAATAACAACTCTATAACGCACCGCTAAAAATGTTTAGTCATGAGCTTTCTTCCACTAGTGCTTTGTTTAGTAGTTTCTTTTGAGGACATTTTGATTGGTCCATATAAGACAAATGCTAAAGTGAGCTCTGTGTGTGTGTGTGTGTGTGTGTGTGTGTGTGTGTGTGTGTATGGAGGCGTGTGTGTGCATGTGCGTGCATTTGTTTGCGTGTGTGTTACCTTGGAAAGTAGTGCTATCTTTGACTACTCCCGGCCCAAACAAGCCTTCCAGGATGCTTTCAAAGCCTGCAAAGTAGAGAAGTCGCATTAGCATCCACACAGCCATTTGTGTGACCAAAATAAAAACAGAAACTATACAAAAACTATACAAACACACATGTGACTAGTGTAAATGAGAGCATTTGAGTAATGTAAATAAGAGCATTTGACTAGTGTAAAAGAGAGCATTTGAGTAGTGTTAATGAGAGCAAGACTCGTGCGTATGAAAGCATTTGAGTAGTGTCAATGACAAAAAAAAATCTTGGGAGATTTATTTTTAGATATATAGATACATTTTGACAAATAGTTATAGACTTATAACGATCGATAGATAGATCGAAGGATAGATCGATAGATCGATAGATAGACAGACAGACAGGAAAGTCGCGTTTAAGCTCCCCTGTGTCGGTGTACCTAATGAGGTGTCCAAAGGGAATGAAGGAATTTAATTATCGTAGTGAAACTCATGTCATAGATATGCACTCCAGACTACACAGAGTCAAATATTTCATGACGTTTTTAAATATAGGTACCTCTCAATAAATTAGAATATAGTTGAAAAGTTTTTCTGCAGTACTCCTAGAGTGACTAAACGCTGAAGTAATTTTCAGAGGGCAAATTCCAGCCTAATTTCTACAATAAAAATCATTATTTCTTGAATTAAATTACTATTTCGTTTGACGTTATATTTTAGTTTCTCAATATGGGGAATTTTTTTTTTTTTGTTTTTTTTTTTGCTGCAATCAGGCGGCACGGTGGACGACTGGTTAGAGTGTCAGCCTCACAGTTCTGAGGAACCGGGTTCAATTCCCGGCCCCTCCTGTGTGGAGTTTGCATGTTCTCCCCGTGCCTGCGGGGGTTTTCTCCGGGCACTCCGGTTTCCTCCCAAATCCCCAAAACGTGCATTAATTGGAGACTCTAAATTGCCCGTAGGTGTGACTGAGAGTGTTTCTTTGTATGTGCCCTGCAATTGGCTGGCAACCAGTTCAGGGTGTACCCCGCCTCCTGCCCGATGACAGCTGGGATAGGCTCCAGCACGCCCGTGCAATCATCAAAATAATTCATATTTTAAATATGAAATACTTCACTCTGTGTGTGTGCAGTGTATCTCTATAATTTCACTTTTTGAATTGAACTACCAAAATATTTACACTACTCACATGTGAGCATGATTCATGCCAGTGATGTGTGCGAGAATGTGATTGATGTGCTCGCATGAATGCATTTGAGTAGTGTTGATGAGTGTATGAGAGTATTTGAGTTGTGTAAAAGAGCATTAGACTAGTGTAAATGAGAGCATTTGACTAGTGTAATGAGAGCATTTGAGTAGTGTAAATGAGAGCATTTGACTAGTGTAATGAGAGCATTTGAGTAGTGTACATGAGAGCATTTGAGTAGTGTAAATGAGAGCATTTGAGCAGTGTAAATGAGACCAGTTGAGTAGTGTAAATGAGAGCATTTGAGTAGTGTTAATGAGAGCAAGACTCGTATGCATGAGAGTGTTTTGAGTAGTACTTATGAGAGCCTTTTAGTAGTTTGTGTGTGTGTGAAAGGATTTGAATAGTAAGTGTGAGAGCTAATCCTGTATATGTCCCTAACGGCCCCTCATACTGTTTCGCTTCCTCTCACTTCAATCCAACAGCACTCTAACACACACACGGCATACACACGCACACGCACACCGACGCACACACATAGGGAAGCATGTTCATATACACATGCATGGAGGGACTCACAAGGCATGTAGACACAACATGCACACCCAACAAAACATACTGTACATGCATAATAGGGAAGAATGTATACACACACACACACACACACACACACACACGCACACACTCACACAGAGGTATGTTAAGTATGTTTACAGAGCACTTCCTAGTTTGCAGAGGAAGATGATGTGACTATACCAATTTTTTTATTCTGGGGCAAGGCGGACCTAACAATGTGCCTAAGTAACTATTTGCTATATGCGCAGCATCACATGACCAACGCGAAAAAAGGGATGGATGTCTTCCTGTGTTTGCGACGCTAACGAGCAAAAAAAGGATTGATGACGTGATTGTTCGAAGCAGAACTTGCTAAAATTTTGTTTTCTTTATGGCTAGTATCTTCGGACAAATGTTAAATACATGTATATTATTTATTTATACAAATATAATATATGTAAAGACAAACAAAGCCTAAACATCGGATAATGTCATCTTTGATGGCTCTGTGGTGACATCTTGTGTTAAAAAAAATGACATTGTAGACGTTTAAAGTTCACACAGGTGTTATGTCACGGTCCCCTTCACCATTCACCCAAGCGAGGAGGAGGTGCTTTTACCCATTGTGCCAAATGCGGAAGTAGGTTGTGCATATACCGCATATAAATAATAATAATAATAAAGAATGATATAATTAATTATTGGACCTAAATAACTACGATTCAGCTTCACCCTAAAACGTTTTGGTTAGCTTAATCCTTTGTTTCTGAAAATGATAAATTTTTTATATGAATTTTATGTAACTGAAATGACCAATTGAAAAGCTAACTGAATAAACAATTTTAATAACAAATAACACATTTTTAAAAAATCGTAACTGAAAAACAAACAACAACCCATTGTAAAAAATAATGAATGAATGATTTATTTTTATTTTTTAAAGAATTTCCAGTGAGACAGCTTGTATGTAATCGGGAAGCGTGTGGAGACAGTGTATGGAATGTTGAAATTTCTTGCGAATAGCGCACGGCGGCTAAATATAGCCCAGCATGAGCATTCATAATTCAGCATGACCAAAGCCTCGTTCTCTGCCAATCAATAGCTCATTAGGGCCAGAGAGCGGTGTGTGTGTGGGGGGGGTGGGGGGGGGGGGGCGGGGGGGGGGGTGGACTTTGGTCGCAACCGCACTTGACATCCATTCAGCTTCATTCATTATTTACATGCCTAATTTAGCTGTTAGCGGTAGCATCGGTTCCAAGACTCTTTTTGACTGTAATGGGGAAAAACAAACAAGCCGCAACGTTGCTGGCCCGGAGACAGTTTCAAACAAATTCTGTACATGGGAAGTTTTCGATCGATTACGGTGTGTGTGCGTGTGTATGGGGTGGGGTGGGGCTGGGTGGGGTGGGGGTGTTACCACCCCCACACATCCCACACCCCCCATGTAATTTACACCACTTGTTCGTGCTTTTGAAATTTGTTACAATTATCTGACAGCTAAATTTAGCCTTTAACACCAAAGATTTTGAATATTGTTTATCTTCAACTAAAAAGTTAGAATTTCATAAAATTCTATATAAAGTCCTTAAGATCCTTCTTGAGGATTATCAAATAACAAGTGGATCAATTACAGTTTTGCTGTAATTGATAAGAACCTTAATCAACATTTACCGTATTTTCACGACCATAAGGCGCACCGTATTAAAAGGTGCAGTCTCAGTTACGGGGTGTGGTCTAGTTCTGTATTTAACACATACATAAGGCGGATCGTATTATTGGGCACAGGCATGGTAAAACATACGCTAGCTTAAAACATACGGTAGCATGCATGCACGATAAAACAATGTTTTAAAAGGCAGCGGGAGCAAAACTGAGTTCAGTTGTACTTTATTGAAGTATTTAAAAAGAAGTACTCTTCTTTTAAAATAACCCCGACTCCATTTCTCTTCCCATCTACACCATGGTAAAATAATTTAAACCCTGCCCCTAAACTTCTAGCCTTACTGCCTTTCCACCTAGTCTCCTGGACACACAATATATCAACCTTTCTCCTAATCATCATGTCAACCAACTCCCGAGATTTTCCTGTCATAGCCCCAATATTCAAAGTCCCCACATTCAGTTCTAGGCTCTGTACTTTCCTCTTCTCTTTCTGCCAAAGAACCGGCTTTCCACCTCTTCTTCTTCAACTTCGACCCACAGTAGCTGAATTTCCAACGGTGCCCTGCAGGTTGACGGCACCGCTGGCGGACGTTGTTAACCCGGGCCACGGCCGATCCGGAATTCTTTGGATGAATGCTCATATTTGTATGGCTAAGTTTTAAACCGGATGCCCTTCCTGATGCAACTTTATCTGGGCTTGGGACCGGCCTACAGTTTGCACTGGCTTGTGCCCCCCATAGGGCTGCATTAGCAGTGCTACTGCTACTGATAAGCGCTTAATTACACAGTATTACATTTTTACAAGGCATGAAGTTAAATCAATAAGTCAATATGCTACTGTGATTGAAGGTTTTTCTTTTTACAATTCAATAGTAAAATAAAGATTTGTTCTTCATATCAATTCATCATATTTAGGCCTGGCCTACAGGAAAGAGTTGTTTATTTGTTGGCTATATCCATTGCTGTGTTCGTCATACTATAGAATAATTTATTTCTTACTGAACGTAAACCGATGCTGCACTCACGATTTAGCCCCACAAACTCTGCCTAGCAACACGACTTAACAAAAGCAAATGGCAACGCTATTTATGCCCATTGCAATGCCCTGAGATCTTTGCTTTGCTGACTTCTGTGGAAAAAAAGTGGAATATTTTGGCAGTGGTAAGTGTTTGCAGGAAGAAAAATAATAGCACACGTCCAGTGAGACATTTTGTCCTTTGATCGACTGAATCAGTTCAGAAATGGTGACGCTATTATGCGCCATTGCCTGAAAATGCCCAATAATCTTCAGCTGCTTTTTTCAGGCGACGACAGGGCAATCTTTGTGCCCGATTAAAAACCACAACATGGAAAAACAGGTTGTGCGACAATGACGGACGGATACACCGACAAAATTCGTAATGACACGGCGATGTCACATGATGCCTTAGATGACATGCTATTCCTTTACACACTTGCACTTCCATTGCAGCTTTGAGGGTAAATAACTAGCAGAATAATTTGTACAAGTCTTATTATAGTTTTAAAGTCTGTTACGGGTATGGTCGTCTATATTAGGGCAGTAATTTCGATACGGCAGCCAGTGATGTGCACATGACACCAAGAAACGCAACGTTTGCTATTTACTGAAATATTCGAGTCGAGTCGATCGTTTTGTGCCACTTTAGAGCTTAGCGACAAATAGCAATATGCTAATAAAATATTACCAAACAAATCAGTGACAACTGTGCTGAAAAAAAATGTGGAATGCTTAATGTCATGCTACTGTTATTGAGGCACAAAAAAGTGATACATGCTAACCTCAAAGCTGCTGTTAATTGTTGATTGGTAACTCATATAGTGCCAGAGATGTATTAATATGTATTAATATTATGTAATCGTATTATTGTATTAATATATCTATTGAGTGGCAAAGAAATAATACGTTGTCCGTGTTTTTTTTCAAAAATTGGAATAGAGGTTTTGGCGCAGCTCCACAATATGTATCCTAGGCTTGGAACGGCCTATGATAACTCAACATCAGATGGCAGCAGTGGCTTTGATCAGAGGTTTGTCAACACGATCAGAGGAAGATGATATCTGTTGACGGCCCATGTGGGTGTGATGGGGAGTTGTAGGGGGGAGTTGTAGGTGGGGAGAGCGAGAGAGAGAGAGAGACTGGTCGACAAGTCAGAGCAAAAAAACATGGATAAATACAGACAGCTTACTCTAAAACGGAGTTTTGCTAACACCAAAAAAGTCATCCTTTTCTCAAAAATGAAACGGATGACGCTATGACGACGAATGGCGTGTAACGCCGGTTGCGTCGAGTGTTCAAAGGCCCATGACGATATCACGGTCCACTTCTCCCGAAAGGTAGACTACCAACGGACATTCGGACTCGGATTACAATGAGCCTGATCCGGATTCATCCTTATCTGGGAGCAGCAGGGCATCCTCCCTTGAGCCCCCAAAAAGTCAGGGAAGAGGTACGAACTTGCTAACTTCAAAGCTAACGTCCATAGCCTGAGCGAGTACTCCCTTTTTCCATTTTTATCATGCAACGTGTACAAAAAAAGCACGACAGTTTGTCCTACAATACTACACGTTTACAAATCATCCTGTCGACAAAAACGTGGAGCATTGATAGCTAGATGAATTGGATAGATTTTTTTGTTCTTTTATTTACAGACAGTAGTGCACAAATATATAATTTTCAGACAATTTTGATATATGTAATGTATAATGTATATTTTGCACCTTTCCTCATTGCACTGTAGCAACAACAAATATTTTTTGGTAATTGTACATACAATATTTATAGAAATATCAGTTGTTGCAACCAGCAGCAGATGCACTAGGTTCCTTGTTTCTATTGCTATTAAATACAACTTTTCTCTAAGCCTTCAAAAATCAGTCAAAATTATCAAAAATGGCTGGCACCGAGCTCTCCCAATTTCTGAAAAAGAGCTGGCATCCATGACTTAAAACGTTAAATTTGCAAACAAAAGGCCGTATAATTGTTAAAATAAAACAAAGCATAGCCACCAAATGTATTGTTTGTTGACTTTTCTCTTCTCAAGATAAAAAAAAGAGCTATTGTTATTTAGGGTAAAAAAAAATTAATAGCAAGCCATGACATGCAAACTACTCAACAAAATAATATTGGTAGTCTCTCTATAAAAAATAAAAAAAAGCCCTCATTGCTAATCGTTTTAACACCATGCAATAGCGTAGCCATTTCAAAGGACAAAATGTGCATCTTGTTTCGGACGAGTGTGCAATTACTTTTCTATGAGCAAAAACTTATTCAGAAATTTCAGACTTTTCCAACAGTAACCTCAACGCCATGATGACATCATTGCGACACGTGACTTTGCCCAATGAACCCTGCCTAGCAACGAGCGTCACATAGAGGATTTATCGTCTGTGTGGTTTAAAACGTCGAACACACGATTTCGCCCCATGAACGCTGCGCCTTTGTGTAGTTAGGGTTAAGTGGATGTTGGTGCTTGACTGTGTGTCTGTGGGTGTGTGTTTGAATGTATGTGTGTGTGTGTAGTATTTTTGTTCGTGTGGTTGTGAGCGTGTGCCCGCTTTTGACTCTGTCTGTTTGCCTGTGTGTGTGCGCGTCTCTTTGTGTGTGCTTGAGTGTGTGTGTGTGTCTCCGCGGTTGTGTTTGTCCATATGTCTCTTTGAGTGCGTGTGTGTGTGTTAATGTGTGTGAGACTATGTTTGTTTGTGTGTGTTTGTCTGTGTGTGTGTGTGTGTGTGTATCAGTATGTGTATTTTTTGCTTGTGCGGTGTTCATGTGTTATATGTGTTGTGTGTATTTTGTATGTGTGCGTTTTTGTGTATGTTTGTGTGTGTCTGTATGTGTGTGTGCACACAAATAGCTAAATGAGAAGTGATGAGAAAAAGGAATAAAGTATTGTGTGTACATGATGGGCCAAAGGGGTGGCAACACAAACACGGACACACATGCATGTGACGTGCAAACGCACACCCCCTAAACCCGGCGTGTCGATTCAATCTGACGCTTCTCGGCGTACCAAATCCCTATCTCGTCTCATCTTTTTCTCTCAAGAAAAAAACAGGATGAGCTCAAGGGAGGCTGACATGCACGGACGCACGCGCACACACAAACACACACAAAATTCCAATCAAACACTCACTGGAGTTTGCCATCGATTGTGCAAATCAACACAGTAATTCACGACCATACCCCTCTCATGCACACAAACAAACGCAGTTGAATTTTAACATGGTGTTACCAGGGCAACACAGCAGCAACCACAAGGAAGAATTAAAAGAAGAATCAGCAACAATATAGTGCTAAATGTATGTAAAATAAATCATACTTCTATTTAGCATCAAAACAATGCTACGTCAAGCTACTGTTGTTTTCATCCACAAAATAGTACTGAATGATAACAACACAGTACTGTTGTTATTGTTCACAAACATAGGGCTAAATACTGTTTTTCCAGTAACAAAATAATGCTAAATGCTAATTTCAAACTACTATTGGTCAGCAACAAAATAATTCTAAATGCTAACTTCACACTGTTGTTTTAAAAGCTAATGTCACACTACTGCTGTTGTTCAGCAACAAAATAGTGCTAAATGCTAACATAACATTTGTCTTTCTGTAACTAAAAAGTGCTGAAAGCTAACATCACACTAACGTCACTCGACTATTCATCAGCTACACTGCTGTGTGACAACACAATAATATGAGATGTTGACATCGCACTACTGAAATCTAAATAGTGTTAACGTCACACACTCGATGAGCGACAAAATAGTGTTCAAGACTCTTGTTTAGCAACAAAGTAACGTTAAACGCCAATGTCGCTGCAGTGTCATTCAGCAACGAAATAATGCTAAACTGTAAATGTTGATGCCATAATACTGTCGTTCATCAACAAAATAGGGTTGTGCCTCACACAAACACTCACAACACCACACACACAAATATACACACAGACACAGAATCACACACACAGCTGTTGTTCATTTGAGTGAAATTATCATGCTAATGAGCTAATTAAGCACTGATGACCAGGAAGGAGGCTGCTCAGTGCTAACCGCCGCTAAACCTCCCAAAGTGATGGTGGCAGTCAAGAAAGCGCCTGCCACATGCGTGAACGTGCTAACGAGAAGCTAATTGATAGTAATTAGTGGTAAGGTGGGTGTAGCAGCGGGGGGCTGAAGTGGGTGTTTTTAACATTTTTTTCATCTAACGCCAATTAATTTAGGAAGAAGATGAAGTGATCGCTAATTTTTGTGAATGATTATTTTAAGTCTTACATAGCAGTGATGTCTCTAATGCTAACTTAGAAGCTTTCCAGCCAAATTTCACTGTTGCATACATATTAACAAGGCGACGGCTAGCGCTAACGTCAGGCTACTCTGCACAAAATAGTGCTAAATGCTAATGGCACGCAACTGTTGTTAAAAAAAAAACACTGATAGAGGTTAATGTCATTCTGCTGTTATCTCGCAACAACCCCGATTATTTGCGGTTCAGCATCCGCAAATTCATCTGTTTGCAGATTTTATTTTCTTAAATATCTTTTTAAAAATTTGGGCAGATCTCCTCCCGTTTTGCGGTATTTTCCACTTTTTGACGCTGTTTTGAGATTCCGCCCCCCCCCCCCCCCCCCCCCCAAAAAAGTGTGAACAAGTGAATTTTTTTCATGACAGTTACTGTATAATGGCCGTCAGCTATTCACAGATTTTCGCAGTCGGGCGCGCTCCCTATCCCCCACGAATAGCGGGGTTCCACTGCAGTACAAAATGCTGACGTCATGCTCCTGTCATTCAGTGCCAAAATACTGCAAAATCCTTACATAAAACTATTACGACTGCCGTTCAGCATCAATGAAGAGATAAATGCAAAATAGTGCTAAATGCTGCATCATAACACTATTCTCCAACAACAAAATACTGCAAACTGCTAAATAATGCTAAATGATAAATAGCGATAAATAATAATGTGACACTAAATACTAACGTCACACTTCTGTTGTTCAGCTACAACATACCACTAGTTTAGTTTATTTGGCCATATAGTATTCCACCAATCAGTACAATAAAAATCTTACATATATATCATTGTCCAGCACTAAATGCTAAATAGTGCAAAATGCTAATGTTACGCTACTGTTGTACAAACACTAAATAGTGGCAATTCCTAATGTCTCATGTCAATGCTGTCCTTCAGCAACAAATTAGTGCAAAATCCTAACCTCATATTCAATGCTACCGTCACACTGCTCTTATCAAGCATAAAAAAGAGCTAAATGTACAATAGTGCTAAATGCTAACGTCGCAGTAGATCCTAACATCACACAACTGTTGTTTAGCTATAAAATAGGGTTCAATTGTAAAATCACACTTAATGCTAATGTAACACGACTGTTGTCCAGCATCAAATAGAGTTAAGTGCTAAATTGTGGTAAATGGTAACATCACATTAAAGGTTAATGTCACATTAATTTTGTTCAGCAACAAAGTACGGCTAATTGCTAAATAGTGTTAAAAGCTAACGTCACGTAAATACTAACTTCACCATACCGTTGTTCAGCAACAAAATACCGCTAAATAATGCTAAATGCTAATGTTAACCTAATACCTAACATCACGCTACTCTTGTTCAGCAACAAAATAGACCTTAATGCTAAATATTGTTAAATGCTGGCTGAGAACTTCCTTCAAGTTTGGACGACAAAGAAGACTACAGGACTTGTGAGTCAAATGGCGTCGGCGTGGTTTTCCACGGGGAATTAAGGTCACACAAAAAAGCAAAAAAGAAAAGGAAGCACAGCGCGGTGTAGGTGGCAATGGTGGTTGTGAGCCTCATTGAGAGTCTCAAACAAAAGGAGAACGAGCTCGCGAGGCGCCCGGAGAGCAAGGTAATATTTTTGTATTATTTTTCTTTAAACGACCTTCTTTAAATTCTTTTCAGGCGGCGGAAGAAATTATTCCAGTGAAAAGACGCCAAATGAAAAACACAAAAACATTTCTATACAGGAAGCTAAGGCAGCGACCTTGCCTTTTCATTTTCGCCGACAAGTACTTTTACCGAGGTGAGCAATAGACTGACGCAATTCTTGCATTCAAACTTTCTCGGAAAAGAACACAATTTTGTGGTTTTACAGATAAAAGTAAAGCACGTTAAAATGTTTTTTTTTTTAGCATCTTTCCTCTTTTACAATTTATCATGCTTTTTTTGTTAACTATGTTTACAGGATTCCAACAAAATTCTGTTCAAAACGTATCTCCTCATTATAGGAAAAATGTTGTTTTCCATTTTATTAAATGGTAATTTTATTTCAGTCTGGAAACTTAATTTTGTAGAAAAAAATATTTCCGTTGATTTTTTGATCAAAATAAAACAAAATTTAGAAATTCAGAAAAAACATTTTTGTTGAAAATTGGTGCCTGCCTGTCGTGGCGGCAATCCCCGAACCCGTTGGTGGACACCAACAGTCCTATCAGGCCTTTTTGGCCTATGGGACTCCTGAGGCGGCTGATGGGTACCGGCTGGCCAAGTGGAATGCAGCTTTGGTGGTCACTTAAGCAAAAACTTGGGCATGGGAGGAGTTCGGTGAGGCCATGGAGAAAGACTTCCGGAAGGCTTCGAGGAAATTCTGGTCCACCATCCGGCGTCTCAGGAGGGGGAAGCAGTGCACCATCAACACTGTGAATAGTGGGGATGGGGCGCTGCTGACCTCGACTCGGGACGTTGTGAGCCGGTGGGGAGAATAATTCGAAGACCTCCTCAATTCCACCGACACGCCTTCCCATGAGGGAGCAGAGTCTGGGTTCTCTGAGGCGGGCTCTCCTATCTCTGGGGTTGAGCTCACTGAGGTGGTTAAAAAGCTCCTCGGTGGCAGGGCCCCGGCCGGGGGAGGATGAGATTCGCCCGGAGTTCCTCAAGGCTCTGGATGTTGTAGGGCTGTCCTGGTTAACATGCCTCTGCAAAATCGCGTGGACATCGGGGACAGTGCCTCTGGATTGGCAGACTGGGGTTGTGGTCCCCCTTTTTAAGAAGGGGGACCAGAGGGTGTGTTCCAACTACAGGGGGATCACACTCCTCAGCCTCCCTGGTAAGGTCTATTCAGGGGTGCTGGAGAGGAGGGTCCGTCGGGAAGTTGAATCTCAGATTCAGGAGGAGCAGTGTGGTTTTCGTCCTGGCTGTGGAACAGTGGACCAGCTCTACACCCTTGGCAGAGCATGGGAGTTCGCCCAACCAGTCTACATGTGTTTTGTGGACTTGGAGAAGGCATTCGACCGTGTCTCTCGGGAGGTCCTGTGGGGGGTGCTTCGGGAGTATGGGGTACCGAACCCCCTGATACGAGCTGTTCGGTCCCTGTACCAACGAAGTCAGAGTTTGGTTCGCATATCCGGCAGTAAGTCGGACTCGTTTCCGGTGAGGGTTGGACTCCGCCAAGGCTGCCCTTTGTCACCGATTCTGTTCATAACTTTTATGGACAGAATTTTTAGGCGCAGCCGAGGCGTAGAGGGGGTCCGGGTTGGTGGCTTCATTATTGCATCTCTGCTTTTTGCAGATGATGTGGTTATGTTGGCTTCATCAAGCTGTGACCTCCAACGCTCACTGGAGCAGTTCACAGCTGAGTGTGAAGCGGCTGGGATGAGAATCAGCACCTCCAAATCTGAGACCATAGTCCTCAGTCGGAAAAGGGTGGCGTGCCCTCTCCAGGTCGGGGATGAGATCCTGCCCCAAGTGGAGGAGTTCAAGGATCTTGGGGTCTTGTTCACGAGTGAGGGAAGAATGGAACGGGAGATCGACAGGCAGATCGGTGCAGCGTCTGCAGTGATGCGGACTTTGTATCGATCCGTTGTGGTAAAGAAGCTCAGCCGAAAGGCGAAGCTCTCGGTTTACCGGTCGATCTACGTTCCTACCCTCACCTCTGGTCACGAGCTGTGGGTCGTGACCGAAAGAACAAGATCCCGGATACAAGCGGCCAAAATGAGTTTCCTCCGCAGGGTGTCCGGGCTCTCCCTTAGAGATAGGGTGAGAAGCTCGGTCATCCGGGAGGATCTCAGAGTAGAGCCGCTGCTCCTCCACATCGAGAGGAGGCAGATGAGGTGGCTGGGGCATCTGATTCGGATGCCTCCCGTACGCCTCCCCGGTGAGGTGTTCCGGGCACGTCCCACCGAGAGGAGACCCCGGGGACGACCCAGGACACGCTGGAGAGACTACATCCTTTGGCTGGCCTGGGAACGCCTCGGGATCCCCCCGGAAGAGCTGGATAAAGTTGCTGGGGAGAGGGAAGTCTGGGCGTCCCTGCTAAAGCTACTGCCCCCGCGACCCGACCTCGGATAAGCGGTAGAAAATGGATGGATACATTTGACTCTTTAAAAATTAAATAAAATTTCCATGAAAAAACAACATTTCAATATTAAGATTTGTTTTAGCCCAAACACAAATAAAACATTTATTTTTGGTTTTGCGGAAAAAAATAAATGTAAAATTGTATTTTAAATTGTTATATAGGTATTTTTCAAATATCTCCCCACACCCCAAAACATTTTTTGTTTAGGGCTGCAACTAACAATTAATTGAATAATCAATTGCATTTTTTTTTTAAATCAATGAATCGGTTAAAAAAAAAAAATATTTACATCCCTTTATTTAAAAACAGGACATTATTTAAAATTGACAGTGCAGAAAATGCACAACCATAAATTTATTATGATTCAGTTACAGGTTTAGTTCTTAACGTAATGTCAGGAAATGGGCAAAAATATTAATTATTCTTTTCGCAAGAGGCTGAAATTCTGAGAATTTGGACAATTTTAAGTTAAATAAAGTCTTTAAACAATTTATCGATTATCAAAATAAAAATAAAAAATCGATTAGTTGTCGATTAATTGATTAAATGTTATACCTCTAGTTTTGTTGGTTTTTTGTTTCCTTTTTTAAAGACTTTACATTAACAATTCATATTTTAAAAATTACAATATTTACATTAGACTATTTTTTAATCCAGAACAACAATAAAAAAAAAAAAAAAAAATTCAAATTTGTATCCACATTTAAAACATCTAATTTAACATTTATTTTAGTATATTACGTATATTATACTTTTTTGTTTTATCAAAAACAAAGAAAACGTTTTGGGGGTTTTTAAAATGTTTCTTTGCATGAAACATCTACTGATCTCCTAAAAGTTACATGACCGAAAATGTCAGTTTGGGATGTCAGGCCAAAGCTTCCAAAGCTGTCTGCTGAGCCGCTGGTGCACGTGGGTAAATTCCTCCTTGGATTTAAAATCTCGGGATGAGACAAAGGAGAGCTCGCTTGAGAATAAAAGGAGGTGGGCGGCATTGCTGAGCGCCACTTTTACAGGCTTTTCTTAAAATCAGCGCCACACAGAATTATTTGAAATTTCAGCCCCCAAAGCCGGTTTCACTTAGTAGCATGAAATTTGGTAGACGTCTATCATAAGTAGACCCGCAAGAAGCCATGCCTGAAAAGATAAAGGGCGTCATTTTGGCTCAGCATGACCATTTTAGGTTTATTTTGTCACGTGTTGGCATGTTCATTCTGGTGAAAATTCACCTTGGATTCTGTGGTGTGTTTTTGACAATTCAGCCTCCAAAGCCAGTATCACTTAGCAAAACTAAAATTGGTGGATAATTCTATCAGTAGACCCATAAAAAAGTATCAAGATGCCATGCACGAAAAGACACAGGAAGCCAGCCGTTTTGGTTCGAAGAAGCCATTTTAGGCTCAATATGGCTACTTTTTAAATCCCCTGGAGTTTTGGAAACACTTGAACCCACTTTTACTTGTCAACAGGAAATTTAAGAGTTGTCCACCCACAAAAAAGTCTCAAAAAGCCATGCCCAAAATGACAGGAAGTGTGCCATTTTATTTTGAAACCCACATTTTAGGCTCAATTCGGCCACTTTTCGATGCGTTGTTTTTGATTTTGTTATATTTACATAGTTTTTCATACCTTTTGACTATTTTGACTGTCAAATATCCTGCACCACTTCCTGGTTTTGACACCTTGAGTCGTCCCTTGCTCGCTTTCATCGTCTCATCTTTTGCGTGCTTTCTTCACTTTTCTACCCTTACTGCCGTCACGTAAACCAGGCATTTTCCCACTGACAATACACATGTTAAGATAGGTGACACAAAGGCCACACATACAGACGGCACACACAGCAACAACAAAGCGGCACAAAGGAATAAAAAGACAGTGAGGGGTGACCACTGACTCACACTAAAGGCATCCTTATACTCGCACGGACGGTGGCCGCGGTGACGTCACTGCGGCTATCCGGTGAGTAGTTTGCCTTTATACTCGAGCGCAACCCACGCGCAGTTTTGAAAATGTACTGCAGTTCACCTCCAAGTCGAGGGTGTCGTTGCTGCTGGTATTGGCTAGGACAGCACAGGGTGGAATTTCGTCTGCATTTTTTGGTCCACTTCCGGTATCCGTTTTTCCTTTCCTTTCAGTAACAAGGAGCAACTCAACAACACTGGCAACCGTGGAACAGTGTCTGCTAGAACAAATGGACCTAGATGACTAGATTATACGTTTAATTATGCTGCAAAATCGATCGAGAAGGCGGCAGCGTAGATGGAATGTAGAACCAAGGGGCACGCTGAGTACGTCATCACAGCATGTGACTAAAATGGACGAATCACGAGAGATGATCTCCGCGGCGTTCAACGCGCACCAAAAAATTTTGCCGTGTGCGCAGCAAGCTACACAGAGGGGCCGCGCGGAGCAATTCGAGTATAAAGAGGCCTTTAGAGAGCAAGAAGATGAAAGGAACCAGTAACACCAGCACACACAACACACACACACACACACACACAGTTGATAACAATAGTGTCTGTATGCAAAGGTTCTCAGAAATATTAAATAATTGCGTTTTTGTCTCTTTCTTTCATGTGTTTTGCGAGATACCGATTAAGGGGTTTATATATATATACTTTTGGGTGGTGTTGTAGATTTTTGGGGACAGATTTTTTTTTTGGGGGGGGGGGGGGGGGGTTTTGTTTTTTTTAGGTGTTTTGGACATGTTTTTTTTTTTTATTTTTTTTTTTACTTTTGTTGTGTGCATCTTGGCCATGTTCTTATACTATGTTTTTTAACATATTTGTGGATGCTTTTTTCCTAGGTTTTTTTTTTTTTTTTTTTTTTTTTTTTTTTTACATGTTTTAGACATGCTGTATGATTTTTTTTGGCCATTTTTGTAAAGGTTTTAATGTTTTTGTATTTTTGGATATTTAAAAAAAAAATAGATTTTTCACCATGTTGTTCGGTTTTGTGTGCATTTTTTTACTTTTGAGAATGTTTTTTGTGCGTTTTGAACATTTAGTTTCTGGATTTTGTGGGTGTCAGATGAGTGTTTCAAAGAGTTTTTTTTTTAAAGGTGCTTTTGTAAATCTTTTTGGGCATGTGTTATACATGTCTTAATATGTATTTGTGTATGTGTTTTTGTATGTCTTAATTTCAGTTGTTTTTGTGTGTGCTTTTTTGTCCATGTTTTAATTGAAGGTGTTTTTGTACTGGCTGCTGTCAGCCCGCTGTGAGGATTGTCTGAAATTAGGGTGAGCTCACAAGGTCAAATATGTCTTTGATTTGTTAAATCAAAGACATATTTTGGGCTGCCGTGTGTACACACACGCGCTCTGGTTATCATATGATTTTCACATGAAGCAGAGCTGCAGGCGGACAACAAAGAAGCTCACAATGTTCTTTTTTGTTTTTGTGACGGATGTCTTGGTCTCATTTGGACATTAGGCAAGTCAACTCTGACCTTTTTGCAAAAATGCCACTGCACTCCCCCATATTCTACTGCTACTACACCAACCCAACACAGAAACAGACTAAAAGATGCAGACAAGAACGTGATGTGCTTATTTTAGAAAACCAATGAACACTTCATTAGGTATACCATTTTACCACTGTCTATTCAAGCTGAATTCGCTAAAAGCAGTGGTATCTTGACTCTCGGGATTAATTTGTTGCGTGACCAAGCTCGTAATTTAAACTAGTCTTGTAGCAAATCAATATTCCCCATTTAAATTAATTGAAATCAGGTCTGAACTATTTGGAAAAATAATCATATATATATATATATTTTTTTACCAATATAGCAATTGTGATTGCGCATGCAATTTTTGGGGGGTTATCTTCAGCATTACTAATTAAACAAGAAATAAATCATCCTATGACCAACATCACACTGGATATAGTCAAGATGTAGGCTTAGGTTAGGCCTAAATATTATGACTTGAGATGAAGAACATACAGTGTCGTGAAAAAGTATTGGCCCCCTTCTCAAATTCTTATATTTTTGCAGTTACCCCCACTTTGTTTAAAATTAGCAAGTTACCTGGCCCTGTGTGTAAAAGCATCCCCCCCCCCCCCCCTTGTTAAATCATGAATTACTCACACCCAAGCCTAATAACCTCCAGACTTGTTCAATTAAGAAATTAAACGGAATCTCTCCAGAAAAAATCAAATCGGACAAAAGATTTTAAAAAAGCCACAACAAGATGACACGTCCAAAGAAATTCCAGAACAGTAGAGAAATAAAGTAATTGACATCTATCAGTCTGGAAAGGGTTACAATAACCATTTGTAAATATTTAGGATTACAGCGAACCATAGGGAGCGCCATTATCCTCACATGGAGAAAATATGGAACAGCGGTGAACCTTCCCAGGAGTGGCTGACCTTCAAAGATTACCCCAAGAAAACAGCAATGCCTCATCCAGGAGGCCAGAAAGGAACTCAGGACAACTTCTAAAGAACTCTAGGCCTCCCTTGCCTCAGTTGAGGTCAGTGTTGATGACACAATTAGAAAGTGACTGGGCAAAAATAGCATCCATAACAGAGTTCCAAGGCGAAAACCACTGCTGACCAAAAAGAACATAAATGCATGTCTTACTTTTGCAAAAAAACATCTAAATGATTCCCAACCTTTTTGGGAGAATATGGACTGACGAGATGAAAGTTGAGCTTTTTGAAGGTTGTGTGTGTGTGTTTCATCCGGCGTAAATGTAGCACAGCATTTTAGAAAAAGAACATCATACCGACGGTCAAACATGGTGGTGGTAGTGTGATAGTCTTGGGCTGCTTCTCACATTCAGGAACTGGACAACTTGGTGTGATTGATGAAATCATGAATTCTGCTCTTTAACAGAAAATCCTGAAGGAGAATGCTCAGCCATCAATGTGTGACCTCAAGTAGAAGCACACGTGGGTTCTGCAGCAGGATAAGGATTCAAAACACACCAACAAGTCAACTTCTGAATGGCTTAAAAAAACTAAATGAAGGTTTTGGAGTGTCCTAGTTAAAGTCAAGACTTGAACCCGATGGAAAGTTCATCCTTGAAAACCCTCCATTTTTGCTGAATTCTTTGAATTCAGCAAGGAAGAGTGGGCCAAAATATCTTCACAGAGATGTGAAAGACTCATTGCCAGTTATAGAAAACGCTTGATTTCAGTTGTTGCTGCTGAGGATGGAGCAACCAGTTATTAGGCTACACAGGGCCAGGTAACATTGAATACTTTTTTTCCCCTTAATAAATTATTTAAAAGCACCATTTTAAGTTCACTTGGTTTAAATTGTATCTGATATTTACATTTGTTTGATTATCTTAAACATTAAAGTGTGGAAACTGTGCAAAAATATAAGAACTTGAGAAGGGGGCCAATACTTTTTCATGGCACTGTATCTTCATTTAAATATTGAATTGTAAAAAGAAAAACCTTCTATCACAGTAGATTATTAACTGTCTTGCCAGTAGCAGTAGCGCTGCTGTCATTGTCGGCAGTAGAGGATGCAGTGAGTGAGTATTAAAGCAGTCCAAATAGTAAACTGTATTGAAATGTTGATTAATGTTCTTATCAATTACAGTAAAAAGCGTTTCGATGATTCACTTGTAGATCCTTGTAAATCCTTGTAAATAACTAAGGACTTTTTCTAGCTCAGGAAATAGGAGAATCTTCTCAAATTCACCACTTTTCAGTTGATAATAAACATTCATATTAACAATCTTTGGTGGTAAATATTATTCACTGGAGAGGTGAAATATTATTCACTGGACAGGTGGAAGTTACTAGTTACTGTACATAACTTTCACAGAATTGTAACAGATTTCAAAATAACAACAAAGTGGCCTAAATGCTGCACATTAGTCACCCTTTGTCAAAATTGCACATGCATGTATGCCGCGCTGAAGTACAATACTTGAGTTTATGTGGATGTGGAAGGCCCCGTGACTGGGTTTGCCTTGGTCATGTCAAATGACTGGCTATGCCACTGTGCCCAGCCAGCGACAGCCAGCCCACATAACCAAACTGTGACAGCATGGCACTAAGCTTGTTCGTTGACCCACAGCTATCTTGCTAGCTAGCAAGTTAGCTCAATTCAGCGCTATACATATACAGCGTAGGCTTCTCTCTCCCCATCGATTGCGAGGGATTCATGGCTGCGAAAGCCGGTGAACCTGTTTGCTCAGCCCGCAGCGAGCAGAGGCTCCTCCCCACTCGGAGCAAAAATTAAACGAAACTACCCCTCAGTTGTAGCGAGAGGGATCTCTAAGATAACCATGAAATTCCAAACTGTACTCAGGTAGACATTTTTACAGTGCAGGCATATATGCCGCGCTACCTCACGTCTCACCTGAGCATTTGTATTTTTTTAATTGCAGCCTTTGCGATTTGAAAATTGAATTCCATTACATTGCGATGTTGTATTGAATCCGATTAATCCTTCAGACCTAATTGAAACGGCATTAATTTGTTCCATCACCCAAAAGAACCACCACCATTTTTTTGCTACTTGTTTTTACAGACAAATGGCACTGGATTGTGAAATAACATAATAAAACACATTTAAAAAACAATGTAAAGAAATAAATTTGTTTCATTAAGTGCGCAGTTTTGCCTGGAGATACCTAACTTTGACATTTTTCGAGATAGGAGCTGTCGTTTGGCTGATTATTTTGCTTTGACTTGACTTTCAACCCAAAACAAAATATTGAGATAGTATGACCGCTGTGTGGTGGCAGCAAACTCAACTCACTTAACAAAAAGCTGCAGTTTGGCACACACAATAATTCTTCAAAAAAGAGGCTTCAAGCTGAGTTTACTTTAAAACATAAAACAAAGAGAATACATAATGAAGAACACCATTGATGGGCTAAAACTTAGCATTGATGGTGACGGTGTTCTTACTTACCCTTTAAGCAACAGATATGGGACCACAAACAGTGGAGCAACACATGTAGACAGACAATATCCCAATACTCACAGGCATATATTCTTTATTCTCTGTGAAAAAATGACTAATATTACAGCAGTTTACTGAGCCACTTACAGTAGTTGTAAAACTCTAAATCTCCGTTTGTGTCTGCATGACTTTATTATACAACCCCCTTGTGGCCGAGACACGCACATGAGAAGGTGCTGGAATGAATTAAACATGATGCACAACTTGACATTCTATGGAATTATGTTATCACTGTGTGTTTTTAGAAAGTACAATATTATACAGTGTTATTTTCCTTATTAAAAGGAACACGTAAAAAAATATTTTTGGGGGAGGGGGCTGGAACAGATTAATAGCATTCATTCATTTTGATGGAGAAGATGATTTAAGATATAAGTGTTATGAATGACGAGCTTGGTCACGGAACGGATCAAGCTCATATCTCAAGGCACCTCTGTAATTACTATATGTACTGTAGTATCAGTGTGTTGGATGTGTGCCTTTAAGAGGCGTGGCCAAATTTGTGACAGCAGGAGCTAAAGTTGGATTGGCCGGTTAGTCTGCGTGTGAGCGTGAATTGTGGCTTACACCAGCTCTTTGCGAGTGTTTTCATTTTCTATTTCTGTGTTTGCCCCGTTAAATAAGCGACTAACATTTGATTGGAAACTGTGGCTCTCCTTGCCCACATGCGAGGGCGTTACAGTACCTCAATAGTGCCATTTCTTTATTTTATTTTTTTTTTTTTTTAGATTAGATCGATTAGATTAGATCGTAACTCACAACACCAAGCAAAAACTTTTGAATTGGGGCACTTGTAAGTGAAGGTACCAATGTATTAGTACAGTTAAACTCAATAAAAAACATCCTGTTAAATTCATACTTCTCGACGGTGTCAATCCAATGTGAGTATTATTTTTAATCACGAATGCATCTCATTACATTTTTACAATTTAATGATTGGGTAAGCATAAGAAAATAATCATTAATTTATTTTTTAAAATTTAAATATTAGAAATTCTGCGATTGGCTGGCAACCAGTTCAGGGTGTACCCCGCCTCCTGCCCGATGACAGCTGGGATAGGCTCCAGCACGCCCGCGACCCTAGTGAGGAGAAGCGGATCAGAAAATGGATGGATGGATATTAGAAATTTTTTTTTTTTTTTAAAGTTGGGATTTGGGGAGAATTATATATAATTTATATTTTTATAAATGTATATGCAACTTGTCGGTAAGGGGCAATGCGGAAGCCATTTTGGAGGCTCAAGCGCTCACTGAGTGTAATGGGGCACGTGATATATAAACGCGCATGCGCACACACACACACACACACACACACACACAGCGCACACTTTCAGGGAGCATGCCCAGAAGAATATCTGACATATCACTGACCCAGACCTATACACACACACACACACACACACACACACACACACACACACACACACACACACACGCACACGCACATAAAGGGGGGAGGTTTAACAACTGGTCATAAATTTCCTTTTGAAAATCAAAGGTCTACTCTCTATTCTTAATTTGCTGCTGCTGCTGTGTGTGTGTGTATGTGTGTGTGTGAGCGAGTGTTTGCGTGATAAAGCGCACAGGCTTGTAGGAGTGGGGGTGGGTCTCTCCAGTCTAATAATATTGACACACAGGAGGAGCAGAGGAGGCCGCTAGCATGTATATTACATATTAGCCATAATTTGGAGGAATGTTCCCTTCATTGGCAGCGCCACACACACACACGCACATGTAAGCGTTTTGTGCAGGCGGTCCAAAGGTGTCCGGGTCCAAAGAGTGTGTGTGATAGGGGGAGACACACCTCAGCGCTTAAAAAATACACAAAAGTTGTTAAGGCTAATATGGAAGTGAACAGTGCAGGATTCTTATTTGCGCTTCAATGCACAACAACGTCACCTACTTTATTGTATCGTATAAATTATTAAATCATATATTGTATATTTATCGTATTTGCATTTTTGCTCGTGTTGTTTTCGATACTTTTGAAGATATAGTTGAAAGATAAGGTAGCGTCAAGGTAAGGGGTTGCAGTTGGGTTTGAAGTTCGGTTTTAAGCTTTTTGATTTGATTCATGAGGTCGTTCTTGTGGCGGCGGCGTGTAACATGATGGTGGCACGTCGCACAGGGCGGCCATTGTTGTGGCCGGGCGTGTTAATGCAACTACGAGAACTCGTTAAACACACAGCGTCTGGCAAAAAATGCTGATGTTCACGCTTGAAAAAATGAAAGGACCTCTCGCATGAAGGAAGAAGACATGCTGGACCACAAACTTGACAGACATTTTTTGACTCTTATATTAGCACAACACAAGCCCGATAAGCACATGATTTTCACTCTCTCAAGCCTACAAATCAGCACCAAAACATTTGATAGTCACCATTCAGGTTGTTTGGCTTCACAGCTTTCAACATGCCAAAGCACAAACGGCAGAGTCAAATGTCAAGGTCACAGCAATGTCAAACCAGTCGAATGCAAAATACCTTAGGTTTAACAGTTTTCAGCCGATCCTGGTTAAGCTTAGTGGATAGTATATCAGTTGGATAGTATATCAGGTAGATAGTGGCTCAGCTGAGTGTTTTTTGGTGGTGATTGGCTTTGATCTTAAGTAAATCGTTTGAGGGCCAAGTTTACTATTAACAAGGGCAAAATTAACTTAACTTAAAATTAACAGCAAACCACACTGAGTCATACCTCAAATTAAAGGAGTCAGTGAGAGCTTTGCAGATATGTAATTGCCGTGTTCACATAATAACCAGAAACCACGCTTTTCTACACTATACAACTTAAAAAGGATCACAGACTGAATTTGCAACAAATCACATTGAGTCGCACAGCAGATTATAGGCCTTGATGCTGTCTTTACAAATCTGAAATTACTTTTTACACATGCTCATGCACATGACATCATCATCAAACATCATGCTTTTATTTGCTCAATTAGGTCACCACTCTCCACCGCTCATTCAACTCACAAATTAGCTGAACTAAATTTGCAACAAACTACATCAAGTCATTTGTCTACTTAAAAGCGTTGATGAAAGCTTTTCAGATGTCTAACTAGTTTGTCAGTGTGCCCTAATTTGATGAAGTTATAGCAAAAACATGCTTTTTTTTTTGCTTGATAAGGTCACCACTCTCCACTGCCTATTCAACTCACTAAAGAGCACCAAGTGAATTTGCAAAAAACAAATACATTTATATGTCTAATTAAAGGCTTTGATGAGAGCTATCAAGATATGGAATTAGTTTGTCAATATGCCCTCATGTGATGATGTAAAACCCAAACACAAGCTTGACTATACTTCATTATCACCAGCACTTATTAAACTCACAGATTAGCCCGAACTAAATAGACAAATTGAGTTATAATTAAAGTCCTTGGTAAAGGCTTTCCAGACCTGTAATTAATGAGGGGATATACCCTAATTTAGTGAAATCATGACCAAATAATGCTTTTTTTATGCTTAAAACTCTCCACCTCTTATTAAACCTACAAATTTGACAGACTCAACCCACTCTCCCTTTGATGTTTCCAAGGAATTTGGAACCTGCCGTTCAAGTCGCACACTGACTCCATTGTTGTGACGGCGGGGTAAAAGACCACTGAGGAGATGAAAAACAACTTTAGAAAAAAAAAAAGATCATTCTCTCGCTAGAAGCTTGAGTCCACTTAGTCATCGCCACTTTGTCGTCTCTACTGTCATATCCATTCTGAGCTTGAACGCACACTAATAAATACACAGTGAGACTGTGAAGCCGTGACATTAGACATCGGAGGAGGCGTTCATGTTAAAAATAAAAAGTGTGACATTTGATGCCAACGAGAAAATATGTCGACTGTGCCCACGCGTCAATTAAGTACTGCGTCTGCAACTGCACACACACACACACACACATGCACACACTAAATAATATAGGGACAACAAAAGACAGAACACTAGCTGTAAGGAAGATGAGGAAAGTAAATCATTATATGCCAAGTTACAATGACACATTAGATTTGAGTGTTGTATGGGGCCATAGTGCTGCACCCTCCGAAGGTAGGACAGGGCAATATAGGACAGGACTGGACAGGACAAGGCTATCTTACAGCCATACTACCTTGAAAACACCCGATATTGTCTAACCTCCAAAACTAACTCTTAATCATTAGTTTAAAGTTAGCTAGCAATCCAGTAAATTACTACTACACTTTTCCTGTTCCCTGTCCGTCGCTGTCCTCTCCTGTCCTACATTGTCCTGTTCTTCCCTCACAGACTAACACCACTATCCCGTATAAAACTCAATCCCAATTTTATATGTAATATGCGTAGAATTCTTTGTCTTCTTTGTTTTTCCTACTGCTAGTGTCCTGTCTTTTCGAGTGTTTTTCAGCTGCAGGGACAGGGAGACTGGTTGCAATGGAAGAAAATATTAATACGGCCAAGTACAGGGATATCCTGGACAAAAATCTTCTCCAGAGTACCCAGAACCTCAGACTGGGCCGAAGGTTCACCTTGAAAAAAGAAAATGACCCTCAGCTAATACCAAAAGCAGTGGCTTCAGAACAACTCTGTGACTGTTTTTGAATGGCCCAGTCAGAGCCCTGACTTGAACCCAATTGAGCACCCCTGGAAAGACCTGAAAATGGCTGCCCACCAACGTTCACCATCCAACCTGACAGAACTGGAGAGGATCTGCAAGGAGGAATGGCAGATGAGTCCCAAATCCAGGTGTGAAAAACTTCACTTTAACTTGCTTCATTCCCAAAAAGACTAATGGCTGTATTAGCTCAAAAGGGTGCTTTTACTAAATATTGAGCAAATGGTTTAAATACTTATGGCTGTGTGATATTTCTGTTTTTCTTATTTAATAAATCTGCAAAAATTTCAACAATTCAGTTTTTTTCTGTCAATATGGGGTGCTGTGTGTACATTAATGTGGAAAAAAAATAACTTAAATCAGTTTAGCAAATGGCTGCAATATACAAAGAAGTGAACATTTTAAGAGCCATTCGCACGTTGCCTTCCACTCGGTAACAAGAAGCTACATGCTATCGACAAGCTACATGCTATTGAAAATTGATAGGCTTCATGCGAACTACTCCACTGTTACTGTCAACTACTGTGTATACGAACAAGCCTCAGCCTGCTAGCTGCCACTCAGTAACAAGCAAGTACATGCTAATAAGCAGAGGTTGGTAGTAACACGCTACATTTACTCCGTTACATTTCCTCAAGTAACATTTTCGATAAACTGTACTTGTCAGAGTACTTTAAATGCAGTGTACATTTTACTTTTACTTGAGTATGTGAAGAAGTATCAATACGTTTACTCCGTTACAATGATCGACATGCTGTTGGGTACTTTTATTTACCCATTCTTGCGTGTGCGCGTTTATTTTTAGACGCCATCTTCAGCTTCCGCATAGGGCACCCGTTGCGCCAATCAAATGGGATCACTAATGTCATTTGACTCCAATTCACCAATCAGACGACACAAGGCAGTCACATATTTCAGGCCAGCAGAGCAGTGGATATGGCAAAATTAGCTATGGTGTCGCACACGTAAACAGCAAACAGCTTCTTCATGAAGTAATTTAAGTGAATAAAGCAAATTATGTTTCTGTAGGGCCCAATGCATGTGGTTTTTGGGCAGTTAAAAATTGAAATGGTGGCAGGTGTGAGTCGACGCCCATACATTATTTTTTTATTTTATTTTATTTGATCTTCATGCTCAGATTTAAAACAATATATATCAGAAGTTACTCACAAATTTGCTACTCAAGTAAATATTTGGTACACAATGTACTACCTCTGCCCCAAATCTAGGTAAGCTTTACATCGTGTGTGTGTGTGTGCGTGTGTGTTTATGTGTGTGTGTGTGCGTGTGTGTGTGTGTGCGTGCGCGCGCGCACTCTCCTTTTGTTTCGCGAGTTACGTGACCCCTGGTTGGGTTTGGTTGGCTTCTTCTTTGGACATTCACACCATGTGAGCTCATGCAAGGTTGGGAGTATTTTGACTAAACACACATGCACGCCTGCATGCATGCGTGCGCACACACACACACACACATACACACACAATATTGACTTGGACCCGCCCGCCTTTTAGTGAATTCCTTTTTCAATAAAGGCCTCCTTTGTATGGAACGTCATATTTGAGCTGCTTTTTGTCCCACACAGCTTTTGATCATTGTCATGAAGTGTGTGTGTCTGTGTGTGTGTGTAAAAACCAGTTTGGGACATGGCGTATGATGCAAGGTGTGTGTGTGTGTGTGTGTGTGCTTGTGTGTGTGCTTGTGTTGGGTTGAGTTTTGTTTCTTGGAGGCTGAAGGTCAGCTGGTGGATTGTGTTTACGCTGGGAAGGATTTGTCCAAGAATGTGCGCTATGTGGAAGTTCTTGCCCCCCCCCCCCTCCAAAATGTGCAGTAATTTCTGATCTATAGTTCGGATTGTCTGGAAGATTGAAAAAAAAAAACACGGCAACAATGTATTTTTCTACATATGCGTTTCCTGTTTCAAAGATATGTTAAAAATTAAGAAAATGTTATAAATGCAACAATTGAAAATGTGTTGATGAGATACAACAGCACATAAAGTTTGTGGGACATGCAAATCAGAAGCTTCATGCTAGATGCTCCACACATACAATCAACGACATCACAACAGTTCTCCTTAGCTACATGCTAACTAGCAGTTAGACAACCGTAAAGCCATCAAAGGTTACACATGTTGTAAAAAGACAATCCTAAAAAGCCATAACTTCCCCAAAAGTTACTGCTTTGTCCTTCCTAAGGGTCCTCCTCATCCTGCCTCCTGCATTCACATCCTCCTCCTCGTACTCCTCCTCAAGCTCCTCCTCTTTCTGCATTCTTCTCCTCCACCCTTGTTCCCTGTTCTCGTCCCCCTCCTTCCTCATACTTCTTGTTCATGGCCAAGCGTAGCGAAAATTGATCGCTAATGAAATTACAGGCGGCGTCACCCGGACGTCCGTGAGCAATTAATGAATATTAAGAGGCAGTGCGTTCTGCGCTAACGAGACAATAATGACAATAATGGAGCTGAGCAGGCAGCTAAGTTGGCAGCAGTCATAGGGACAGGCCTCAGCCTCGGTTATGACTTCCACAAAGGAGGGTTTGTTCATTTATGTAAATATAAAGTAAAAAAGATGAAATCCTGACTGATTTGAACAAGCGTGGATTGGTTTTGCAGGATCAACCGCTGTAATGGAAAAGCAAATTTAATCCAGATCTGTTCAAGATTACATATTTTGTCGCATTGTAAATGCTTGTTCGTACAAACAAATATCAGATTTGTTGGGTTTGATTCAAGTTTAATTCAAATCTAATCTTGATTGAATATTCTCAATCTAAATGTGTCATGTTCAAACAGATATATGTCGAATGTTACCATATTTGTTGTGGTTAATTGAAAGTTTAATCCACATCGGATCCAGGCTTCTTATTTATTCCAATGTAAACAAAACATGTTGAGGCACTTATATTGCAGTCAAATGCTGTCAGATTTATTGTGGTTTTATTTATGTTTGATCCAGATCAGATCCAGATTGCATATTTTATCACATGGAAAGTGTAACATGTTTGGACACAGCTGTGAAAGGTTATCAGATTTGTAATTTTATTTCATTTAGCGGTATTATAAATTGCATAGACTCTAAATTGCCCGTAGGCATGACTGTGAGTGCGAATGGTTGTTTGTTTGTATGTGCCCTGCGATTGGCTGGCAACCAGTTCAGGGTGTACCCCGCCTCCTGCCCGATGACAGCTGGGATAGGCTCCAGCACGCCCGCGACCCTCGTGAGGAGAAGCGGCTCAGAAAATAGATGGATGGATAAATTGCATATTCGCAATGCAAACGTAACATCTTCATATGCTTTTCCTTTCCATTGTTTCCTTTAGTTAATGAATGAGACTCAAGTAGCAAACACTAAAGAAGTAAACAAAGAAATCGTGATTAAAAGTGTCACTTCACTTTTGCATTTAATGAGTTTAAAAGAAAAGCTTTTCCCACCAGCTGCTAACGGGTAATTTTTAGGTTTTCTGCTCATCTTGTTAATTAGATACCACACAAGAAGAAGAGGACAGGCGAAAGGATGCAGCGGCACTGCCGGCCAAAAGGGTCAAAGTCATATCCAGGTCAGAGTCCAGGTTTCTCGTGAAGAAACCATATCCATCCATCCATTCTCTGTACCTAGGGATAAGGATACTAGGGTCGCAGGTGCGCTTGACACTGGAGCCTATGGCAGCTGACTTTTGGACGAGAGGCAGGGTACACTCTGAAATGATTGCCAGCCAAATGCAGGGCGTATATAGACAAACAATCATCCACACTCACATTCACACCTACGGACAATTTATCGTTTTCAATTAACCTGACATGCATGTTTTTGGAATGAGGGAGGACACTGGCATACCCGGAGAAAACCCACGCAGGCACGGGGAGAACATGCAAATTCCAGAGCCCGCTAGAGCCCAGATTGGAACCCATGACTTCTGAACTGTGAGGTGGATGTGCTCACCAGTCGCTGCGAAGCGTCCCAAAAAAGATGCTTAAAAATGGTTTTGCGCCTCCTCCCCCAATTATTGTTCTGACTTGCAGATAATTAAACACTGTGGCAACCACAGACTAAACCACACTGAGGTGCTAATAGAAATGTATGGAGGCTGCCAATCAAACAATGAGGCATCACCGTTAAGGTGTTAACTTTTTTTTTTTCATTATATTGTCAGTCTTGATTTTTTTGGGTTAAATAAGAATTGCAAAGATGAACAAAAAAGTTGAGCGCATACCTCCACTAAAGCTTGAAAGTCAATTAGTCACCATTAGGATCTTAAAGGGGAACTAAACCTTAAAATTTCTCAAGCAAGAATACGTTGTATTTGCCAGCGCTCGTAAAAACACATTACTCAGATAAATATTGCGTTAGTGGAGTAAAAATTAAATGGAATAATAATGCGCCATATTGGGAAAACTCATTTTCAGATGCAGACCGGTATTGATGTTGAAGCGCAAGTAGTGCCTTGCCTGTTAATACAGCAGGCTATTGAATTGTGTTGGATGAGAGATTGTTGAGAGCGATAAGATTTATTCATTCGATCCTCTGTGCACCACGCATAAGTTGGAAAACGTATAGTACCCATCAGAGGACGTGTAGCAAAGACTAAGAGTTGTAAATCAACTTCTTGATGTGAAAGAGAACAGGGAAAATAAATCCAGATTAGCTCACAACTTGGTAACTATATGTAGAATGATGATGTTTATGATCATGGTTCATTATCTAACTTTTGTAATGTAATGAAATCAAATATGTAGCTAGTTGTTGTTGAATATTTACTAACTGTATTGTATTCTTAGTAAATAAAGCAGGCAGAAATTTATGAACATACAGTACGTCACATTCTCTCGAATTAGCACTCTCATAAGAGCGAAAAGACCTAAAAATGGCAGCCCACATCAACAAGTAGATGCGATTTTTTGAACATATTTTTTAGAATAAGTACTTCTTAGATTTACGGAAACAGCTGCTGCTATAGAAGAGATGCACATTTAGAATATAACAAAAAGTTTTGACATTGTGAGTTTAGTTCCCCTTTAAAAGCTGAAAGGAAATCCATCCAAATCCAAACTGAAATAAGATGTGACATAAATTTAACAAATGTAATCACATTTGATAGCAATAAAAGTCAGTTACAATTTTATTGCTCCAGCAGATTCGTAGTATGTCGCTAAATACTAAAACTACGCAAAAGGAGCTACCTCAGTTTTAATTAATGATGGACGCGTCGGAATACGTTGACTCCAGGAATCTATCCGACAAACTCCTGAACTTCTGAAATGTTTCCGTGAATCCACGATCACAACTAAAGTGTTGATTATGTGGCATTTCTTAAAAATGTGCTTCCAAGCAAACCTTATATGCAATAATAATAACATATAATAATAATTATACATTAAATACAAAAAAAGACAGATCTGATCCAGATTGCATGTCTACATTTTAAACATATGTTCAGACACTAATATCTGTGTTGAAAGTCATCAGATTTGTTGTGGTTAGTTTAAGTTGAATCCAGAATGTCCCAGATCTGATTCAGATTCTGTTTTTTTTTTTCTATTTAGTGGTCATATTAGTTGGCTTTCGCCAATGGCTCATACAGTGGGTACAGAAAGTATTCAGACCCCTTAAATTTTTCACTCTTTGTTATATTGAAGCCACTTGCTAAAATCATTTAAGTTCATTTTTTCCTCATCAATGTACACACAGCACCCCATATTGACAGAAAAAAACAATTGTTGACATTTTTGCAGATTTGTTAATAAAGACAAATTGAAATATCACACAGCCATTAGTATTCAGACCCTTTGCTGTGACACTCAAAATATTTAACTCGAGTGCTGTCCATTTCTTCTGATCATCCTTGAGATGGTTCAACACCATCATTGGAGTCCAGCTGTGTTTGATTATACTGATTGGACTTGATTAGGAAAGCCACACACCTGTCTATATAAGACCTTCCAGCGCAGGCTTTCATGTGTCTTACACTGAGGAGAGGGTTCTGTCGGGCCACGCTGCCATAAAGCTCCAACTAGTGGAGGGCTGCAGTGATGGTTGACTTTCTAGAACTTTCTCCCATCTCCCGACTGCATCTCTGGAGCTCAGCCACAGTGATCTTTGGGTTCTTCTTTACCTCTCTCACCAAGGCTCTTCAAGCCCAATTGCTCAGTTTTGCCAGACGGTTCTGGTCGTCCTAAGCGTCTTCCATTTAAGGATTATGGAGGCAACTGTGCTCTTAGGTACCTTAAGTGCAGCAGAATTTTTTTTGTATCCTTGGCCAGATCTGTGCCTTGTCACAATTCTGTCTCTGAGCTCTTCAGGCAGTTCCTTTGACCTCATGATTCTCATTTGCTCTGACATGCACTGCTAGCTGTCAGGTTTTATATAGACAGGGGTGTGGCTTTCCTAATCAAACACAGCTGGACTCCAATGAAGGTGTAGAACCATCTCAAGGATGAACAGAAGAAATGGAGAGCACCCGAGTTAAATATATGAGTGTCACAGCAAAGGGTCTGAATACTTATGGCTGTGTGATATTTCAGTTTTTCTTTTTTAATAAATCAGCAAAAATTTCAATTAAGTTTTTTTTTTCTGTCAATATGGGGTGATGTGTATACATTAATGAGGGGTAAAATGATTTTAACAAATGGCTGCAATATAACAAAGAGTGAAAGATTTAAGGGGTCTGAAAACCTTCCGTACCCACTGTAGATGGTCGTGAGCGTAACCTGTCACTTCTCGATAGCACGTAGCTTCTCAACAGCATGACATGGAGCAGCCTGCTTTGGACCCCCCAAATGCCCAGAGAGATGCCAATCTGTTTTTGAATCTGAGTGTGTGTGTGTGCGCGCGCACACATACATAATGAGCAGTCAGTGCGAAGATTTAGAGTGTATAGACCTCCCATTTTAATGCATTCGCCACAGATGTTTTTTTTATTTTTTTTTTTTATTTTTTTTTATTTTTTAAAGGAAGCAGATGAGAGGGTTGCAGTAGATCTCTGGATGTGGGGGTTGGATGTGGGGTAGTGGGGTGGTCCATCTGTGCATTACGATGGAAAGCATGGGGGGGGTGTTACTGAGGGGCGGGCGACATTTTGTCCTGCTTATGACCCGAGGGACGCAAGCTTACGTGATACGAAAACCAAGATGGCGTTTGTTCCTTTGGTGATCATGGAAATGTTTTTCTAATCGAAGCTGAGTTAGCATTCTACTCAGCGTCTTAGCTTAAAAGTCATCATACTAGCTTGTGAACTGGTTGAACACAAAAGCCAACAGGGCACAAAAAAAAAAACTGAAGCTTAATTAGCACTAGCTAGTGTGTTAGCTTGCAAGACCTCAAGCTAGCATGTTTGCTGGTAAAGGACACATAACAACAAAAGCACAAAAAACAACAGCAGATTCATTATTTGCTATAAAATAAGAAGCTGTCTTATCAAAGATAAATTAGCACAGTACCTACCAAATTATCTCAGACTAGCTCCTTGGTACATGCAGATGGTAGAACAGACAACAACAAAACCACAAGAGCACAAACAAACAACATATTAATTCATGTACTGTAAAAAGAAGTCAGTGAGCAGCTGGGTAACCAAAAGCTGAGTCAGCGTGCTAGCTAGCATGTTAGAATACAAGACCTCAAACTAGCTGGTTAGCTGGTGGAACACACACACAAAAACACTAAAAGCCACAAGAGCACAAACAAACAACAGATTAATTCATGTACGGTGCAAGAAGTTGGCTTGTCAAAGATGAGATAGCTTGCTATGTAGCATATTATCTCTCTACCATATCAGCTGAGGCAACACACAACCCGATAATACCTCAAAAGCACAAACATTCAACAACTTAATTCATGTAGTCTACTGTAAAATAGGATGCTGGCTAATTGAAGCTGAGTTAGCATTCTACCTAGTTTGCTAGCTTAAGCAACCTGAAACAAGCTGGTTAGGCTGGTATAACACACAAAGAAAAAACAGAACCACAAAAACACAAACAGACAAAAGATTAATTTACATATTGTTCATAAAAGTAACTAATCAAGGTTAGGTCGCACTGGCATGCGACCTAACATGTTATCATAAAAGACCTCAAACTAGCTGGTTAGCTCATCAAACACACAAATAAAGCCACCAGCCATAAGCTAAAACAGTAGAATTTGCCTCATCCTGCCACTTGGCTTAATGATTAACATAGTGTGTTTTGGATGACATTTAGCTTCCATCTTATCTGCTAACACATCACGCTAAGTGTGTGTGCACAGTTCACACACACACAAGGCGTGAAACGGCTGTGTGTTTAATTCAGCGTGAGGAGACGGGGAGTTGTTCATATATATTTAAAAAAATTATAAATAAAAACTACACAATCTGCCAATCACACACACACGCGCACACACACACAAACTGCATTAATTGCGTTTACAGTAAAGTACTCGTGTGTGTGTGTGTGTGTGTATAGGCAGTAAAGCCAAAGACTGAACAAAAGCCTGTGTTGGTGTTTTAAGAGCTAGCATCAATGCTAACATGAAGTCATGGCACAAGGAAAAGAAGATACTGAAATCGTCTTTTTGATCAATTTTTCTTACATTTAAAACATATGCAAGCCATGTAAACTGTCTTTCATTTTTCCCTGTCACTGTTAGTAAATGTACACTTTGATGGAAAAATGCGGCACAGTTATTGTTTTTACTTTTAAATTAGCGTAGCATCGTTTTTAGACTTTTACACATAAATAGCAACGTTGCGTTTAGAAACAGACACTATCAAAATGTTAGCATTTTCAGGCTGTCAACTACCTGTAAACTACCTGTCAACTGCCTGTAAACTAAAACAACTATGTGGATAATGTCGAAGTTAACTTCTCTAAGTAAGCAGGGACCGAAATTAACAGTGGCCCGGGGCCACTACATCACTAACTCGGGCCACCATGTACGTATAGAATCGGCCCTGCGCGGGCCAGTACAAGTTTCTAAAGTACCCACATTTTTCGCCCACCGAAAATGGCTCAAAACTGCATTTTCAGTGTCGGTCTGAAATTCTTTTATCACCGAAACATCCCATCCAAGACAGGAAGTTATGATAACACAAGGATTTCCTGAAGACGATTAACGAAGCTAACAAAGCTAATGCCGCTAGCCTTAGTAGAGTCATATGAACGGCAGCAGGACCACGGAATGGCAGCGAGGAATAAGGCCAGCAACACAAAATGAAGCTTCATCGCCCAATTATTATGTCCGATAATGTGCGGACAACAACTGTGTGCTAACGAGGACTTTATTCATCAAAACAAAACAAAAAAAGGCACCAACTAACAACACCATGACACTTTACGGCAGTGTCGTAACACTTGTCGGACACAATAGAGCATATGGCCGGCATGTGGTCATGTGTAAATCATAGATATCCTAAAAATGATTATGAATTATTTGTTTATGTCCCAGTATTTATTTATTTCAATGATAGCCCCTTGGGATGCATCATCTTATTTTCAAGCGGTTCCTTTCAACACATACAGATAATCACCAATATACAAAATAATAATTAAAAGTAAATCAAAATCATAACACACACACCTACAGACACAATGCTTCCCTAAGATTAGCCTCCCACCAAACAACCAGTATTTTATAATATTATCAATACATAATATCCATAGTCTGCACAACATCAGGACACTACATAAAGCATTGTTGGAATGTCAGTGCTCAGTAAAGATTCTAATAATTTTGTAATTGAAATTATTCTTTGAAGAATTGTTATTAATTTGCCCAATTGTAATGCCTTGATTTTAGTCAGTTTACCACCGCCATTAATGCAATTATACAACCCAAATTCCAATGAAGTTGGGACGTTGTGTTAAACATAAATAAAAACAGAATACAATGATTTGCAAATAATGTTCAACCTATATTTAATTGAATACATTTAAGATATTTAATGTTAAAACTGATATACTTTATTGTTTTTAGCAAATAATCATTAACTTTGAATTTTATGGCTGCAACACGTTCCAAAAAAAGCTGGGACAGGTGGCAAAAAAAAATTGAGGAATGCTCATCAAACACTTGTTTGGAACATCCCACAGGTGAACAAGATAATTGGCAACAGATGGGTGCCATGATTGGGTATAAAAGGAGCTTCCCTGAATTGCTCAGTCATTCACAAGAAAAGATGGGGCGAGGTTCAGCTCTTTGTGAACAAGTGCGTGAGGAAATAGTCAAACAGTTTAAGGACAATGTTCCTCAATGTACAATTGCAAGGAATTTAGGGATTTCATCATCTACAGTGCATATCATCATCAAAAGGTTCAGAGAATCTGGAGAAATCACTGCATGTAAGCGGCAAGGCCGAAAACCAACATTGAATGCCCATGACCTTCGATCCCTCAGGCGGCACTGCATTAAAAACCGACATCAATGTATAAACGATATCACCAAATGGGCTCAGGAACACTTCAGAAAATCAATGTCAGTAAATACAATTCGGCGCTACATCCGTAAGTGCAACTTAAAACTCTACTATGCAAAGCTAAAGCCATTTATCAACAACACCAAGAAACGCCGCCGGCTTCTCTGGGCCCGAGCTCATCTAAGATGGACTCATGCAAAGTGGAAAAGTGTTCTGTGCTCCGACGAGTCCACATTTCAAATTGTTTTTGGAAATTGTGGACGTCGTGTCCTCCGGGCCAAAGAGGAGAAGAACCGTCCTGACTGTTATGGACGCAAAGTTCAAAAGCCAGCATCTGTGATGGTATGGGGCTGTGTTAGTGCCAATGGCATGGGTAACTTACACATCTGTGAAGGCACCATTAATGCTGAAAGGTACATACAGGTTTTGGATCAACATATGCTGCCATCCAAGCAACGTCTTTTTCATGGACGCCCCTGCTTATTTCAGCAAGACAATGCCAAACCACATTCTGCACGTGTTACAACAGCGTGGCTTCATAGTAAAAGAGTGCGAGTACTAGACTGGCCTGCCTGCAGTCCAGACCTGTCTCCCATTGAAAATGTGTGGCGCATTACGAAGCACATTATGAAGCGTAAAATATGATATTATTATATATATATATATATTAATATTATGTTGACCAGCTGAAGCTGCACATCAAGCAAGAATGGGAAAGAATTCCACCTACAAAGCTTCAACAATTAGTGTCCTCTGTTCCCAAACGTTTATTGAATGTTGTTAAAAGAAAAGGTGATGTAACACAGTGGTTAACATGACCCTGTCCCAGCTTTTTTGGAATGTGTTGCAGCCATAAAATTCTAAGTTAATGATTATTTGCTAAAACAATAAAGTTTATCAGTTTGAACATTAAATATCTTGTATTTGTAGTGTATTCAATTAAATATCGGTTGAACATGATTTGCAAATCATTGTATTCTGTTTTTATTTATGTTTAACACAACGTCCCAACTTCATTGGAATTGGGGTTGTAGATATATATCACTTATTTCGACATACTGTTTATGATATGATACATGTAAACACAAATGAAGCGTAAACATCGGCTCTGGTCATCTATGGTAGCTCTCTTATGGTAGATATCGTGTCAAACAAAAGACAAATGTAGAGTGCAGACATTTAATATTTCATTTACTTTGTCCCCTTCTCCTGCCCTGAGGCTCCTGTTTTGCTGAATGCAGAAGTTGGTTACACATTACCCCTATGTGAAGTAGCATAGCATAACATCCTTTTTGGCATTTAAATGTAAACAAGTGATGTTATTTTAATAATGTTTTTAGCCTTTTGTACTAAATTATAATTGTATGACTATGTGCACAACAGTCAAAATATCTTCACTTTAATTTACAAAAAAAATCAGGCCATCAGTCAAGAGACCCGTTTGTTGATGAAGTTCGATCCGAGCTCACATGCTAACACATAGCGCTCATCACTTGAGTACACGTGAGGCTGCGCCTGGCCGCTAATTAGCCCTCAAACCCACAAATATGTCAGCCTTGAATCCCTGTTGATAAATGTTCTCTTAAAAGCCTTAAAATCGCCACTACCGCAGAGACTGGAAGGAAATAAGGAAGGAAGGAAGGAAGGTTGGACGGACGGACGGAAGGAAGGAAGGAAGGAAGGACCTGCCACGAGCTGGGAATCCCAAAAGAAAGCACTTCCACAACCATGACACATATCCCAAAGTGGGACACAAAATGGGAAGAGGGTCACTTATTAAATGGACAACTACAGCGATAGAAATAACATAACATCTCACAGCTTCATTAGATAACGAGCAAAGATATATATAGCATAGCACAACATACATACAATACGATATGCTGTAGCTTGATGGACAGAGTACAGCATATCATAGCTTTACAGCTACTATAGCTATCTAGGTACAGTAAACACAGCACATAATATAGCATTGAATAGCATGAATAGCATATAGATAGATATACAGTTTAGCTGGGCTTGACAGTAGGTATGTTACTGAAAATGTCAAACCACCTGTACATCAAAATAGAGGATATCAGTGGATATAGATTTGAAACGAACAAAATGAGCCCGGGTTTGTAAGAATGGGATACGGATTAAGAATTTTTTGCCACTTTTTATGTTGCAAATTGGCCCAAATTTACTTGTCCAGAAATCAATGTAAGTCAATCGGAAATGAGTGACCGAAACGTTGACACTTTGGTAGAAAAATGCCCCTATGTTTCTTATTAGTTGAGATAGAAATGTGATGTTTAAACAGGCCATTTTCAGATTTGTCAATGCCGGCGTCCACTCGAGCTATCTCATTCCAGGCCACACCAAGAGCAAGCCCGTCGTCAGATTTACTTCAAACTTCACAGAAAATAAGAATAGTTCATCACGTCCATATAGTTTTCAATCATGTCCGAATCATATGAACGTGTGATTTTGGACGCCGAAATCGAGGAATATTTTCATCATTGTCAGAAACACAGAAAATCTCATCTGACTTGAAAATTTCAAAAACGAGGTGGTAAAGGGATTTCCCAACAACGTCAACGGAAAAGAACAAGGATGACCTTGCACGAAACAATGAGTAAATTCGATTTTGGTGGACCTCTGCTAAATCCAAGTGCCGAAAATCCGTCACAGTGAAATGGAAAGAAAATGGCGGACAGTTTTCTGGATTTAGGAACATACCTATAGACAGATAGTTTTATACACAATTATCATTCTAAATTTATCAATAAATGAAAATAATATGATAAAATGGTGGAGTATAAAATAGCATAGCATCTAAATTAGGTAGCTAACCACTACAATACAGTGTAGCAGATGGATGGATGGATGGTCGGCGTGAGAAATATATATCACCGATATAATCATGAACATTGCTTTAACGATGTGCAATTTTACATTATCAAGTATTCATACTGTCTCGAAAAGAAAGCAACCGAACAGGTGCAAGGATAGCATAAGAGGAAGAGAGAAAGGAGGAAGTGCATAAAGTCTTCATTTGCCGAATCAGCGGACATGATTCAGTCATGTGACTCAACGGCAAGCAAAACAAACTCTCACTCTCAAATTAGTGGGCCGACTCCAAGCAACCTTTTCAGGAGTTCAGCATTTTAACAAGTGGGTGAATGGTTGCTATGGACCTCAATGGAACGCATGTATAGTTTTTTTTGTTGGCCAACAGGAAAATGACACAGGCCACTTGATGTATATGCTGGCTTCCAAAACGCGGCCAGTTTTAAAGTGAAACGAAGAGAATGGTTACTGGTCGTGCTGTTTCGATCGTATATACACTGGAGGATTTATTCAATTTGAATATCATTTACAAAGAAAACTGCGATGTCAAAGACAGCTAACCTGACTGCTGGTGAGGCTAATGGAGGAGCTAGCTGGCATAGCCCTATGATCGGACTGTAAGTAAATATCTCACTATCCCGTCATTGATCACCCACTGCTTTACTTATAACTATTACCAATACCAGCTGCTAAACTTGTCGCCAAGAATAAAAAAAGATTCTGTGGTCATGACCTCACATATCATTGTCATAGGTAACTAGTAACTGTATCGGAATACTGTATATTTCTAAAGTAACCCTCCTAACCCTGAGTATGAGGAATATGTAAAACTTTGCAATTCCACAAGCACGACTACCACTAAAGAAAAGATAAGTAAATGTGCACAACACACTCAGAAAAACCTCACCTAGTCATTTAGCAAACACGTCCAATATGGTAAAGCAAGCGAAGGTTGGCAAGACATAAAGACTGCCATCAACTACATTTCTTTCTGCAGTGTTCTAGCCAAATTTGTATGCCAGTGTGTGCTGTAGTGACAAACCCAAACCCAGCCATAAAATTCTAAGTTAATGATTATTTTCTAAAAAAAAATAAAGTTTATCAGTTTGAATATTAAATGTGATGTCTTTGTAGTGTATTAAATTAAATATAGGTTGAACATGATTTACAAATCATTCTGTTTTTATTTATGTCTAACACAACGTCCCAACTTCATTGGAATTGGGGTTGTAGATTACATGGAATAAATTAACTACCTTGATGAGGACTTAAAGTGACATTCCTAATAGAGATCACTCCCTCCTCATCATCCTCATCCTCTCATGAAGCGCTTTGTTGGCAAAAAATCTGATGGGAAGAGAGTGGTTTGTAAGTAGGTGACGGTTCAATGCGCAACATCTGGACATTGCTGCTCCCCCAAAAAAATAAAAAATAAAAAATAGAAACCACCACCATCCCCACCAATGCCGCCTGTATTGCACTCCCGCTTTCCCGCACGGGGACACTGTAAAAGGCGGATTAGGCCGGCAAGGTCGCGGGATCAGAGACGGAGTGGACGAGAATCTTGACATAACATCGGGACAGCTGGATGTAACCAGATTAAATCCCCAGCTAATGAAATACACCAGAAATGGATGCTGAGGGCGGGGGAAGAGGACCAGGAGTGAGAGGAGAGGGGTTCCAAAATAAAAACACATGCACAAAGAATACAACAACAACAACAACAATAAAGAAACACTTCAAACTGGGCATAATAATTTCTTTTAACATTCCCAGTGGAGCAATGCGCGCTCCCAAAAAGCCATTAAGAAGGGAGGGAGAGAGGTGGGGGGCGGGGGGACTCATGTTTGGAGATCGGGAGCGCGCACGTCCTCCTCCCTATTACCAAAAAACCCGGCCGGTGCGCGGGCACGCGGGTCCAGTGGCCACGCTGATTGGCCGAGGCGCGGCTCCGAGGAAGCACGTGACGCTTAGGATAAATAAACAATCTCGAGAACGAAACGCGTTAGAATCCAAAATGAAAAATAGTGGGGAAAAAGACGGGAAAAGAATCGACCGCTTTACGACAACACGAACGCGCGCGAAAGTTCCAGAGCGTCCACTACACGCGCACATAAATGCAATGACAGCTCCACTGAGTCGTTTTCCCAGACACGCGCACACACGCAATTCCAAGCGAGCTTACCTACACAGTGAATGAGTTTATGCCTCCACGAGTCAAGCTCCTGCCGAAAGCCGCGCCTCTCTAGTGTGCATTGCTGCCGCTTGCACAGACTCGCCATTTTCTGTCGGCCCCTCCCGTGGGCGCGCACATACTGCTGGGCGCACGCGTCACCCTCGCTCGCTCTTCTGACGTTGGGTGGAGTGAGATTTGAGTGGACCGGACTGCAGCATCCCCCCTTTCTATACCTCCCTCTCTCTCTTTCGTCCCACCCACCAGAAAAGATCCCCCCTCCCTCCCCCCTCTTCCTCCTCCATCCCTCCCAGCATCTCTGCAGCCATTGGTCGTCCTCAGGGATGTTTGTCTCTCTTTTTTTTAATGTTGTGTACGCGCACCAAATGTGGCCTGGCTTACAGGGCCCGATGTGAGTCAAAGGGCGCTGGTGCCGGCGGATTTAAAGCGTAGAGACAAGGCGCATTGTTTGCGCCCCTGCACCACATGTAAATAAGCATCGGTTTGCATACAAAGGGGTTTGTTTTAAGTCCTTGTAGTCGTCATAGCTGTGGCTGAATGTCCTAATACTGCCTTTTAAATGTATGTTTATGAATAACAACAGCGAATATGCTTGTTTTTATTTGCATTTTTCAAGCTGTACAAAAAGATGGAAAAAGGCAGTTGGAACAGACCATAAAAAAATGCTGTAATGCGCATGCCAGACCACTAGTTGGTGATGTCACATTCCCATAGTGTAGCAAAGGCTGGGTTTATAATACAAAAAAACAGGGTAAGACAATGGTCTCCCACGGTTCGGCATTCAGTCACACATTCTCAGATTTTTGGAGGGAACATATCCTCTGTTATTTGCAGAAAAATTAAAAAAAAAAAAAAAAAGTCTGAAAATTATTATTAATTTTATGACAAAATCTGTCTACAGCATGTAAATTTATTGTATTGTAGCATATATTTAATTGAGACCAGATGGTTACAGTTGGCCGTAACCACGCCCAAAAAAATAAAAAAAAAAACATCAAACTAGCTATACGTTCAACCAAACTTCTGCAACAGAAGGCTGTTTCGTGTGTAGGAAGAAGTTTCGCCTACACACACTCGGTCATCCATTCACAAATCTAACAGCAGCTGTCAAACTAGGTGTAAACGATGAAACAAAACCAGTGGAATCTGTAACAACAGCAAAGCGGAACTTCGTAAACCTATCTACAACTACAAAATCTACTTTGTGTTGTCACCGCATGGATCCAGCGGTTTCACGTCTGTGAACTTCGAAGCCTAGCCATTCTAGCTCTCATTGCAGTTAGCCTTGCAGCCTATGGTGTAGCTGCGTGCTTTGCAGTAAGCTCTTTACTGTGGTATATTTTTAAGGGTACAGCAATGTTTGAATATTTTAGTAAGCATTTGAAAGGGTTTTAGTTTTCTGGGATCATGTTTTGTGGTATATTTATGGTTTAAACGATAGGCAAGGCGGCCGACTGGTTAGAGCGTCTGCCTCACAGTTCTGAGGACCGGGGTTCAATCCCCGGCCCCGCCTGTGTGGAGTTTGCATGTTCTCCCCGTGCCTGCGTGGGTTTTCTCCAGGGACTACGGTTTCCTCCCACATCCCAAAAACATGCGTGGTAGGTTAATTGACAACTCTAAATTGCCCGTAGGTGTGAATGTGAGTGTGAATGGTTGTTTGTTTGTATGTGCCCTGCAATTGGCTGGCAACCAGTTCAGGGTGTATCCCGCCTCCTGCCCGATGATAGCTGGGATAGGTTCCAGCACGCCCACGACCCTAGTGAGGAGAAGCGGCTCAGAAAATGGATGGATGGATGGACGATAGGCAATTATAATCACTTTTAAGGGTGTATCAATTGTTCATAGGAATTCGCTATTTGCAGTTGGGCTAAGCCCCTATCCCACGCGAATAGTAGAGTTCCACTGTAGTAATGCTTTTATTTGCCTTTTTCAAGTTTAGAGACGTTATTAACATTATCCCTGTATAAAGCAGAAAATACGGTAATGTTAATGCCTGGCCAATAGTTGATGCCACGTTTCCACAGCAAAGTAAAGTGTATGTTTACAATAAACTAACATGGTAATAATGTTGTTTACATTTGTATTTTTCACGTTTTATACAGAGAAGTTCCCTGTTCAAATGGAGATAACAATCAACATGCTGTAATATGCATGCCAAGCCATCACATACACATTTCCCCAGTGTGGTATAGGAAGAGTTTACAACACAACAATATAATAATAATAATATGTTTTTTTTATTTGTTTTTCAAGTTTTACTTAGCAACACTATTAAAATGATCATAGCTTAGCTTACCTTGCCACTGGGCCTTTTGTGTCGCATCTCTGCTTGGCTGCAGTGCTCTGTTTTCTCCCTGCCCGCAGTCCCCTCTCAAGTAAGATCTGTCGCCTTCACATACTGAGAAAAAGCTTTTTTTCCTGCCATTTTCAGCAAAATGGCACCTCAGTCTCTGTCTGGGAAAAATTCCTACATCGGTGACATCCACACTAATACGGTCATTTAGCCAATTAAAGTATTACTAACTTCTCCTTTAAAGGATTAAGACGCTTTGTTAATGTCTTAATGTGATTATTTAAGCACATTAAACGCCAACGCTTGATTCTTCTATGGTTTTGCCACATCTGGAGGATTTCCTATTAGGGTCATAGAGAGAAACCCCCGAATTATGAGCCTTGACCCATTTTAATTTGTCAAATCACGGACTGAATACGAACATTTTATGTGGATTTATTAATAACCGTGCTAATGATTTCTGCAGAGGTGGAAAAAGTACTCACACTCTGTATTTTAGTAGAAGTAACAACACTTGCAAACAAAAAGAAGACTGGTAAAAGCAGAACTACATAACTGAAGTAAAAGTAAAAAAGTGCAGATTCTTGACTGTACTTATTTCTACTCTCACATTTCTTTAAACCGCATCTAGTACGCAATTAGTGTTGTGCCCTGCATTATCCCCTAACATCTGGATTTTGGCCTGTTTTACTGCCTAACTATTTTTCCTTGCCCGGATGGGGATTCTAGCACAGGGGATGATGTAATTTTTTGTGAACTGTGGGCCTGTGAAGCCCTTTGAAACGCTTCTGTAAGGGCAATATAAATAAACGTGACTCTGAAATGTGCTTAGGTACAAAAGTCAAAAAATAACTTGATACAAAAACAAAATTGCACACAAAATAGTTTCCCTCCTTTTAACTTGCATAGTAATCGTACTAAGAAATAAAAATCACTGGGGATGCTATAAACGTGTTCCCATAGCTTTGCTAACATGGGGAACTAACATTACAAAACAAAACAAAGCAAAATTAGCGAACGCTGAATTTTTTTAATGCCAGAAGCTGGTGGGTTTTAGGCTGGTACAAGACTCAACACATTTGCCACAAATAATTCCTGGCGCTGACATTTATTTTGAATAACGCTATGGATGGGGAATATCTTGCTTTTCCGAATCTTTTGCTGTCATCGTTAATGCTCCTTGGTTCACGTTACGCCACGTCGCTGGTGTTCCTGGGATTTTCCAAATTCCACCATCTCAGACTCTAAACCTCTATCAGTTAAGATCTCAACCGAGGTTGACTACCTCTCTCTAGTTGGGTCTTTTTAACGTCATGTTGTCATAAACATAAAAATAATCAGCCTATTTTGACAAAGAGTACAATAAATCAAATACAGGGAGTTGAGGTAAAAGGTAATCAGAAAAATAAACACAAACACAGTAACAAAGTATTTGTACTTCGTTACTTCCCACTACGAAACTTCTGGTACTGCTTTGCGGTTTGTGTGTTTGTTGTGGGCAGATGACTCCACACTGGGGGAAATGATTATCACTAGCATGCCTCAAACAATCCCCAGGAAGTCAGCGTGTGTGTTTTGTTTTTTCGGTCACCTTGCTGAGTTTTTTTTTTTTTTTTTTTTTTTTTTTTAATCCTAGCCAGCTTTTTAGTCAATTGAAGAAGACCATCAGGCTGTAATAATTTCGAACGTCCACGCCATCTTGTCACAGGCTCGGTGCAGCTGCACTACTCCAACCAACGCGTGTAAATCAAGTTCCATAAAACTCACCAAAAAACGCGGGCCTAATCACCAAATTGAAACGCGAAATGGCACGGTGTCATTAAAAGGGGGGAAAGCTCGCCGCCCTTTTGTAATCCTGCCGCACATAAAAAGCGGTAAGGGCAAACGTTTTAAAGAGGAGAGCACTCCGGCTAATTAAGTCGTTGAACCCCTTGCCCTCGACAAAGATGTCGGTTCGTAGAGCAGTAAGATTCAAGCCAATAGGAGCGGAGTTTGAATGGAAGCGGAGACAAGCGGACCAATCGGAAAGCGGCACCTTGGCGATGCGTTTGTCAGGACTTCCGCGGACAAGCGTTAGTTAAGGAAAAGGCTAATTTGTCGCCGCTCGCAGCCTGATTTCCGCCATCTGTCGGCGCTGTTTTCAGCGATGTAGAAGGGAGACAACCGAGTTCGCTGTTTTAATAAACAGGTAAAACCTTGATTCTTGTTCTCCGTGCGTGTGTTTGATTGTGATTTGATTGGAGGCTGGCGGCGTCCTGATGCCGGCAGGATGAAAGGGATCCGGGCAGCGTTACTGTGGCAACATTGGAAGGAGGGAAACACACCTCCTCCACTCTTCAGCTCGTCTCACAACAGCAACAAACAATGGCACATCACAAACAGTAACGTCTAATAAAGGTACACACGCAAGCTTTTTTGTTAGTCCGAACGTTTAATGTTCCTTTTAGGTTCGGTGTCATTTTATGGAACCAAAAAAATGCAACTAATTCATTGCATTTCCATTCATTTCAATGGGGAAAGATGATTTGAGGTTCAAGTGTTTTGAGTTACAGAACGAATTAAACTCGTATTTCAAGGTATGACTGTGTTGTGTCTTAAAATATCAAATCCTGGTGGTTATAATAGCCCCACGAGAGGTCTTAAATTGGATCAAAGTGGTCTCAAAAAGTCTTAAATTTATTTTATTTTAAATGTGTAGAAACTATCCATCAATCCTCATTTCTGAGCCACTTCTCCTCACTAGGGTCGCGGGCGTGCTGGAGCCTATCCCAGCTATCATCGGGCAGGAACTGGTTGCCAGCCAATCGCAGGGCACATACAAACAAACAACCATCCGCACTCACATTCACACCTACTATGCTGATGCTAATATATCGCGTATGCGTTTGTGTGTGTGCACAGGACCCATGACCCTGACACGAGGTTCCTTCACGTACTCGAGTGGCGAGGAATACCACGGGGAATGGCGAGAAGGCAAGGAAGGCGCACAATTAAATGTGCGATGCACACGTGTCTGTTGCATGATGACCCAGCTCAACATATCATCATCTTCATCATCATGGTCACGCTACACGCATGACGATAAAGACGCTTCACGCGTGTGTAGGTCGTGTTGGTTTTTTCAAGTGCTGAAGACAAGGAGGCCTGAAGGTTGAGCTGAGAGAGAGTTGTGTCATATCATGTATGGTTAAAAGAACACACCAGATCACTCAGTCAGCATACATTACTTCTCCCCCTATAACTAGGGTTTCTGTTTAAATCCCGCCTGGTCTGACCATATGCCATTGGTAGCTCCTTTTGCAGAAAGATTCGGAAGAATTGCTGCATCAGACACATAAAAAGCATTTATTCACCTACACCTTTTTCACAGAACCCATAAAGTGCTAAACTTCAGCATGTATCACTCAAAGTAGGGAAGGAACGGGCTGGGCTACATTTACTCTGTTACATTTACTCGAGTAACATTTTGGATAAATTGTTCTTGAATGCAACATACTTTTTACTTTTACTTGAGTATTTATGTTCAGAAGAAGCGGTACTTTTACTCCGTTACAATGATCGACACGCTGCTCGCTACTTTTATTAATCAATTATTGCGTGCGTGATCTGTTTTTAGACTGAATTCCACTTCCGCGTCGGGCGCTGTTTGCACCAATCCAACGTTAACACTGGTGTCGTTTGACTCCAGTTCATCAATCAAACGGTCACAAGAAAGACACATGACCGCACACCAAGCCTTCGCAGGCCCTTCAAAGGGTGTCATGTTTGGGGGAGAATCAGCCGCTCGACATGTGTTTACATTATAGACTGACAAAAAAAAAAAATAGCTTTGTCATACAGTGTAGTCTTGTGTTTGCCAAACAAAAATTTCAGCCCACTGCTAACTTGAGAAAACACTTTGCGGTAAGTTGCATGTTTTTGTTGTTGTTTTGGCGGAAACATGCATCTTTTGGGGTACGTTCTGTAATCTCTCGCTCGCACACGCATAAATGCATGCATGCACACACTTTATCAATAAGTCTGGTCATCAAAAAGCTTCTTCTTTCATTCATTTCACTCAATAAAGCAAATTCTGTATGGCCCTATGCATGTGCTGTTGGTTTTTGGGCTCTTAAACATTTGTGGCAGGTGTGTGTGGACTCCCACTGAACATGAATTTGAATGTGATTGGTTATTCATGAACACAGCCACATCCCTTTTGTAAGAGGGAGTGCAACCTTGTGCAACCAGATTGATTTTTTCCAAATTTTATTTAACCTTTATTTAACACGGTAAAAGACCAGTTGAGACAGAACTTCTCTTTTGCAATGGTGACCGGGCCAAGAAGGCAGCAAGTTTAAGAAGTCCAAGTTAATCACATACAAGATTATTTCAGTTATTTTCACCTCCACTCTCAAAAAGATATAATAAAATCATGCTCAGTCATGCTCTGATTTAAGTTACTCAACAGCTACTCAGTACTTGAGTAGTTGTTTTTTTTAGTAGTACTTTCTTACTCCCACTGAAGTAATTATTTGGAGGGCTAATTTTTACTTTCAGTCATATTATTCTGAAGTAACAGTAGTCTTACTTGAGTACAATATTTGGCTACTGTACCCAAGTCTGGTAGCACTCCTCTCTCTGTGACGTGGGTTTATAAGTCCCACCATCCCGCCTGGTCTGACTGTACCATCATTGGCTGGCTTTTCAGTAGCCACTTTCACATAGTTTCTGAAAAATTTGTACAGCAGAGACATATTTATTTTCCTGTGCCTTTTCACCGAACCTGTCGGATGTCATACTTCACCATGTATTACTCCTCCCTCTTTGACTGTGGTTTCTGACCTGTACCGTCTGACCATACGTCATTGGCTGGTTTTTCAGTGGCACACAGAGTTTCCCAAAAATTGGGAGTGGTAACAGCAAATATTCACCTGGATCTTTCACACAAAACCTGACAGGTGTAAAACTTCAGCATTTATTACTCCTCCCCTCACACAGTTTCCGAAAAATTGGCATATCAGAGATGTAACATTTAGTCACCTTAGCCTTTCACACAGAACTGCCGACATGCCACTGTATTCTCATTCACATAACTGTATCACAGTGGATCCTCGCATATTTGTGGTTCGCCATTCGCAAATTCACCAATTTGCTTTTTTAAAAAATTTTTTAGGGGGGGCTTCCTATCCCACGTTATTCACGTAAACGCTTATTCTCGTTTTTTTTTTTATTAAAGGGTAGCTTCAATTATTCATGGCTTTTCGCAATCCACAGTCATGCTTGGTTCCTATCCACTCTACTCTTTCTTTAACTTGGATTAGTTTCACTCTCTGACTATAGTTGTTGGGTGGCTTTTCATAGCCCCTTTAACACAATCTCTGAATAAATTTGCTGTATCATGGACATAACATTTAATTGCCTGTGCCTTTCAAACAGAACTACCATCACGACCTCTAGCAGATAATCAGATGCATGGTGTCGTTGACGATTGCTTTTGACACAACAGGACAGGAGAAGCAATTGTCAGACATTAAAATGTACACACACCCAAATTCACTGCTTTCCGGTATTCCCTTTCACACAGAACTACCGATTTGGCATCCAGCAAACAGGTAATTAGATGCATGAAGGCGTCAGCAACAATTACTCTCGACAACATGGCGGGAGCAAAGGGTGTCAGACATTAAATTTCACATGCCCCCACACTAGTCCCTTTTCCCACAGCTGTTATGTATGCATAACTCCTTTTTCAGTGGTGTGGGTCTCTGCCTTCCCTGTCTGACTGTACTGTCATTGGCTGGCTTTCCGCTATTCTCTTTCACATAACCGCCAAAAGACGGAAATTTCAAGGGTTGACTTCAACACCTTTATTCCGTTTCGGTATCTTTGACACAGAAAGGCGACAGCGTTGACACCTTGTTAGACGATAGGCATCAGTCTTTACAGCAGCACCACCAATTGGTCGTTATGTGACTCACTTTGCGTAAACATGTTAAGTTTCCTTCAAAAAGAAGACGTGAAGGTGTAAGCGACGCATATGCACCATATGCCGCATGCCGGGACTTATGATCACACCACCTCAGCCCGTTATTTCTCCTTTTGAGTTTTTGTTGTTGTTTAAACACTTTGGGGCAAGGTTCAACACGCCCGCCAAGGTGCGACGCCGCGAGGGGTGATCATATGCTCGCCGCCACGTCAACAAGCAAAATGTGGCAACTGCTTTGGCTGCCGTGTCCTCTTTGTTTTCACTACACAACATTTATGAGACAATAACAACAAAAGCGCAGCTGCATGGCAACTTTTGAGTTGTTAAAATTGGTTAAATTGTAGTTTTGGATGGAAAAAAGTGGTAATCTTATAAGAGTTAGTTGATAAAGAAATGTGGCCAGTGGCCATATAGTGTACAGTACGGGAGAGTCAGTATGGTAGCTAACGTTTGCAATATAGCTAACGGTATTTAGCTGCTAAATTGTTGATAAACTGTGGCTGTGCACTTCTAACGTTACTAGCATAATGTTACAACATCACTTCTTCCTAGTACAGCATTGACAACATATACACTAGATACTCTTCCTTAAGGTGATTGAAAATTGAATATTGCATTCTTGTCGTTGGCTGTGCTCAGTGTGACACGTAAACTTAAATAATATTTCTTTCCTCCTGGAAATTTATGAAAAGTTATACCCGTAGGCCTGTCACGATAATTACTACATCAACTTATCATTCGATTAATAAAATGGACACGATAGTTTTTCAGAACTCCTTAAATTGTCATTGTTGTGATGAGCCGGCGCATGGATCATACAGTGAGCCGACAAAGTTGGACGGCTGTGTCATTAGCCACTAGTGGGTTCACGGATGGGGCAGGACTTCCGGCAAAATATTTCTGCCACTGCAAGTACTTCCGGGGCCCACAGTCAACATGGCCTCACTCAGTGTTAGGTTTTTGTAAACACTATCTGCCAGTCAATGCAACGGCATGCTCCCAAAGTAAAATAAAAGGGGTCAAGTTTCAGCGAACAAAAAGCACTACACTCGATCATTGTTGTGTACTTTTGTCATTTTTACATTTTTTTAAAAATATGCCTTTGTGTGAGGCTTCTATAGTATTAGTCCGTGTGAATGGCAGCCGCCCAGCGCACAGCACAGCTGAGCGAAGCATAGGCCAGGACAAATGAAGAGAGAGAAATCTTTTCCGATCGCGATCGTGTAACCATCCATTTTCAGTACTGCTTATCCTCACTAGGATCGAAGGCATGCTGGAGCCTATCCCAACTTACTCTGTGCAAGAAGCGACCTGCACTGGTTGCCAGCCAATCACAGGGCACATAAACAACCATTTGCACTCATATTCACACCTAGAGGCAATTTAGAGTCTTCAATTACCCTACCACGCATGTTTTTGGGATGTGGGGGGAAACCGGAGTACCCAGAGAAAACCCATGCAGGCACAGGGGAGAACATACCTACTCCACACAGGGGAGGCCGGATTTGAACCCGGGTCCTCAGAACTGTGAGGCAGATGTGCTAACCAGTAGTCCAGCGTGCTAACGGAAAATATTGAGACACATGTTTGTTTGTATGTGCCCTGCGATTGGCTGGCAACCAGTTCAGGGTGTACCCCGCCTCCTGCCCGATGACAGCTGGGATAGGCTCCAGCACGCCCGCGACCCAAGTGAGGAGAAGCGGCTCAGAAAATGGATGGATGGATGCTGATTCTGTTTTGGAGCTTGTGGATGAACAAAGGCTGACTTGGAGCCAGTCATTCACAAAGAGTCGAGCCACTCTTTGAAGTCACGTAAGTATGACGTAACTCTGTTCCACAATGCATCTCCATGCTTTTCCGGGTGTGCGTACTGTCCCAAGTTTTAACGCAATGTAACACAGGATGGGCAGATAAGATTGCTATGCTCTCAGGGTCAGTTAAATAAAACAATAACCGTTGTGTGGTTGCGGGCTTCCCCCAAATGATCAGTTTTTGTTTTATTTTACGTTCCTCTATTATATTTGTTAGCCTTCCACAAACAAAGCAAAAAAAAAAACCTCTTTTAAATACGGGATACAAGTTCCGATTCTATAGTGTACAAAAGTATGGCGACTTCAAGTCCGGCCAGCTACCGTCTTGCTCGCTGTCCCTAATCAAGTGGCTGGTTTCATAGATTTTTAAAAAATGGCTTGCTACTTGAAATCACCACAGAATGAGGGGGAAAAAAACAAGATAATGTTGTGTTGATGTACTTCGCGTTGCTTAAAGACATTAGTAAAATGTCAATACAGTCATTTGGCGTAGAGATCAATGAACCAGAAGAGGTGGGGCGAGATCAGTCCTAAAAACCGGAAGTGCGTGGCAAAACCACCGTTGACTACATCGAACATTAACATATATTTGATTGACAGGTGAACGGCATAAAAAAACAACGATATCGTTTAGCGTGATTGTTTTAGGGAAAATATATCGTCTTTAAAAAATTGTTATCGTGAAAGGCCTATATTTCTGGCACAGCTTACAAAAGACCTTACTTTTGTCTTTTTCCTTTGTTGCGGATTCACAGGGGAATCCAAAATGACCCCAAAAGTCAAATTAAAAGTTGAAGGTGCTGGCTTCACACCGCTGCTGCTTGTTTTGGTCACCATTTTGTTTTGTTTTGGTCGAGTGTGGCGGTCGTCCATACAATGCAAATCACACGCAATGTGCCCCCCATGAGCTGGGACACAAATGTATTTGGAGGATTTGTTGACTCAATATTAAATTGGGTAGGGGAATATTCCGATGTATCAATTAATCGATATTTCTGCCCACCTGTATATTACGAGAAAAGATATAACAAGATTAAAGTCATAATATTTTGAGACTAAAGTAATATTTTTTTCAAGAAAAAAGTCCTAATATTGTATAATAGTACAAGCTTAAAGTCAAAAGTCATAATCGCACAATCAAGAATTAATACTTTTCCAAGAAAAAAAAATGTATGGAAGTAAATGAATACTTTTGGATTTGAAAAAAAAACAAAAAAATATTTTCAGGTCAAATCTTTTTAACAATAAAGTCCTAATATTGTGAGAAAAATGCTGAATATGACGAGAGAGAAAAAGTCCTAATGTTATGAGAGAAAAAAGGTTGTCATATTAAAAAAATGGCCTAATATTATTAAAAGTTGTATTTGGGAAAGAAAAAAATGTGTGTGTGTGTTTGTTGAATAATTCAGCTGGCGATCAGGTTACAGGAAGTAGTGCACCAATCTTCCACGACAGCTGGTAGCCTTTTTAACGCCCACTCGCAAATTTAGCATCAGCAATTAGCCAGAGACGTTGACCAAAAGAAGGTGAACCACAGATTACATTCAAACTGGACGTATCAAATCCGACCGCAGGACATTATCCGAGGATAATCTATCACTGAAACCCATGTTCTAGCAAGCAAAATACAACAAATGTTTTATTAAAGTGCTCAAATTGTCCTCAAACCGTCTACATCAACCAATTTCTACTGGAAAAGATCAGAGTGCCTCAAACCATACAATACGGACATGTCCGCCAGAATATACTCGCCTGCAAAAATTTGTTTAGGAACAACTGCTGTCTGGTGAAAATGTACTTTACACTTACACAAATTAATAAAAATCAGTCAGTCACACCAGTTTTACCGATTGACACAAAATTGGGTGGGCATAACATGACACGGAAAAGAGAAGTCAATTCGGGTGAATTCCAGGGCTTTTACTCATACGAGATAATTATCCCAAATGAGCACCAATCAGAAGCAGGTATGCTAGACAGATGGCCGATGCTAAATTACGAGTTAGTCAGCTAGTTGGTTAATCACTCAGTGTTAGTCAGTTTAACGGTACTCAAGTTAGTTGGTCGGTCAGTCAGTTAGTGAGCTAGTAGGTTAGTTTGGTCATTCATTTAGTCAGCTAGTAGGTTACAGGTTAGTTAGTCAGTCTGCTATTTAGACAGTACATAAGTTGATCACTTATATTTGTTGTTGAGTGAGTCAGTTAAGGCCTCTTTATACTCCGGCGCTCGCGCGGCCGACACGTGACCGACGAATTGGCCCGCGCGGCCCCTCTGCGTCACTTGACACGCACACGGCAAATTTGTAGCCGCGCGTAGAATGCCGCACCGATGCTCGTGATTGGTCCGATTTAGTCACATGCTGTGATGACGTACTTAGCGTGCCCCTTGGTTCTAAATGCCATCTACGCCGCCGCCTTCTTGATCGATTTTGCAGGATAATTAAACGTATCATCTGGTCATATAGGTCCATTTGTTCGAGCAGACACTGTTCCACGGTCGCCATTGTTGTTACTTTGTTCTTGTTATGGAAAGGAAAGTAAAAACGGTCAGTTAGTTAGACAAACTCCTACTAGGGAATTCACCAAAAAGAGCCCCAATCGAAAGCAGGTATCCTAGACAGATAGGCCACACTTAATGGTGAAAATCTTGATTTTTCGCCATTGCTTGTAAGCAGAGCATGGTGTTGAAATTTCGGTAGCACCCCCTGGAAAGTATCTCCTGGTTTCTCTAAAAGCTTCCATTAGCCTTTACATACTTAGTGGTGTTCGGTTTGGGTACACACACACTTAAATATAGAGTATATATCTGTGCTGTATATATTCACATGTTTCAGAAGAGCAATGAGATCTGGAGTTAGTTTGTCCAAATCTCTGGTCCAAATCACCCGCTGAGATTAGAGAGTGAACTGCACTCTTCTGACAGATGGAGCGTTAATTTACATCGCCATTAGCAAACTGGCTGGCCGCTATAAATCTGCCTCCAACCCCTAAAACCTCCCCCTTCCGTAACACCCCTCCCACCCCCCATTAGCCACCTTCCCTATACGTTCCCTAAATGCCACTAAATCACGTTCCTCACTTAGAACTCCTGCGAGGAACCTGCAGCCACTTACCAGCCTCGTTTGCTAACGAGAAGTCCTCGTTGCTCTCATACCCCCGCTGGGAATATTCAAATGTGAAATGAGACTGTGGATGTTGGAATATTCAGATGACGTGGGGGGGAAACAACTCACGAGCTAGCTTTCTTCTCATGCTCAAAGGCCTTCATCACATGCCATCCAGTCCAGCATTGATCTTAACACCAAAAAAAAGAAACATATTAAAACCAGCATACCGCCTTCTTTCACACAAAGCCTCAAAATGATCGTCTTTGACGCCATACACTGCCCGAATGCAATGACCAAATCTTGAGATTCTCACAATTTCGCATCGCCCATCTGTCTCGTATACCTGCTTCCTTTTGGGACTTATTTTGATGAATGCCCTAGTAAGATATCATCTAACTGACATGCCAACCTACGACCTAACTGACTGATTAATATCTCTCACTAACTCACTAACTGACTAAAATACTGAGTAACTACATGACCGACCTACTTATTGACTGACTTAGTAATTAACTAACAGACTGACTACCTTTAACTGACCTTGAACTAATTATTAAACTAACTAACAGACTGACTGACTAACGAACCAACAAATTGACTGACTTGCTGACTAACTAAATGACTAACTAACTGACTGATCAAGTAACTGACTGACCGAGTAACCGACTGACTAGCGAACTAACAGACTGACCAATCTACTAACTTACAAACTGTGTGACTCACTAACAGACTGACTAAGGAACCAACAAGCTGACCTACTGACTAACTAAATGACTAACCAACTGACTGGCTGCCTGACTAACAAACAAAATGACTGACGAGCTAAATAACTAGCCTACTAACTAACTATCTCGTAGCTTAGCGTTGCCCATCTGTCGAGTATACCTGCTTCGTCGAAGTACAAACCCAAAATTGCCCAAATTGGCTGACGTGGCTTCAACGTTGGGCATGGGTCCTTACGACGTTTTCGTGTGTCCAGTTATGATAGACATATACACCCAATTTTGTATTAAACGAAACCGGGGTTGAGGGCAGATTTTTTTTCTAACCTTCCCAGTGGTGTTATTGAGTGAAGTTTGGGATGTTGTGTAAAATACTAACATTTTCAAAAGAATGCCTTGGCTTGGAAAAATCTGTCTAGGATTGCATGCTATCTAGTAGAAAAATATTTATATTAGGATTTCCCAACACAGCTTTCCAAAACTCCCTGAGTAGCACCCCCTGGAAAGTGAGAAAAACATTTGGCCATTATCACCACTTTCACCAATCAACATGAAATTGGGCCGAACAAGATGCATGAAAAGGTCTGAAGGAACCATGCCTGAAACTGAACATCATTTTTATTATTATTATTATTATTATCATTGATTGTGGGCAGAACATGGCGGCGAAATTTTATGACTTGTCATAAAACACAAAGGTACCAGTAGCACACCCTGGAAATATTTAAAAAAGAAATGCTGCAGACGCTAGTTTCAGTTTCATCATAACAGGACGCACACAAAAAAGTGAACAGGAAGTCTTCCATTTTGGTTTGAAGGAAGAAATTTCAGGAAAACTCCAGGGCTCGTATTTTGACAAACTCCTGCTAGGGAATTTACTGACACGAGCCACAATTGGAAACGGGCATCCAAAACAGATGTTCAACACAATACGGCGAAAATATTGACTATTCGTCATTGCCCTTGGACGTAGCATGGTGATGAAATCTGATGACTAGTCATAAATCATAAACGCATCAGTAGTGCCCCTTGGAAAGTTAGAAAAAAAATACCCCCTGCTACCAATTTCACCGCTCAACACAAAATTGGGTAGACTCCTATCATAATAAATTGCTTGAAAAAGTCTAAAGAACTCATGCCCGATATTGAACAGGAAGTAGACCATTTTGCTTTTAAGCAGACATTTTGTAGCGAATTTCAGGGCTCGTCCGTTGAGGAACTCCTAGGGAATTCACCCAAATGAGCTCCAATCAGAAACAGGCATCCTTGATTGACGGATGACGTTGAATGGCAACACTTTCTTGCTTATGCCATCTACTGTAGGTGTCAAAGTTTGAGGATCATAATTTACGAGGATTGTCCATGAAAATGTGGGGTTTGAGCCTGTTTTAACTTGGCATTGGAAGCTTCTCGAAAGCTACATTGACGTGAATGTAGGCTTTTTAGTTTTGTCTGTGGTGTCACTCAAGCCGTGACGTCTTACGACAAAGGCTCGAGTTAGGTTAGCTGGAGTGCACACACGCGAGATGTGACAAAGTGGTTTTGTCAATGGCGCACCGCGGGGACGTCAACCAGGACAGCTCGGAGACCGCCATGACAGGTAGTGTCATTCTGACGGGATTTCACAGCTCAAATCTGACAGACAAATAAAAACCCAAAAAAATACAATTCATCTTCGCTCAAGAAGAAGAGTGTTGCTGTGTTTATTAGCGTTTATGAAACACGCTTCTAAAAATAATCACCAGTGATGTCAGAAAGAAAAGACTGTCTTGATCATCCACATCACGACCACTTTCATTTCCATTTGCGCTATTATTCTATTTTCATTTTTCCTGTCTCAACGCTTTTCTTGTATTTGTTTTCATCTCTGTGAAGCTTTAGCACACTGCATGTGCCATTCATTCAAGTGGAGTCTGAAGGAATTGTTTTAAAAATTCACCCAGTGAAGCCAGTTTCACTTAGCAACATAAAATATGGTAGACATGTCTATCATGAGTAGACCCACTCATATCATATCTCAGGAAGCCATAGCTGAAAAGATATAGGAAGGCAGCCATATGTTCAAAGATGAAATTTTAGGAAAACTTGGCCTCTTTTCCCGGGGTCCTTTAAAGACCACCCCCTAGAGATTTTGTGTGATTGCTACCAAATTTAAACCGCATATGCTAGACAGAGTGATAACAGTAAGCTGTGAAATGTTTCATTTCTGGACGTGTGTGTGGGAAGAGCATGGCAGATAAATTTGATGAAGTGATGTCATCCCGGTGAAATAATTTTATTATATTATTAATATTATTATTTTAAAAATTATTAAATTAAGCCCCCGCAGCCAATTTCATTTCACATCTGGTAGGCATGTCTATCATGAGTAGACCCACAAACGTATGTATTCAATAATTCTCACTAACACAGTACATCCTGTTGTAGGTCTGCGTCACGGTCGCGGCCAGCTGACTTTCAGCGACGGAACGTGCTACACGGGCCAGTTTGAGAATGGACTCTTCAACGGCTGCGGCTTGCTGGTTTTTGCCGACGGCTCCAGGTTGGGTTCTGATGCCTCCTGCTGGTCATGAGAAGAACTATTTTGGACATCCTGTCATTAAATGTCAAATGTTTTCTGGTGTTGTTAAGGTATGAAGGAGAGTTTGTGCAAGGGAAGTTCCAGGGCGCCGGCATCTTCACGCGTTTCGATGGGATGACATTCGAAGGCGACTTTAGGAGCGGATGTGTGGAAGGTTCTGGTACGATAAGTCCGTTTCACACTGCTTTTTTCCCTGTGTCATTGTTCTGTGTGATAGGTATTGGAATAGTGGTTAATGTTGATCAACAAAACTTTTCCCTAACAGAGGTAGTATCACAGGTGTAACAGGAGCCCCTTCAACACTGGTCGTCCTAGCCTGCTTTTTCCTGGCTCGCTGTCCTGTGTGTAAGATAGCAGTTTGAGGGGTTGAAGTCAACTCGACAACTGTCCAGTTTTGAAGGTAGTGTCAGGGGTGTAATAGTAGGGGGTGGGCGATATATATCACCTTCGATCGTGAATGTTGCTGTAACGATGTACAATTTTACATTATCGAATATTCATACTGTCTCTAGAAGAAAATAACTAAACGGGTGTATGGACAGCATAGGAGGAAAAGAGAAAGGAAGAAGTGCATAAGTCTTCATCCAACAATTCAGTGGAGATGATTCAATCATGTGACTCAGTGGCAAACAAAATAAACTCTCGCTTTCAAACTAGTGGGCAGAGCAACCTTTTCAGGAGTTTAGCTGCTTAACAAGTAGGTGAACTGAAACAATGGACCTCAATGGAACGCATGTAGTCTATAGTTTGTTGTTGGCCAACTGCAAAATGACACAGGCCACTAATGTACGTGCTGGCTTCCCAAGCGCGGCCAGTTTAAAAGTGAAACGAAGAGAATGGACCTTGCTGTTTCGATCGTATAGTCACTGGATCATTCATTCATAATGGATAACATTTACGAAGAAGAATGTACGCTGTCAAAGTCATCCCGACTGCTGGTGAGGCTAATGGAGGAGCTAGCTAGCTTAGCCCTATTGCCGCAGCTGTTTGTAAGTAAATACTTTATTTCACTAACCTGTCATCGATCACCCACTGCTTTACTTATTTGAACCGTGTACTGCATTACCAATATCAGCTGCTAAACGTATTACCGGGAATGAAAAACAAGATTCCGCGGTCATGACGTCACATATCATCATTTCAAAATTAGTGTGTGTTCATGTACCAATGAGTGTAAAGCTTGATATTTTTTTCATTTCATGCTTCATAAGAAACAACTAGTCATGTGGAAGGCGGCACAGTGGCCAGTAAAAAGTGTTCTGTTGTACTAGAGCGGCTCCAACTACTGGAGACAAATTCCTTGTGTGTTTTGGACATACTTGGCAAATAAAGATGATTGATTCTGATTCTGATTCTGATACAATATTCTTGTGAAATGTTTTGTAGATGTATGAAGCACTTTAAAAGATAAACAATCGCTGTTGGTCTGAAACGCTGCATCTATCAATAAATGTCCTGGGAAGCAAGTAGAATTTATTTAAAACTTATATATTTTTTTAAAAGTTATAAGATATTTTAATTTGGCGGCACGGAGGATGACTGGTTAGAGCGTCTGCCTCACAGTTCTGAGGACCGGGGTTCAATCCCCGGCCCCGCCTATGTGGAGTTTGCATGTTCTCCCCATGCCTGCGTGGGTTTTCTTCGGGCACTCCGGTTTCCTCCCACATCCCAAAAACATGTGTGGTAGTTTAATTGACAACTCTAAATTGCCCGTAGGTGTGAATGTGAGTGCGAATCATTGTTTGTTTGTATGCTCCCTGCGATTGACTGGCAACCAGTTCAGGGTGTACCCCACCTCCTGCCCGATGATAGCTGGGATAGGCTCCAGCACGCCCGGGACCCTAGTGAGGAGAAGCGGCTCAGAAAAATGGATGGATGGATCAGATGTGTTAGTATGAGCCCCTTTTACACCCTTCATTGAAAACATTTTTTTCCTGGCTTGCTGTTGTCTGTATAGAGGTACAGGAATGGGGTTTAAAGTTGACCTGCGAACTTTCCGGTTTTTAAGGTAATATAAGAGGTGTAGCAGGAGCCCCTTTCACACTGGCCATACAAGCTGTATTTTACCCAGCTCGGAGTCCTGTGTGTAAGGTACCATAATGAGTTCGACTGGTGCTGAAAGCCAAAACGGATCAAGCATATTTTGTCAAACGGTCATCAGGTGTGTGTTTTTTTAGGAGTGGCCAAATGAGGAGTCCTAAATGTTGTCATGAGGTTAAACATTAACGCAGTGTTTGGCTAACATTTAACAGAAACGCTATGCCACTGACTCAAGTCCAAGCCAGGCCTCGATGTGATGCGCTGATCACACAGGCCCTACAGGTGTCAATCATCAGCTTGAAATACAAAACAAAAATATAAAAAAATATCTATAAAAAATACTATTTTTACATTTTGATCCAGATCTGATCCAGATTGCATTGTAACCGTAATGTGAAATTGTACTTAATATGTTCAGACAATGGTCACTTTTTTAAAAATTTATTATACTAATTATAATCATTGCATGGAAAAGATACATTTTGTTGTGTTCATGTACAAACTCAATTCCAATGAAGTCGGGACATTGTGTTAAACTTACGTTGTGTTATCTTATCTTGTCTATGTAGTGTATTCAATTAAAAATGGGTTGAACATGATTAGCAAATCATTGTATTCTATTTTTATTTATGTTTAACACAACGTCCCAACTTGATTGGAATTGGGTTTGTACAATATTTGTGTGTTTTATTTTCTTGGATCAGAAGACATTTTGAATCTGTATTCAATTGGACCTCGTTCAGTCCCCATAATAGTGTTACATTTATAAATTTTACACGTGACAAATGATTAAGCCTCGTCAGCCGTCTCTTGAGTCCTTGATGGGTGAAAGTGGTTTAAAATGATTTTTTTTAAAATACAGTGAACCTGTTTATTGCTGCGGATACGTTCCAGACCGTATAAAAAAAATTTTTTTAACTTATTAAAACATACTTTTAAAACATCTACATGTATTTGAGCACACAACTGTAATCATAAAAATGTAGTGGAAATACTGTACGACTCATTTCCCACTTCCGAGGACATTACAATACTTAAGTACAGTATTTTCTAACAACCCGTAAAATTGCTTTGCTGAAACGCAACATAGCGGACGTTTCAACGATGAACAGAAATATAGCGAAAGGAATACTGTACAGCTTGATGACTGAAAGTGGTTTTAAAATGTGTGTGTACGTCACAGGACTGTTAACGTTCGTGGACGGCGGTCGTGGCAGCCATGAGGGGGTCTTTGAGAGCAGCCAGCTGACACGGCGGGAGAGCAGCAAGGTGGCGGTCCAGAGGGCTCAGGCGGCCGCCGCCAAGGCCCGCGCCCTGGCCATGTGACACGGACCACAACAACTTTGCATCCCCCTCGTCTGTTTCCACGACAACCACCTCGTAACGTAACCTTATATGTTGATTTTCTTTCTTCACTTGGTTTTTGTTGGTGTCACTGATTCTGGATCAGCCAGCCGCCTACACAGTGGTGCTACACGAGTCACGCTCAGCTGACCTGAAACCAGTCAACAACTCAAAAGTGCATTCAGAGGTCGTTTTTCTGCAGCGTGTCCGAGTCCAAAACAAAACGTGTTTACATCTGTCCGAAACGCTGCGGCTGCATTGACCACTTTAGCAGCGAAGCACTGTGACTTGGTCGTCCTGGTTACAACACTGCATCGGTTTATATTTGCAATGACAAACAACTGTGTGTCATCCGGATTTGTATTAAAGCCAGTAATGTTTCAAACTGGAATAGATGAAGGCAATTAATTGAATTTTGCTAGAATGCTCTACACGAACATGTTGTGCATTAAACTCTAGTAAAGGGGTTATGGGTAGCCCAAAGATTTTTTTTAAATTTATTATTCAGCCCCTGAACCATGTTTCAATTCGGAACATGAAATTTGGTAGACATGTCTCTCATGAGTACACTCGGAGAAAAAATCTATTCTAAAGAAGCCATGCCTAAAGAGACACAGGATTCTGCCATTTTGGCTTGAAGTGTCCATTTTAGGGTCAATGTGCAGTAGCGCTCACAACCCTCGAAAATGAGCTTGGTAACATCCCTCAGAATGTTTTGAAAATTCAGCCCCCAAAATCAGTTTCACTTAGCAATATAACCTTTGGTAGATAGGTCCATCATGAGTAGACGCATATAAAAGTGTTGAGACCTTTCTCTGAAAAGACACTAAGTCTGCCATTTTGATTGGAAACAGCCACATATTTTGGCCATTTTTCGGGGTCCTTCTAAGACTAACTCCTACTTTAGATTTTATTTGCTGCTAAATTTGAACAACATCAACTAGACAGATGGAAGACTTTTAATTACAAACCATTTTCATCAGTGCGTGTGGACAGAGCATGACCGTGAAGTTTAAGAACTCGCAATAAAACACGTAACTCAAATAAAGAGGTTGTGGGTGCACCTTGCATTTTGTTTATGTAGTACTTGATGCCAGTTTTGACATATGATAGATATGTCTATCATGAGCAGACAAACAAAAAAGTGTGACGTAACCATGACCAAAAAGACGCAGGAAGACTGAGGTTTTGTTTTAAAGGCGTCCATTTTAGGCTCATTTTGGATTTTTTTTTTTTTTTTTTTTTTTAATTATTTTGTAGGCATGTCTATCATGAGTCGACCCAAAAACAAAGGCTCAGAAAGCGATGCCTGAAAACCACAGTAAGTCAGCCATTTCCTTTTAAAGAAGCCATTTAAGGCTCATTTGGCCAGTTTTTTTGGGGTTCCTTGACTTCTTTCGTGGACAAACTCCTAGAGAGTACCAAATTTGAAACACTAGACAAATGTGGGCATGTAAATTTTCAACCATTTCAGTTTTTATCATAACTAATCAAAATCCTGACCTTAGTTTAAAGTCACAAAATGTCATGGTGAAGTGTTTATTTCCACTTCATAACCATAACAACCATGCATATGGACCCACACCTTGCCAAGAAATACTAATACTAACACACTTCTGTCGACCGCAAAAACACCAAAGCAGACCTCTCATCGGTGCTCTTGACGCACGAAGTCCAGGCAGACTTCTCGCCTCCCCATCCCGCCTCGCCCGATCACTCAGTGCCCTTTCACCGCCTGGTCTGATCCCAGACCAGCCGCCATCAGTTACCTCTGTCTCCGTCAGTGCCAACCACCCAGTGCCAGCCAGCGGCTGCTGACCCAGGATCAGTGACTCGCAAATTAGTTCGAAGTGTCTTCTCAAAATATGACCGTTCCGAGTCAACACTTATGACTGAATAAGAATATTTTTAGTTGCAGCGGTACCATGACTTACGAGCATCTCAATTGAAGAATTTTTCAAGCTACGAGCCATCGCTTGGTCAAATTCTTTTTGCTCTGCGTTACAAGCGAGTTTTGGATACACCGCTTGCTCAAGTAAAGTGGAAAAAAATTAAGGTTGTTTGGGAAAGGAGAGGCACAGTTGCTGATGCGCTTTCAGATCATTTTTGAATGCTACAAACAGTCAAACACAGACGCAAGCAGCAAACATTCACACTGAACTATAACCGGCCAACCAGACTCAAGCTGCTTACATCACTCACTATGCCACACCCCTTAAAGGTACACATCCAACACAAATACTACAGTGCATACAGTTATTACACTTTGTAAAACCAGTGTTTTCTCATTTTTTCATGCGATACAGTGATATGTTCCTTTTTTAAAACACAAATCAGATTGGTTTTTCAGTGCATTCCAGTGGGGAAAATTTATTTGATATAGTAGATTAAGTTGTGAGCTCAAGAAACAAATTAAATTCGTAAGTCAAGGTACCACTATATTTATTTTGAATTCATGTTATACTTAAGCACATTTTGATCTCGAGTATCCACAAGTGTTCACTTCTTTCCTTATTTGTGTTGTGACGCTAACGAGGCGTGTGATGAGTTCCAATGAAGTCGACGTGCCTGCTGGGAATTGTGTACAGTATGTGTCTTTGTCTGTGGGTGCAGGGTGTGTGCGTGCGTGTGGTGTTAAACAGAAAATGAAGTCAATTGTCAGTTATGTGATTATCAGAGAGCGCGTTTAATTTGGGATGCAGTTTGCGTGTGGGGGAGGGGGGGGGGGCGATCACACTCTTTTAATTGGCTCTGGGATCAGAGACTTGACGACTGTTACTCTGAAACGGCACGTGTGTCAGTCCACTTGTATGTATTGTCGTACGTGTGCTTGTGTGTTACACAACTGGCACTCATAGGGAATCACAAAAGCCCTTTAAAAGCACCTAAAAGCCACTTCACAGCATCCAAACAAAAGAGAATCTATGGCGGGGGGGGGGGGGACATTCCGGAAGCTTCTGTTGCGGTCTGTACAAGCTTTGAGGAACTGTCGCTCATTTTGGGGGAAACAGCTTCTGTTTTTTGTTTTGTTTGTTATATCATAATACATTTTAGTATCAAGATTTTTTTTTCTTCTTTTTTGATTTCTTCATCAAAAGTACAGATACAGTAAATCCACACTTGACAATCCCGATTTGCTCAAACTCTGTAAACTGGCATTGAGTCTTCCATCTGATCACCATCACAGCCCCGAGATTTTGTGGGTCTGATGATGGGATGTGAGAGCCTGTTCATTATTGCTCTCAGCTATTAGTGATGAGTGATTTTTGTTGTTGTTGGGATAGGCGGCGTTGAAAAATGCATTAATTGTCAGGAGCATCATTTGATCTTGTTTAGCTTGTTAGCATCCGTCACAAATTTGTGTTATTTTGCTAGGCTAATCTGGAAAAACAACTGGCGATTTCTTGTATTCTGCTTTGAAAATAACAATTAGCATTTATGCTAACTGCTCACCGCTTAAAAAGCAGACAGTGTGTGTTGGTTTAAATATTACAAGAAGCGCCTGTGCTAAAAACAATTACATTTAACAAATGTTAAACAAATGTGTTTCCCAAATGCTCGACTGTTCCTTTTATCTTAAAATAAGTCACTGTGTTTATACTTGATGTACTTTAGATGTCTTTTTATGTGTGTGTTTTGATTTTTTTAAAAAATGTTGACAAAATAAAAAAATCAATCGATGTGTTTGCCAAAAGTGAAAATATGTTGGAAAGTCTTGTGTCCACTGTGTGCCTGAAAAAAAGTGACTGTGCTTTGAATCCTTTTAACGCCGCCCTCGTTACATAACTGTAACATTATTTCATTAAACAAGACTTCAACTAAATGGTCGCTACCAAGTCTTGCGAATGATAAAATGTGAAGACACAGAATGAGAGATTACTATAATTGTAAAATAGAAATATGCTGAAATGACAAATGTAAAAAGGAAAAGGGTGAGTGAGTCATTTAAAAAAAAAAATGAAAAGACTTACTTGGGTCAAAAGTCTTTGGGATCAAATATTAACTTTTGTCAAGGTTTCACTCTGAATAGGTCATATTGTCCTTATGCCTTTACAGTAGTGTTAATACTGTATCTATGATACAGTGTTAAAATTAATATTAAAGGTTGTTTTATGTCAAAGTTATTATGTTCCACATAACTATGGAATATTTGGACTAAATGTACTTAAATAACACTTTTAATCACCTGTTACTTGCATTCTAATGAATGGAATTCATATCAGAATGTCACTTTGTTGTGTGTGATTAAAATGTGAATGAAACTACTGGAAAACATTTATTTTGTGGGCTTTTTGTTTTTTAACAATTTTCTGGTCAAAAATGTTTCTTTGTTTTAAAAGTTAAAATACAGGCGGCACGGTGACCGACTGGTTGGACCTCACAATTCTGAGGACCGGGGTTCAATCCCCGGCCCCAACTGTGGGGAGTTTGCATGTTCTGCCCGTGCCTGCAAGGGTTTTCTGCGGGCACTCCGGTTTCCTCTCACATCCCAAAAACATGCGTGGTAGGTTGATTGAAGACTCTAAATTGCCCGTAAGTGTGAATGTGCGAGTTAGGCTTTTTGGTCCAAAATAATTTTAAATATCAATGTTTTCTGAATAAAAAGACAAGTGGAAAAAATCTGAATCTTGCACCATTAATCGCACATTGCACACATTCAGATCAATTAAATTTGACCTGTTGAAATGAAAAAAGACGGTGTGAAAGCATCCCAAAATTTGCTGTATGTATAAACAACATGCATCTACACATTTTGTAAGCCTATTTTAAAACAAAGTAATTTTAGTAAAGCTTTTTTCAGTTACAGAAACAAATGGAGAAGTCCTACAAACACTCCAAAAATACCCAATGTGGGATGTTCTTCAGAAAAATCTATGCATTCCACCTTTAATCTCATATTGCACAACTTGAATTTGACTCCTTGAAGTGACAAAAGCAAAGCAAATTTATTTATATAGCGCATTTTACACACAAGGTAACTCAATGTGCTTTTACATGATTAACAGCATTTAAAGACAAAGAAAAAAAAACATCTTAGAAACATTTAAAACAAAGAGAAACATAAAAGTACAATTAAAATAGCATACAGTGCAAGAAATATCATTTAAAAGTAGAAAAAGCATGAGAAAAAAGAAGAGTTTTTAACCTGGACTTAAAAACATTCACACTTGGGGCTAATGTCACTTCTTTTGGCAACGTATTCCATTTGTGTGCAGCATAATAGCTAAATCCTGCTTCACCATGTTTGCTTTGGACTCTGTGCTCCACTATTTGACCTGAGTCTGTAGCGCTCAAAGCCCTTGTGGGTTTATATTCATTAGCATTTCTTTCATGTATTCAGAACCTAAACCATTTAGTGATTTATCGACCAGTAGCAGAACTTTAACATTTTTCTAAAGCTGACTGGGAGCCAGTGGAAAGACTTTAGAATTGGAGTAAGATGCACTGACCTCTTTGTTCTGGTCAGAACCCGAGCAGCAGCATTCTGAATGAGCTGCAGCTGTTTAATGCTCTTTTGAGGGAGTCCAGTCAGAAGACCATTACAATAGTCCAGTCTACTTGAGATAAAAGCATGGATGAGCTTCTCCTGGTGTGCTTGACACATGCAAGCCTTCACTCTGGATATGTTCTTCAGATGGTAGAAGGCAGATTTGATATGACTGTTGAAAGTCAGGTCGGAATCAATCAGAACACCAAGGTTTCGGATTTGGTCTTTGGTTTTTAAAGAGTACTCCAAGTATTTACTAACAGCAATCGTCTTTTCTTTATTGCCAAAAACAATTATCTCAGTTTTGTTGTGGTGTAATGGAAGAAAGGTTTGGCTCATCCAGTTATCTGTTTTAGAAAGTGACACAACAATTGACTCAATTGAACTGTAGTCATCTGGAGACACTGCTAGATCTAACTGTCTGTCTGCATAGCTATGATAGTCAAAATTAAAGTTCTGAAGAATTTGACCCTAGGGTAGCATATACAGGCTGAACAGGAGGGGTCCAAGAACTGACCCTTGAGGGACCCCATAGGTCATTCATTGCCATTCGATGAGATTGAACACTTCCAATGGTTACAAAATACCTCCTTTCCTCCAGTCTTATTGATACACCTTTTCTTAATACACATAGAGGTTGTCTGAACTTTTGGGAGAATCTGTAATTCAAAGAATACACAAAAATGATCAGAAATAGCCATATCCTTAATGTCAACTGATAGAATTTCAACATCCTTAGAGATGACCAGGTCTAAGATTTGACCTTGAGTGTGGGTTGGACTCTTAATAATGTTGAGAAAGGTCAAATGTGTCTTGTATAGCAAAGAGTTCTTTAGATTTTTTTTTCAATGGTATTGTCAACATGAATGTTAAAGTCTTCCGTTATGATAAAATAGTTACGGTACAGTACAAATAACTGACAGCAGTTTTGAAAAAATTTCCATTGTATCTTGGAGGTCTATAGATTAATTGTTTCAATTATTAAAACAATAACCTTTGGTTCACCTTTTACTAAAAAACAGAGATATTAAAAAGAGCTCCAATCTCCCAGTATAATTTCTTTACACTAAAATAGTGACTTTAAAATAGCAGCAATACCACCGCCTTTTTTTTCCTATTTGACATAATAAAATAAAATTAAAATTTGCTGGTGTTGCCTCATTTAAAATGGTATTACAGCTACTTTCTGTTAACGACGTTTCATTTTGTAGCAAAAAGTCCTGATCATAGGTTGTAATGATGTCATCAATCAACATCGATTTATTACCCACTGACCCGATATTGAAAAGAGCTCGTCTCGCAGAGATACCCGTCGACAATGGTTTGATAGAGTCACATTTTATCCTCGCTAAGCGTGTTGTTCTACTTTTTTTGTGCCATATTTCTTTGACCAACTTTCTGTCCCTTGTAATTACAGGGAGGAAAAATGCCTGATCTCCATAGGGGTCTGTCTTGAAAAAAGACATTTTTGAAGAAAAAAAAAAAAAAAAAAAACACTTGGCAATGGTGGCAAGAAGGTATGTAATAAGCTGTGGGGAAAGAAGCATAAAGGTCAAGTGTATTATTCTCTTCTGTTGCTGTGAGACATCACACACACACACAGACACACACACGTGAAGAACATATGAAGGATTCTGAAGTGGGATCACACTACCTGGCAGGTCGAGCGTTTTTTCTTTTTTTTTGGCGCTGGCTGGCTGTCAGGGAACGCTTTCCCTCCCCCAAGCTCATTGTCCTCCCCCACCCTCAGCCAGCAGTGTCACTTAAATAGCTTTAAGGTGTGTTTGGGTTGGACTTTCACCTCCTCCTCGCACGTTTCCCCGGCAACTGTCCAGAGTTGCCTTTAATTTGTATCATCTCCATCCCGAGTGCGGCGCTTTAGCTTCATCATCGCACTAGCGCCTGTTGCCATGGCGAGCTGTCTAAATATCAACTGCACACCAGCTTCTTATTCTTATTATTTACCCAATGGATGTACGTATACGTATACGTCTGTGTGTGTGTGTTTGTGCCTGTGTTTGTGTGTGAGAGTTTTGTGTGTCTATATGTGCACGTGTGTGTGTGTGTGTGTGTGTGTGTGTGTGTGCATCTTTTTGTGCGTGTATGAGTGTATCTATGCTTGTGTGTATGTGTGTTAATGTGTATCTGTTAATGTGTTGTGGGGGAGAGTGTGTGTGAGTGTATATGTCTGTGTTGTGGGTGAGTGTTTGTGTGCGTGTGTGTGGATGCGCACATTTGTGTGTGAGCATACGTGGGTTTGTCTGTGTGTCTATGCGTATCTGTGTTTCACTTAGCATGTCTCTGTGTGCGTGTTTGTGTGTGTGTGAGCGTCTGTCTGTGTGAGTGTGTATATTTGTATACGTGTATATGAGCGGGTTTGTGTGAGCGTATGTGATAGTGAATGTGTATATCTGTGTACAAGTGCCTATGGATGTTTTTTTGTGTATGAATTTGTGTGTTTGTGCATGTGTTTGAATACGTGTGCCTGTTAGTGTGTTTTGTGTGTTTTTTCTGTGCATGGGTGTTTTTGTATGTGTGTTTGAGTGTGCCGACAAAAGAGACGCTCCCTTATTCCTGAATATTTTTCTTCTTTTTTAACGTCCGTTTTGTTAATCCATCTCCACGGGGAGGACGCGCCTATTTTTATGCTTCTTCCATAAAAACGAGTGAGGGAGTAAAGAGGGAGGCGTGGAGTAAGCCTTTTGTGTGTCATGTTATCCGGAAAGCTTTCCAAAAGACTTTCTTTCCCCGTTTGCTCACGTGCATACTGATCAGACGCAATTTTTTTAAATTGTAATTTAGGTATATTTTTATTTCTCAAAGCCGTATTTAAGGGAAAAAAATGTTTAAGAAGCAGTTAAAATGTCCTCACAATGAAAAAAAATTGTAATTTCTGTAAAAGTTATATTTCAATACAAATCTTTTTTGTTGGTTTTTCTAGAAAAGCTGTATTTGTTTGAGACACATGTATACACACACACAGAAACTCACACACACACACACACTTATCTGTATAAAAGGGACTGCATGTGGTTTTGTTTGTGTCTAATTGCTTAGCTTCCCACCATGCACAACGGGACATTGGAGAGTTTGTGCTTATCAACGTGAGTCTACACACACACACACACACACACACACACACACATATATATATATATATATATATATATATATATATACACACACACACACACACATTTAGCAATTTGTTGCCAGTGTATTCCTGTGTGTTTAATGATTTCATCTATCCATCTACTTTTAGGTCTTTGCCGTGGTCGCTTTGTGTCCAGTGGTATCCAATTGATAGTTTCTGTGGTCCACCTTTTGTCAGGTCTTCGGGCAACGTGGCCAGCCCATTTCCATTTAAGGCTTTTTATTTTTTGAATGACATCGGTAACTCGCGTCTGCTGTCTTATCCAACTGCATCTTTTCTTGTCGCGAATGCTTATTTTCCAACATTTGGCGTTCCTTTGTATAACTTTGGCATTCGTGGTCCCAAGTTTCACGAACGTAAGTGAGGACTGGTAACATACATTCATCGAAAACTTTTCTTTTCAAGCAAATGAGAAGATTGTTCTTGAATATAACACTAAGCCATCTATAAGCCTGCCAGGCAAGCTTTATGTGGCGTTCAACTTCAGTGCTTGTATTTCCATCCATTTTTACAAGTTGGCCTACTAAATAGATGTGGTTGTCGACGGCGTCTAGGACATAGTCCTCCATTTTGATATCTTTTTGTGGACAGTAACAATTGAACATGACCTTCGTTTTGGTTTTATTCATTTTCAGACCTGAGCGACGGCTTTCTAACTCTAATTTCCTGCATACGACGCTGTAGTTGTTCAGCATCGTAGGAGAATAAAACGATGTCGTCTGCAAAGCGAAGATGTCTCAAATAGGCGGCGTTCATTTTTAGGCCTTCTTTTTCCCAATTGAGCTTTTAAAATATTTCTTCAAGGCAAGCTGTAAATAACTTCGGAGACAGTGTATCGCCTTGCCTGACCCCTTTTCCTCGACTTATTTGCACTCTTTCCTCATCAATGCGTATTGAACCTGAAGAAGCGTTGTATATTGATTGTAGAATGTTGATATAGATCGGCTCTATCCCTTACTTATGTACTAGCGCCTGCAGTATCGAAGTGGTGGTGACTGAGTCAAACGCTTTTTCATAGTCGATGAAGGCTACACACAGAGGCATTTCGTACTCGTTGTGTCGTTCGATTATTTGCTGAACTGTCTGTATGTGGTCTGTAGTATTAAAACCGCTACGGAAACCCGCTTGTTCTATCAGCTGTGCGTCACTGAGTTTGATTCCAATTCGTTTGTCCAATATCTTTGCAAAGACTTTATAAATCGTTGAGAGCAGGCTTACTGGGCAATCATTTCTTAGGTCCATTTTATTGCCTGATTTATGTAGCAAAATGATTTCTGCGTCTTTCCATGTCGCCGGTACTTCTTGCAAGTCCAAGCAGCGTTGAAATAGGTTTACAAGGATCTTATTAAGTTTGTTCCCTCCTGCTTTAAGCATTTCAACAGAAATTTCATCCAGACCACGAGCTTTTCCGGCCTTAAGTGAACTAATGGTATTTTCGACCTCTTCATTCAGGATTCTTGGAACTGGGTCTGCTTCTAGCTTTCCAGTAATCATTCGGTGAGGGTCACTGTATAGGTTTGTATCAAATTCTTTAACCCCTTGTACGATTTCTTGCAGGCTGTGACATTTCGTTCCATCTTCCATTTTCAAACCAAAAATTGTTTTTTTGGTGGCGAATTAATGCACCTTTTACGTTTTTTTATTCCATGTCCTGCTTCAAGCGTTTTCTGAACAAGCTGAACGTTGTAAGCTCTCAATTCTTCTCGTATCTTTTTTCGAATCGTCGAATTCAACATGTTCAATTTCGTTGATAATGCTGCCCCTTTTCTTCATTTCTCGTCGGTTTTTCATTAAGTCGAGAGTAGCTTTAGATATTCTGGATGTTGTCGTCTTTCTCGTTGATGGTGCTACTTTGTGTGCAGTTTGAACAATCCCGTTTGCAATTTTATCGTTGTGAGTTGAATGATTTGTGTCTTCCAGCGTTAGAAGAGCTTTAAAGCGATTAGCCAAACGTATTTGAAACTTGCCGCTTCTTTCTTGAATTAAGTTTAATTTGGTGAGCTTGCTCTTTAGAAGTTTCTTTTGTTCAAGTTGGCAGTTGATTTGCACTTTGACCTGAACCAATCTGTGGTCACTTCCAATGTCAAATTTGTTTAGGGTGGTGCAATCCGTAAATACCCCTTTGTCGTTGGACAGGAAGTAGTCTATGATGAAGTACCTTATTGTTGAGATAGTTCCATTTCTTGTTAAAGAACAAATTGATAAAGTATAAGCCTTCTTGTTCAGCAAATTCTATTAAGCATTCTCCTCTTTCGTCTCTTGATCCCATTCTGTAGGATGGAAAATGAATGAATTTTAACACACAAACTACCATTATATATAAATATATCAATATATATTAACACAGTCAGATGTTAAATTTTCACTTGAAAATGCATCGCTTCTCCCGTAGGACTCCTTTAATTTGATGCTTTTATTTTAATCGACATCTCTCTCGCGCCCTGCGCACACACACACACACATGCTGTAGGCGTGATGATGGAGGTGTACGTGTAAATACTGTAGAGGATGGGGTGGGGGGGGGGGGGGGGGGGGGGGGCGCACGACGAGCATTTGCATATCCAAGATTTGGAAGAGGAAGCGTTACTTTGATGCTCTCATCTTCAAGCTTCTAGATGCCTCCAGCCTCAGATAACACCATCATGAATATATATCTACATACACACACACACACACAGTGGGTACGGAAAGTATACAGACCCCCTTAAAATGTTCACTCTTTGTTATATTGCAGCCATTTGCTAAAATCATTGAAGTTCATTTTTTTCCCTCATTAATGAGCAGCACCCCATCCATCCATCCATTTTCTGAGCCGCTTCTCCTCACGAGGGTCGCGGGCGTGCTGGAGCCAATCCCAGCTGTCATCGGGCAGGAGGCGGGGTACACCCTGAACTGGTCGCCAGCCAATCGCAGGGCACATAGAAACAAACAACCATTTGCACTCACAGTCATGTCTATGGGCAATTTAGAGTCTCCAATTAATGCATGTTTTTGGGATGTGGGAGGAAACCGGAGTGCCCGGAGAAAACCCACGCAGGCACGGGGAGAACATGCAGACTCCACACAGGCGGGGCCGGGGATTGAACCCGGGTCCTCAGAACTGTGAGGCTGACGCTCTAACCAGTCGTCCACTGTGCCGCCGCAGCACCCCATATTAACAGAAAAAAAAACAGAATTGTTGAAATTCTTGCAGATTTATTAAAAAAGAAAAAGTGTAATATCACACAGCCATAAGTATTCAGACCTTTTGCTTAGTATTTTGTAAAAGCACCCTTTTGAGCTACCACAGCCATGAGTCTTCTTGGGAAGTTTTTCACACCTGCATTTGGGGATCCTCTGCCATTCCTCCTTGCAGATCCTCTCCAGTTCTGTCCGGTTGGATGGGGAACGTTGGTGGACAGCCATTTTCAGGTCTCTCCAGAGATGCTCAGTTGGGTTTAAGTCAGGGCTCTGGCTGGGCCATTCAAGAACAGTCAAGGAGTTGTTCTGAAGCCACTCCTTCGTTATTTTAGCTGTGTGCTTGGGGTCATTGTCTTGTCGGAAGGTGAACTTTCGGGCCAGTCTGAGATCCTGAGCACTGTTTTTTTTCTGTCAATATGGGGTGCTGTGTGTACATTAATGAGGAAATGAACTTAAATGATGTTAGCAAATGGCTGCAATATAACAGAGAGTGAAAAATTTAAGGGGTCTGAATACTTTCCGTACCCACTGTATATAATTGATCATAGTAATCATAAGTATCTTAATGTTGAGATAGTAAATCAAAAATATTTTCAAGATTTTTTATGTAACGCTCATGAAATTCCTTCCACACATATTTTTACAAAATATATTTAAAAATAATAATAATCATGCGCATATATTTTAACATCACAATAAAGTAAAACAATTAGGGTAAGTAACGCTGATTTTAAAAAAAAACTCTTCCTTGGTGGAGGTAATGCATTTTAAAACACACCCGCAGTAACAAAATCACAATTAAATTATGTAGTTTAAAAATAGTCATAGTAATCATAAGAAGTATATTATTTTTTTAAATATCGTAAATTGTTAAACTCTTTAAGCTACTAACGCTGATGAAACACTGATGGTGTTAATACATGTATTTTTATAAACAGGAGATAACGCCATCATAAATTAAAAATGTAAAATAAAATAAAAAAATAGTAATCATGATCTGTATACAGTACTGAATTTAAACAAAATATAAGTTTAATGTCGGAAATGTGTATATATATATATATGTACACACACACACACATATATATATTAGTCCTGCTCAATAACACTGATGAAACGCCCTTTCCTTGGTGGAGGTAATCATTTGAAAGTGTTGGTGTGAGACAGCTAGCAATGGAAACTGTCTCCCCCGTGAGGTTGTAACTGACAACTACAACACCCCAAATTTCGAAATGATTCGTTTTTATATCATTAATACTAAATGATGATTCCCAATTCATTTAAATACAGTTTTGTTTAATATCAATTATCACTGTATTCCAAATTAAATACTTAAAATTCTAAATTTAAAAAATTCCAGTTGTGTATAATTGCATTTTGTTGAACAGGAAGATATTATATCTTTGTGTAACAAAGTACACTACTCCCAAAAGGTTTGGGTGAAATTTCATGAGGAAGATAAATGCACTGTAACCTTTACATCTTAACTTAATTTGAACTTCTCTGAACCTTTGAATGCACATGTCCAACTGTTGAGCGTTTCAGTACTTTTTGCATAGCGTCCTCTTCTCTACCTTAGCTGAACAGAAAAATTCATGTTTGTTTGTTTTTAATTCCAAGGATTTACACAAATATACCTTTCTGTGACTCTTCCAGTCTCGAACGTCCTGTTAAAATTTTGCCGTTGACAAACATTTGTGAGTAGCGTAGGTTTATTGTTGTGCTTTTTGTATTTAATGAACCCAAACATTTGCATTCAGAGCCATCCATTAGAGGCGAAGTCTTGTCGGAGTTGTTGCATCTGTTCGGGTTCGAGTGGCCGAAGAGGCGAACGACAGACGCCACCGTGGAAGCCAAACCAATCCATGGCCTGCTTGAGGGCGGGCACACCCAGCCTCCTGGTTACCTAGCAACACACATGGGCGCAAGTCAGAAGCAAGTATCAAGTCTTAAACTTCAAATTTCAAACAACAACTGAGTTACTGTGGCAAAAATCAAGCAAGCCAAGTCAGGTCATACAATTGAAGTCAGTCACAACATATGTTTGCACATGAGCCACTTTGACTTTGCACTCAGTATCTGTACTTGCATTAGTTCGGCCCACCGAACACCGGGCGACGCCGACGAAACCGACTGAACTGTCTCAAGGTATGTGGGGTTCGGCAACTAGTTTTCGTCAGTGGCCGTCGATCAAGCACTGGTTTAGCTGCGATTCTGTGAGCGCTGTTGCAACGGAGCATAAAAATACAAAAAATACATTTCTTATTGTCTGATCGTAGCTTACCTTTCTTTGTGTGTTTTATAGTGATAGATAAAGTTAGATGTCATAGTTGTGTCTCTTATCTTTGAGTTGTAATCCTTGCGTGTTGCCATTCTTTTTTTCCCTGATTTTATCTATTTTTTTAAATGCTTGAATTCAAATGTAATAATCTTGGGAACTCCCTCCATGATCCTTGCCTCACAAGGTGCCCGCTGCACTCCGCATTCATAGCATAGTGGTGCGTTGGCAGGTTCGCAAATAAAGTAACTTTTCAAACAATCAAACAAAACAAAACAATCTTGAAAATACAGATTTTCAACTGTAAATTGGCAAAATTTGTCAAGTGATGTCATTGAAGTCAAAGTCAAGTCTTTCGTAAGTTTTAGCCGAACAAGTTCCAAGTCCTAAAATTGCAAACTCGAGTCATGTGATTTGAGTCCCCCACCTGTGCCTAGCAACACACGTGTCAATCAATAAACCATTTTTGTGACATGATGGTGTGTAATAGTGCTTCCTCACAGCGGCGTTGGGTTCGATGAGTCGCCGCTGCAGCTCTCGGGCTTGGTCCCAGTGACCCGACATGCACAAACGCTCCAAGTCGCATAGCGGCACACCCAGAACGTTAGCCAGTGCGCAGACTCCGCCCACTGCACCTGAAACACGACCAGTCACAACACTTTAAACTTAGAGCATTCTTAAAGAAAGGCTAACATGCTAAATCGTAACATAAGGCCCAGTTACTATCCACAGCGGCAGGCATTACACAGCTTAGCCAGCAAAGCTAATGGGGCTAGCTAGGTGTTCACGGTTGCTCATGTTAAATGCCACCACGAGGCCCAGATACTAACCGTGGCGGCACTACCAAGTCAGCTAAGCTAACAAAGCTAGCTAGGTGCTTCCAGTTGCTACGTTAGCATTTAGCAACTTACCAACGCAGTAGGCGGCCATGAGGAAGCCGGCCGAGCCTGCCAGAACCTGGAAGTCCTGACCTTTGGTTTTGTGGATCATCAGGCCCATCCTGGTGATCTGCCCAGGAAACAAGTACAGGCAACAAAGTGACTGCTTCCTATCTTTCGTTATTATTTTATACATTTTTCATTTGGATTATCTTTTTAAATCTCTCACACACACACACATAAATATACATCCATCCATCCATTTTCTGTGCCGCTTCTCCTCACTAGGGTCACGGGAGTGCTGGAGCCTATCTCAGTTATCATCGGGCAGGAGGCGGGGTACGCCCTGAACTGGTTGCCAGCCAATCGTAGGGCACATACAAACAAACAACCATTCCACTCACATTCACACCTATGGGCAATTTAGAGTTTCCAATTAATGCATGTTTTTGGGATGTGGGAGGAAACCGGAGTGCCCGGAGAAAACCCACGCAGGCACGGGGAGAACATGCAAACTCCACACAGGCGGGGCCGGGGATTGAACCCGGGTCCTCAGAACTGTGAGGCTGACGCTCTAACCAGTCGTCCACCGTGCCGCCACGCCCAAACATGAAGAACAAAATTCTCAAAATGCACTTTTATCCGGCTGTGTGCCACGAGTTGATTGATTACGGTCATGACTTGGTCATCAGAGGGCACCACAAGACAAACGTGTTGACAACCGTCTTCCATCGGACGTCTGGGATCACACGACATCATTCCCAAGAGGTGGGAATCAACGTCAAAGGTTGCTCATGAATATGTAATGAGTTGCCTGTGTTTCTTGTAATTGTCTTTAGCCCAGTAGAAGAGAGGCCTTCAAAGGACAAGCCAGTGGCCGTCAGTCAGGCATCATATCGGTCGCTCTGTCAGCTCTTCAAAGACGATGGCAACATTTTTCACCTTTTCTACAAGTTGCACCCTCTCTCCTCACATGCGGGGAAAAGGCGCAGCGGAAACTCCTGGAAACTGATTTTTACCAAAGGACGTTTGGATGACTAACTGATTGACCGAATGGCCATCTGACTGAATGACTGACTAGCTGATTAACTCCACAGTTAACCGACTGACTAACTAATTCACTAACTGACTGATAGATTCATTAATTAACTCACTGACTAAATGACTAACTGAGTGACTAACTAACTCACTCAATAATACTGAGTGATGACAGACTAAATGACTAATTGAATGACTTATTGACCAATCGCCTGGCTGACTCACTGACTAACTAACACACTGACTAGCAGAATTTCTCACTAAATATCTGACTGGTTAACTAAATGATGGTGGTTGGAGGAGTAGCTAACTAATTGACTGGTTAACTGACAAACTAAGTGACTAACTAGCTAACTGAATGAATGAACTAACCAACTGACTGAATGACAAATGATCAATTAGCTAAGTCAATTGGCTAATTGACTGATTAACAAACAAGCCAACTCGCTGATCCCCCCCCCCTAACTGGCTAACTGGCTAACTGACTAACCAACTGACCAACTAACGAACTGACAAAGTGAGAAATGTGAAAAGCTAGCTTGTCGCCAGCACTTCGGTAAAATGTTATTTGAGTTGCACGATTTGTCATTGGACTTTTTGAGAGTAGGAAATATTCTTCCCGCAACCTTTCACCTTTTGCTGCGCCTGTTCCCGCCTACGAATGAGACGACGATGGCTACGGCGTAGGCGAAGGGGCGCGGGGTCGAGCGCCGTTGTCTTCCTCCCAAATCGCAAATCCAGTCAGACACTTCCCACACTGCAAGAGAGTGTTTTTTCCCCCCGCAGCCTCAAATGCAACACACCGCGTTGGCTGACCTGCTTCCTGCCGAGGGCAAGCTGCCCGTTCGCTCAATCTTTTGACTTTCTTCTTTTTTGCTATTTTTAACTTTTTACTTCTGATTTGTTAAACTTCTTCCCTCGACAACATGACACAGCTGATTCTATATAATATAAGACCTAAACGTGTGTGTGCGCCGCATGCTAAGAGATGACAGTTAGGCCTGCCAAGATTAGTCGACTATTCACGACAACGTCGACAATCAAAATTGTCGACAATTCATTTAATAGTCAACGTCGTTTCTTTTTTTTCAAGCTTTGTTTTTCTCTCAAAAGTGCTTCAACCCTCCCGCTGCTCAACGTCCTTCCTTGTTGTCTGCTTTCTGGCTGTGACGCTGTGATATCACATCATCACCACATATGTGACCCTCCGGCACGAAACCGACCGGATGTCGCACGGCCGTGTTTTGAGCTCAAGCCCATAAAGCATTGACTATGAAAAAAAAAGGAGTTTCAGATGTGATTCGAAGACCAGAAAAATATGTAAAGATCACCTCACAGTTGGAATTAATGTGAATTTCTTACCTCAATGCCTCTAAAAACATTTTTTTATTGATAAGGTACAGCAAAATCTCCATGAGAAAAGTCAAGACAACGACAAAAAGTCAACAATACTAATTGGCTGCTGCTGTGCGCAAAACCACATCATGTTTGATATCACCACAACGCTTGGGGTTCTCTGCGGTCACAGATTTAATTCAAATGTACGTGATTAGACTTGTATAAACCAACAAGAGGCCCGTAATACAGTCCCTCATGATGTAAACAAAACATCCTTGTTGCTAGGCTAACGTTAAAACCCCTCTTCCAATCTTTAAATGGACATACAGTTGTGCTCAACATTACTGGCACCCCTTAATTTTTTGCATAACCTGTATAATGTCTTCAGAAAAAAATGGAAATGTATCAAACTTATATCATTAGGATCTTTTAATCGCCGGTCCAAAGTAATTTAGCAATTACATTTTTTTTTTTCAACTTAGTAATTTCAAAGAAAAAAAACCGAAAGCAACATTTGCACCTATATTGGCATCCCTCCTTAATATTTGGTTGCACACCCTTTGGCAGCGTTGACAGCCTCCAGATGTTTTGTCGGATCCATCTATAAGCTTTTTGCATTTCTCAGGTGGTATTTTCTCCAACTCTTCCTTTGCAATTTGTAAAACCACTTGAACATTTGCCGTTCTTTTCCCCAATGGCAGATTTCAGCTTCCCCCAAAGATTTACAATTGGTTTGAGATCAGGATTCATTGCTGGCCAATTTAAAACAGTCCATTGTTTTCATTTTCAACCATTCCGGTGTGCTTTTGGATGTGTGCTTTGGGTCTTTGTCTTGCTGGAGGACCCGTGATCTTTGCATCAAAGCAGGATTTCTTACACTGGGTAAGGCATTTCACTCAAATCTCTTGATCATTTTCTTATTTCATGATAGCTGTCATACAGTCAAGGCCTCAAGTACCAGATTAAGCCCCACAGCATTATGGATCCTCCACCATGCTTGACTGTTGGCAGGGTGTTCTTCTTCTTAAAGGCTTCATTGCGCTGTCTGTAAACATACTGTTTGTGTGCATTGCTAAAAAGCTCTATTTTTCCCAAAAATATTGTTTTATCATTTACTCTTTTGTATCAAACACAAGTTCTCCATAGAAAAATGTCGTTTCACCTGATTCATTTTCTTCAAGAGATATTCTACATTCAGTATTTAAAACTTCATGGGTGCCAATAATGGTGAGTACGACTGTACCTTCACCAAATGTTACCCGATTACCACAATCTATATATCATTGGAAAGCATTTTTGTCTTTTCAGAAAATGTATATATCGCCAAACGTTCAAACGGGTTCGTGCTGGAGGGTCACATATCTGAAGACTCACTCATTCACTCACTCCCCCACTCTCTTACACTCATCATCACTCAGACTCACCCACTCTCTATCTCCCACACTCACCCACTGTTACTTATTCTCATACTCTATAACTTACACTCTCTCTCACACACTTCCTCTCTCACTCCCACGCACTTGTCTACTGTACATTGTGTGTTAGTGAGTTTATATTTAAAAAAAAAAAAAAAAAAAAAAAAAAGCGCTCCTTACGTCTCCGCCGCTGTCCTTGAGTCCTACGATGTTCGGATGTTCGGACAGACGCACAACTGCGTCCAGCGGCAGCTCCAGGCCTGTGTTGGCCGGGACGCTGTAAAGGATCACCGGAACCGCGCTGTCGTCCGCCACCTTCAAGGAGAAACATAGGGACAAATTCATTCAGGGGTGAGCAAAGTACGGCCCACCGAGCATTTACATTGTCAATATTTGTTGCAGTAATTTTTCTCTTTTTGCTCTTATTGTTAAATTAAAATGTATTTATTATTTTTATGTATTGAACTCTCACATTCAATAAAAAATGAGTAAAACAAATAATCTTCCATATGCATTTATCATTTTAAAATCTATATTACTGACTTAATTGGTTAATCTATTGTAAAGGATAAAATAATAATATTTGTAAAATAATTAATTTTGCATGTCGTCAGTGAGTGACTGAGTTAGACAGTCATTTAATTAGTTAGTTAGTCAGTCAGTCAGTCTATTCATCAACACTGTACATTTTAATTTATATTTTTTTAAATAAAATAATTGGTTAACTTACTGCAAATAATACAATTGAAAATATTGGTAATGTAGAAAATTACATAAATTCAACATTTTTGTGTTGATTTCATTTGAAAAAAAATAATTTATTATAACTAAAAACATACAGTACATACATACTTATATACAGTATACATATCAAATTTTTATCCATTTAAATAATTGGTTGATTCAAATTTGATAAACTAGAAATAATAATAAAAGGATTTTGATGCACCCGTTTCTCCTTATGTCTTGATCATCTGATTTGTCATTCAACACAACAACACCAAGATACCGTTGTGCCTCGTCTAGTCTCATATGTTACATGACCACACTCATAATTTAAATGACTCACATCACAAGTCATCTTTCCCAATTGTAAATTACATTAAACCATTCCAACCCCCATATTTTTTAATATGGAAAATACCATTCTAAAATATTGTACTTCATAAAAACATACAGTAATAAGAGAATTAAATAGAATGTAAAGAATTAAACAGTTTGTGCATCATGATTTCATGCTTTAATTCAATGGACATTTTGCTGCTCTTTCTGGAGTCCGCACCTTGGCCACCAGGGGTTGGTATAATACACATAATACACATAGATTTGACGTTGAAACACGAAGAACACCATCGCAACGAAGCTGCGCTTATATTAGCCATTTTGTGCAGAGCATTAATATATGCACGAGTATTGTTGAAAAAAATTGTCAACATGTATTGCTGCACTATTTCTGTTGAAACATCAGCCGTTTAAATGTTTATAACTAAAGTTTTGTTAGCTTGTCTATGGCGTTTCCCGTTATGTATTAGCATTAAGCCAGTGGACCTTTGTAAGTTAAGTGGTTTGGTGAAATACACAACATGTGATTCTTTGCTTTTATGTTTAGTTTTACAGCAAACCTTAGCAACAGTTAGCTGTACTTTCAAACTTTATTTTTTGCTGAAGCCATCTCGCAGTGGCACACCAGAAGCTCGCTCGTATGGCAAATCTCCGCCCGCAACACAAAGCAAAAAATAAATCAAAAATTGTCCGAGCAACTGGTGAAAAACTGGTAAGTTGATGCAATGGTAACTAAAGGCAGCACTGATTTTAGTGTTGAACCTTATTGAAGTGCTGCAGCAGGGCTTGAGAGTCCATCTTGCCTTTGTAGAAGCACGGCGTCACGACCAGGACGGCGTCGGCGCCGGCTGCTGACATCTTGGCCGTCAGCTCCAGTGTGGCTCTAGTGGCTAAAAAACAACATAACACAAATAAAGTACTGACACACTGCTCCTTATGTACTTAAGTACAAGTACTGATACTAAACAAAAAGGCTCTTATCAAAGTAGAAGTACACATTTACTGTAACTCCTGTACTTTAGTAAAAGTACACACTCTGAAATGTACTTAAATACAAAATAAAAAACTTCATTTTTACTAGGGCTGTCTCTATCAAATATTTTTTTGAATTGATCATTCTATTGATTATAATAATCTGTTTAATGCAAAAAATGTATGTTGAAATATTTGATTATCAATGGAATAATTTATTCTACTGGTTAATCGAATAATCGGATACTAATGTATTTTACATTAAAGTTTATTGCGATTTTTCCCCCGATTACCGTTCATTAACCAATAATGTTGTATTATTTGAATAAACAAAACATTGTTTGATTAAACAAAACCAAATAAACAAGCAATATTACACGAGAGAGTGATGTACTCACCAACCTTTTTGAAACTAAGAGCTACTTCTTGAGTACTGATTAATGCAAAGGGCTACTAGTTTGATATTCACTTCGGAGGCTGCTTGAGGGTCAACTACGGGTTATTCATATTACCGCTACAAATACAAATAACAATTATTTTCGTAATACATTAAAATGACTACTATTTTTTCCATACATTGATTATGATTCAGTTACTGGTCTTGCATGCCAGAAAATAGGTCCAAACTAAAACTAGATGTTTGCAAATGTATTCATGTGATTAAACACAAAAGACATTCAGTTCTTTCATGAAGGACTACATAAATCTGAGAATAATTCCTGTTGAGAGGCTGAAATTTTGAGGAGCTGGACAATTTTAAGCTAAAAAAAGCACCATACTTGTATGTTTTTTCAGATGAGATGGAGAATATTTGAATTCCAAAATTGTTCACTGTATGCCAAACTGTAGCTTTTTGTGGAGTGAGTTGAATTAGGGTAACTGCCGCCATAAAAAGGTTGTCTATCAAATTTTTGCTTGCAAGTCAAGGCAAAATGAAAACCGGCCGAGCGATGGCTCGTATCTCGAAAAATGTCAAGGTATCACTGTACCTGAAAAATCTACTTCAGTACAATACACATTTTTGTACTTGATTACTTTCCACAACTGACAAACACACACACACAGTGACGCACACTCGCAGCCGGACCCGGCAATGAGCAGCTTGTTTGCGGGCATCGAGCGTCGGACCCTCTTCACCACCTCCACGCGCTCCTCCTCCGTCAGGTAAGGGTACTCGCCATTGGAGCCCTGCACCACCAGACCTGCACGAACATAACCCACACAGCAAAATCCACACAGCATGACAGAATGCCCTAAAAGTCACTCACACGTCATACAAAGTCCAGAAATGCCAATTCAAATAAGGGGGTGGGGGTGGGGGGGGGCAAAAATTGGATATTGTTAGGGTATACCGCACTGAGAAAATAACATGAAAATGTTGGGGGAAAGAGAACATTGAAATGGTAAGAGAATAGAATCCATCCATCCATTTTCTGCACCGCTTTTCCTCACAAGGGACGCGGGCGTACTGGAGCCTATCCCAGCTATCTCTTCGGGCGAGAGGCGGAGTTCACACTCACAACCATTCACACCTATGAGCAATTTTGATTCTTCAATCAAACTACCACGCATGTTTTTGGGATGTGGGAGGAAACCGGAGTGCCCGGAGAAAACCCACACACGCACGGGGAGAACATGCAAACTCCACATCGGCGAGGCCGGATTTGAACACCGGTCCTCAGAACTGTGAGGCAGATGTGCTAACCAGTCGTCCACCAGTTCAGGGTGTAGTTGAACATGAAAGTGGTTTAAAAAGAAAGAAAAATAACATTGAAAAGCTTATAAAAATGGGGGGAAAATAGGAAACTGTTTAAGAATAAGAAAGATAAAAACTTGAAAATGATAAAGAAAATAAACAAATGGCAAGGTTAAAAAAATTAAAAATTAAAACGAAGAAAAGAAACAAGAAAATAATTTAAAAGGAAAGATGCATAATGTGAAATGTGTCAAAATAAATAAAAAACAAATTGTATTAAAAAAATAGAAAAGAAAACATGAAAGTGGTTTTAAAAAAGTAACAGTAAAATGTCATTTCTGAAACCCAATTTCTCTTTTCAAAGTGACCTTTTAACTTCCGCTTGTACCGGAAGTGACCCGGTGCTTGCGTTTCTTGACGGGCGTCGTCTGACCTTTAAAGGGAATCTTCGCGTACTTGTGCAGGTTGTGCTCCAGGTTGTCGTAGTCGACGTCCTCCCGCTCGGTGAAGGGGGTCACGATGGGAGGGTACACCCCGCTCAGGTCAAGCCGCACGCCGGCCGAGCTCAGGCCGCGGGCCCCGCTCGGCCAGGATCCTCCGCGACCGAGGCATGCTGTTAGCCAGCGGGACGAGATTCTCCGGGCCCCGTAACTCAACATGACGACAGCCGCTTCTGTACTGCTAGTTAACTACTACGATGACTACTACTACTACTACTGCTACGGTACTACAGGAGTACTGTACTGGTTCTTGTTCTTCTTCTTATCGGTGTATTTGGACTGTGGTTCTCGTTAATGTCTGAACCGCCTGGTTAAATATTGACGACGGTTTGTCCTTTTTGGGTTGTTCGGTGCCTCAAATGTTTACTTTTTTTTCCTTTTTTTGACTAGTCGGACAAGACCTGACACACTTGGGTAGTACATTAGCGCCCCCAAGTGGCACCTTGGTCTCTTGCACCACAGCCGCTCGTGTGTTAAATTCGGTGAACATTAAAAAAAAAAAAAATGAAATTAGTATAAAATAATAAGAAAAACACAAAACTAAATAAAAAAAAAATGACAATGAAAAAAACAATACAAATACATGAAAACATGTTTTGAACAATTTAGAAAAGCAACAAAATGGTTTAAAAATAAAAATACAAAATGGTAAAAATTACCAAACTCCTCTATGGCCAAGACCAAAGAGCTGTCAAAGGACACCAGAAACAAAATTGTAGATCTGCACCTGGCTGGGAAGACTGAATCTGCAATAGGTAAGCAGCTTGGTGTGAAGAAATCAACTGTGGGAGAAATTATTAGAAAATGGAGGACATACAAGACCGCTGATAATTTCCCTCAATCTGGGGCTCCATGCAAGCTCTCACCCGGTGGGGTCAAAATGATCACAAGAACGGGATCACAAAAAATCCCAGAACCACACACGGGGACCTAGTGAATGACCTGCAAAGAGCTGGGACCAAAGGAACAAAGGCTACCATCAGTAACACACTACGCCGCCAGAGACTCAAATCCTACAGTGACAGACATGTCCCCCTGTTTAAGATCGTAAATGTCCAGGCCCGTCAGAATGTCATATGGTCAAATGAAACCAAACTAGAACTTTTGGGTTACAAACTCAACTTGTTGTGTTTGGAGGAGTAAGAATGTGTCACAGGTAGGTTATTTGAAGGCAAGGCAAAAACATGGAGGACCCAAGTGCAGGGAGGCAAGGCAGGAGTGCACGAGTCTCAAAAAATAATATTTAATCTCCCAAAAAGTGCAAACAAGGAACATGGATAACTCAAACTAAACAAAGTCCCACAACAGATAACTAAAGAAACACTTGAATAAACCAAAAATGGAAACAAAACATGACTGCTAACCAAGACGTGGCACAGACGGAGACAATGACAACGAACCGACAGGAAGTGAAGGAAACCAGGGAACTAAATACAAACAGATTGATGAGACAACGAGAAACACCTGGACAAGACACGAGTGGCTGGAGAGCGCTGATTGGTCGACACAAGGTAGAAGGTTGACGAGAACAGGTCGACACAATAACTAAATGAGCACACGACATGACCAACATGGAACACAGGAAAACATGAAACAAAACTAAACACACCGTGACAGAATGCTGAGTTGCATCCAAAGAACACCATACCTACTGTGAAGCATGGGGTTGGAATCATCATGCTTTGGGGCTGCTTTCTGCAAAAACCTTCCATCAGCAAGCGCATTGAAGATGAAACGTGGCTGGGTCTTTCAGCATGACAATGATCCCGAACACCGCGCCCGGGCAACGAGGGAGTGGCTTCGTAAGAAGCATTTCAACGTCCTGGAGTGGCCTAGCCAGTCTCCAGATCTCGACCCTGTAGAAAATCTTTGGAGTGAGTTGAAAGTCTGGGTTGCCCAGCAACATGCTCTAGAGATCTGCATGGAGGAATGGGACCAAATACCAAGAGTGTGTGAAAAAAACCTTGTCAAAACTTAGAAAAAACGAACTTTTGTTATTGACCAAATACTTATTTTCCACCATAATTTGCTAATTCTTTAGAAATCAGACAATGTGATTTTCTGGATTATTTTTGTTTTTCTCTCATTTTGTCTCTCATGGGTGAGGTATACCTATGATGCAAATTACATGCCTCTCTCATCTTTTTAAGTGGGAGAACTTGCACAATTGGTGGCTGACTAAATACTCTTTTTGCTGCTCATGACATATTGGAAGATAACATTCAAGGATACTGTAAATCATAACAATAGAGTATATGGCCCACACCATGTATGTGTGCCTTGACGCGGCTGCCATCTTGTGGTAAACTATGTGCATCAGAGCTTTTAGGAGATGCTCATCATCAAGTGGACCTTGACACTTGGAAACAGAAATTATTATTTTAAACACTTATCGCAGTACTTGCACAAACATACAAATACATACAGCATGACTGACAGCTCCTACAGGGTACACATTTAAGGGACCTACAGTGTCCCAATGACCTTTATTTCACTAACAAGTTCTCTTTATGTACTCTTTTGCTCAGGAACATGAAACTGGCAATCATTTCCAATAATATCAGTCCCTTTTGGAGCACTCTGTAAAAAAAAAAAAAAAAACTGATTGCCTTGGGAACGCCCCTTTTTCATCGTCAAAATCAGTACGCCGCCATGTCTTTGTGTGATGTCAACGATGGAATGTACTGTACTATAGAGTGGCAGTCTACTCATATTTTATATATTGTCACTGTCGGGAAAAATCGCCCCCACCTCCAAAACTTTTCATGAATTTTTTTTTTTTTTTAAAAAGCTGTCTTGCTTGTTTCCCCAACACCACTTTTTTCGAGTTGTTGTTATACCTTATATTGCTATACTGTTGCATATACTGTCTCGTGAACACAACAGCACCCAATAATTACTGTATGTTCATTAGCTAATTTAATATGCTTTAAAAAACACTAATTTATTACGGTGTAATTGATTAAAATGGTATAAACATAGCGCCAGCAGTGCCCATCAAAGTCCGCCAGTCATACAATGCCACCGCCATACAAAAAGTCTTTAAAACCAAATGCCTGTTACGTCCGTCCACCCAAACTCTCAAAGAATCAGTAAATAAAACAATAAGTTGACTAACCTGTTTGTATAGGCGGAAAACAATCTGCAGCCCTTCCTTCAGCAACGAAGCATTCAAGCGATTGAGTTTGACAAAACAAGCCCTCTCGAAGGTATCTAACCTCACAATTTTCCCTTGTTATTGTCTAAAAAAAATTATAATAATAATAAAAGTTTTTTTGTACACCTTAATATTACTTTAATATTTAATTTAAAAGTAGGCCTATTGAGTAATTGAGTGATTATTTTCTTCTTCCACGGTTAAAGAAAAAAATGGTAACTCAGTTTTATTTAACAATTAGCTCTTGGGGACTCCCCTTTTCATAAAAGCTAGTGATGCATATGTATGTGTGTGTGTGTGTATGTATATATATATATATATATATATATATGTTATATATATATGTTTATATATGGTGTTTATAACAAAGGAAAACAACATGAAAGTGGTTAAAAATGAAAATAACATTAAATTGAAAAAAAACAAAAGACATACATAAACATTATTATTATGATTATTATTACTGTGGTTTAAAAAAAAACATGAAAAGTATAATAAAAAAATTTTAAGGTGGCACTTCTTAGCACATCCGCCTCACAGTTCTGAGGACCGGGCTTCAATCCCCGTCCCCGCCTGTGTGGAGTTTGCATGTTCTCCCCGTGCCTGCGTGGGTTTCCTCTCATATCCCAAAAACATGCATTGTTAGTTAATTGGTGACTAAATTGCCAGTAGGTGTGAATGTGAGCGCAAATGGTTTTTTGTTTGTATGTGCCCTGCGATTGGTTGGCGACCAGTTCAGGGTGTACCCCGCCTCTCGGCCGAAGATAGTTGGGATAGGCTCAACCACGCCCGCGACCCTCGTGAGGATAAACGGTACAGAAAATGGAAGGATGAACAATGTTTAAAAAGAATAAGAAAAAAAGAAATTTCAATTAAAATGGATTTAAAACACAAAACAAATGTGATGTTGCTCGGGGAAGCTGCAATGCAAAATAACACAAATATAAAATGTAAAAAAAGTCTACATGAGGCTAATGCAAAAATTGATTGTGCTCATGTAAAGGAGCTGATCCGCCTGTTGTTGCTGCTGCAGTGCCACTGACTTCATGTCCTAAAATTAGAAGCCGTGACGTCACCGTGGGCGCGTCAGTGCAGCATCCTCTCAGCGCTCAGCACATGGACCGGACCGGAACTACCGGCGCAAGAACGGCCCACACCAACCGAGGACTCGGAGGGAGTCTCACTCCATCATGGAAAGCCTACCCCTCCCCCTCCTCCTCCTCCTCCTCCTCTTGCCCGGGCCGGGACTCGCCCTGCTCGGCTTCCGTCCGGAGGAGACCGGCCCGGAGCTGTCCGTGCACGACGGGGTTCTGAAGGCCACCGAGGGGACGCGCTTCACTCTGCGGGTCTACTACTCCAGTCCCCCGCTGCACAGGAGGCTCAACCGGACGCGGGCCACCAGCGCGGCCCCGTGGATCGCCTTCATCGAGGAGCCCACCGGACCCGAGGCGCGCCCCCGACCCCGGAACGTGTGCGCGGACAAGAGCGCGCGCACTTCCGACATCGAGGTGCTGGGGTCGTTCAAGTCGGCCTCCAGCCGCAACTCGGTCCTGGTGGAGCTTCTGGCCAAGGAGCTCCGGCGAGGGGAGAGCATCAAGTTCTACTCGGTATGTATCCGGACTCCCGATTGGAGCATCGTCTCCTTAGCAACGAGATCCAAGATCCACAGTGAGGGCCAATTCTTAGCCCTTGTTGCACGACTATCTTAATAGGAAAGTTTTTTTGTATGAGCGTTCTGCACACTGAGGAAAACTTCGGCATACTAGTAGGGCAAGCGAGCTGGGATAGGCTCCAGCACACCCGCGACCCTAGTGAGGATAAGTGGGACGGAAGATGGATGGATGGATGGATGGATGAATACGAGTTGGCCAAAAGTAGCACTATTTGTGGATAAACATTACTAGTAAAATACAGTCTTTCTATTACTTCACACTAGTATTGTCTTAGTAGTGAGGACAAAGGGCGTACTAGCACACGGACCTTTCCGTAAAGCTGTTGGAGCATTTATTCATGTACTAGTATGCCCTTTGAGCTCACTAGTAAAACAATTCCGTGACTACTGTTTGACATCTCTTCACAATAGGACACATTTGGCATGCGAGTAGGACAACTAAATGCTACTAGTGAGGATAAATTGTGCACTAGTCAACATCCACTACTAGGACTACTAGTGGAGTGCTAATGCAGTGATTCTCAAAGTGTAGCGTCACTACGCACTAGTACATGGACCTCAAGCTGGATATCGTTGCTATGGAAGAAATGGTGAAACGTTTTCCACAGGTGTGTGCCTTCGATGGGTCCAAGTGGGTGCACTACCGCACTAGGGACTTCTGGGTGGCGGTGGCGGAGCATGCGGGGGAAGCTCCCAAGCTGTGGCTGCAGGTTCTTGTGTCGGTGCTTCTGCTGGCCTTGTCTGCGCTCTTCAGCGGGCTCAACCTGAGCCTACTAGCGCTTGACCCGGTGGAGCTACAAGTTCTGCAGAACAGTGGCACTGACCGGGAGCAGCGCTACGCCCGCAAGATCAAGTCGGTGCGCCGCCACGGTAAGTATGGAAAAATGTTTTCAAATTCATCGAGCTTAAGGTCTGTGTACTAGTGGGATCTTGGTCCTCTCTCGTTTGACAATTCAGTGTACTAGTACAGTAGAACGACTGGGTACTCGGATGTCTTGCTGGTAAAATAAATTAGACTACTAGTAACACTTTTGACTTACTAGTACACAGTTGAAACTTGCTAGTAAATTAATTTTCAGCACTAATATCACTGCTATACCCAACTAGTAGGCATTTATCATGCACTACTACTACATGCACTGGCCTCTTTATCAAGGATATCGAAAAACTTAAAGCAGCATTTATTCAATATAGTAGTAGTAGGCATCAGTGATCATCAAACGCGGGGAGGAACTACAGGGGGAAAAAAAACAACTATTTAAATAATGACTCAATTCAAATGTGTTGTACATAAAACGTCAATAAAAATTGTATCTACATAAAATTCTAAATGCTTAAATGCAAATGTATTGTCCCTAAAAGTTAAACACAACTGAACTGTACTTAGAAAATGTACTTCACTGCATTAAAACAAAAAAAGTTCAAGCCACTGTATTATATGATGCACAGTTTGAACATTTAATTAAGTGATTCTGTCACATACCACAAGAGGGAGCCCGCATGCCACTAGTGGTGATCATACCACACTTTGAGAAACAACTGTGAGGACAAAGTGTGTACTAGTACATTGACCTGTATCTGAAGGATATGGACTAAAGGCTCCAAGTTCCTCCCATAGGTAACTACGTTTTGTGCACTCTGCTGCTGGGTACGGCACTCATCAACGCCTCCCTGGCCGTGTGGACGTGTCGCATCCTGGGCATGACGTGGCTGTCCACCGCCATCTGCGCGCTGGGCATCTTCTTCGTAGGCGAGATCCTGCCGCACTCGGCTGCGTCTCGCCACGGCCTGGCCATCGCTGCGCGCAGCATCTGGCTGACACGCCTGCTCATGGTGCTCTCCTTCCCCGTGTCGTACCCGCTCAGCAAGCTTCTGGATCTCATCCTGCACCAGGAGATCTCCAACTTCTACACCAGAGAGAAGCTGCTGGAGATGCTGCGCGTCACCGACCCGTACCACGACCTGCTCAAGGTACCTTTTGAAGTCCGCGGGAGAGAGACGCACTGCATGACAGCTTGACTCGTGTTAGGGTTTCAAGCCTGGGTCAGTGTTTCAAAGACAGGTTATGGTTTGAAGCAATGGATAGGGTTCCAAATTTGGGTTTGAAGCCAGGTTAATAATTTCAAATAAGGGTTTAGGGTTTCAAATTAGAGTTGAGGCCCAGGTTAGGGTTTTGAATTAGGGTTTGAAGCCTGGCTTAGGGTAAGTGATGTATACGTTCCAGAGCAACCCTCAGTCGGTGAAAATCAGCTATATGGAGAGAACATACCAAAAAAAATAATTTTTCAAGTTTTACCCCCCACCCACACAGTTTCAACACACTTAAACAGATTAAAAGACAGTTAAAATGATAAAAACTAACTTTTTAAAGTGGGAGGAAACCGGAGTGCCCGGAGAAAACCCACACAGGCATGGGGAGAACATGTAAACTCCACACAGGCGGGGCCAGGGATTGAACCCGGGTCCACAGAACTGTGAGGCTGACGCTCTAACCAGTCATCCACCGTGCCGCTGTATGCTTTTATGAAGTACAATATTATAGGATTGTACCACAAAGTGGTTTTGGATAAAAATGTAATGAATTTTGGGCAAAGAATAAGCCGGAAGCTAACGCTTGTGTTACTTCTGGTTTAGTTCGATTTACGTTTAACGTTGGAATCAAACTATTTGTCTTGTAAAAAGGGGCACGACGTCTCTTTTTATATTTATATATAATTATAGGAAAAGTGATGAAAAACCTCGATCAATGCTACATTTATGACATACAAGTTCTCGATGACAGCGGCTTCACTATTCAACTCAAAACACATGCAAAACACAACAAGAAGTGTAATTTTATGGAAAATTTTATTATATCTAAAGGGGAAACTACAGGGAAACAATACTGGGGTATCTAGCTACAAAAAGGAAACACGAATAATGGTAATAGACAGAAATTAGGCATACGAAAAGGGAGGAGGACATCGTGTGTGGAATGGGTTGAGTCAGAGCAAGAGAGAGCAAAGTTGTGATTTGGGTGAAGATAATATTTTCCCCAGACTTATAAGGCAATCTTGGACATTCTGACAACCATTGTTGTGCTACTCACGACCCTAGATCAGCTGGTCTTTGGGGATGGTCTTTCCCAGTTGTCTCGGCGAAACGGAGGTAGGTACAGTTGAAGAAGATGCACAAAAATAAAACAAAAAAAGGCGGGAGAAAGAAAAAAGGGAGGTGGTTTGTCACGCTTTCCGTGGGAGAATGCTTCCTGCCTCTTCAGGGACCGCTGGCACTTTAGGAAAGCTCACACTTGGCTGGAAGCGTACATTGTACTCTTAGTAGCAGCTGCTCTGAAACGTCTGGCGGCGAATATGTAGGCCGGGAAACCAAGTCTCCATCCCAGGTTTGCGTTGGCCGAACTGCGTGTTGGAGCAAAGAAAAGGGGAGGTGGGAGGGGCGGCAGCACGGCAGAGCCGTGCCGAGGTAACCCTCAGCATGAAGGACAGGAGCAAAGAAGCCAGAGACAAGAGAGTGAGAGAGAAGAGGCAGGAATCAAAGGTTAAACACCCAGGGAGGTGTCTTAAGGGACGGAGAAACTGGAGAAGACCACGCCCATCGACTCAAATTTTGGTCGACAATTTAGCCATAAAAATGGTGTAAAAAGCATATATTAATATAAAATATTCCCAACTTTGCACTCTTACTTATAGATCAAGCATATAGAATGATTGTTTAAACTTAAGTCTTCGCAAATCAACAGCTTATTGTTCAGTACAACATTTCATAATGTTTGGCTTCATATCAAAATGAGCAGTTCTCAGAGTCTCGCAGCTGGACCTGTAAAGCTGACACAATTACACAGACAACAAGGCAGACATTTGGAATATTTCTGCAGAGTTCGTAAAACATTAAAACATACATTTATCTTCTGTTAAAGAAATGAGAGTCCAGAGATTTGCAGTAACTCTCAACCACCAGGCGTCCTTTGGTGGCCGTCTTACACAGCGGGGCGGCTTGGAAGAATGTAGTTTATCGAGTTGTTGTTGGTGGAGGGTGGGGGGGGGGGTGTTGCTATGACAACCGGGCCATAGTCTCTACAGTGTGTTGTTTTTATCTTTAAAAAAAATATAAATGAGTTACGTGTGTGATCACGGAATGACTCAACTCTAAAGGCACTATTCAAGGTACTTTGTTATTTACTTCCTCAAGGGAGAGCTGAACATCATCCAGGGGGCACTAGAGCTACGCAGTAAGACAGTGGAGGACGTTCTGACGCCGCTAGGCGACTGCTTCATGTTGGCGGCCGACACGCTCCTGGACTTCAACACCATGACGGAGGTCCTGCAGAGCGGCTACACGCGCATCCCCGTGTACCGGGACACGCGCGCCAACATCGTGGACGTGCTGTTCGTCAAGGACCTGGCCTTCGTGGACCCGGACGACTGCACGCCTCTGCAGACCGTCACGCACTTCTACAGACGCCCGCTACACTGCGTCTTCAGCGACACTACACTCGACGCCATGCTGGAGGACTTCAAGAAAGGTACGCTGAAAGAAAAGGGAAACCTTGTGGAAGGATGACATCAGGGTTTAAAATTAGCATTTAAACCCAGGGTTAGGTTTTCGAGCGAGGGTTAAGGCACAGGTGTCAAACTGGTAGCCTAGGGGACAGAGCCGGCCCGCCACATCATTTTATGTGGCCTGTGAAAGTAAACCGGAGTACCCTGAGAAAACCCACCCTGGCACGGGGAGAACATGCAAACTCCATACAGGCGGGGCCGGGATTTGAACCCCGGTCCTCAGAACTGTGAGGCAAATGTGAAAGCAAATCAGAATTGATAATTGTGTTCTGGTGTAATGAGATATTTGCAAGCATTTTTGTTACCAATCCCCTTTGAAAAGAAATGTAATAGTTGAAAAACATGTTTTTATAGGCTTCTGATTTCAAAACTGGTTATTCATCAATGTGTTGTACATACTGTATGTAATTATATGAGGTAATCTTTCATTTTTATGGGTTCACAGTCATAGCGGCCCTCCGAGGTAAGTCATAACTACGATGTGGCCCATGACAAAAATGAGTTTGACACCCCTGGGTTAAATTGTCAAATTAGGGTTTCAAACAAAGGTTAGGGATTTCAATTAGGGTTTCAAGACATGGTTACAGTTTCAAATTAGGGTTTCAAACTAGGGTTTTAAAACAGGGTTAGGCTTTTAAACTCAGGTGTCAATCCTTGGTTAGGGTTTCAAATTAGGGTTTCAAGCCTTGGTGGTTTTTTTAAACAAGGATTAGGGTTTCTAGCCAGGGTTAGAGTTTCAAATTAGGATTTGAAGCCAAGGATAGGATTTCCAACAAAGGTTAGGGTTTCAAATAAGGATCTTTAGCTTTGGTTAGGGTTTCAAGTCAGGTTGGGGAGTTTCCAATTAGGCTTTGACACAAGGGTCAGCGATTTAAAGGCAGTGTTGGGGTCTTAAATCAGGAATTCACACAAGGCTTACTATTTCAAGCCAGGGTTAGTGCTTGAAATGAGGGTTTCAAGTCTTGGTTAGGATTGGTTGGCGATCAGTTCAGGGTGTACTCCGCCTCTCGCCTGAAGATAGCTGGAATAGGCGACCCTCGTGAGGTATAAGCGGTACAGAAAATGGATGGATGGATGGATGGATGGATAGAAGTCTTGGTTAGGATTTGAATCCAAGGTTGAGGTTTCAAATTAAGGTTTCAAGACAGGGATAGGATTGCGTGTACCTAATGAAGTGTCCTAAGATGTGTCATAGTGGAAGAAATAAAAAGAAGACGGCAACATTTTGCAAGGCACTGCAGTCGAGAGGGAGTCATTCACATGGGCGGCTGAGGGGGGTGCAGTGCCGGTCAACCAATCAGAGGCTTTGCTGCTGCTCCCTCCTTCCTCCTTTGTCAGCATTTATTTGTTTTATGGACACAGTCGAGTTTGGGATGAGCAGGGAGGAGATGAGCGAGCTCGCTGGTTAGCAGCCAGGAGAGCACACGGCTATCAGCAACCACTGAAACAAGAGCGTTCAAGATGATATTGTAATTTACACCAGGACGAGGGTGCAAATGCCTTACAGTAAATGCACTTTCAGCAAAGACGGTCCTTGTTCACGGAATGACAAACACAATTTGTATTGATCGGAGATTGGTTTGAGTGGTGACTTTTAGTATCAAGAGGTTACATTAAAAAGAAGAAGAATAGTTTAAAGAAAACTATTTCAGTGTCCTAATATACTATTGTGCAGAGAAGGTCAACCAACACTTTCGTATTTGCTGCAGTGCTGAGAACGCAAACCAGAATCAGTTACAAATCTTAAAGCTGCATGCTCTGCCCCCCAGCTTTGGAACTCACTACTACCTGACCTCTGAAACACAGACTCATTAACCCTCTTCAAATCCAAACTCAAGACACACCTATTCTGGACTGCCTATTCCCTTTAGCATTTCCCATGTCGCTTGCCATTTGAATGTTATGTAATATTCTGTTTTTTTTTATTGTATTGCTTGATTTCTTTTTTTTTACTGTTGGTATGGGGACCTTGAGCGGCTTGAAAGCCGCTTATGAAATAAATAAAATATAAATAAAATGAATTATTATTGGGCTGCACGGTGGACGACTGGTTAGAGCGTCTGCCTCACAGTTCTGAGGACCGGGGTTCAATCCCCGGCCCCGCCTGTGTGGAGTTTGCTTGTTCTCCCCGTGCTTGCGTGGGTTTTCTCCGGGCACTCCGGTTTCCTCCCACATCCCAAAAACATGCATGAATTGGGGACTCTAAATTGCCCGTAGGTGTGAATGTGAGTGCGAATGGTTGTTTGTTTGTATGTGCCCTGCGATTGGCTGGCAACCAGTTCAGGGTGTACCCCGTCTCGTGCCCGATGATAGCTGGGATAGGCTCCAGCACGGCCGCGACCCTAGTGAGAAGCGGCTCGGAAAATGGATGGATGGATGAATTATTATTATTACCAAAGAAAAACATAATTTTATTCTATAAAAGAAATCCAGTTTCACCAGCGGTGTCTTTGTAAGACACTCATTTTGTCTCTTTCTCGTTTAGTGTAACAATCTAACAAACATCATCGGTATTGCTTGATTTTGGAAAACATCATTTTAGTCTTGTCAGAATTCAATACAAGGCATAACTGATGAACATTTTTCTCAATAACAGGCAGATTGCAGATATTCTACAGCCCTTCACAATGAGGAATCTAAACAATATAAAATGGTGTCATCCGCATTTAAGTGAGATTTGGCATCAGTTACATTTTTACATCAATAATAGTAAACAAAATGGGATCCAGTAGGGACCCCTGGGGGAGACCATTTTGAAGAGGTAAGACCTCTGAACCACCACTGAGGGAGTTACCAAACCATTTGACCGCTTATGAAGACATTCCAATATCCTCCAATCTCTGGGACATGACAGAGTGGTCAATTTTCATTCGGCTTCATCCAATTAAAAAACAAATTAGGCTAACCTAAGGCTGAGTTAAGATAGGTAAGTCACATGGCTGCTAATATTTGCATTTGAACAGTTTTGTCTGCGCGATCTTCTAAAAGGGTCATATTATGGAAAATTGACTTTTTATCGGTTGTATAAAAATAGTCCGGTCTTCTGTGTAATTAAACAGCGTTATCGGCCCATTTTTGAAAATGTGGCTGTGAGTGAGCCCATATCCAACTCACTATGACATCACAACTTCACTAATTTACCTAATCCCACCCACACACCAAGTTTCTTCGCCAATGTCTTGGCAGCGGACTCAATCGTGTCAAAGCCAAAACGTGATCAAAGCTCCACTGTTCGTGCAGAGTAGCATTAGCATCTGATAATAAAATTACAATATTGTTCGACTAAGTTGTCAACATCGGGAATGGTATTTTTTTGTATTTGGCCATGTCACACACCAAACCGCCACATATTGACAAGTGTAATTCGGGCGCTTGGTGATGAAATGCTGCACCCACCAGTGATAATGTAATGGAACACATCATTCACACACTTTGTACTGACCCACTTAGATGAATGTGTGTGTGTGTGTGTGTGTGTTTGTTTGTTAATGAGAAAGTTGAACAGAATCCAGACAAGTGAGTTGCACTGAAAGGATTCACTGTTGCTGTGCTTGTGTGTGTGTTGGTATGAGACAGACACACACACTGGAACCTCAACTGAATCGTTGACACAAAAGTCCTCTTTACACTTTTTGGCGAGGTTTTAGTGGAAAAGAAGGCACACACATACACACACATATGCACTCAACCTCCATTGAGTTCCTTTGGTTTGTAGATCCTTTTAACTGGGGGGGGGGATTAATTTTGCATGATTGCGTTTTCCATCCAAACACATCACCTGTTACACAGAAAGAAAGAAAAGCAGGAAGGAAGGAAGGATTAGCAGCAAGATCATCTTCCATGTTAAAATGTGTATGTGTCGAAGCTATTAGCTAAAGCAGGCTACACGTACACATCGAGGCATTTTTCATTGAGGACATTTTCAACTCAACCCATTTTAAAATTGTGAGCGAGATCACACCTGACCACCAGGAAAACGTTACTTGACTGTGTGCTTTGCTTTTGTCATTTAACAAAATGGAAGTCGTGTGCTTTGATTTAGATTTTTTTGTTGTTGTCAAACACTTTTGTCATACAAAAAAAAAGTGTAGCGTTTTGCTTTTTGATGTCTTACAAAATGGACATGGCATGCTTTGTTGTTTGTTGTCAGACCGAATGGATAGCATTTGCTTTCCTTTTTGCTGTCAAAAAAGGAATTGTGCCTTGTTTTTTGTTGTGTAACAAAATGGACACCGCATGCTTTTGTTTTGCTTTTGTTATCAAACAAAATGGGTAGCAAGTGCTTTTTTGTTGTCAAACAAATTGGACGACTGCTTTGCTTTCTGTCATCGAAAAAGCAAAACAATATAATTTGATTTTAGTTGTCTAATATTGGGATACTGCATTCTTCGCTTTTTGTTGTCAAACAGAATGGATGCTGTGTGCTTTGCTTTTTGTTATCAAAAAATGGACGCTGTGCACTTTGCTTTTTTGTTTTTTTACCATATGAACAGCGAGTGTTTTGTGTTGTCAAAGACACCTGTCATCACACAAAATGAACGTCATGTGCTTTGCTTTTTTTTGTCTAACGAAATGCACGATGTGTGCTTTTCGACAGGTAAATCTCACCTGGCCATCGTTCAGCGCGTGAACAACGAGGGCGAGGGCGACCCGTTCTACGAGGTAATGGGCATCGTCACGCTGGAGGACGTCATCGAGGAAATCATCAAGTCCGAAATCCTGGACGAGACGGACCTCTACAGTACGGCCGCGACAGCAGCGCCAGCATTATTGTGATAAGCGCGAAATGGATTTTTATGATCAATACATATTTGTTTTTCTTAAAAATATCCAATTCTCACATTCCACCTTTGCTACATTTCACTTAATTCTGCGTCATTTCAGTTCACCATCAGCTATTTAGCATTCACACACAATTTCTACAGAAACTGCACTTTGTAGTTTTAATTCTGTTAATAATTATGTTTGCGTGCGTTGCTGTGACGACAGCCGACAACCGCAGCAGGCGTCGCGTGTCTCACCACGACAGGAGGCAGCAAGACTTCTCCATCTTCAAAATGGCCGACCACGAGATGAAAGTCAAAATTTCCCCACAGCTCCTACTGGCCACGCACCGCTTCCTGCACACAGGTATCGGCCAATCACAGCACTTTGTACATACCGTGTCTATGCTCTTTGTAGACAACAGCGATGGCAATTTCAATGGATGTAAACAAATGAGGCTAAGCTACAAGCTGAGCTAAATGCTAAGCTAGTTTAAATGCCCTGGTGTTTTGTCTCCATCAGAGGTGGATCCTTTCAAGCCGGCGTACATCTCTGAGAAGATCCTGCTGAGGCTCATCAAACATCCTAGCGTCGTCCAGGATCTCAAGTTTGACGACAGAAACAAGTACGCACCAAAGCACTTCCTGTTCCAGAGAAACAAATCGGCAGATTACTTCATCCTGGTACTTCAGGTACAACTCCTCTGCCGTACTTTTATTGTGAAATCCAGAAGCTCAAGTTGCTTTTCTTCTGGTGCTTTTATTCTGAAATCTTGTCTCATGTTTACTAGTTCTGGTCTTTCAGATCATTGATGCTTTCATTTTGAAATCTAACGGCTCCTGCTTCTGGTTCTTGTGGTTTTTGACGCTTTTACTCTGAAATGGCTGGCTCACACCCCCGAGTTGTGGTTCTTCTGGTCTTTGACGCTATTATTCTGAAATCCCCGTGGCCCCTGTCAACGCACCTTCTAAGGGGCGAATGCGGAACAGATCAGCCATCTAAACGAGCTACGCCAAAAACAGGACAAAAAGGACAAAGTACACAGGTACTGACGTGATACCTTATGTGAAAAAAGTCCGCTCGTAAAATGGGTTACGGTTAGGTTTAAGGTTAAGGTTGGGATGAGGGTTAGGGATCGGCGCGACCTATTTATTTTGTCCTAGTCTTGTTGCCATAGCTAGTTGGGCATGCGCACTGCAGATCGTGCAGGCACCACAAAACGTGTCTCAACAGCTCCTGATTTAGATTCTACTAGTCTGTAATGCTTCTATTCTGAAATACCGGCTCAAATTATTTCCACTTTGTGGTCCGTCTGGGCTGTGATGCATTTATTCTGAAATACGGGATCACATTGTTCTCCTTTTGTGTTCCTTCTGGTCTCTGATACTATTATTCTGAAATATGGTGGTAAATGGTTCTGGTTCTTGTGGTCTTTAAGGCTTTTATTCTGAAATCCTGGCTCGCATCTCTTGGTTGTAGTTCTTCTAGTCTTTGTTGCTTTTATTCTGAAATCCAGTGGATCCTGGTTCTTGATATTCTTATAGTGAAATCCTGAGTCCTGATAGTGATTCTACTGATTCCGGTATTTTATAATTTTAATCTGAAATTCTGTCTCACATTTTCTGTTTCTCTGGACTCTTCTAGTCGCTGATACTTTTATTTTGAATTCCATCAGCTTCTAGTTCAGGTTCTTCGGGTCTTTGATGCTATTATTCTGAAATCCCATGGCTCCCGATTCAGATTTTTCTCGTCTGTTATGCTTTTATTCTGAAATACTGGCTCACATTGTTTCGTGGTCCCTCTGGTCTTGATGCTTCTACTCTGAAATCTTGTCTCCTAGTTCTGGTTCCTGAAGTATTTAAAGCTTTTATTTTTAACTCCTGTCTCACGGTGTCTCCTCGTTCAGTTTTTTTTTTGGGGTGTGTGTGCCTTTAAAGCTTTTATTGTGAAAGGCTGTCTCACGCCGTTTTCTGGTCCTTCAGGGTCGAGTGGAGGTGGAATTTGGCAAGGAGTGCCTCAAGTTTGAAAATGGAGCTTTTTCCTATTTTGGGGTTCCTGCCATCTTGCCAGCAGGTAAACACAAACAAACCACCAAGGCCAAACTGTTCTAAAAACTGACATTTACTTGTTTGTACACAAAATGTACAAAATGTTTCTATATATAGAGATGTGAGTCTGTGTGTATGTGTGTGTGCGTGTGAATATATGTATAGTGTAAAGCCTTTTTTGTTTCTTTTTTTGCTGGCTGCTCAGAGTCAAACGGGTGGTCCCCAGGCCAGCTTAACGGGGGGTCCAATGTCTACATCCCCGACTACTCTGTGCGACAGCTCACGCCCCTACAGATCCTCAAGGTGACCAATCACGCGCCGCTTCACGGGCCGTGCGGCCCAGTTTACCCACAATCCTCCTTGTCTCAGATCACCAGGAGCCATTACCACAATGCGGTCAGCGCCTCCAGGATGGACACCTCGCCACAGACGCCCGACCCCGATGCCCAGATGGCCGAGCCTTTGCCCCCCGAGAACGGTACCCCCGCCGCCGGCACCGCAGGCGCCATGCTGATGCCGCCGCCCTGGGAACTGGGCCAACACGCTCCCGCCAGGACCAGAGAACAACAGCAGTCTGGCGTCTCCCACAGCACCTGCGTGCTCAACCGCAGGAACCGCATCGTCAGTAAGTTCTTAACAAAAAGCACACAGGAAGTTGATGATGCCTCACTTTCTGTGACAACTACTTTTAACATGTATAACACGTGCCATGTTTTTCATTTGTAACTTTTTACTTCTTTTATTCTATTAAATACATTTTACATACTTTTGATTTTATCCATCCAACCATCCATTTTCCGAGCCGCTTCTCCTCACTAGGGTCGCAGGCATACTGGAGCCTATCCCAGCTCTCATCGGGCAGGAGGGCGGGGTACACCCTGAACTGGTTGCCAGCCAATCGCAGGGCATACTTTCTATTTTATTCCATTTTTTATTTGTTTTGCATTACAAAAAAAAAACGTTTTTACATTGTTTTTACTATTTTTTGTAGTTATTGTACTGCATTTTTAAAGTTATTTTTCCTTTTTGTATTCATTTTTATTGTTTTGGAGGTTTTTAAGTTCTCTTGTCTCTATTTCATACTCATTTTACACATTGTTCAGTTTGGTGTTGTCTTTTTTTTCCATATCTATTTTTTATTTTGCATAGTTTTCCTACTTTAAGACCATCAAACAAATGTAAATATCAGACAAATATAACCCAAGTGAATTTAAAATGCTGTTTTTAATTTTTTATTAATTATTAAAATGTATTATTATTTTTCACTTTCATTTATTAAGTGGAAAAAAAACTATTCAAAGTTACCTGGCCTTGTGTGAAAACGAACCATGAATTCTGTTTTTTAACAGAAAATCTTGAAGGTGACTGTTCAACCATCAGTTTTTTAGACCTTAAGATGAAGTGTACTTGGGTTTTGCAGCAGAATAACAATCCAAAACACACCAGCAAGTCCATTTCTGAATGGCTTTAAAAAACAAAATGAAGATTTTGGAGTGGCCTCGTCAAAGTCCGACTGCAATGCAGTGGCATGACCTTGAAAGGGACGTTCATGCTCGAAAACCCTCCATTTTTGCTGAATTGAAAAACAATTCTGCAAGTAAGAGTGGGCCAAAATATCTCCACAGAGATGTGAAAGACGAATTGCCAGTTATAGAAACCGCTTTCGATTTCAGTTGTTGCTGCTGAGTACATGCTAAAAGTTGTTGCTGTTGTGTACATGCTAAATGCATGGTATTGATGCTTTACAAGCCTTTCCATTTCAAGTGCGTTGTCACCATCGTATGGCATCTATACGGAATTTTAAAACACTTTTGGGGTCATCATCAATTATTGATGATTTTTTGCTATTTGAAATATATTGCTTGTTAAGTACAAGCAATGTTGTTGTGTTAATAATGTCGCAGGAAGTAAATCCGACGGCCAGAAGAGTCCGAGGGATTCAGTCTTCCTGCGGATGGACGAGATCCCGTACATCCGAGACGACCAGCCGGAGGACGCTGGTAACCATGAAAACATTCACATCATGATTTCCTGAGTTTTTAACTGTAAACCACATCAGAACCGTGGCGACAAACTCAAACCTCACTCACGTCCTCTGTGTGTGCGCTTGTGTCAGACGTGGCCGATGTTCCCATGGTAACGGACACATCTCCTTTCATCAGCAGCTTGTCGGTCAGCGCCTCAGAGGACACGCTGGGAAACAAACTCCGACTCAAACTCAGTCAGTCTGCACACACGCACACACACAACTCATTCCATCAGCCTTTTCAATGCCTTTCTTTCTCCAGTTTTGATTCACATGCAAACCTCACACCCCCCAGCGCACAAATAAACACACAAAGGGTGAAAAAAAAAAACCACATATAGAAAGCGACACACACACTCACGCATATATATATATATATATATATATATATATATATGAACGGTACATCCAGGTTTTGGAGAAACATATGCTGCCATCCAAGCAAGGTCTTTTTCATGGACGCCCCTGTTTATTTCAGCAAGACAATGCCAAACCACATTCTGCACGTGTTACAACAGCATGGCTTCGTAGTAAAAGAGTGCGGGTAACTAGACTGGCCTGCCTGCAGTCCAGACCTGTCTCCCTTTGAAAATGTGTGGCGCATTATGAAGCGTAAAATACGACAACGGAGACCCCGGACTGTTGAACAGCTGAAGCTGTTCAAGCAAGAATGGGAAAGAATTCCACCTACAAAGCTTCAACAATTAGTGTCCTCACTTCCCAAACATTTATTGAATGTTGTTAAAAGAAAAGGTGATGTAACACCGTGGTAAACATGACCCTGTCCCAGCTTTTTTGGGAACGTGTTGCAGCCATAAAATTCTAAGTTAATGATGATTTGCCAAAAAACAAAGTTTATAAGTTTGAACATTAAATATCTTGTCTTTGTCATGTATTCAATTAAATATAGGTTGAACATGATTTGCAAACCATTGTATTCTGTTTTTATTTATGTTTAACACAACGTCCCAACTTCATTGGAATTGGGGTTGTGTGTGTGTGTGTGTGTATATATATATATATAAACACGCACACTCACACCTTACACTTTTGGCTGGGACTGTATGTGCAAAAACACACACACACACACACATTGGCAACGCCCTCCCCCCCAACCTACCACACACACCCCACGAATGGGGTGACCGGCCTATCATGAGCAAACAATCCAACGCATGGTGAATTCTGCTTCATGATGGGCGCAAGACTCCACATCGAATGATCCAAACGCGAGGTCACTATGAAAGCTTGGTCGCCGAGATATTACCAACGGCCAATCAGAGAAAAAGACTGTTGTTTGAAAAAGGACATTCTCAACCCAAATTATCTCGCAAACCCAATAAAGGGTCATCAAATAGTATATATAAAAAAGAAAATGATGGAATATAAATATTTCAGAATTAGTTCAATATCCATCCGGAACTGGTTGCACCCGGAACTGGTTGCCAGTCAGTCGCAGGGCACATATAGACACGGACAACCCTTTGCACTCACATGCATACCGTCACTGAACCCACGCTGCCTGCACCAGAGTCAGGCGAATATACCATGACACCATCAGTGACATCATTGAAATATCAATATAATCATTAAATAAATATACCGTATGTATTATATTGATTCTTCAACTCTGAGGCAGCCACTTTACAAATTGATGACTGTAATGAGGATGATTGTTTTAGATGCTTTTTTTGTGTGTCCTCAGTCCACAAGAAGAGACAAAAGTCACGAGAAGACGATAAAACGGAAGAGCCAGAAGACAATTTGATAAAAAAAACATGATGAACCAGAAGACGAAGACAAGTCTGAACACACGCTGGTTAAAAGCTAATCTTGGCAACCGAGACGACCGCACGACCTTAACGACATTGTTTACGGAAAAGACCAAGACGTCTGGTTTTATCTGGTGACCTCCTCCAGGGGGCGCTGCTGGGATACGTGAAGAAGACGTCAAATGAATGTCAAATGAAATATTTTGTAGATATAAACAGGTCACGTTTTCTTGTGATGATGCAACACCAAAGATGTCACCACGCCACAGGAAATCAACTTTTACTTTGAAACGACTGCTGCTGGCTTATATGACACTTTAATTCATAAAGTAATTTTTTTTTATATTTGATGCATTTTATGCTCAAAGTGTATGTGGATGAGTAAATTTGAAATAAACTAAAATCTTGTTCAATTAGTAGTTATTGTTTCTTATAATTAAATTATATTATTGGCGGCATGGTGAGAGAATGGTTAGCACATCTGCCTCACAGTTCTGAGGACCGGGGTTCAAGTCCCACCCCCGCCTGTGTGGAGTTTGCATGTTCTCCCCGTGCCTGCGTGGGTTTTCTCCGGGTACTCTGCTTTCCTCCCACATCCCAAAAACATGCGCGGATTTGAACCCGGGTCTTCAGAACTGTGAGGCAGATGTGCTAACCAGTCGTACACCGTGTTGCCCCAACAAGTAAACATTTTGGTAAAGAGCATAAAGGACATTCATGTCAACAGAATGTCAAAATGCAGAAATCGGTATTTATTTTATGCTCACCTTCAGTGGGCTCATTTTTGTTTCCTTTCTGCCCTCACAGAGCAAACAGCAGGATATATAAACAAATTTTCATCAGTAAATAAAAATATATAAAATAAAATGTGATGTTAAAAACATGAACACAAAAAGTAAAAATCATAAAAAAGCATAAAGCTAATGTATAAAAACAAAGTGTATAATGTATAAAACAAATTAAACAATAGAACAACAGTGATTCAAATGTTTTTACATAAGTATAATAATAAAGACTTCTATTTATTCAAATACACAAATATTGTATGGTGTATAAAGTAAAACAAAAGCTATGTATGAAATAAAACAATTATCTTTTAATCATATGTAAAAAAACTATACTTATTACTGTCAAAAATAAATACTCAAAAAGCAAAATAAAAACAATTTTGTCTAGAGTAAATATGTATTAACATTTTATTATGTATTTATTTATATAAAGCAAAATTACATAATTACAAAAACTGTTAGAAAATAGTAACTACATAAATGTTTTTTAAAAAATATGTAAAATATACAAACAAAAAATACATATAAAACATAACTATATATATTACACTTTAATAACTGCACAAATGAAGTGTCATTTTTAAGTAGAGCTTTTATTTGATTTCTCCATGTAACACGCAAAATACATTATTTGATAGTTTATATTTGTGGTGAAAGGAAAAAATTCAAGCACTTTTAAAAGGCAACATCAAATACACCATATTGGAGAACCCTGCAAACACGTGCGGCGTGTACTGTGCCTTTAAGAAGGGTTTGTGTGACAAAATCAAGTGTACACAATTACGGACGACAATTAATTAATGACCCGTTTCATTGGGGAGAATCGGCAAGAGGAAATTGTTCTTTCCTATTCTATTTGTTTTAATTAACAATTTCAGTGTACTTTTAAGTGTGTGTGAAGCAGAAGAGTTTACATGAGGACACACCTGACCTGTTTAATGACACGTGATGACGTCTGTCCACAGTTGACAGCGGCAGGTGACGAACCTAGATTAGCGCAGCGTAGCTTAACAGTAATTCCCAACCAAAAATGTTGACCTATTCAGTACAAATAATGCGTCTTGTTCATTTATCTATACCAGTGACGAATAGTAACAGGCAGAACAATGAATTGTTCTTACACTAGCAAACGGTACAATTATCATTATTTATACAACAGAATAACAGCTATATGTTCAACTTAAACAGATTTCAGTCAGTAAGTTTGTAAATTGAGACGAGTAAGACCAGAAGTCCCCCGCATATTCGTGGTTCGCTATTCACATTTTTTTTTGTCTGTTGTCTGTGCATTTTTGTGCTCCATGTTATGCCCAAAGATGATACACGATGGCGCCAAAGGCCAACAAATACATTCAGTGAATTTTTTGGGAGATCAAATGATCTGCAAGCCATTTATTTTTAAATGGTAATCCATTGTAAAAAAATTAAAATAAATAAAACTTACCTAAACAAAAACCTCAAATTGCTACTTTTGAGTCTGATGTTGTAAGACGAGTTATGTTTTGGGAATTGTAGTTGGTGATATCCAGTGATTTGGCCAGAATGTAAACAGAGAGTTGACGCCCATTAAAATTTCATTAGAAAATAAAATAAATAAATTCTATTGTATTTATATATTTATTTGTTTTTAAATTTAAAAAAATCTGTGAATTGGTGAATCCACGGGTGTGTTATTTTGCAATTGGTGGCAGGGTTACTACCTTTTCTTTTTTTTGTGGAATTCTTCCAATGTAAAATATGTGCGTTGGCTCTATAAAGGTTGAGAAACACTGGGCTTAGCGTGAGGACGCACAACGTGGACAAAACGTTTTGTTACTGGCCTGACTGTAACGTCACGGGCACCACGAGGGGAGCAGGACGGGACAGAATGAAGCGAGAGCGACAGAGGGCGTGTTCCTTCTCACTGGACCTGGGTGACGGCATCGTGGATGGACTGCGCCACGTAGTCCAGGTTCTTGGAGGTGAGGCCGCACATGTTGATGCGACCGCTCGCCATCAGGTACACGTGCTTCTCTTTGATCATGAACGCCACCTGATTGGCTGCGGCGTCAAAACAAGCAAAAGATAGAAGATTAGAGAGACAGGCAAATAGATACATAGATATTGAGCTAGAGCTAGATGTGGTGAATTAGAGATACATGTAGAGATGGGGATACAAAGATAAACGGGAGAGAGACAGAAGTTGAGAGAAAGAGAGAGATATAGATAGAGCGATATAGAGTGAAATATCAAGAGCGATCGAGGATAGAGACACGAAATTTAGAGAGATAGCGACAGGATAGATATAGATAGGCATTGCGAGATAGAGAGAGCTAGACATACTGTAGATATAGAGATCGTTATTGAGAGATAGATAGATTTGTATTAATATAGAAACAACAAGCAACAAATTAAAAACAAATGGAGTAAGTATTACCCTAAACAGGATAAACAGAGGTTACGATGTCGCATGTTGGTATGCGCTATTAAGTAGTAGTCTAATTATGCTCAAATACAGGAAGTGCAAAGTGAGAAGTACTGTATGATATTATTGACAGTGATACCTAATTATATGAATTCTAACACACCCGATGTGCAGTGTATGAAAATGCTGATATGAATAATAGTTCTATAGCGCACTGAAACCTGCTTTAAAATTAGACTTTTTTTTGTTTGTTTTTGTTTTTAAATCTAAAGTAAATGTGCTAATCAGGGTCGTCACAAAGTAATATTTGAACCATGATTGCAAATTGAAAAGGTATGAATATGGATTAAAAAAACAGCATATAGTACATATTGCTTATTAACATACCTAATATGATGACGTTTCGATGCTTTTCATTTGATTTTGTGTGTGTGTGTGTGTGTGTGTGTGTGCGCGCGCGCGCGTGCGTGCGTACGATTGAGGCCCGTGAAGCTGAACATCCCGATCTGCTGGGTGATGTGCTCCCATGTTCCTGGCGTTCCGAGGGCCTGCAGCTTGGACTTGAGCTGGTCCCGCATGAGGAGCACACGGTCGGCCATCGTCTTTACGTTAGCTTGCCTACAAACAAACCGACGCATTCGTTATGACAAAACACTCCTGTGCTACACAAGAACATCCCGTCGTGCGGCAAAATTGGGCCTCATTCACTAACCGTGCATACGTAGACTTGTGCTTAAATTGTGCATACGGACGTTTGATGCACAAATTCACTCAATATGTTCGTACCAGGTTTTTTTTTTTTTTTTTTTTTTTTTCCCCTTCTTCTCCATACTCTGCGCATGGGCTAAGATGCGTCAGCGAGACTTTTATTGACTTCTATTGGGATTGCAGCGTGCCGGGCACGAGCTCGTCATTTCTAATGAATTCTGAGTCACTAACAAGCGCACGGTGGTGTGAAGAAAATTGGCCGACACGCACGTGTCATGAAATTGATGGTGATTTTACGTATTCGCTCAACTTGTGCGCAGAGTGAGAACATTTCTACGCATTTAGTAGTGAATGAGGCCAATTGGCTTTTTGTCTTGGAAAAATACATTCTTCCCAAAGGCTTCCAAATTGCATAAAAAGTAGGATATTCTCATATGAATGTGACTTTTTTTTTTTTTTTTTTTTAAATTTAAGAAAAAGTGACTACATGTACCCCCACTATTGGCAGGGGCTAGGGACCTCGACCAGACGTGAATAGCGAAAATCTGAATAATTGATATTAAAAGGGTTTGTAATTATCTATGGATGCCAAAAGGCAGCAGCAAAGCACTTAAAATGGAGAAGATCATAAAGCACCAACACTACATCTAGCATGTACGCAATCATGAACCCATGTTACATAGACGACTGTATTCAATAGTCAAAATTATTCAACACAAACAAACCACCTTCACACGAGGCTAATCAACAGTATTAACTAGCATACTAGTGTTAATAGGCTTGCACAAACTGACGTGACATCACAGAAGATCCAAGTTTTTTTTTTTTTTTTTCCTCTTTAATTATCAATGTAGACTTAAATACGCATGCTAGCTTGGTGATGTTTAGTATGTCACCTTACATTTTTTAGGCTTATCAAATCAAGCCTGTTTGTCTACAAACCTAACGTGCTGCAGTTGCTCTAGGTGTCAATAAAACAAAGTAGGAGCCAACGGGTGAGGATGATTTTTAAGGATCATGAAGCCCTTAAAAGTTTGTTTTTTTTGACAACTATTGGGAACGTACCATTCTGCAAAGAGCTGGGGGCAGTTGAGTGTTTTGCTGACGATGCGAGCCCCCTGCGAGGGCGGGTTGGACCAGGTGGTCCTCACGATCTTCTCCATCTGAGAGAGGATGCGGCCCAGGTTGTCGCCGTCTTGCGCCACCACCGTCAGGTTGCCCACCCTCTCGTCTAAGAAGAGGTAGACGAGTAGGTTAACGTGTGTAGTTGTTTTGTTCTTCACATGGACCGGAGCGGGAGGACTCGAGTCACGTGACTTGCCTCGGATAGGACTTAAGTCACCAATTTTAGGACTTGCTTGGCTGAAAGTGAATGTTGACCTCTTAGGCGAACTGCCTAAGTAATTTTGACAAAGGACTTGCTAAACCCAAGTCATGACTTGACTCACTTGATTTTTACCACAGTAACTTGGGACCTGCTTGAAATTTGAAGTTTGTGACTTAAACCTTACTTATGACTTGCAAATATGGGACTTATTTCCTTAGTACCGCTTGTGTGTACTCACTGTAGAGGCCAAAGTTCTTGGAGAAGGACTGAGCCACAAAGAGTTCAAAGCCCTGAGACACAAAGAAGCGAATGGCCCACGCGTCTTTCTCCAGCGAGCCAGAGGCGAAGCCTTGGTAGGCCGAGTCAAAGAACACAAACAGATTCCTCCTCTGGAGGCCAAGAGAAGAAGAAGTAGGAGGTCAGGAAAGACTAAATCAATCATGTGACTCTTAATATGAATAAAAGATGATGAGACCTTCATGATCTCTGCCATCTGCTTCCATTCGTCCTGATTAGGATCAGTGCCTGTGGGGTTGTGGGCGCACGCGTGAAGCACAAAGATGGAACCTCCCGGAGCTTTCTGTTAAAACACAACACAACAATTAACATGGAGCCTTCCTGAGGTTTCTATTAATACACACAATAATATATGGTGGAAGGTTCCAGCGCAGTCTAGTAAAACACAACAACAATTAAGATGGACACTTGTCTAAATTTATATTAAAACAAAACAATTAAGATTAAATTGCTTTCCAGCAGAGTGTCACAAGTGGATGTTTAGCTTGCTGTAATTTTTTTGTCCGTTGTGTATTTTGACTCAAGGAGAATTTAGTAACACATAAGGAAACTGCGAAAAGTACCTAAGAATTTGCTGCCTTACAACGTACAATTTTAAAAACAAGGTCACCTCAAGGTCATCAAGCAGGCCGCTAAGGTCCAGGCCTCTCTTGGTGGCGTCCCAGTAGCGGTACGGACGGATGTCCTTGAACCCAGCATCGGCAAACACAGCATTGTGGTTCTCTGAGATTTAAAAATAAATAAAAAATAAAGACATACATTAAAGGTAATATGCTACACGTTTACAGTGTGTGTGTGTATGTGTGTGTCAGCGTTTACACACCCCAGGTGGGCGTAGACACATAAACAGGCGTGGCCGTGTTGTTGACGCCGTTGTACCAGCGCCGCAAGAACTCTGCACCGATCCTCAGGGCGCCCGTGCCACCCAGAGCCTGTACTCCACCCACCTGAGACGGAAACAGAACCACACGCGGTAACTATAACATATACAAGAATAATAAATGTACAATAATACTGTAATAACATAACTACAACTATTTTAACCTTGACTTGAAATTCTAACAAAACTCACAGCCAGCGTGTTCATACATAGCATGCGAACAACTGGCGTCGACAATTAATTGAGTTCATTTGAGAACATCTTGTACTTGAACAGCTGCTAACGTGCTAAAGCCTCCTGAGATGTGTTGAATGCTATCATGCTGAGAGTTCAAATGCCAAGTACAAGTTAGCAACCTCAATACAAAGAGTGATAAGGAATATTGACAACATTGTACGTCATGCCCTGTCGTCGGGTATAATTTCTAATGAGAATTGTTAAAATGCTAGCATGCTAAATGTTTGTATGCTAACATATTTCTGGTGAAAGAAGAGCGTCTACTCTTTCTTTTGCTAGGTTTGGTGCCTATATTGTCACAGAACACAATATTCTCTGGGTCTTGAAAAGATCAGTCAAAATGCTAAAACCTCTGGCAATATTGGGAACTCCGCTTTGAAAGCAGCTGGCAGTGAATGAGTTAATCAAATGCTAACATGCTAACCGGTAGCCCTGGAGACTTACCCTCCCCTCCTTGATGGCGGGACTGTCTTCGCCCAGGGCGACCTTGGAGGAGGCCGAACGGAAGTCTGGCAGGCCGAGGATGGGGAGGTACTCGTGGTTCAGGGTGGCGTCGTCCACGATTAAACGCTCCACCTTTTTCACCACCGGTAGAACCCACGGCTGAGAGTCATCTGTGCGGTAGGCTGAGGGAGAACACACCAAATCACCCTCAGTTCCTGTTCCATGACATCGTGATTGGCAAAATGGCCATCGACCAGCTTCTTGGAAGGCACTGTGTTCGATTTTAGAGGTCGTCATTGGGTTGCCAAGGGGTGGAACATTTCCAGTATTTTGCCAGTAAATTTCCATGGGACTTTAGGAAATATTCCAAATTGAAAACAAATAGGACAAATTGACAGTTATTGCATTCAAGCAAAATATTTAAACATTTTGTTTTGTCATAAGAAGACATCCCTGCAAGAAGGATAGCTCTCCTTGCCTGCATGCAAGGCCATCACAGTACAGCGTTTCCTTGCTTTTGGCAGGGAATTGGTAGTAAGCCCTGCCACAAATTGCGAAAATCCGCAAATAAGTGACACTCCCTCCAAAAAGGTTTATAGTTGTCTATAGATGCTACAAGATGGCTACAATTTAACATTATTTATTTATTTAATCAACCAAGCAACAGCTCGTAACCTGAAAACCTTGCAAGTTGGCATACTTGTAAGTCAAGGTACAGCACTACTGTGGTTGCGTAAAATCTGGTTGTTTTAGTCAGGATTGCTGAATGATAGTTTAGTCCCTTATGAAGAGCCAACCTTCAATCTTGGGCATTCCTGTTAATGAAATTTTACAACTTTGGAAATTCACGTACTTTTGCAACCCAAGGTCCTACATAAGAATGGTGCAAAAGGATAGGAAGTCCTTGTGTGCTGATCAGACAGGAAGTGAGCGTGCAAGCGAGCCGATACGCCAAGGTTACTAAACTAAACTGAGCATGTGCGTGCGTGTTTGACCCCCGAGGAACTCGTGGCGTGCAGACGTGTGTTGTATCACGTATCAGCACACGGTATTCTGAAAAGAGCACCATGGACAAAAGGGAATAAAAGCAGTTTCTTCCTGTAAGTGCTCGCCCTGAAACGTGACATCTATTTATATTATATTTTGTAATAGCACTGTGAAGGCATCACACTTTACAATGCAACTACAAGCCACAGAAAATTACAGAACTAGTAATACAGTACGTGTCCGTGTCATTATAATGAGGTGTGGTCTTAGCAACAAAAGGCTGCTGAACATGCCTTTGTGTGTATTAATAGGGGCTTTACCACCAACCAGCCCAGGAACTTTGATTTCCTGATGGCAAAAGGTTCCTGTGGCCCATGCGGTTTGTGTTTCCATAGCACTTATTAGTTCACGGTAATTTAAGCAAATGTAGCGCAGAGTTTGTTCAGCCTGCTCCTTGTCCACCAAGCGCGGCTCGGCAGGAAAACGTAAAGGTTTTGCTTTTCAATGTATTTCAATCCTTTTATTTCTAGCCTTGCATAACGCCGCATCCAGTAATGGCGGCTCTGTGAATGACAAAGTAAACGCCTACAGAGGTCTGTCAACCAATCAGCGTTTGTCAAAAAAAGGAATAGTCACTGGATAAAATGTAGATTTAACAGGTGTTTGTTCTTTTTGTGTATTGACTTCAAGATATGTTGAAAATGTAATTGATATTAAAACCGTGCAAATACCGTGTGCTTTCTTGAGTTTTACAAAGCAGTGAGCCCCAACCAGTGTGTCAGACTCGTGGGAGATCATCAGTTGTGCCGCCATAAACGAAAGCTGAAATCTACAACTTTTTTTTTTTTTTTTCCCTCTTTGGCCCGGAGGACACGACGTCCACAATTTCTAAAAACAATTTGAAATGTGGACTCGTCGGACCACAGAACACTTTTCCACTTTGCGTCAGTCCATCTTAGATGAGCTCGGGCCCAGAGAAGCCGGCGGCGTTTCTGGGTGTTGTTGATAAATGGCTTTTGCTGTGCATAGTAGAGTTTTAAGTTGCACTTACGGATGTAGCGCCAAACTGTATTTACTGACATTGGTTTTCTGAAGTGTTCCCGAGCCCATTTGGTGATATCGTTTACACATTGATGTCGGTTTTTGATGCAGTGCCGCCTGAGGGATCGAAGGTCACGGGCATTCAATGTTGGTTTTCGGCCTTGCCGCTTACCTGCAGTGATTTCTCCAGATTCTCTGAACCTTTGGATGTTGATATGCACCGTAGATGATGAAATCCCTAAATTCCTTGCAATTGTACTTTGAGGAACATTGTCCTTCAACTGTTCGACTATTTTCTCACGCACTTGTTCACAAAGAGGTGAACCTCACCCCATCTTTGCTTGTGAATGACTGAGCAATTCAGTGAAGCTCCTTTTATACCCAATCATGGCACCCACCTGCTCCCAATTAGCCTGTTCACCTGTGGGATGTTCCAAACAGGTGTTTGATGAGCATTCCTCAACTTTCTCAGTCTTTTTTGCCACCTGTCCCAGCTTTTTTGGAACGTGTTGCAGACATAAAACTCTAAGTTAATGATTATTTGCTAAAAACAATCAATTTTATCAGTTTGAACATGTAATCTCTTTGTAGTGTATTCATTTAAATGTAGGTTGAACATGATTTCCAAATCATTGTATTCTGTTTTTATTTATGTTTAACACAACGTCCCAACTTCATTGGAATTGGGGTTGTATGTTCACCAAAGCCAAAACTTGAACAGATGATAAAATGCTGATTAAACCTGTCAGCTCCTCTAGCATCTTGTATTCTTAAATAGTTTATATTTAGTGAATGCCTGATTCATTTCCCGCACTGCCCCAGTTGGTGGCACACCGAAAATGACGTAGAAGGAAATGACAGCAGAGAAATTAGCCATTTTGCCGAGCAATGAACGGAGTGTAGTTGTAAAAACACTCACCAAAATATTATTTTGCATTTCTGTAGCATAAAATCATCATACAATAATTACTGTGTGAACGAAAAACTAAAAAAAAGTGACGCAATTTAGCAACATCTTTGCTTTTTCATCAGCAGGCACATTATACATTATGAATATAGTTTTGCATTGATGTTAAACAACATTTGATGCTTTATGTACTATTTATATGGCTGGAGCCAAGGCACGGCTCGCAAACCCGGAAATGTATTTTCACCGTAGGGGAAAGCTTCTGTGCATTTTACTTGCTGGACGCCAGCCTTAACCACATCTCATCCTTAACTGCCTTAAACCCAACCCTAGTCCTACACCTAACCATAATAAACTTAAGTTTTTTTTATGATTATATTTGGGATGGACATCTCGTTCCATCTGCGTAGATGACCCTTCCCGCGATGCAGGAGCCAATCATGTTGAAGCGGGGCGGGTCTTGCCGAGAAAGGGGGTGGGATTTCTAAGAATGTCTGTGAAATGGGACGTTCCCTTTCCAGGTGTTTCGTCTTTTGGAATTTGTTTCATCGTTTGTATAAGTGTTTCGGTTTTTGTTCCTTGGTTTTCTGAAATGTAAAAGTGTTTCGGTTTTTGTTCATTGGTTTTCTGAAATGTAAAAGTGTTTCGGTTTTTGTTCATTGGTTTTCTGAAATGTAAAAGTGTTTCGGTTTTTGTTCATTTGGTTTCTGAAATGTAAAACTGTTTCACAATTTGTTATATTGTTTTGCACTTCCAGGGCACCGTACATTTGAATGGAGAAAATGTATTTGATACACGAGTAAATGGGGATGAGTGACAGAACGAATTAAACTCGTAAGTCAAGCTACCACTGTACAAAAGTGGGACACTTCTGAAAACATACAAATGGAAAATGAGGCGTTTTTGGACCGGGCTCCACCGCAGGAAAAGTCAAACACGTATATGCTCGGTGGGCTGCGTTTCATCATTGATGTCACGAGATGAGTTTGCAAAATTCAAATTTTAATGTAGACCCGGCTACGAATGGGTCATATAAATGTATGCGTGATTGCAATTGGGATTATAGCAATTGTCAGATTGTATGGGTTTTGCCAAATGATACATGAACGCACCTCGGCCAGGCTCTTTGAATGGGACCAGTTAGCTTTTAGCATCGTTAGCTCCGCTCACCTCCGACGCCGAGGTTCACCTTCTGTGGGTGGCTGTCGTCTCGGAAGTCGGCGGACAGCTTGAAGACAGCCACCGGGGGCGCCTGCGGAACGTCACCGAACACGGACATGACTGCGGAGAGGAAACGGGAGGACAGCTGCGGGGCTTCCGGAAATCAGACTGGGAGACAGGCAGAAAGTTAGCCGGGGACCTGATTCACCTTCACGGCTGCTCCACTAGGACAGATTTGAGGAAGAGGCGTCAGCGCGGCAGCCAATGAGACGACTCCTAACAATGTGACGTCTTATCCCACAACCAATGGAACCTCAACCAGGAAGTTTTCATTGATTTGCGTGTATATAAATTCGAAATGTTACATTTTCACTTTATAATACAAGTGATTAAGAATTTTAAAAAAAAATGGTTTGTGTTTGTACTCTAACATTGCATGACAAGAGGCGCAAATCAATGGCGCAGTAACAATGTTTGGCCACAATATGTCAGTGTCAGCACGCACAAAAGAAACAGTAGGCAAGCCATCACATTCACGTTGTGTTTACTCATTATTTATATATTTATATTTATATATGTGTGTGTGTGTTACATATAGTTTGAGTGACACTGTCAGAGAGGTATTAAGGTAACAATACTGAATGTTTATTATTGTGTTTGTAAAACTGTTCTACATCACACCGAGAGCTTTTGCTAGTATTCTGACCCTTTGAGGTAGTTAAAAAGCAACTCACAGTAAGGCCGATATGGCCTTAAAATAAAATCCCAGTTTTTTCACAAACATCTGATTTATGATTTTAACCGACTCCCCCCCCCCCCCCTTCGTTTATATAAAAAGCCAATTCAAAGCGAGTTTTTCCTTTTGCTTTTTTTTTTAACCCTTCATTGATTTACTTCATTTCTCCCGATACCAAAAATAAAGCTTTGAAAAGTTTTTCAACTCCCACAGAAATAATGGAAATACATACAATATTTATCTTTACGCAGAACATAAGTACTTCCTCTTGGAAAAGTGTCCCTTTTGTCAAAACACCACATTACAATAACTACAGCAAACATGTTAATAAATGGTATGGAATGTCATCACGCTGTCTTCTTATTGAAATCGCTGTTGAGGTGTTTATAATTCTGATGCGATGGTGAAACAAATGAAGGAAGGTGTAAATTACCGTGTGTCAAAATAAACATTCAGGTGCGTTTCCTGGCATGTCAGACGCGCTCAAGTGTTTGACGAATGGCCTCCACTTCCAGCCTGCTGCTGCTATCCTAAGTAGCTAGAAGTACACACACACAAACACACACACACACCTTGTCCATGTGAGGACACCCATTAAGACTCATTGTCCCCCTGAAGTCTGTTTGAGGGCGGTTAACCTAAACATGCAAAGTCAAAACAAACAAGACTAACAGGTCAGATGATATGTACATCCAAAACCACCATACATCCTTGGTCGTATTCACATTCTTTCCTATGATTCAAATATTATTGATAGGAACTAGCCATAAGTAGTCCTTTTTGATAACCTAACATTTATTCATTTTCCATACCGCTTATCCTCACCATGGTCGCGGGCGTGCCAGAGCCTATCCCAGCTATTTTTCAGCGAGAGGCTGGGTACACCCTGAACTGGTCGCTAACCAATCGGAGGGGAGCCAAGGCACATATTTTATATTATAAAACAAAATCTCACGGCACAAAATTCTCATAAAAAGTGGATACATGGATTCGAATGTCATCTGGTTTTTACTGTAAAATCTATTCTCCGATATTTACTGAAAAACTCACCTATTTGTGTTTTTTGTGTTCGGCCCAAAGTAAAAACAGGATTGCTTGGACGCCATCTGTTGGCATCTTGGTGCCGAGGAACTATGTTGAAGTTTTATACATGTTGTATCTTCTGCCATCTATTGGAAGGGCAATTAATTGTTCGGCCTGGCTGTCATTATGGATCATTGGTTTAGATTGTGGAATAAAGATACTTTTTTTAAATTTCAATTAGAAGTATATTTAAAACTACTTTTTGACCCCTTCCCTCAGGGTGTAGTCTTAAGGACATTTCTGGAATTTGTTAGAGCAGGGGTCACCAACCTTTTTGAAACAGAGAGTTCCTTCGTGGGTACTAATTAATGCAAAGAGCTGCCAGTTTAATACACGCTTCTGAAACAACACCTTTGGTCAAAGTAACTTTAATTATATGTTATTATTAATCAATGATATTAATCTACTTGAAGACGCTGATCATGTTAAGGGATTTCTCACATTAATTATCAACAATGATCTAACGTGGTGGAAAACAGAAATATCAATATGCAACACTTTCTTCCTATAACTTTCTGTTTCCATTTCGAAAAAAATCCATCCATCTTTCCATCCATTTTCTAGGGTCACGGGCATGCTGGAGCCTATCTCAGCTATCATCGGGCAGGAGGCGGGGTACACCCTGAACTGGTTGCCAGCCAATCGCAGGGCACATATAAACAAACAACCATCCACACTCACATTCACAACTATGGGCAATTTAGAGTTGTCAATTAACCTACCATGCATGTTTTGTGGATGTGGGAGGAAACCGGAGTGCCCGGAGAAAACCCACGCAGGCTGGGCCGGGGATTGAACCCCAGTCTTCAGAACTGTGAGGCAGACGTCCTAACCAGTCATCTACCGTGCCGCCTCTAAAAAAAAAAAATCACTTCTACAAAATTAATAGACAATCACAATGTCCCCCTGTGGTAGAGGGACCACTTTTTGGCAAAGTGTACCACTTAGAAACCATTTTGTAAAGTTGTGAGGGTGACCATTTTTTGGCACCCGCTATCCGGTACCCCCCTTGCACCTTAAGAAAATGTCCTCTTATCCATATCCTACAAAAATGATGAAAAAAGTCATCCCTCTCACAACTTTAGATAATGGAAATGCTCACCGTTAATAAAGTCAATGCAGTAATAAAGTAAACATCAGAAATGGAATAAAAGAGTAGAAATATTTTTTCTTTGCTTTTGTGATTCTTGAGGCCAAATGGACTCCATCATCTTGGTCTTTGAAATTGAACCTGCACAACGTCTTTTTTTGTGTGTGTTTGTGGAGAGCAAAAGGACAAAGAAAAAGAAGAAGAGTGACAGCTCAAGAGTGTTTACATCTTTAAAAAAAAAAAGCATTTAAGCCCCCATTAACGTCTTGGCTACAGAGCCAAGTTCTGAGCTCCTCAAAAAAAAAAAAAAAAAAAAAAAAAAAAAATCATGGTTCTATCATTGTCATGTCATTTCCTTTGCCACCTTGAAAAAAAGAGAGGTCATCACATGACGTGAAATACAAAAAGAAAATGTATTAGTCTAAAAAAAAATCTAATTGACACCCACCCAAAAAGGTTTGTAATGGCCTATACATGCCTCATCATGGCGGCAAAGCACTTTTTTTTTTGCTGTTGGACAAGGCTTAACGAACCTCCTCCCCTCATTTTAACGACGTTGAACATTAAACTAAATGCTAAACATCATTTAGACATGGCTTTGGATTGAATATACTAATTAACTCCAGAAATTCACAGTACAGTGGAACCTCGATTTAACGGAGGAATAGTGGGAGGGGTAGTCCATTAAAGCAGTTTGTCCGTTAATTTGAAGCAGTTTTTTTTTGTGGCCTAAAAACACACAGTCCAGAACAAAATTACTGTAAATAAAAAAATTGAAAAGTTATGAAGTTGACCTAAACATATCTTTAAACATTGTTGTGATGGTTTAATACTGCCATGAAAGTGCCTTGATCGGGGTAGAGGGGTGAATATGGCGTGCAGCTAGGTGGGAGAAAGTTGTTGTCCGACGGTGGTGAGTCGGGGTCGTTTTCATGAGTCGTGAGGTTAGTGTGCTGCCTTGCATCACTTCCGTTACCATTGGATGCTATAGTGAAGGGCTTGATGAAATACAACTGTATACTGTACCAAAGTCAGTGAAGCGCATTTTAAAGGTGCGCCATGACGAGCGCCGCAAGTAAACAACGGCAACGATTCTCGGAATCAACACACTTTGTCCGCTGCAAAGTGGGGTTTTGAGTTCCCAACCGGACCATTACCATTCTACCTGTTAAATCCGAAGACCGTTGGTTCCGGATCCGTTAAATCGAGGTTCCGCTGTAATATCCTGGTATGTGTCTACAGAGGTCGCTGTTCTCAGCTGAAGCCTGAGCAAAACTTTTTTTGTGCCATTCTGTTCCAAATCACATCTATAAATGTTTGTTGAAGTACATTTAAATTTCAATATATACTCCATAAATTTGATTGTGAAAACGTACAATTTGAGGTTTAAAAGGCAAAAAAAAAAAATAACTCCAGAGATCACCAATAATAAACTTTGGAAATATCGCTTTATGATATGCTTTGGCGGACCGCATAAATTGATATGGCGGGCCGGATCTGTCCGCCGGGCCACCAGTTTGACACCAGTGACTTGAATGGTCCGAAAATTATTTAATTACTGGCACATTTTGATACACAAAAAGGAGGGTGCAAAAATTTGGTCCCTCTCACAAACAGTTGCAAGAGGAATTGCTTTTCGGGGTACCAAAGAGTGCTGCTAAGAAGACATTTTCAGCATTTGTGAGAGAGAAACTTTTTTGGCATCCATCTGTCAACGTATAACAGTGGAGCAAGGGCAGTTTTTAAGTTGGAAGTTTTGGTACCATTCCGTCATGGTATCGCTAAGAATACATTTCTAAAGTTGCGAGGGGGACCACTTTTGCCACCGTGGAGTTAAGGGTACCAACCAAAGAGGACATTTTCTTAAATGAAGTGTCCTGTTGGAGGCGAGGCAGCACTGGTTGGGGAGGAGGTCTGCACTTTGTCAGCCTGCTGAGCTTCCTCCCGTCACCAGTCAGCACACAACAACATGTCAACACACTGATTTACACGAGCGTGTGTGTGTGGATGATCTGTGGCAGAAAGTGATCCGTGTTGCCGTGTGTACACATCAACATACACCACCCAAGGCTACTAGAAGGGAGGTGAGCTGAGTGCGTGTGTGTGTGTGTGTGTGTGTGTGTATCTGTGGGGTGGGGATGAGGGGTTACATGCTTGAGGTCAAAGTTGGAGACGGTGTGTGTGTCTCTGTGTGTGTCTGTGCCTGAGGTTTTAGTCTGTCAGAGTGTGTTTGCACTTTGACACAAGTGCTACAATCTCCAGCATCACTGCCTTTGTCTACATCCAAATGCTCAACTTTTATCTTTTTGTTAGCCGGAAGAATAATTCGCAACTGCGATAAAGATTATTTCAATTTAATTGTAAATGAAATATATCCCACAACTGACAAAAGTCAGTGAGAGAGAAAGAGAGAGAGAGAGAGAGAGAGAGAGAGAGAGAGAGAGAGAGAGAGAGAGAGAGAGAGAGAGAGAGAGTGAAAGATAACATAAAATCCTGAAAAATAAAAGAATCACATTCGTGAACTGATTTCAAAAATTCGAAAAATAAATACAGGTATCTAAAATGAAATAAATAGACTCCACAAATGATTAAACTGAAAAAAATAAATAAAAAAATAAAATACATATAGCTGAAAAAGGGGGAAATTATTCATATCATAAAAATCAAATACACCACAGAACAGAAAGATAGAATGGGGGGAAAAAAATAATGAGATAAAAAGAACTAATCAATCATAATAAAAAAGAAATAAACAGAATGAATGAAATAAAATAAAGAAACTCATAAAATAAATCCCAGAACTGATCAAACATAGAGAGAGAAAATAAAACTAAATAATGTAAAATAAAATAACTGCATTGCTGAATTGATAAAAATAAAAATGAGGAAAATAAATAAAACTGACAAAATAAAATAAACATTACAATGGATTTCAGAACTGATCAAATTAAGAAAAAAAAAGATTCCAGAACTGATGCTAAAATAAATGAATAAAATACCTCCCCTAACAGCTGAAAATGAAAAGAAAATACTAATAAAATACAAGTACATTCCCAGACTGATATGAAATTAAAAATACAATAAAATAATTTAAGAAACATTTGTACATCCTACAACAGATAAAATAATATAAACAAAAAAATGATAATAAAATAAAATACATGTCAGAACTCCCAGCTGTTTGGAGTGAGAAAAAGGAAAGACCGAAAAGGAACTCCGTACATTCAGAAATTTGTACATATGCACAGGCCACGTGTTATTTGTGAAAACTATTGTCAGCAGCAGCTCCTTTGACAGGAAATGTACTTGCATGGCACACTACAGTATGTATACGCTCCGTGTTGTTTATGATGAATGACGCCCACTCGAGAATGGATGGCTGACTTTTCCTATTCCTAAATCAGCAGCTTGTCGTCAAGGAAGTAAACAGCAGAATGGAGACTGCCTATGGAGACCATTTGTTATCATTATACACTCACATAAATAAAATACAAAAGTCCCACGTCTGCATTTTTGGACACAGAAGGACTGTTTTTCAGGAATGTTTGGAGGGATTCCCGGCCAAAATCCCGGGCAGTAAACACCAACACCAACGTACGATGCTGTTGTATGATGCTAACATGCAAAGCTAATGTACAATGCTAATGCAGGAAGTTAGTGTTTGAGGCTAACACTAAAACAAGATGGTTATATACAATGTTACAACATATAACGATGTCAATTCATGATGTTAACTTTATACGCTCATATAAATAACATTTTTAAAAGTCCCCTGTCTAAATTTTTGGAAGCAGAAAAACCTTTTTTCCATCTTCTTCAGTGTGGAATGTTTGGAGGGATTCCCAGCCATAATGTCTGGCAGTAAACACGCATGCAGCTGCCGAGCGGATGAAGACCGCCAGGACTCAAGGTCATGGAAAGGCGGCACAAGGTCGAAGGCAGCAGCGCAAATCACTCGCCCAACGTACAAAGTCAACCAAGTCTGCTTTAATGCCTACTTTATGCACACACACACACACACACACACACCACCTGTTATTAGTATTACCATTATGATGACTGAGATCTTGAACAGCAGATTAAATACATTGCATACAGTAATTTCCCAACTGATGAGAATACATGCAATGAAATAAATACATCATAGAACTGAGAAAAGCATAGAAAAAGATAATTCAAATAACCTAAATAAAACACATTTTAGAACTCATAAAACTGGAGGGAAAATAATTAATTATAAATAAAAAAAATATGTTAATGTAGAAAGCTAACATAAGAAGCTTATTATGCTAATGTACAAAGCTAACGTGGATGCTAACGTAAGAAGCTAATTATGGTGTTTATGTACAATATGTGATTTTAATGTACGACGCAAATGTGGATGCTAACGTAAGAAGCTAAAACTATGCTGAAGCTCATGCTAATGTATGATACTAATATACTGCACAATGTCTGCAATGCTAATTTTGTATAGAAAGGTACAAGTATTGGTGCGGCCATTGCTTGGCTTCATGTCTCTCACACACACACACACACACACACACACAAAACACACACGGTCAGGACAGGCCTGTGCATGACGTGGGTGCCTCTACATTGCTGAGATGTGTGTTTCTTTGTGTATGTTCACATGCTCAAAAACATGTGGCGACCTGTTACTCTCCCAGAATGCATCTTGATAGTGTGTGCGTGTTTATGGATGTGTGCGTGTGTGTGAGCGCGTGTGTTGTGTTTACCGACATTTGCCTGGGACCTCGTTGACCTGTCCTGGATTAGCAGGTAATGATAACACACACACACACACGTCAAAGGTGCGTGCGTGCGTGCGTGTGCGCGTGCGTATGTCCACACGTGTCAACTAAACTAGTAAAGATAAGCAAAAGCTGAGCTACACAAAGCCAGGCTACACTAAACATAACAGAATTGGACTATGCTCAACTGGCTAAAATAAACTAATCTCGTTAAAATGTTTTTCTAAGATATGAAGCCAGGATTAACAAAGCTAAACTGAGCTAAGTGACTCAAAGGATACTTAAGATAAGGCAAAAAAGTAGGTAAGGTGAGATATGCTAAAGTCAGATAAAACAAGCTAGGCTCAACTCAGCCAAAGTAAATGAGACTATACCAGCTAAGCTTTGCTAATTTAATCATACACATTTAATAAAGTAAGCTCAATTCAACTAAGCTAAGCTAAACGAAAGCAAACATACCATGGAAACAGCATAGCTAAACAATTAAAATCAATAGCGTTCTTGCTGTGTCATCATCCCTGAACATGTGAAGAAGATTATACTTGCAACATGGCGGCCGAAGAATAAAGCTCATGTTTCAACACTCCTGTTTTCAAGTATCCCCGTATCATGTTATCCTGGTATCACGGTATCACCTGGATGGCACCCTCCTTGTTACTACTAAATCATGACAGCTAATTACAAGTTCAATTACAAGCTTCTTATTCACAGTCACAAGACCTTCAGCGCCTCGTCACACGCACACATTAGTCTCGAAAGGAGTAATATGTAATGCATGAGAAGATTTTATATACAAATGACAAATGTACTACATAATATTTTCCATATTCAGTTAAAAAAAACTTTTTAAAAAGCACAATAAAATATAATAAAAATAATATTTTTTTTCATATTGATATATAATAATATTACAAATAAAGTGTAATTCATCACTAAATAAACAAAATGTTTTCATAAAATTAATGCAAGTAGGACACTTGATTAGGTACCCGCTCTAATGGAATTCAATGGAAATTACTTTTTGACAAAAGCCGAGTTTTTGTTTTAATATATGGAAAAATTATTTTAATCCCTGTCCAAAATGTGTAACTCAAAATAGACATATTTCTCTCATATTAACAATAATTCCTCCTTTTCAAACGAGAAGTAGATTTTTTTATATAAAATAGTATTTGTTAATAATAGTATTTTCAACAATAAAAGATGAATTTTAAAAATGTGAAAAAATATTGCGCCTTTTCAAAATAAAATTCAGTTTTACACGAGCAAAAATCAGATTTTTTTTCCAGATTAAGGCAAAATTTTCTTGAACATTCAGCCATAACCATTTCAAAATAAAAGTTTTTATACTTATGTGTCGTGTGGAGTCCAGGAAACCAGGAACCTTCCTGCAACTAAACGCCACCAATGCCCAGTGTGTCCTATGGGGGTCAACGAGGAGCCCCAAATACATTTTGAACACTATATTAAAAAAAAAAAATAAAATAATAATAATAATAATAATAAATAGAAAGGAAAATGAAAAATACGGTTTGTGGAATGTGTAGCATGCAGTAAAAATCAATTTTCCAATTCAAGTGTCTTTACATTTTATATATCTATCCATCCATTTTCTGAGCCGCTTCTCCTCACTCGGGTCGCGGGTGTGCTGGAGCCTATCCCAGCTGTCATCGGGCAGGAGGCGGGGTACACCCTGAACTGGTTGCCAGCCAATCGCAGGGCAACATTTTATACATGAAATATTTTAATTCCTGAAAAATAAAACAGTTACTAAAAAAATATTTAATTACTGTACTTAATTTTATGAAAGATAAGCACATACTGTATGTTTAAAGATAATTGCTGAAAACTTGCAAAGACTGAGAACAATGTTGTTCTGAATTATGGAGATAAAACAAAAGCCCAGGTATGCACTTGGACACTTTCCCTCTCTCACTATATACTGTAAGTAATGAGCAACTTCATATCATCAGTGGCCATCCGGCCCAATTGCTACTTACCTAATTATAATAACTTGGCCCATTTCTACCACGACAGCACGCAGTTATCTAACTAACTAAGCTTACACCCCGAAAAATGCATCTTCTTTAGATGCCAACATTATACAGAACAGCTCGGTGTCGTCATTTCAATTCCCAACTGTTAAGTATTTTTTGTTATTCAGGCTTCCATAATATGTTGAAACGCAAAGCATTGTGGGTTTCTAACTAGCAACAAATATGTGCTCCAATGTCTGTCAGTGTGAGCCAAAGGCTGAATAACGTGTGCCACTGTGTTGAATAAACGGTTGACTTTCCCTGAAGTATATCTGTTATTTAGACCCACACACCACAACACCAAGCGAGGCGGTGACATTTTTGCTGCGGAGCCTGTCAGCCTGCGAGCTAGCGGGTGGCTAGCAGTGCTTCTTGTCACGGCGTGAAAAAAAGCCCCGCAACAACCCGTTGGGATATATTCTAGCCACCAGAGGTTATCATTTTATATTTTCATTGTTCAAACATAGAGAGATGTTAAAGCATATGCTAGACATATTGAATTCATGTACATATATGAGTGACAAATGAAAGTTTAACAGGGCATGTTTTCCGGCCATTCAGCGGAGACGTCCACAGTGTCTGAGAGCTAGGAGGACATCTCTGTTGTTCACCATTTTGAGCCTCATTTTATATTTTATATGTGTGGAGTTTGCATGCACCAATTCAGGCGGTACCCTGCCCCTCGTCCAGAGACAGCTGGGATAGGCTCCAGCACGCCCGCGACCCTCGTAAGGATAAGTGGAACAGAAAATGAATGCATTGATGGATACAATTAATAAATATTACCCCAAAAAATGTAAAGACTGTTATAATACTGTATATATAGATATGATAATATACGATTGTTTTGTTAATGATACATTTTGATATTTTTGTGCTATTTGTATGGATCATTTCGACGTGCTTTAAGGAGTTTTTCATTTTTTTTTTTGTCTCTGCTACTGCAGACGGCTGAGATGATATGACCACAAAGGTGGGGGAAAAAAACGGGAAAAGAAAAAAGAAGACGCCTGGCGCCTCTGAGAATGACAGCAGTCAAGCGGTGTCACCTTTCCTATTGTTGGCTACACTGACACATGCGCGCACACACACACGCACACACACACACACACACACACACAATTAGTATTCACGATATAAACGGACTAAATATAATGCACAAAATAAGATTACAGTGATGTTGGGACATTGTGGAACATATACTATAAATAAAAACAGAATACAATGCTGGCCGACTGGTTTGCACAGCCGCCTCACAGTTCTGAGATCCTGGGTTCAACTCCACACAGGGAGGCCGGCCTCTAGTGAGGATAAGCGGTGGTGAAAATGGATGGTTGTACAATGATTTGCTAATCAATTTCAACCTATATTGAATTTAATACTGTGCCCTGCGACTGACTGGCGACCAGTTGAGGGTGTAGTCCGCCTTTCGCCCGAAGTCACCTGGGATAGACTCCAGCCCCCCCGCGACCCTCAACAGGATAAGCAGTGTTGAAAATGGATGGATGAATTAAATACACTACAAAGACAAGATAGTTAATGTTCAAACTGATGAATGTGTTTTTTTTTTGCAAATATTCTCATTTTAAATTTGCTAACTAGACCACATTCTAAAAAATCTGGGACAGGGGCAACAAAAGACTGGGAATGCTCAAAAGACACCTGTTCGGAACATTTCACAGGTGAACAGGTTAATTGAGTGTCATGATTGGGTGTAAAAGGAGCATCTCCGAAAGGCTTAGTTCACAAGCGAGCATGGGTTCAGCAGTTTGTGAAGTTCAAACTCTACCATGCAAAGCGAAAGCCATACTGTATATCAACAAAACCTGGAAACACCACCGGCTTTTCTGGTTCCGAGCTCATCTGAGGTGGACTAACGCAAAGTTGAAAAGTGTGCTGTGGTCTGACAAGTCCGCATTTCAAATTGTTTTGGGAAATCATGGATGTCGTGTCCTCCGGACCACAGACACATTGTTATCAGTGCAAAGTTAAAAAAGCCAACATCTGTGATGGTATGGGGGTGTGTTAGTCCCCATGGCATGGCTAACTTGCACATCTGGGAAGGAACCATTAATGCTGAAAGTTACATACAGGTTTTGGAGCAACATATGCTGCCATCCAAGCAACGTCTTTTTCAGGGACATCCCTGCTTATTTCAGCAAGACAATGCCAAGCCACATTCTGCATGTGCTACAACAGCATGGCTTGGTAGTAAAAGAGTGCGAGTACTAGACTGGCCTGCCAGCAGTCAAGACGTGTCTCCCATTAAAAATGTGTGGCACATTATGTAGGGCAAAATACGACAACGAAGACCCCAAACTGTTAAGCAACTGAAGTTGTACATCAAGCAAGAATAGGAACGAATTCCACCTACAAAACAATTGGTGTTCTCAGTTCCCAAACGCTTATTGAATGTTGTTAAAAAAGAAAGGTGTTGTAAAACAGTGGTAAATATGCCCCGGTCTCAGCTTTATTGAATATGTTGCAGGCATCAAATTTAAAATGAGTGAATATTTGAAAAAAATAAATAAACTATTCGCTTGAACATTAAATATCTTGTCTTTGTAGTGTATTCAAATTAATATAGGATGAAACAGATTTGCAAATCATTGTATTCTGTTTTTATTTACATATTACACAATGTCCCAACGTCATTGGAATAGGGGTTTTTAGAACTCAACCAAAGAACCCACTAGAACCCAACCAATGAATAATGTATAACCCAATTGAAGAAACAATGAGCGGAAACCAATTGAAGAACCAAATAGAATCCCACAAAAGAACAAAAAGAACTTCTAAAGAACGCGCTAGATCCCAACCAATGCAAACCCCAAAGACCCAACTAAAACCCTACCAAAGAACAATTTACAACCCACCTTAAGAAAAAATTAGGACCCAAGCAAAGAAACAATTAAGTCCAAGTAAAAAAACAACGACAACCAAGACCAAGAACCAACTGGAACCTAACCAAAGAAATAATTACAATCCAACTAATTAAAACATTTGACAATTGAGCAGAATTCCATTTTTAAATTATTTACAATAAAGAGTTAGACTCAGTACAAGTTCACATTGCTCCCATAAGAAATCATTCAAATTTGACTTTTCTATTACTTTATGTTGTACATCACACACCTGCTGCACTCTTATTGGGACGGAAGGGGCAGGTGGTTGTTTTAGGGGCTCTGGGTGGTCTGCATTGGTTGTGTGGTCCCTTGGCTCTAGGAGGGGAAAAATAAAAGATAAAGAAAGAAAAGCTTACGATCAAGGCCAACTATAAAAAGTCACTCCATTTTTTTTCCTGGAGGTATTTTAATTGTTCCCTGGAGTATGTGTGTGTGTGCGCATGTGTGTACGTATGTGTGCTTATCATCCGTGTGGTTATTAATACAACAGTGAGATAAAGAAGAGGCAGCACACTCACAAGCAGGATGAAGCTGTGCAGCATTTTCACTTTTTACTGTACAAGACAAATTGTTAATGGCATTGTTCCATAAACCTGTATATGTATATTATGTACTGATAAACAAGAATACTGCCCTACATTTTGTGTGAAAAAAGTCTGAACGTGGTATTGTACTTGACTTTGATACACACAAACAATTTAAATGGACGAAGACTTTACAAGCCAACTTTTAAATCCTGTATGTAAACATTTGAAGCACTGACTTTTATCCGCTTATAAAGAGGCTTCCTGTAAACAGAGATGCAGGGTGCCAAACAACAAATGATCATGTTAGAAAAAGCACAAAAGAAGAACAAGAAGAAAAAAGAAGCACAACAGGAGAGCAACACCTAAAACAAAGACAACAAAAAGAAGAACAACAAGAAATACAACAACTAGAACAAAAACAACAAAGAATATCAACAAGAAACTATACAAAAGAATGCGAACGATAACTAGAACAACACAAACCAGAACTAAAACAAAACAACAAAAAGAACAACAAAATGAATAAGAGCAAGGATAAAAGTAAAAATAACATGAACAAAAAAAAGTACAGTAGAACAAAACCAACAAAAAGAAGAATGAAAAAGAACAGCAAGTATAACATGAACAAGGTTAAGAATAAGAAAAAAAACGAACAGCAACAAAAGGAAGAAAAAGAACAAGGAAAAGACGAACAGCACGTCAAAGAAAAAGAACGACAAGTGAACAAAAACGAGAAAAAGAACAAGAAAGATGGAATAGAAGAACAACAAGAACAAGAAGTAGAACAAAAAGCAACAAAAAAGCAAAACAAGATTTAGAACAAGGAAGAAAAAGAAGTAGAACAGGAACAGCGTACAAAAACAGACTACAAGACCGACAAATATATAGAACAACAAGAACACGACAAAAAGAAGAAAAGAACAAACAAGATGAACAATGCTGCAACCCCAAAAAGAAAAACAAAGTTGTTTTTTTTTTAAATGTAGAACTAGCGTGTGAGTGTAAATATTTACAATCACACACACACACACAGATCACATGACACCCCCACCCCTCACCCTCCATACCCCCACCTTCTTTCTGTCTTTCCCAAAAGCTTGGTCCATGAGACTTTTTGTGATTGGTCCCTCCCTTACCAACCTCCTCCCTGCCTTCCCACTTTGGGAGCTCGTGGTAGTCCTCATACCTCATCAGGATCGTGGACTCCCTCGCACCCGTGCCCGCCATGGGGTCTTGAGAGCGGGTTGGGGAGCTTGATGATGATGATGATGATGACGATGATGACGATGCTCCAGACCTCCACGCCTTTCTCCGTCAAAGACATCCTAAAAGCTGGACAACAGTACCCCCCCGTCGCCACGGTCCACTACCGCAGGCCCCCGCCACCCTCCTGCATGCTGTCCCGGGACAGCCCCCCGGCGCCTCCGGCCCCGCCGCCGCCCTTCTCGGACCCCGGGCGCTCGGTGTTCCTCGGAGCACTGGAGGAGGACGAGGACGAGGAGGAAGACGGCGCGGTGGATAGCGGACTGACACCGGACGGGTACCCGCACCGGGGGGGCCCACAGGGGCCCGAGGGGGAGGCCCCCGATGGCATGGATGAGCCGGAGAGCAGTGAGTTTTAATTCTATTTGTCGTGGTTGACACACGGGCAGCCTTTGACACATGGGCCAGCACATTCGTATGCACAAAAAGTTGGACGGAAAGGTAATATATGTGTAATCCTTACTTGCACTTACAGATCTTAATACCAAAAAAACTGAGGGTTCATTTGACACAAAGGCCACATTTGACACATGGGCCAGCACATTCGTACATGAAAAAGAGTGAAACGGAACGGTAATATATGTCCAATTCTTACTTGAACATACAGGTCTTCATACAATTTTTACTTATATATCTTAATAATACAAAAACATCCTGATGGTTCAAGAGAGGCACTTGTCAAAAGGTGCCACATTTGACACATGGGCCAGCACATTCGCACACGAAAACAAGTTAAACGTACAGCTAATATAAACAATTCTTACATACATATTGTATTCAATAATAGCCAATGAAAAACAGTTCAGGGTTTGGGAGAGGAATTTGACACAAGGGCCAGATTTGACACATTTGGACTTGAAACAACAACAACAAATGAGGGTTTAAGTGCTGTATTTGACACATGAGCCAGCACATTGGTGCGTTAAAGTTTAACGTGTAGGCAATATATGTGCAATGCTTACCTTTACCTATGTATCTTATGAGAAAAACAACAACAGCGGGTTCAAGTGTTGCATTTGGCTCTTGAGCTGCATTTGACAAATGGGCCAAACCATTTGTACAAAAAAAAATACGTCAATATATAGTAAATGTATATGTAAAATTATTTATTTTAATAAACATATGGGCCAGTCCATTTGTAGTCACATTTATATGTCATATAGGTAAAGGTTTTCAATTTAACAGTACCAATAAAAGCAATTGTGGGTTCAAGGTCTGCATTTGATACATGGGCCACATTTGACATATGGGCCAGCCCATTCATAGAAATAGAGTGAAATGTATTTCATATATGTACAATTCCTTATTTTTAAATAATACTTAATAGAAAACGTAATTGAACGTTTGTGGATTCAAGGGCCACAGTTGACCCATGGGAAACATTTGACATATGAGCCATCATATTTGTACATTGGGTTTGAAAATAAGTGTTAAATATGTCACATTCGTAAAATCATTGAATCACATATTGACATGTGGGCCAGCTCCTAAATTGATGGATATATGATGCATGTCAAAGTTTGTATTTTAACAATATTTGTTTAATTATTATTTGTAATTAATTAAAAAGCACGTTAATGAATTGTGGGATTTAGAGTTGCATATGACATGGGCCACATTTGACACACGGGCCAGCCCATTTGTAGATTTTATAGTTAAATATGTACTAGTATCAATTAACCAATTGTGAGGAGCATATTTGACAAATTAGTTACATTGTACCTACTTTCAAATAAAAGACAACATAACAACAAAGACATTATTATTATTATTATTATTATTATTATTATTATGCATTATGTTAATTCTGAAAGTGGATATGAGAAGGTCATCTAAGTTCTCACAGCAGACATGTTGGCATACAGTTGTCAAAGTAAGTCAATATACGTATGTACACATTTAAGTTAATAGACAAAGCCTCGTCTTTTCATATTTCACATTATTTGGAAGTTTTTGTGCATTTCTAGTTGTGTTCGAAAAAAAAAAAAAAACAAGAACAGAGACATACAAAGCATTCACTTACATTGTGTCTTTCATACTGTTGTTAGTCTTCCAAGCAAGTTCAGTAAAGTGTGATTCTTAGGCCCAAGAGTCCTAAGAGCACTTTAAAAAAAAGAGAGAGAAGAGAAAATACAAAGAAATAAATAAACATAAGAAAAATATTTTAAAAATGAATCGTCTTATTGTGAAGAACAAAAATATTTTAAAAAAATAGCAATAAGACAAAAAGACTATACATATATATATATATTCTTTAACAAAAAAGAAAAATATAGAAGTAGTAAGAATATTTTTCTATAAGTCATTATTTATTTTAGATCATATAAATTGGTGTTTTTGTACGATACAGTACAAGTACATACGCAGCAAAATGTGTTGCACACGTCACTGTTTGTTTATTTAAGGTAACAAGAATGCGCAGTACAGTACAGTAATATGAAGTGAAAGTAAGAGTAATGTAATAGTTAAGTGACACCCGTCCTTTCTCTAATCTCATATAAAGAAAGAATCACGAATTAAAAATAAAACAACTCAACTCAAAGTAAATAAAGTTTGTGATATTTGATTTTCTTTTTCTGAAACATTGCTGTTTTTTAAAGTATTTCAAAACATTTTAGCAATCTTAAATTGTATTTTTTTACACACGATTATAGTATTTAATCCACATTTTGTATCGTTATTATATTTTAAACACATGATTATGTTTTTAGTATCTATTTTACGACATCATTTAGTATTTTTTAAAAATGTTTTCAAACACACGATTATGTGTGTTCAGTTTGTTTTTACACGGTTGTGTATTTTTATTACTTTTAAATACACGTTGTGCAATTGTATTACATTTTAACACGTTTATTTATAGATTTTTTTTACTTTATTTTTTCGTATTTTCTTTAAATGTTTTTACACACGATTGTGTATTATTCAATTTTTAAATACACTATAGAATTGTATCATATTTTCATAGTTTTTACAAAATAAGCCTTTTTAGATTGCATTTTAGACACGATTGTATATTGTTATACGCATGACTGTGCATTCTTTTTTAAATACATGATCGTGTATTTTTGTTTTTCGTACATTTGTTTAAACATCCATCCATCCATTTTCTGAGCCGCTTCTCCTCACAAGGGTCGCGGGCGTGCGGGAGCCTATCCCAGCTATCATCGGGCAGGAGGCGGGGTACACCTTGAACTGGTTGCCAGCCAATCGCAGGGCACATACAAACAAACAACCATTCACACTCACATGCACACCTACGGGCAATTTAGAGCCTCCAATTCATGCATGTTTTTGGGATGTGGGAGGAAACCGGAGTGCCCGGAGAAAACCCACGCAGGCACGGGGAGAACATGCAAACTCCACACAGGCGGGGCCGGGATTTAAACCCCGGTCCTCAGAACTGTGAGGCAGACGCTCTAACCACTCGGCCTTTTTAAAAACATGATTGTATTATTGTTGTTGTTTTTACACGTTGTGCATTTTAGTACATTTTTTTAAACTTAATGATTGTATATTTATGGTTTTAACACACGTAGTACTGCATACTTAGTAAATGATTTGTGTGTGTGTGTGTGTTTTGACACGTGTATTTGTATTCCATTTTTGACACGTGATCGTGTATTTCCATGAAATGTCGTCTTTTCTGCCTGTGTGCAGAACTTGGCGGTCCGTCGTCCCGGGACGACGGCTCCTCCTCGGAGGGCGCCCGGCCGACGAGTCAGCCGAAGCCGCGCAGCCGTCGCCGGCCCCGGGTGCTCTTCTCGCAGGCTCAGGTGCTGGAGCTGGAGCGTCGCTTCAAGCAGCAGCGCTACCTGTCGGCGCCCGAGCGCGAGCACCTGGCGTCGGCTCTCAGGCTCACCTCCAACCAGGTCAAGATCTGGTTCCAGAACCGTCGCTACAAATGCAAACGTCAGCGGCAGGACAGGACCCTGGAGGCGGCCGGCCAGCACCACCAAGCTCCGCTTCCGCCGCTGAGGCGCGTGGCCGTGCCGGTGCTGGTCCGCGACGGGAAGCCGTGCCTCGGCGGCGGGGGAGGTGGCTCGACTCCCGGCTACCCGAGCGCCGCGGCGCCGTACGGTTACGCGGCGGGGAGCTACCCGGCTTACGTGTACGGGGGCCCGGCGTATCAGAGCAACTCCAGCTGCGCGTACGGTGGCCTGCCCGGAGCCGGGGCCGGACCCGGCTCCGCCTCGGCCTGCCCCAGCGCCTTCGTCAACTTGGGCGGCCTGCAGGGGCCCTCGGCGCCGGCCCACAACCACCAGGGAGGCGCGCCGTGCCAGGGCATCCGGGCCTGGTAGAAAATAGAACCTCGTTAATGAGCTCATTAAAAATAGGACTGATGACGTCATGGTGTGGGAGAGGACTCGTGATGCTTTTTTAAAGTTTTGAAACACTTGTTTTTGTTGTTGCTTTGGGTTGCGGAGACTTTCACAATGATTCCAATAAAGAAGAAAATACAACAAAATGGCGCATGGTTTAGTTATTGGACTTGACTTTTATATGTATATATTTTTTTAAGTCAAAATAAATCATACACCACCATGGTTTTTAGTAGACCTGCTATTTTTTTGTGTGTATTTTGCTTTCGGTTCAACTTTAAATTAATTTCTTTTGTTTGTTTTTCTTATTAGTAAATTTGTTGTTTTCTTTTTTTTTAAATACAATTTGTCATTTTAGTTTTTAGCTGATTTACTATTTATTCTTTTTTTTAGATTTCTTTTCTTTTTTGGGTGTATTTGTTGTAGTTTTTTAGCTGATTTTTTGTTTTCTTTTTCTGGTATATTTGTGTTGTTTTAAATTTTTGGGCTGATTTATTTTCTTTTTTATATTTTGTTTTGTTTTCATTTTAGTTGATTTCTTGCTGGTCTTTTTCAGCAGAGTTCTTATCTTTTTTGATGTTTTTCTTTTGGTTTTCCTTTTTAGAAGATTAGCTGTTGTACCCTTTGTCCCGGTACAAGTGTGAGTTTAAAAAAATAAATGAAATAAAATACATTTTAAAAAACGGGAGGGGTGCACAGCTCCATTTTGGGCTGCTTCCGTTGAGAAAGTGGCGCCATTAAAAGCAGCTCACAGCCACAATGGCGTTTAAAAAAGGGGGAAGGACGAGGGGGGGGGGCACAGAAGGAGTTTGTAATGGGCACATGCCAGCCCTCAACCAAAGACAAAGAGGCGCAGGCGCGTAGTGTGCGTGTGTGTGTGTGTGTGGCGTGAGGGTCCAGTCCACTTTTGTGGGGGTCGTGCTCGTGAAAGAAAGGGCATAATTGCTACAAGTTTCACCATTTATCCCAGTGGGCAGGGAGGAGGAGTGGGTGGGGTGGGGTGGGGTTTGGGGGGGGGGGGGGGGTTAATACAAGGGTAAAGCATAAGGTCCATTATGTAGCTTTAAAGGGTGGGTGTAGGGCGGGTGGGGGTGTCCGGGTCAGCTTGTTCTCACAGGTGACACTTGAATCTATTTAGTAGATGACAAAGAATGAATACGTGCAGCTTTAATTGGGCAAGTGACTTCATTAACGCGCGCGTGACAAAAAAAAAAAAAAAAATGTTTGACCGACTGAAAAGTCATTTGTCAAATTTGTTTCATTCAACACATTGATGCTTAACTCAATTGCGTCATGGAATGCTTATGTACATGGTTTTTAAAAGTACGAAACATTTCTGTTTATTCTTTAGTGTATTCTTTTTGGTCGAATATTTCGTTCCTAGTTGGTATTTTGGGTTATTTTTTGCCCATTTTGTTGTCGTTTTATTGTATTTTGTTTTCTTTTTGATAGTTTTTGTTTTCGCAAGTGTATTTCGCGTTTTCAGCATTCTTTAAATACTGTTGTTTTATTATTTTTCATTCAGTATATTTTAATCTTGTTTTAATTGTAATCTATTTTTTAGTTTGTGTTATTGTTTGGTTTTAGTGTATATTTTGTTTTCTTTATCACATTTGTGTATTAAGTTTTATATAATTTTTTTTGCATAGATTTTCTTTCTGTTTTCTTTTTTAGTGTGTACTCTACTTCACTAATCTTTCTAATAGCTTTTTTCTTTTTTAGTAAACTTTTATATTTTTTTCTTTAGTGTTCTTTTTCTTGGTGTTTTTGTTTTTTCGGGTTTTTTTGTGTATTCTTACGCTTTTTTTAGAGTACGTCTCTATTATTTTTACATCATACAAATCGATTTTTCTTTCTTGAACCATCTAGGTTTTTAAATATTTTAGAAGGAAACAAAAGCAAAATACTTTCTTCCAAGAGAGATGAAGAGCTAATGAAAAAACAAATGTGTTGTTGTTGTAGGTGATAATTAGGCAGGTCAATGAGGCTGCTCATTAATCACTAACAACCACGTGCAACTCAATTATTAACACAACACGGGTGAGGGCTGATCATTAGTGTCGGGGAAGGCGTCAATTATTGATTATTTGTCTAATTGGACGAGCTGCTTCCACTCCCCCCACACCCCCCCCCCCAAAAAAAAAGAAAAAAAGAAATATATAATACCTATAACTCAATGACTAAGTATTTAGAGGAAATTGTTTTTAATTATTTGAAATATAAATAATTTCCACCTAATTCCTCTTCATTTTTTCACGGAATGTGGTGGCAGGGAAAAATAATAATTTAAATGAATGTATTTGTGTGTGTGTTATTGCTGTTATTTTTTACAGAGTAAGCCACCAGGTTAAATATTTTAATAGTTTAAAAAAAATTATGTTTTTCCAAATTTCAATTTGTAGTGTTATTAAACAGTTTTTATTAAAGTGCCCCAACAATGGGAAAAACGTACTTAATTTTCCGTTGCAGATGATTAAACTGTGGTAACTTGATGGAATCCCCCGCCCCTTTTCCTCGAAAAAAAACCCCAAACAAAACAAAAAACAATAGTATATATTATACATTCTAATCGTGTGCAACCAATGTACATGTTCGAATTGATTAAATTCAAAGGGCTTTTATTTAGTGTCCACAAAGACCATGCAAATGCATGCTATTATTACTAATATTGTTATGAATAATTTTTTTTATTGGTGACTTTCTGGGTACTGAAAGACACTGCATTGTATCATGTAACATTTTAAAAAAATAGTAACACATTTTCAAATTGTCTTTAATATACAGTAAGTCATGAGATTTAAAGATGCCATATTTTACCAAACCAACTTTTTCTAGTACTTGGGATGTAATATTGGCTCTATGTTGTCTCAGGAAACGTGAAATATGAATTAAAATCATACGCTTTCCTGAGTTACACATATTTTTCTGAAATCAGGTCATTCGAATTTCTCAAGCTCACAGTATCTACGTCACTAGCGAAGAGCTCCACCTACGTCTCCGCTCCCGAGCCAGCGCTGTCAACGTGACAAACGCGTGTGCTCTCACAAGTGGGTCGTCTACACGGAGGCAACCAATCAGAGGAAAGGGGAGCGGTCTTAGCCAAATACGGACAAAGCGGATACAAAACTGGGTTAAACAGAAGTAGCTGTCAGAGGTTTTTTTTTTTTTTTTTTTTTAAATGAAATTGAGATTTATACTAAATCCATGTTAGAGAGTCACTCTGCAAAGGTCTAAATAGCCAGAATATGGGATCTTTAATGTTTGATTTTCTTTTCATATTTCCCCCTAATTAATTATTATTTGTTTGTTAATAAGTGTTGACGCACCAAGAACATCAAATCACATTGTAGCAATAATTTCACTTCAAATATTTTTTTTACTATGAGACAATAGCCATAAAAGTGTTAATAGCTTTTTAAAAATATTTTGGATAACAAATACTGAAGTCACATTTTTTAATAATAAAAAAAAAAAAAGTATGTAATATTTAGTGTAGTGTGTCCAACGTTGACACGAGATGGCAGAAAATAAAAATACGTAGAAAATAGAAAAATATCTGTTCCTGTCTGCATGAAATAACAGTTCTATTTTTGTTACCCCTCACGCATTGCGCTAGCACCTTCGTTAGAGGTTAGCATCCATTCATTTCAACGGCTAATGTAAGACATTTCACAGCAGGGGGCGCCCTGCTGCTAATCAACACATCCATGCTAATCGCAATAAGGTAAGTCGTAAGCAATCTTTTTCAAAATGCTTTGTATTTTAATAACTACACATTAGCATTAGCTTTAACCTGCATTTTCATCATAGGGACTGCTAACTGCTAAACAGCGTTCTGCGACGTTAACTAGTATTTGCATTAGTGAGCATGTTGACGTGGGCGCTAATATGAACTACCTTGACTTACAAGCGTCCCAACTCACGAGCTTTCCCCGAGTTATGAATCGTCGCTTGGCTTCAGCAAAGAAGGGAGAGTAATGCCCTGGCACGTGGGCAAGGAGAGCCACAGTTGCCTATTCTCTTTCAGCCGTTTACTGAACAGGACAAACAGTCAAACACACAAATACAAAATGACAACACTCACATACGAGAAAACTATACAAATACATTTTGTTTTGTTTGTCAGAATATGCAAGTATCACACAAGCTAGTTTTGTTGGTGGTGTTACGCATGTAACTAGACAACTAAAACGACACTGAATTTTGTTGTCATTTGTTAGCAGGGTTACACAAAAACTACAGTCGGTTTTTGTTTGTAGTACAATTAGGCGAAAACTACAAGCACGATTTGATTGTAATTTTGTTTGCAGGATTACGCAGCTCTGACTAACCAATCAGAGGGCAGGAAACTGCTGACATCATCGAGGACCAGCACTCTGGCCCTGTGCTGACGAATTTGAAATGTGATTGGTTCAAGAAACATTGCTATTGCTAATATAGTTAAAATTACGTGGGACAGTGATATGGATTGTAAAGGCCCTGGGCAGATTACATTAACATGGCAACACAAAGAGGTTGAAATCTGATTGGACAAAAAAAAAAAAAAAAAATCTAATGTTCACATACTGGAAGCAGTGCAGCAAAGACTAACACTATAAATTGAAGAGAATGACTGTTGGGAACAAATGAATACAATTTCATAAAACAAATGAGAATTTAGGTTGTAAATGTAGGTCAGTGCTGGAAGTTCTGCTCATCGTCGTCAGACTTCCTGACAGCGGCTAACAGATTTCAGCGCAGTGTTTGGAAACGCTTCTTCTTCACGTCCGCGGTGGGCGAGTGTCCGGGACGGCGGCCAAAAGATGCACCCGGCCTCGTCCATCAGCCTTCTGTAAATATTTGGAGGCCAGTGTCCGCATTTAATCGCGTAAGCGGAGAGAAAAGCGTCAAGTTTTTCCTGGGAACGGACAAGCGACGCTTATCCGAGCGCTAGGCTAGCCCCCCACATTTATCGCAAAGTGACAGCGCACGGCAAAACACACGTACATTTTTACGCGGGGTCTCTCGGGAAGTTGTTTCGAGGGGTTTATCAGATGCAGCTGCAGCGGGGGAAAAAAAAAAAAAAAAAAAAAAACTCACATAAAGATGTTCAAAATCATTTTTCTTTTCAAACACAGCAAACTTTTACGGAAGCGTATTGCATTCACTTGGATAAGAAAAAAACCTCCTGTTTTTCTGAGTAATTTTTTTGAGGGCTTTGTTTTTTTGAATATTTTTTCTGTTTTCAAGTATTTTCTCTGTTTTTCTGACGAACTATTTTTCTCAGTTTTTCTGTCAAAATTCCCCCGTTTTCTAACTATTTTCCCCCCGTTTTTCAGAGTAATTTTTTACCCCCTGTTATTCTGACAATTTTTTTTTTTGAGTTATCGGGACACATCGAACTCACGCGAGAACCTGCGAACGGCAAGTGACTCTTTGCGGACTACGTAGTAAGCAACATGACCGGCTTATTTAGTTTGACCAAGTTTTATATTGAGATACTCCTGTCTTTGAGTCACATAGATGGTGTTGTAGTTAGTCAATAGAAAAAAAATTGTCAGAAAAACAGAAAAACATTTGTCAGAAAAACAGGGGGGATTACTCAGAAAAAGAGGGAAAAATACTCAGAAAAACAGAAAAAAAATGTTCCAAAAAACAAAGCCCTCAAAAAAATTACTCAGACAAACAGGAGTTGTTTTTTTTTAACCCAAGTGAATGCAATACGCTTCCGTAGGACTTTAAACATTTTATAAGGTTACGCAAAAATCTACACAACAAAATTTTGGTCTGTTCGCAGGGTTATGTGAGAAACTACACAAGCGATTTTTGAAGTTTGTTAGCAGGTTTAGGCAAAACAAAACTATACAATAGGATTTTTGTTATCCGTTAGCAGATTTTTGTGCATTAGAAAGATCCTGCGAAAGACTACAACTGCAATTTTTGTGTGTCCAAAAACTGCAAGCAACTTTCATTGATTGTTATCAGGGTTATACAAATAAACTACACAACCAATATCAGTTTGTTAGCATGGTTACACGATAAACCACACAAGCAATTTCTTTGTTAGCGGTATTGTGTGACAAACTACACAAGCAATTTTTATACATTTTATAAATATTTATTTATTATTATTATTTTTTTAAATCAGGGTTATACAAAAAATGCACAACCAGTTTTAGTTTGTCAAAAAAAAACTACAAAAGCATTTTTTTGTGTGTGTTAGCATGGTAACAAAAAGAAATACAAAAGTGATTTTTGTGTTAGCGGGCTTACGTGAAATACTACATAAAAACATTTTATGTTGGAAGGGTTAAGTGTAAAACTAGACAGCGGACTTTTGTTGGTTTATTAGCAGAATTTTAAGAAAAAAACTACACAACGGATTTTAGTTTGTTAGCAGCATTATGCAAAAGTACACATAATACTTTGTTTGTTAACAGCATGACAAGAAAAAGTACAAAAATGACTTTTGTGTGTTAGCAGGGTTATATGAAAAACTACACGAGAAATCAATGTCAGTTTATTAGAAGTGTTACATGACAAACTATAAAAGTGAATTCTGTTTTGCAGGATTCTGTGAAAACTACAAAAGTGATTATAGTGTTAACAGGGCTATGTGAAAAACTACGAAAGCAATTTGTTGCGTTGGCAAGGTTATGTGACAAACTACAAATGGTTTTGGCAATAACAGGCTAATGTGAAACTCTACACAAGAGCTTTTGTGTTAGCAGGGTAATGTGGAAAAATTACTCAAGCTTTTTTTGTTAGTAAGGCATTGTGAGAAATTACAAGTGGTTTTAACAGTGTAAATGTTACTACAAGTAATTTTCGTGTGGACAGATTAATGTGAAAAACTACACAAGCATTTTTGCGTTAGCAGGGTTATGTGAAAAAAAATACCCCATAAATTGCGCTAGCGGGTTACATGAAAAACTAAAAAAAAAAATTGTATTGTATGTAAGCTTATATGAAAAACTACAAAATAAATTTTTGTTCGCAGACTTATGAGAGTACTACAAGTGTTTTTTGTTTTGTTTTGGTGTGTGTTAACAATTACATAAAAGCAAGTTTTATTTGTTCGCAGGATTTCACAAAAACTACAAAACTGAGTTTTGTTATTTAGCAGGGTGACGCACCAAAGTGATACACAAATGGCTGTTTTGTTTACGAGCAGGATAATATAACATTATACATTTTTTGTTGTTTACAGGCTTACACAAAAAACACCAACAACAACAATCCAGCCAATTTTTATTGTGTGAAACCCCCACAGGAAAAAAATAACAACCGTTTTTATGACACGGTGTACCTAATGAAGTGTCTTATTGATGTCAGCTGTTTGCTGCGCTTTCCTGCTGGAAAACCCTTTCAACGATAAAGAAAAGAAAAAAGAAAGATGATCCAACATGTCGGACAAGGAAGGTCACACCCCCACTGCCAAGGTCAAAGTCAGGCGTGTGTGACATGCCAGACAAATGAGCTGGAGAAAACACACACACAAATTGGTGTGCACACGCACTCTTTTTTGATAAATGGGTTTTGCTGTTGCGATGCGGGAACACTTGTTAATGTTTCCATCCACGCCCGCAGCCTCCACTTAACATGTAATGATTCATGCCAACACTAACATTCGTCATCGTTTTGCCAACTAGCGCAACGCGCCAATCTTTTTTATTTTTTTATTTTATTTAACCGCCTTGAACTAGGGCTGAGTTATAAATCGATTTGATTGATCAATTAGATTTATTATAATAATTTTTTTTTTGCTACCACAAAAACTTCAGGTTTTTGCGAGAATGCAAAATAAAGAAATAAAAAGGAAACGCCTACTAGTACATCTGAACTTTATTTGGAGTTCATCAAAGGCACTTAAATTGGTGGCAAGTCTGTGCTCGCTCCCATTTAACATGAGATTGAATATGATCAGTTACTGCTGAACATAGCCATATTCCAGTTACAGTATAAGAGGGTGTGCGCACTTGTGCAGCCACATTATCTCAGTTTTTTATTTTGTACTGCACCTTTTTCAATTGAATTGCACAGGTTATAGGCTTAGGAGACAAAGGTGAAAACAGTTAAGATTTTTTTGTATCTTGGTCTCAGGGTGTGTGGACTTTTTATATGCACATTATTGAACGTTAACATTCTTAACTGTGATGAAAGTGTGTGTAAAAAAAAAAAAAAAAAAAAGGTTAGCAACTGTTATTAATAAACATAACATCAATGAAAATCACCAGAAGAGTCACCAAACATCCAATCAGATCACTTCGACTACAGAAGAAACATTTCTTGTGTTTTTGACATAATTGGCAAATAGAGATGATTCTGATCCCTATAGTGCTCAGAGCATCAACGCGCCAAGCTGATTTTTATGATTATGCTGGGATTGCTATCATTAACACATTCACTGCCATTGACGGCTTTAGAAGCCAAATATCCATGTTAACTGGGAAGGCTGGCAGTGAATGAGTTCATCATTTCATTCTTTAGTGACAATGTCACTTGGCATTTAGTAGTATGGTGGTGTCTTGAAATAAGAGTTTAATTTGTTCCGTGACCACACCCGTAACTCAAAAAACTTGTATATCTTTTGTCGCACTGCAACAATTGAATGGCCTCCGTGCTGCTGCTTCTGGTGTGCCCGCCTTAGCCACCTTGGGGCAGTATAAAACAGATATAAAGTACTGCTCATTGAGACGTCTCAACTCAACTCCTCTCGCAAGCTTATCAGTACAACACTAATATTAGTCGGTTCTACACAAATGATAAAAAAATATGACTGTGTAGTTATATTGTATACCTGCATGTGCTGCTGCAATGTTTGTGCTGAATGCATTGCTTATAGGGTGAAAGCACCACAAGATGGATGCTCTTTAGCATTAGCATTAAGTTGGCGGACTTAAAGGCTAAACAATGTGGTCGTTTTAGATACACGTGCCACGTTTTATTTGTTTTAGGTTTAGTTTGACAGTAAACTTCACCTGAGAGTGTGATTTAATAGCTCAAAGCCTCTTTCTTGATGAATTGTTCACTACCTGCCAAACGGCTACGTGTTAATTGTGTCACTGTCACCATACAGGCCTTGTATCTCAAGTATGCGCTCGGAAGTATAAAAAAAAAAAAAAAAAAAAAAAAAAAAAAAAGTCGGGACAGCTCGTGTCTTGAAAAACGTAGGATAAATAAAGAGTCAGTGGTATTTCAAGGAACCACTGTATATTTACGTATTTCAGTAATGCTTCTGGCACAGGAAAGAAAAGCTAAAACCTTGGCAATCTTTTCCTTACGCTTTTGTAATTTTCATCATTTACATCATACATTCCTAGTCAATCAATATATAAAACAAAATGCCTAACACAGACCAAAATGTAATTGGTATATTGCCTTCACTCACACATTAAGCGTTTTGTCCTGGTTTGCAAAGTTATGGTGACAACTGCAGTGCATTTATGCATTAGTTTATTATACTGGTTAAATGCTGGTATATTTAAAAAAAAATAGATGCAGTCTTACCTGTGCATGTAGGTGGCAGGGTTCAAGATCAACATGCTTCCTCCCCATCTACACCAGTGGATGGATCTTCTCTGCTTTGTGTGTTATCGGAAGGCAGCAGTGCATTCTGGGTAATGTCCTTTTAAAAACACCCTCTTATTTTCATGCAGAACCCCCGAAGTGCAAAAGCCTATTCAAACATCATAAACTAGTATGACTTGAAGCATTTTTAGTGATGCGTGAGTCTCAAGTTTGTCAAGTAATACAACAGCACCCTCTGCTGACCATATCTGAGTACTACAGCGATATCAACCCCACTTACATTCATTTCTGTGCAATTTAACCTAAAATTAAGATCAAATACACTCGGCTGCCACAAAATTAAATTAAAATGCATACATACATGACAATAAAACAATACACAAATGGAAGGACAATGCACATTATGACACTATGAACACTATTACGTGTACTTCCATTTGCACTGCATAATTTAGAATACCTTTTAACTGTTCTATTTATTTTTCATTCTTGAAACATAAACGTGAAGCTGCGCCCCAATTTCATTGTACCTACAAACGCAATGATAATAAATGTTTTAATGAGTAGCTCAGTCCAAAAAGTTAAATTCAGGACCATACTTTTCTGGAGGCCAATTCCTATTTCTACAGTGGGTATGGAAATTATTCAGACCCCCTTAAATTTTTCACTTTGTCATATTGCAGTTATTTTTTTCCTCATTAATATACACACAAAACCCCATATTGACAGACAAATTCGAAATTGTTGACATTTTTGCAGATTTATTAAAAACGAAAAACTGAAATATCACATTCAGACCCTTTGCTCAGTGTTTAGTTGAAGCACCCCTTTGAGCTATACAGCCATGAGTCTTTTTGGGAATGATGCAGCAAGTTTTTCACACCTGGATTTGGGGATCCTCTCCAGTTCTGTGAGGTTGGATGGTGAACGTTGGTGGGCAGCCATTTTCAGGTCTCTCCAGAGATACTCAATTGGGTTTAAGTCAGGGCTCTGGCTGGGCCATTCAAGAACAGTCACGGAGCCACACCTTCGTTATTTTAGCTGTGTGCTTAGCTGCCTTGTTGGAAGGTGAACTTTCGGCCCAGTCTGAGGTCTTGAGCACTCTGGAGAAGGTTTTCGTCCAGGATATCCCTGTACCTGGCCCCATTCATCTTTTCTTCAATTGCAACCAGTCTCCCTGACCCTGCAGCTGAAAAAAAAAACCACAGCATGCTGCTGCCACCACCACGCTTCACTGTCGGGACTGTATTGGACAGGTGATGAGCAGTGCCTGCTTTTCTCTACACATACCGCTTAGAATTAAGGCCAAAAAGTTCTCTCTTGGTCTCATCAGACCAGAGAATCTTACTTCTCACCATCTTGGAGTCCTTCAGGTGTTTTTTAGCAGGCTTCCATGTCTTGCCCCGACTGGTGGATGGTTGCAGTAATGGTTGACTTTCTAGCACTGTCTCCCATCTCCAGACAGCATTGCTGGAGCTCAGCCAAAGTGACCATGGGTTCTTCGTTCCCTCTCCCACCAAGGCTCTTCTCCCCCCGATTGCTCAGTTTGGCTGGACGGCTAGCTCTAGGAAGCGTCTTCCATTTAAGGATTATGGAGGCCACTGTGCTCTTAGGCACCTTAAGTGGAGCAGAATCTTTTTTGGAACCTTGGCCAGATCTGTACCTTGCCACAATTCTGTCTCGGAGCTCTTCAGGCAGTTCCTTTGACCTCATGATTCTCATTTGCTCTGACATGCACTGTGAGCTGTAAGGTCTTATTTAGACAGGGTTGTGGCTTTCCTAATCAAGACTAATCAGTATAATCAAACACAGCTGGGCTCCAATGAAGGTGTTGAGCCATTTCAAGCATGATCAGAAGAAATGTACGGCACCCAAGTTAAATATGAGGGTCACAGCAAAGGGCCTGAATACTGCGTGATATTTCAGTTTCTCTTTTTTAATAACTGCCAAAAATGTCAACAATTCAGTTTTTCTGTTCATATGGGATGCTGTGTGTACATTGAGGAAAGAAATTAACTGAAATGATTTTAGCAAATGGCTGCAATATAACAGAATAATTTTTCATTCTGTTATATTAAAGGCAGCACGGTGGTCGACTGGTTAGATCGTCAGCCTCACAGTTCTGAGGACCCGGGTTCAATCCCCGGCCCCGCCTGTGTGGAGTTTGCATGTTCTCCCCGTGCCTGCGTGGGTTTTCTCCGGGCACTCCGGTTTCCTCCCACATCCCAAAAACATGCATTAATTGGAGACTCTAAATTGCCCGTCGGCATGACTGTGAGTGCGAATGGTTGTTTGTTTCTATGTGCCCTGCGATTGGCTGCCAACCAGTTCAGGGTGTACCCCGCATCCTGCCCGATGACAGCTGGGATAGGCTCCAGCACGCCCGCGACCCTAGTGAGAAGCGGCTCAGAAAATGGATGGATGGATGGATGTTATATTAAAATTTAAGGGGGTCTGAATACTTTCCGTACCCACTGTATATTAAAATGCAGTTGGATTTTCTATGTTCGGCAGACAATCCAGTAAGACTTGAGTGCTTTAACCCCCCCCTGTAGTTACTGAATGTTCGAGTCTAATTAAACATGAAGCCCTTTGCAAGTCCTCTCTGTGAGAAGTGCATTACGAATAAAACTCGCCATGTAATATTCACATTTCTTGAGATGGTAAATTTGGGCCCTTTGTTAGCTATAAAATATAAACAGCAAAAGGCTGAGAGGTTAACAGAGTCGAGTCAGGGTGGGGTGGAAAAAAGTCACGGACAAGTGTTGGTGTGTCATGGTGCACCAAGAGAAGACCCTGCTTCTGCGAGGAGCTGCCTTTTGCGACTTTATTTACAAGCAAACAAAAATAGAGCAGGTGTCGCTTTGATTTCCTTCCCATTAAAGGGTGACATCTCTCACACACTTTACTGGTGTGGTTCTCCTCTTTGGTTTCCAAAGCACAACAAAATCGTCCCAGAGCACAGCCTGGGAGAAGACAAGTTAGCGTGCTGCTTATTTAAATATATATTATAGTTATGAATCTCGAGACTGCTTGTATGGCTTCCATAGGGAATAGTAATGCTTGTGCGTTTGGATGCGTGGCGGCTGACTGAAGGTAAGCGTAACTGTGCGTTTATGATGAGTTTTATTTGGAGGTTAGAGAGAGATGCTAATAAAAAAAATATCTAATTTAGTTTGAACACTTCAAGGTGATGATTCGGCACCTAGCTGCTGGACACGCAATTTTAATTTAGGCCAAAAGGCCTTTTTAGTTCTATTATTGTGGTTTGGACTTTAACAGTGACCTAATAAAATGGGCCGAATTCAAGCTAGTAGTCGCATGTTTGCCATCACTTGTCATGCAGTTAGATTATGTCTTGAGTAGAATTGATTCTTTCTATATTTTCTGTTGACAACTTGCATGTTTAGTGTTTTGAGGATGTTCGCATCTCATTGACTGCCACTACATAATTCGTGCTTGTCGCCATCTGCTTGCCAACTCTGTCAAAGGAAGGAGAACATTTTCATTGAAAAATGATTGCGCTTCTCGACCCGGGCGCTTGCGACTGGCTCATTTGTTGGGGTCGCCGCGCAGGCGTCGCTCGTGCTGCCGCTTGGTGATGACGTACTTGAAGAATTCGTAGACGGACCAACTGATGGCAGTGGAGGGCATCTGGTAGATAACGCGGGCCTGCACGCCTTTGAAGAAGGCCGCCGCGCCGCCCACGCGGTACACCGTCCGAAAGGCCTCGCCCAGCCCGGAGATGTGGCGGGCTGCCGGCGAGCCGCCCACGTCGGCCTGAAGGACGTGCACGCTGGCCACTTCCTGGGTGTTCAGCAGCGTCTTGCAGACGTCGAGCGGCGTGGTGACGGCGGCGGCCAACCCGCCGGCCAGCGCCCCCGATAGCACGTGCGAGGTGGGGTTGTAGTGTCTGTGCGGGTTGAGCACCTCCTGCAGGTACTCGTAGGTCATGAAGTGGAGCGCCTGAAAGGGCACGTTCATGGTCAGCTGCGTGGTGTAGCTACGGTAGAAGGCCGCCGGACCCTCCTTGCGCAGCATGGTGCCCATGCAGTCTAGCACGCCGCGGTATGGCGAGTCAAACATCTGGATGCGCTGTTTCACCACTGCGAGACAAAAGAGACGGAAGCATGTCAATTAAATCGGCAAACGACAACAAACTTTTACTTAAAATTTTACAAAATCTGACATTTGAAGACATTGTTATATGAACCCGTAAATTTCTCTCTGACATTTGAGTAAATTTCTAAATACAGTGGTGCCTTGAGAGACAAGCCCTGTCTGGTGGCAGTGAACCCAATTAAACTCACTTCACAATTAGCAGCAGTTTGGCAAATAATGGAACAACTTCTCAACAAAGAGACTTTGAGCTGTTTAATGCTACTCCCATTTGAATTTTATTATCAAACTAAACAAAAAGAATGTTGCCTTCAGGATAGCTTGCTATCTTAATGCTAACATATAAGGAAAAATGCCATTGACATGCTAACATCGTCGTCGTCAACGACAACGGCTATTTGGACACAGGCCGTGGAGCAACAAATGGTCAGACTCACAGGCATATATTCTTTATCCTCAACAAAGAATGACTCATATTACAGCATCTTATTGAGTCAAGAGGAGGTGGTCCTATTCTTCTTGGTTTGTGTCTACATGACTGCGTTATACTGCCTCCCGGTGGCCAAACCGCTTAATTCTTTACATTTTGAATATGATCATACTGCAAATAACCGCTATATTGTAGTGCTATTTTTCCTTATTAAAAATACAAAAGCATTTTTTTTACAGGAAGCCTAGAATGGATTTATGGAATTTGTGTGCTTGACTTCATTCGCACGCATCTAATTCTTCTATATGTAATTAAAATTTTGGCCCGCAACACAAAATAATTAGTTTTTTTCCCCGCGAGTTGACCAAGCGAAGGCTTCTAACTAAGTTGGGGCACTCGCAAGTCAAGGTACTACTGAAATACTATTTTATCTTACAAGTGTGTGTGTTTACCTTCAGCTGGGTTCATCATGGCGTCATGGATGACGGTGGCCATGCAGCCCGCCACTCCTGCACGATAAAAACCCGCACGATAAAAACCCGCACACGCAACTACTTGAGCAAGAGACACACGCACTCACACCACACCGACCATTGGCAAAGTGGCTGTTGGCGCCAGGGTGGATGGCGTTGCTCAGCGTGAACTTGATGCGCTCGTAGCAGGTAAAGTAGAGCGCGTGGGCGGGGCCGGCGCCCACCGCCAACACGTTGATGCCCCGGATAGGGCGCCAGACGCCCTCCGTGCGCACGATCTGCCGCAGGGCGTCCGTCACGTTGCGGTAGCGAGCGTTTGGCTCTGGCAGCAAGCTCTGCATGCGAGTCTAGCGGGACAGCAACACACTTTCATCACTTATGATGAACACACTCATGTATCACATTTACACTATTTTAGGGGCCAAGGACAAAGGAAGAAATGACTTTTTTTTTTAAATGCAGTTCCAATATTTTGCTGATCATTTCTCAGGGAATGAAGCACTGACTTAAGACATAGCCATATACAGGAAGGGTATCATCACAGCAGTTGGTTGATATTACAAAAGCATGATCATCAAAACATTTGAATAAATTACCTGAATAATTACCCTCAGTCTATATGTACTCATCTTTATTGAAAATGTGAATGTAAAACCAAAAATGTAAACAACTCAAATGTTTGAATATTAAAAATACACTAACAACTAGATCACCAACTCTAATGCGCTGTGTTTTTGCAGAGTTTACAGAGTTGACTTTTACCGCAAACTCCAGGACGAATTAAGTAGTGACCCCTAAAGAGTAGGATTTTTGTACACTGTTGTATTGCTGTATTAAAAAGGGGACAAAATATGTTGGAGCAACTTTAATTGCTTGTATACAAATGTGCGTCAGGAGTGCCTGCTCACCCATGAACAGTGAGATTAAGTAAATCTTTAGTTAAAATATTGAGTTATTTCGGAAAATGTCTGTGAGCGAGTGCTTTTGGCAATTTTCAAGCCACAGCTGGACAACACTGTAGTCTTGTCAGACACACAGATTAGCATTAGTTTCAGATCAGCATGTACTTGATTGCTCAGTATTTGTTTTGGGTGCTATGGATCCGCACAGGGTCAGTTACTGTCCTGGAGGTGGCAGTAAAAGTCAACTGGACAAACTTGGCAAAAACCAAGTACATTTGAGTTTGTATGAACTATTTTGTGATTGGATTTTTTTAAGTTGCATTATTTTTACGTGTTGAAGAAAAGCAGATAAGTATTGACGGATGACACACACAGTTCAGGGTGCAGTCAGTCTTTCGCCCAAAGTCAGCTGGGATAAGCTCCAGCGCCCAGTGACCCTAACCAGGATAAACTGGACTATATTGACATGTATATAGTCAGTCAACGGTGGACTTCTGTTCTCGATATGGAAGATGGCGCAATCCTCAAATATTCTAATCAGGAAGTGTGGCCAGGAGTGGAAATTCCCAATCTGTGCTTCTGGGAAAAGAAAGAGACCTCAGGTGGAATGTGTCTAGTCATCCTGAGTGTGCTCCACATCCACTTCCCCCCCTTGGTAACTTGATTTCAACAATGCTGCTGAGTTCAGCGACGCTGTGGCGTCCGCAAGCTGCAAGGCTCCCCGGAGAGAATAAAAGATTAACCTATACTAGGACTGCAATGGGGAAATTCGATTTACAACTTTGCAGCAACACAGTGAACAGTAGAAGCAAAAATTGAAAAATAACTATGTATACATTTACTGCATATGAATGACGAGCTAGTATACAGACAGCAGAATCGGCAGCAGGATTGGGTTTTGCAAATAAAAATATAGTGTGGACACCCGCATACTTGTGGTTCGACACCCGTGAATTCACCTCGTCTAAGATTCCTCCCCCCCGAATTAAAAAAAGAATGTCTTCATTTTTTTAAATAAAACCCCGAAGACTGTTATTGGTGGTTTATCCTCACTTATTCAAACATTTTTGTGGGGTTTAAAATAAATAAATAAATAAATACCGGTATATCCGCAGTGTGGTTGCTATACTCCGCTTCAATGAATAGTCTACATAGATCATCCACTGCTTAAAATAATGTTGTTGTTGTGTTTAATACATCGTCATTGCCAGCTTTTTCAACTTCTTTGCAAACAATAGGTGCCCAGGTACTTCTGGTGGGCAGAACACAAGTGACTACCACTGAATTGACCTGGGGAAAGAAACATGACCAAAAAAATAGATATAACCCCAAAAGGTTTAGTTTTTTTGTTTTTTTTACAATTTATTTTTTTTAAATTAATCCAAGAAAGCGGTCAGTGAGGAGGATGAATCGAGTGGATGCCATGCATAGTTGTACAGAGAAAATAGTAAGGGGACCCAAACCTGATCATTGTGATCACTTATGTCACTCTACACCACAGGTGTCAAACTCAAGGTCCGGGGGCCAGATGTGGCCCACCACATCATTTGATGTGACCCGTGACAGCAAATAATTTTTTTGCTAAAATACCAATATTCCACATTTTCTTTTTTAATAAGTTCCCTTTTAAAATACATTAAATTTAGCAAACTTTTTGATTGGCTTCTGATTTCAAAAATAGTTTGATGCAGTTTAGCCACATTGGCTAAGAGGTTTCATGACCCAGTGCCAACCCTGATTTAGCAAAACATAACAGCTAGTCTGCTAACAGACGACAGCACGCTATTCAGTTTAGTGCTCTTTATCCGAGCGACAGAAAAGTTGCTCAATTAATTAGCCAGTCCCTCAATGATCATATTAACTATGAGTAAATATCCACCAAGTCTATTTTTTAATCAACTTATTTCTTTTAAATGTAAATTACATTTTTACTGGTGTTCCGTCTCCTCTCCAAGCAATTTAACCAGCTGACCATCTTTTCCACTGGCACTTCACACATTCAGACTAAGTACGGCAATAGAGAAGACCTAAAATCAACACTCAGGCCATTTTGCATTTTCTCAATGGCTCTGCCTTGGTCAAATGACATAAGGGTTTGTTTACTAGTGGTGCCATCGGTGCTATTGTCACCTGGAAGTACATGTGGCGTGGTGAAAAGGTCCATACGCCATCCTGTTTTGTTGCGAACAACAACAGGGAAAAAACAACAACAAAGAAAAAGAAACCAACAGACTTGTAGGGTAAATTTGCACAAGCATTCTTCAGGTTGGAAAGTTGGGGCGATGACTCATCAACAAAGAGGAAGCTTTCCATCAAATGTTGTGACTTCCTGGAACTAAACATTTTAACCGCAATAGTTCCTTGTACGGATCTGGACACTCAAAGAACATACTGACTACTACGCAGACACCATAACTTCTGCTGCCACCATTTGGGCATATTAACGTTGAATCTGGTGATTGCTATATGTTGTGCTGTGCAAATTGTTACACTCCTTTCATTTTCATTGACTTCATCACTTTGTATTTAGACATCAGCCGTTAATCAGTAATTTTAGAAGCTGTGTGTGTACTACTCTTCAAGTAACCAGTGTATAACACGTAAAATAAATTGTATTGTACAACCATTGTGGCGACAGTTACATTTGAGTGGCTGCATTGTATGTTATAACCTTTTATGTTGTAATATGGTCTTTGTGTCTGTCAGTTCATAGTCTACAAACTTGGTAAGCCATTGATGTAATGTGTAAAAGAGCAAGTACGTGTTATGTTTCTGCGACCCCCCGTTCCCTATGGAGCAAGAATATACAAATGTTTAACAAAAAGACGGCGCTGGTTCTATCAAGAGGGATAATGTATGTGTGCAACGTGTCCCGTCCGCCGGGCTGCTCTCGGGTGGACCCCTGGGCCTGATCCCGCCCCTCGATTGATTGGGTGGGGTCCTCAGCCTCCGTGGTGCGGCCACAGCAATTACAGGACACTCTGTAAGTCTTTGTGCATGTAAAACGGTGTCAATTCACTTGCATGTATCCGCAGGCACACACTCCTAGGACTCTTTCACTGGGTGTGGGGTCACGCACTTATTGCGACAAATAACTCCTGAATATGCAAATCGCTTGTGTATCCCCTCACTTATACTCTCGTCCCTGTAGACTTATAATTGACATAATTAATCCCACCACACTTCAGTTGTACAGCCGGTTCACAACTCTTGTCCTGCATGCTTCTTCTCCTGTTCTATCTTGTCCTGTCCTTCCCTTGCCGGGTGTAGCACTACAGCCACATGCAACACTCATATTTAATGTTTCATTGTTGTAGATAAAGTAATGATTTACTTCTCTCATCCTGTTTACAATTAGTGCTTTGTCTTTTGTCTGTTTCTCTCTCCCTTTTAGAAACGTTGTTCTGTTCGACTGATCAAGTCTGATTCTCAATAAACCTCAGTTATAATACTAAGAAACCACAACGGAAGCTTAAAAACTCCACTACGACATAGTAAAGCAGTTCCGGGATACAGATTTTCCATTCTGCTTGCCCCAACAGCCGAACAGGACAAAAGAGGAATAATGTTCAGGACAAAAATTATTCCCAACCTCTTAACACATTTGAACTTCCAATTAGGCATATTCTGGTTGGAAAGGACACCAGAAAACCAGATAACTAGCAACCCTTTATTGCTCAGTGACTGTTTTTCTCAATGTCTTTATGTCTCCAAAGTGTTCTGTCAATTGACTGTCTGTTGTCGTACTAGAGCGGCTCTAACTACCGGAGACAAATTCCTTGTGTTTTTTTGGACATACTTGGCAAATAAAGATGATTTTGATATGCCCAATAATTTGGAGTAAATGCAATCTTTTGCATCACTCCTAAGATCCCAAAATCTCACATAGTATCTAGATCATGTTAACTATACATTTAGAACATTGAGAAAGCACGTAGGAAAGAAATTACGGAATTATGAGTGCTAAAAAATTGCAATGTACTACTCCCTCCCAGCTAAAAAGACACCCACGCAAGTCAAAGGAAGAACAATGTCACTTGTACAACACATGGACAACATTGGGTTTGTGGAGCATCAATTAAACGTTAACGATCATGTCAGCAGACTTGACTTCAACAGGTTATCAACGGTGATTGTTGTACATTGTGTGTAACACACCTTGGACAATATACAACATTACATAAAATAACATTAACACATCTTGTATTTAATGTTATGTCTCATTCCTGACATTTTTGTTTCCATACAAACATTATATGAACGCTCAGGGTTACGTAAGCAGGAGTCCTTTTACGTCATATAGGGCAATATTCGCCATGATCGTAAGCGCAAATTGACATTACTTGGTTGGATCTTCTTCACAGGCACGAGGACTACAATTCGATCGAAACGGGATAAAAGTGCGTCATGAAACGAACAGCAATAAAAGGTAATTTACCACGTGTCCGACAACGGATGCATAAAACGGCAGTCAAGACAGTTGTGGACTTCAACAATCACATTGTGCACGACAGATGCAATTTGTTTTAAGATGTTAAATGTTTACAATTGCACTTTTGCCCGCCGTGCGTTGTTGCGCCAAAGCTAATTGTTTGTTAGCTGACCTAGCTGACAGCAAGGTTACTTAGCCATGTTAGCTTGTAGCCAGTCGAGCTCAGGCTCACGTCGCGGCCTACCTGCTTTACGCAACCTCGCGTTTCGCTATTTAGTGGAAATTGCGCATAATAAACTAAAAGTAAATAATAACAATAATACCTTCACGCAGTCAATGGGATACATGAGGCAGTGCTCCATGATTCCAGCCACGGCTCCGGCCAGCATGTGGGTGCCGGTGGTAGCTCCCCGGGGGAGACCCTCATAGTCCACGTCTGCCTCGGTCGAGCACTCCGCGGAGGGTCGACGCAACGGCGGGGAAAAGTCTGGTTCTCCGGTCACCCTCGCGGGTAAAACCCCGACGAATCCCCCCGCGGTGCCCAGCAGCCTGCCGCTCAGCCATCGAACGTCTGTCCCGGTCGCGACCCCTGCAACCCGGTCGTCGACGCCCGGCGAGTCCAGCGACGTGCGCCGGGACACGAAGCCGCCCGCTTCCATTTAGATGGCGGAAAAAGTAATCAAGCCTTGCAGCGACCCTCCTGTCCGCTGGAGTCTCGTCGACACCTCCACCGCCGCCGCCGCCGCCGCCGGACAGACAATCGCTTGGCGGCTTGGCGGGCTACTCATCCGGGAGCCAGCCTCCACCAGTAGCTATTACTGGGCGGGGCAATGGCAGTGACGGCACAACACATCTAGCAGATGATTGGATACTATGACAGACAATCCCTTACAGGTCGTTTCATTGGCCAGTGTGTGTTTTTCAAGGAAGGCGGGGCCATACAATTTGCCGTCTTTACATTTTGATGCAGCTGTAAATCAAAGTCGATAATTTGACGCCACATGCCTGTTTTAGTAATCATAATTTTGTGACTTCTGGTATAAAATACCCAAGATATTGTGGTGAATGTATGAATTCTTAAATTGGTAGCATTTTATTTTACTATAAAACGGGCTTGGGCGGGACATTAATGAAAGCGTCACAAAATACCTAGCAGATGATTGGTTGAAGTCACAGCCAATCACTTACAGCCCGTTTCATTGGCTAATCATGATTTGGTGCCAGCGATCACATAAAACTAGGCTTTACACGATTAGGATTTTTGGGGCCGATCACCGATCAGCGAGTTTAAAAAAACGATAACCGATCACCGATCCGGATCACAAGATGGAGGAATGTGTCTATTTAAATGACCTGTTCATTTACGGTTTATACTTGTGTACCTAATTGCTAAAACATTTCTATTTACAATACATAATGTATCTTTGTTCCAGACAGAACAAATGAATGGTCTTCTATTAGATGGCGGGAAGTAAATACAGTAATGAATGCATCCACTTTTTGTGACATTTTTGTTTGGTGATGTGCCGTGAGATTTTTCAATTGTAAAATATGTTCCTTGGCTCCATAAAGGTTGGAAATCACTGCTCTAGTCAGATCGTGTATTCTAATCAGTCAGGTCAAACCAACATTACATGACAGAAATAATGGGTGCTAACTTACTGTAATTAAATTACCTTATTTTTAATTAAATGACTTCACCCACGCCAAAACTTTACAGCATGATTCGACAGAACGGCAGCATGTTTACGTCCAACCGTTCATGCCACCACTAGCTTGCTAGGCTACAAAACGTTTTGTTGCCTGCTTGCGAGCTGTATCGTATTATTTACCCATAGCTAATACCCATTTTGTCCTTATAATACAGTCGGCTCGCTCAACTCTTGTTGTCGTCGCCACTGTAACGAGTGTATCCGGTCGCATTTGAGTTGACAAGATAAAGCCCACTGATCGTAAAAAAACGGGATGCGGTGGTATCGGAATACAAGACTTTATTGCAGTAGTCTGACCAAAGTGACAGAGCAAATTTGTCTTGTAGTTTGATCCGGGCATTACGTGTTGTCTGTCTCAGACGTGTTGTCTGTTCCACACCGCCGTTTTTTTTTGTTTTAAATAACTTTATTGGCCGTCGTATTTTTCCAATACTACGTCAAAAAGACATTCGACAAGGCTAAAAATAAACTACTTTATAATAATATATAATAATATAATATAATATAATATAATATAATAATAATAATAATAATAATTCAAATATACTGTACTGTGCACGCGGTGACGCGGCGTAAATGTGTTTTGCGGACATTGATCGGATCGGCGAATTATGACATTAAAGCCGATCAGCATAAAATGCTAAATATCGGCCGATACCGATCAGCCCGATCAAATCGGTGTAAAGTCCACATAAAACCAAGGTTTGAATCTTATCAAGGACACATCGTTTAAAGGTGTTTTTGCCCAATTTGGGATTCATGTCATAACATAATTTTGATTATAGACAATAAAAAGTATATATTTACTATGTCATGATTCGACGTTCGTCCGTATTTGTACAGTGACCATGCAAAACCCCTTTTTTCCTACGGCACTAGAATGCAGCTCCAGAACTCAGCCACGTACTGCATGACGTAATTACGTCGTGCCGACCGGAAGTAGGACGTTCACGTTCTTGCACAGCCTATCTTTGTGTCGCCTTCTTGTCATACGATTATTATTCGTTTCATTCAAAAAAATCTTTTTTGGGTCACATTTTCTGTCGGAGAAGAAGGGTCGTCGTCACGGCCGAGGAGCTGGTTCTTACGGTAGGTTTAGATGACGTCATAACAACCCATATGGATTGCTCTGGCTGTTGAATGCTGAACTCCACCACTGGGACATCTTTTTAGCGATTTACTGTGCATTGTTACATAAGCCGAAATATAAAAACTTGGTCAGTAATTCCAGCTAGAGAGGTTATTATTCATATTATATAGCGTGTTGGATAATCACAGAGCCGTTCAAGCATGAATAAGTAATCTCATGATCCCATTGTGGCCCATACACACTTACAGAAAACACACGACGGAGTCGCACTTGTAATAGTGCTTTTGTTGTTGTATTTTTACCGGTAATAAACAATGCTGATATGGAAACTATTACACTTTCTTGCCGCACATATAGGGGCACGTATGTTAAAAAGTGTGTGTCTGTGTGATGTTCCGCCGCCTCTGTACTAATGCCAGTAACTGACTAATACACCGTAGCTAACTAAGAAAGTAATGACTCTAAACTTGACAAATAAACTAGCTACGGTAACAAGCTACTCTAAGTAACAAACTACTGTAGCCACTCAAGCATACCAACAAATTAACTACTCTGAATAACTGCAGTAATTAACCAACTGACTACTCTTAAGTTACTAATTTACTACTGTAAGTAACCAGTCAAACTATTAAACAGACTACTCAAATTTAATACTGTACATAACCAACTAACTACAACTAAGTCACAGATTAACTACTGTAACTAATGGACTAACTACCATAAAACTACTATAGGTAACCACTTCACTGTGACTGACTAATAAACGAGCTACTGGATCTAACCAACTAACTGCTTACTAACTAATGAACTAACTATAGCAGCTAAGCACATAACTACTATGATTGACTAATAAACTAGCTACCGTAATGAATAAAATAACTATGGTAGCTAATCACCAGCCTAATAAACAACTAGCTATTAGGACTAACTGATAAACTAACTGCTGTAGCTAACCAACCAACTATTCTTATTAACCAACTAATTATGACAGCAGACTAATAATAAATGAACTATTGGAATGAACCAACTAACTACTTTGACTAACTATGGTAGCTAACCACCTAATTGCTGTTACTAACTAAGTCGCTAATTGAACTCACCAACTAACTGGCATGACTAATTAACTACTGTAGCTAATCACTTACATAATAAAATGACTAGTGTAGCTAACCAACTAGTCTGCCTACTTAACTAACTCCTGTAACTCATGAAGCCATTGTGGCCTCGACAGTGTTCCATAGAAGACATGATTGGGTCATGATTGACCTGCTATGCAAAATTCTTCTGTTGCGCCTTTGTACCGTTTTGAACACAGGTCACAGTTGTGCGCGGGAGCTTCAATGACCATGAGGTGACGACCGTGTGCTTCAACAAGCCCGCGCGGTGGACATATGGCACGGTAACGTACCTCCATCGCCGATCCAGGCGTGTTGTCCGTCATGGCCGCGGTGTAGACCTTTTCACCATGACGTCACACATGCTTCAGAGTGGAAATAGCTACAGCTTTTATTTTTAAAGGTCCATAAGTGTTTTGTGTGTCCAGGATCACGTTGTGGTTCCTGCCGGCGTCCTGGTACTGCGGCGTGGCCCCCAGGCAGAAGCTGCTGCTGCTGCTCCTGCTGGCCGCCTCGGTCCTGCTGCTCCTGGGCCCTCAGCAGAGGTTCCTTTGGGGCCCCCACAGACCACACGGGGCTCGCTTCAGCAAGTGAGTGGACACGTTGGTCTGTAGACCACTTGCGTGGTCCAAAACGTCTCCTGGTCTTTGGGTTTTGTGTATTCGGGGACACAAGGAGGGAGGAAATAGACAGCACACGATTTAATCGGACCAACATTTTCTCGCTTTTAGTTTGAATATAGAAAGCATACAAGATGTCTGATGAAAGTGGAATTAGGTTGCTTTAGAAAGCTTTTTTTTGTGCATCTATCCATCCATTTTCCATAGCGCTTCTCCTCACTAGGATCGCGGGCGTGCAGGAGCCGCTGGGCTAGAGGCGGGGTACACCCTGAACTGGTCGCCAGCCAATCGTAGGGCACATATAAACACAACCATTCACACTCACATTCACACCTACGGCCAATTTAGAGTCTTCAATTAACCGACCATGCATGTTTTTGGAATGTGGGAGGAAACCGGAGTACCCGGAGAAAACCCACACAGGCACGGGGAGAACATGCAAACTCCACACAGGCGAGGCCGGATCTGAACCCGGGTCCTCAAAAATGCGAGGCAGATGTGCTAACCAGTCGCCCACCGTTCCGCCACATTTTTTTGTTTGGGCATTGGGCAAAATAACATGTTTTGGATAGTCAAAGTGCAGCAATGTATGTGATTTAGCTAACTTAACTAAACACTAATGAACTACTGTAATTTAGTAACTCATACGCTTACCACTGTACTCTAACTTGCTAACAATTTACTGTAACTTACCAGCTACTCCACCTCATAAACACATTACCTTAACTAACTAACCAACCAACGTCTCTAACTTACTATGCACGTTAACTAACTAATGTAACCAAATAACCAGTTACCTATCCAGCTACTGTAACGTTCTAGCTAAACAACCACTAGAACTAACTGCTGTAACCAACTCCTGTAACTAGTGCTTCTGAACAATAAGACTGTTTCTGTTCACATTCTAAGACATTAAAAGAATACAAATACCAAATTAAGCCTTGTATTTATTGTTGTTCTGTCCAAGGAAGTGAAAAAACGGTTAGTTGGTTCAGCTGAGGTTTTTACCTCTTGACGTCAGCAAACACGGGCGCTCGTGATAAGTTAGCAGAAAGAAGTGCAGGTGTTTGTCGTCACATGGTTCCCAGCGGCGTCCATTCGATGACTGACCCCTCGGCTGCTCTTCAGGTACCTCTCCAACGCCGAGTCCATGGAGGCCACTGACGTGCAGGACGCGGGCCTCAACTACGGCGTGGTGGTGGACTGCGGCAGCAGCGGCTCTCGCGTGTTCGTGTACTACTGGCCCCCCCACAACGGAAACCCCCACACGCTGCTCGACATCCGGCAGATGAGGGACCGTGACCGGCAACCTGTCGTCAAGAAGATTAAGCCGGGTCAGGAGATGTATTTATTTCATTTCATTCTTTTACAGAGCAAATCGTGAAAATGTAATGTTCCCTCACTATATCCCCGTATCTCGGCTAGTTCGTGGATTTCAAACAAGTTTTTCTTTTTTTTTTTCTTTTTTATTGCTTTGGTGCCAATTACTAATCAACTGTAATGTGAAGCTGCGAAAAAGTTCCAACGACTGGTTCTTTCCAGGCATCTCCACGCTGGCAACGTCTCCGACTCGGGCCAGCGACTACATGCATCCTCTGCTCAACTTCGCCGCCACCCACGTGCCCCAGAACAAACACAAGGAGACGCCGCTTTACATCCTCTGTACCGCCGGCATGAGGCTACTGCCAGACAGGTATCTTGTTTTGGGCACTCTTAGTTACTTCCAACCATTTGAGCTAATTTACTGCTGTAACAAGGGATGTCCCGATCCAACCTTTTCACTTCCGATCGGATGTTGCAGCCTTGAATTTTGGCCGATGTCGGTCCGATCCGATATCGGCTATAATCATACGTACTTTACTTATTTTGTAGTATGGAAAGCTAGAAAAGGCTTAATGAAGTGATATTACTCAAACAGAGAGCAATAATCAGCAACAGTAGGTATGAGAAAAATTGACTCATTTATTATTAACCAATGGGTTACATAAAGTAACTTTCAAAATAAGAATGTACTACAATAGAATAAAATGAATACAAATTATATTAGGAAATCCTGAACGACAACCTCAATAAAAACAATAACAAAAAGACTACCAACTGTAGCCAATTTACTTACTACTCTAACTATTGTAACTGACCATTAAGCTAATTGCTGTTATACAGTAAGACCCGGAAAATTACTTTTACTACTGTAACTAACTGACAACAGTGTAACTAACTACTGTGACTAACGCAAGGCTGCTAACTATTAAGGGACGCTATTAACGGCTTGATAACTAGCAAGCTAACAATGTAGTAGTAACTAGTTAACTCACGCAAACAGACTACCAGCTACTGTACCTAACCAACTGAATACTTTAACTACTGTAAGTTACTAAAAAAACTAACTGCTATAACTAACTACTTTTGCGGTAACTACAGAATTAATAAACTACTATTACTAACAACCCTAACTAATCAGTATAAATACCGTAACACAGCCTAACTATGGTAAATAAGGCGCTACTGTGACTAGTGCTACATTACTTATTAAACAGCTTGACAAATAGCAAGCTGACTAACATAGTAACTAGTTGACAAGTAAATATTGTACCAGTTACTGCAAGTAACCAATTTACTAATCTGGCTACTGCAACTGATTATTAAAGTAACATCTGTAACCAACTACTATAACTGAACTTAACAACAACCTCCTATATCTTCTGCAACTAACTATATAAACAGCTTGATGACTAATTGACTAGGAGATGGACTAAGGCTTTAACTAGTTCACTGACAAGCTGAACGCTGATGAAGACAATGTGCATCCAAATGAGGATTGTTTGGCCTTGGTAGAGTTTGTATTAGTTGGCCCCATTTTGCTGTCACTGAGCACCAGATGTGTTTTGAATTTGTTTTAATGCAGCCAGCAGGCAGCCATCTTGGATGACCTGGTGAGCGACATTCCTCTGGACTTTGACTTCCTTTTTTCCCGCTCTTACGCTGAAGTCATCTCTGGGAAGCAGGAAGGTAAGGCAACACTTTTTTTTTTTTTTTTTTTTTTTTTGCTGCTGGATTACAGGATTAAAGGGTTGATTTGCTTATTTGTGTTCCCTACACACACATTCAGCTTTTCAAAAATAAAAAATAAAAATTGCCGCAGGGAGGGGGGTCGTTTTTATAAACACACCTATTTTTCCAGTTTTATGCTTTCTTAGCCTCGTTTTTTTGAAGGGTTTGTGCTTTGGTTCCATCTTGTGGCATTTTAGGATGTTTCAGAAAGAATACAAAAACAGCGACCAGAGTTTGAATAATAGAGGATAGGTTACCTATTCACAAGTTGTAGTTTTTGTTTTTCTTAGTTGTAAAAATAGCGAATAGGTGGGCGGCACTAACGAGTTTTTGTGTTTTTTTTTTCAAAGGCGTTTATGCGTGGATCGGTATCAACTTCGTGTTGGGCCGCTTCGACCATGCTGACGACGGTGAGGAAGTTGCACACATCGCCGTCACTGTAACACGCCCTATTTAGGGTTTAAAACTTAACATTCGGGTCCTTTTATGTGGCTTAGAGGACGCCACGGTGGAGGTGACCACAGGCTCGCAGCACCAGCGGCCAATCAGCCGCCGCCGCACCGTGGGCATCATGGACATGGGCGGAGCTTCGCTGCAGATCGCATATGAGGTGCCCAGCGCCATCACCTTCAGCTCGCCACAAGAGGTCAGAGTGGCACCTCCCCTTCTGATTGCTAATATAGTAGTTACTGTAAATAACATACAAACTACCTCCTAACACCTGTAACCCACTAACTACTGTAAATAACAAATTTAACTACTGAAACCAACTTTCTAACTATGTACAAATAAATGATCGAGCTACTGTCACTGACTAAATAGTCAAATAACTACAGTGACTGACCAACTAATGCTACAAATAACTAGATTAACAAACGACTGTAACTAACTCCTTAAACTAATGCAACCAACTAACTACTTTAACAACTGAAAAATAAATTTATAAGCTACTATCACTGACTAAATAGCCAATTAACAATGGTAGCTAACCAATGACTTTATCCAACAAAGTACTTTAACTACTGTAACCAACTAACTAAAAGATTTAACTACTGTAGCCAGCAAATGACTTCAACTAATTACTGTAAGCAACATTCTAACTATTTTAACTACTGACACGAAAAAAACCTACTGTGATTGAATACATAGCCAATTTAATAACTGTGGTAACTAGCCAACTACTGCTACCATCTAACTACTTTAGCTAAGTACTGAAACTAAAGAAGTATTTTAACTAGCTCCTCTAACCAACTAACTACTTTAACTACTACAACCAAAATTTTTTTTAACTGCTGCAACAACTAGGATATAAACTAAGAAACTAATTATGATCCACCTACAACTGAGTAACAAATGTAGTTAAATAATTGACTACAATAACTAAGGCAACATATGCTGACATGCTAATGAGCTTACCCCGCTATCGACGCTGTTGGTCCTTCAGGAGGAGGCGGCCAAGGGCGTCCTGGCCGAGTTCAACCTGGGCTGCGACGTGGAGCACACGCAGCACGTGTACCGCGTCTACGTCACCACCTTCCTGGGCTTTGGCGGCAACATGGCCCGACAGCGCTACGACGACCATATCGTCAATGACACCCTGGACAAAAACAGGTGTTATGCGACACCACCTTTTTAGGGCTTGGTGATTCCTCAAGCTAATCTACGTTACTAGCGGAGACCTCCGCCTACCTCTCCGCTCCCGAGCCGGCGCTGTCAACATAGCAAACGTGTGCGCTCACAAGTGGGTCTTCTACACGGGGGCAACCAAGTAGAGGAAAGGGAGCAGTCATAGCCAAATACGGACAAAGCGGATACAAAACTGGGTAAAACAGAAGTAGCTGTCAGAGGGGCTTTTTGTGGACAGTCATATGATGACAAAACCAAGGTGTTTTTTAAAATGAAATTGACACTTCCATACTAAGTCCATGTTACAGAGTTGCGCTATAGAGGTCTAAATAGCCTAAATATGGGACCTTTAATTTATTTACTCCAATTATTCAAAACAAGCATAGCTTTTTTCCCATACTTCTGGGGGATTTTCTTTATTTCTTCTGATACCAAACAAGTTTTGAAATAATTATTTCCACCAGTGACTAAACCGAGAAAAGCCTGTGAATATAAACACATTTTTTGGTCCAATCTGATTTTAGCTTCTATGTGTTGGCATGTCAATCTAATCTGCCCAGGGCCTTCAGGATCAGTGGTACAGGCCCATGTAACTTAAACTATGAGCTGTGGGAATGTTTCTTTCACCAATCTGGTTTCAAAATTGTCCCCACAGGGCCAGCGCTTATCATGTTTACGTCCTCTGATTGGCGGATGACAGCAAAATTTGTTTTCAGACAACTTCGACGAGCAAATGTAGCGATCTGTACACATTAACACATTTAATAATTAGCATTTCTAGTGAGTATAATGTATTTTATTTTTCTCATGTTATTAGATATTGTGAACTGCCCCAGAAAATGCACAGTTGCTTGATGTTATATTGTGTGTTTGTATAGTCTTGATGGTTTCTATAATTGCAACGTGATAGTGATGGTATTAAGAGGTGGATGAAGTCTGTTAAATCCTCACAGAAGGCCCGGCTACCAAAAGAAATCTGGCAAATACATTTGTGATGAATAGCTTAAATGGATGAATTGCCCAGCCCTAAGCCGCAACACTTCCTACTTTGTGTTAGCTGCCAATAACAGCCATGTATGTCGTCGGCGGGCCAGGTTACTCAGCACTCAGACGGGCCTGAGCGAGGACAAACCTTACCTGGAACCCTGCTTGCCCCTCGCCCTGTCGCACACGGTGGTCCGAGACAACCGCACCTTGCACCTGAGAGGCCAGGGAGACTGGGCCCTGCTGCCTGGAGGCCGTCCAACCCTTCCTGGGCCTCCGCAACGGCACCATGACGGCGGCAGGGGGCGTCTACCAGGTGCCACGCATACCATAATTCTCTGTCCGCTACAGGCAGGATGGAATATTGATACAGCAATGTGTGGTAGGATTATGCTACTGTATCAAATATGCGTGAGACAAAATATCGATATTGCTATGTATCATAATGGGACAATATCAGTTATAAGTAGGACCAAATATCAATACTGTTATCTAACGTTATAGTTCAGTATCAGTTATGGCTAGGAAAAAGGGTGTACCGTATTATATTGAAATATCAATTTTGTGCAGGACAAACAATCAGTATTGCGATTTATGGTATTTCTTTGGTCCAGTACGAATGATTCTTCCTGTTTTAGGCCCCCATCAACTTCAGTAACAGCGAGTTCTACGGCTTCTCAGAGTTTTACTACTGCATGGAGGACGTGCTGCGCATCGGCGGACAGTACGACAGCGACAAATACTCAATGGCCGCCACGGTAATGACACACCATCTTATTCATAAGACAGAAAGAAAGTGTTCTTTACTATTTTTTTCGTCTTTGCCGTGCTGATGCAGAGCTTTTGCGCCACCAAATGGTCGACACTGAAACAGCGTCTGGACAAGAAGCTTTTCGCTCAGCAGGCCGACATCGACAGACTCAAGTACTTTGTCTTTTCCATTTTTTTTAAACTCGTTCTGTTTGGCAGCTGAGTCATGTGGTGCGAGTGGTGTGGATGTCTTATTGTGCCAAAACTGTTTTGCTTAAGAGAAAAGAGAGCAACAACTACTAAAACATCTGTTGGAACCTGGTTGAGGAACCTCGGGAACAAAGCAAATGGGAAAAGACAACAAATAGCAATTATGAAAGACAACAATACCTGTTGGAACCTTTCGGGGATTCAGAAAAAAAGACGACAGCAAAAAGTAATAACAAATGACACCAACACCTGCTGCAACCTACTTGGGGAACTTGGGGCTAAACAAAGAGAAAACAATGTAAAAACAACAAAAGACAGCATTTGTTGGAACCTGGTTGGAGATTTTGGGCATACAAAATGAGCAAAAATTAAACAATAGACATGCTGGAATCTCATTGCGCATAAATAAAGAGGAAAGACAGAAGTAATAAAAAACCCGATTGGGGAATATGAGAATAGATCGGGAGAAGCAACAACCAAAGACAGCAACATGTCTTGGAACTGTGTTGGAAATTTTGGGCCTGAAAAAAACGAGAGAGAGTGAAAATAAGTAACAACAAAAGACAACAACACATTGGAACCTGGTTGGAGAGTGCAAAACGCAACAACAGAAGGCCATAATTGGAACCTGGTTGGGGAAACTGGGACTAGACGGAGAGAAAAGAGCAAACAGTAACAATAAAATATGACACCACCAGGTGGAACCTCGTTGAAGAGTTTGAGGAGAGAGAAATGAGAGTAAAAATCAGCAACAACAACAACCACAAAAAACACCTGTTAGGGAAATTGAAGACAGAGAGACGAGAGAAAAACATAAAAACAAAAATAACACCTGTTGGAACCTGGTTGGGGAACCTCGGAATAAAGAGAAAAGAGAGCAAATAGTAACAAAAGACAACAGGACCAGCTCATTGATCCAAATGTATGAGGGACGAAAAGGGTTACACATACGAGCGACTGTCAGTCTTATGGAGGAGCGGGCGTGGCCGAGGCAGCAAACAGCCAATCAGATGTGTTTCTCTTTTCTTCAAACCAGCCAATCAGACGCGTTCTGTGTGCATTCCTCAGGTATCAGTGCTTCAAGTCAGCGTGGATGTTCCAGGTTCTGCACACCGGCTTCCGCTTCCCCAGCGACTACCACAGTCTGAGGACGGCGCAGCTGGTCTACGACAAGGAAGTGCAGTGGACGCTGGGAGCCATCTTGTACAAGACGCGATTCCTGCCACTCAGGTACACAGCAACAAAAGCTCTATGAGGAGTTGATCCTTGACAATGGACAAAATCAGCCTAAATGGCTGCTTGGAGACACAATAGCAGACTAAACATGTCTACCAAATTTCATGTTACTCAGTGAAACTGGCTTCGGGGGGTTGAATTTTCAAAACCTTGTCGCGTCCCATTAGTACGTGGTCCTGTGACACGGCTCTCCCGTGTAATGTCATGTTTAGGGACCTCCAGGCGCTACACCAGAGCCACCCCAGCTGGCTGCGTTCTTCCTTCGTGTACAACCACCACCTGTTCTCTCTGTGCCTGTTGGTGGTGGTGTTGGCCATTTTGCTGTACATTCTACGCCTGAGACGCATCCACCAGCGAGAACAGCGGCAGATCGACACACTGGACATGCTTTGGGCCGACGAAGGAGAGGTGCTCATACCCTGAGAATTGCCATATTGCGATTTTTATATAGTGGACTACATAGGTCACGAAATAAAAACTCCTATATAGTGATTAGGGAGTAGGGAATGAATTATTCACCATTCCTTACTCACTAATCACTATATCGACATTTACTATATAAAAAATCTCAATATAGTGATTACACAGATTGGGGATGAAGCGATGGCATCGTCCTGTCCTACTTGAATGATTCCCTCATTGACACTTTATTGCAGGGGTGGGCAAACTATGGCGTGAGCTCTAGTTAATTGATTTATTATAGGTAATAAAATGAGAAGGTTTTGTAAAAATCAACAAATTCACACATTCAAATAAATTACATAATTATTTTAGCCATTATTGTTTTTACAATTTATTAAATAATTGGTTAATTGTAATTATTGGTGAATTGATTTATTATGGATAAATTCAAGTAAATAAAAGGATCAGTTGTACTTTATTTGATAAAATAATTGGTTGTTAATAGGGATGGGAGAGTAACGATACCGGCCTTATTTCAAGGTTTCGGGTACTTGTGAGGCCTGCCAATACCAGCCACCGTGACTTAAGGCAAAAAATAAATCTGACATGAGTAAGTCCTCCTTGCTGGTAGTTGGGGGCTACATTGCGGCCGTTTGACACATCAGCGAATCATCGTGTGCGTCAGAAAGAAAGGTCTTTGTTCACAATTACATGTCACTGTGTTCATTGAAATTTTGTGTACCAAAATTACAAGTGCGATCCGTACTTGGTATCAGTGAGTACTCAAGAGTGAATACTTGTATTGGTTTTGGTCTGAAAAAAAGTGGTATCAAACATCCTTTGTTATGATGAAATAATAAATAAGAATGAAAACTTGTATTAAAACATACAATTTTATATAATTTACATACGTTATAATTTTGACAGTCATTTTTGGGGAAAACAAGCAAAAAAAAAAATTCAGCAAAGTCCAGTTGCCTCCATTCAACCTTCACGGAGAAACAAAACTACTTTTCGCAAGTGCATTGGTATTTTTATTGGTAATGTGACAGTAAGTTAAAAATGACTTCAGCAATTATGTTATTCGGCTAACAATATTCTACTTTTTCTTTCCTCTACAATGAAGCTGGCCCCTGTGTCCATTATCCAGATGAACTATAGCCATTGAACCGTTTAGTTTGCCCTCCGCCGGTTTGTCGTTTGTAACTTACTGAAGACGAAAGCTGCTGTGGACTCTTATTCTCAGTCTTGAACATGAACTGTTCCTTTGTGTACATTCCTTAATGTTTGTTGTCAAAGTGGAGCACAAAAGTGATATGTCCAATTTTAGATGTGGGCAAGGTGCAATAGTGACCTGATATGGCCCAAATGTGAATACAAATGATTCCATGCCAATAAAACACAATATTTTAATAACTACTGTTTCTCTTTCAAATGAAATGGATTATCCTGAGTCATTTGGAATCCATCCATTTTCTGAGCCGCTTATCCTCACTAAGGCCGCGGGCGTGCTGGAGCCTATCCCAGCAATCTTCGGGCGAGAGGTGGGGTACACCCTGAACTGGTCGCCAGCCAATCGCAGGGCACATATAAATTCAATGAACAAGAAAAGTCCAGTGCCTTGATTTAACCTTTGCAGAAGAATATTTTTTCAGCAAGCATATTGATACTTATTGATATTGTGAGAGTAAGTTAAAAATGACTTGGGTAATTATGCGATTAGGCTAACGTTATAATATATAAACTGCATGTTTAAAAACATTTATTTAAAAATATGTCAAAAGTATTTAAAAATGAAATTATAGAAATCATAATTTAGATTGTATGGGCATATTTTATAGTTACATTATATGCACATGTTTTTATTTTTTGAAAACAAATATTCATTCATTCATCTTCCGTACCACTTATCCACACTAGGGTCGCAGGCATGCTGGAGCCTATCCCAGCTGACTCTGGGCGAGAGGCAGGGTAAACCCTAAATTGGTTGCCAGCCAATCGCAGTAAAACAAATCAACTTGTACAAATACCAATTTATCATTAGTTTTATTATATGCCCCTATTTCACATTATTTTTTTTCCATTTACATGTATTTTACCGTAAAATATTTTTTAAACACAATGCAACGAACTATGCAGTTTTATAATTTAGATATGCTTAGTTCATATTTTATTTTCACATTTATATATATATTTTTTAATTAAAATAGAACTAAAACCAATATTTTTCACATTTTTATTCACACTTGCGCATCACTTGAATGGTTCTATATCCTTTTAAAATTTGTATTATATTAGAGTAACATATACAACTATTGTGACAAATGTATATACAAAAATTATCTAATTACGCGGGAATTCACTTTTTAGTGAGTTAAAATGTGAATGTGGAACGGCTTAAACAACTGCACTTAGGAATTGTTTCTTTCTAGGATTTTTTTCCCCCCAAAACTTTTCTTTTCAGCTATCCAAAGACCTAGTAGAAAAATAGTTTTATCAGCAAAATGGTTACTAAATATAGAACAGATTCTCTGAATGTTTCGTGCTTCTGTCCAGCAAGTGTTTGGTCAGCAGGTGGTGTTCATGAGTCACACACAAACTACACTTGTTTTTATTTTAAAAATATATTTTTAATACAACAGCTGCATATAAATATTAAATTTTACATTATACAGGTTTACAAGAGACACACGCAAAAACCAGAACAAAGCAAAAATATCAGGCTTCTATTTTTACGGCACTTTTGTATGTTTTGTGTTTTGTTTTCTATCTTAAAGGTTTACTGACTGACAAAAGGAGTTAAATGTGTTAACAGGTCCAATTATTACTGTAGTAGTACTGTAGTAGTGTGATTACTGAGAGAGGATAGGGTTTTACTGTACATTATTTGACATGAACGTGGTGGAATGTTTGCAATTATTGGCTAATGATGACTTTTCAAGCTCTGCACAAACGGCTGACTGGTTTTTAGTCAAAGAGAACCCACATAAATGCTTATAAAATACAACAAAACAAACAAACAAAAAATGTGGAAAATTCAGAAGAAATTAATTTAATTGCTTAGGTTGAGTCTTGGATGTCATCTTCTGACTGACAAAGAAATATTTATGGTAATCTTAAAATAAAACAAATGGAATTTTACAGCTTTTTGGTTGTAAAATAAACATTATTACTGGCCTTATTTCACGGTATCAGGTACTCACGAAGGCTGCAGATATCAGCCACTGATACTTCCAAGGCAAAAAAATAAAAAATCTGAAATTTAGTAGGTCCTCCTTGCCAGTAGTTGGCACTACACCGTGGCAGTTTGACACATCGGTGAATCTTCATGTGTGTCAGAAAGAAAGAAAGGTCTTTGTTAAATGAAATTCTATGCATCAAAAGTACTAGTGGTATCGGTACAGTTTCGGTGAGTATTCAAAAGTGATTACTTGTACTGATATCAGTCAAGAAGAAAAGTGGTATTGAACATCCCTAATTTTAACACACCATAAAAATTGCAAGCCTAAAATATAGATAGTAGTATAGAAAATAAACATTGTCGTTTCTGTGAATTACTTGTGCCTTTAAGAGGCGGGGCCTGGTGGGTTGGTGTGACGTCTGCGTGTGAGTATTTGGGTGTGACGTGGCCTACAGCAGCTCCTTGCGCGTCTTCTTGTATTTGTGTGTTTGGCTGAAAGTGCATCGGCGACAGTGGCTCTCCTGTCCCACGTGCGAGGGCATTACAGGAAGTAACTACAAATGGTACCGTGACTTACAAGTCACCCAAATATTTAGTTTTTTTGTTTTGTGTTGCGAGCCAAAATGTTAGTTAAGAGCCACCTTCAGATGTGCCGCCTGTTGAGTGAAGTGGGGGGAAAAAACTTTGTAATTAAGGTACTGTAATGCCCCCTGGCATGTGGGCAAGGCCAGCCACAATCGACGATATACTTTCAGAGAAATGAAATAAACAGTCAAATACAAAATGAGAACACTCGTAAGGAGCATAAAGCAGACACTAACATAACTAACCTACCAAGCCATCTCCTGACGTCACTCACGAGGCCATGCCCCTGGAAGGAACACATCCAACACACGAATACCACAGTACGTACAGTAATTACACATTTAAAAACCAATTTATTATTTTTTTAAAACAGTAATTGTTTCATTAAAAAAAATATGCCACACAACTGGAACGGATTAATGGGATTTCACTGGTGAAAACTGATGTGATATTGGAGTAAATTGATTTACGATTTTGGTCACAGAAGTATTTAAACTTATGAGTCAAGGTAGCGCTGTATAATGAAAATGTCGACAAAGGTGCGAGCAGCAAAAGGGAGCGAGGTGATGCTAGGTGGCTACGCTACGAGGCTACGCTAGGCACTTTGTGGAGGCGCAAACAACCACAGCGAGGCTCCTCAGCCAAAAACCAGTCAGCGCTTCCCGCTTGGCGTCTTTCAGACTGCCCACCTGAAAAAAGGTGCCAAGAGTCTTTTTCTTTTCTTTTTTTCCCTAAGGAGGACTTAGCGTCCTCTAGCAAGGTGCGTAGTTTTTATACCACAGTGCAATTCAAAAGGGTCCTTAACTTTTTTTTTTCCTCTCTTTCTTTCTTTCTTTTTTTTTTTTTTTTTTTTTTTAAATGTCCCACAACATTTAGAGACCTTGGACACAGTCGGTCTACAGCTTCACAGAAGAAAGGCAGACATGGCCAAAAACTAACTCAACAATATACTACTCACAAAAAGTTTGTGACAACTGAACTTTCAAGATGAACCTAAAATGCACTAGATCCTTTACAGGTCAACTTAATTTTGAACATGTCCAACCGTTGAATGTTTCACTAATTTTTGCATAACTTTCTGTTCGACAATGAGAGAAGGATCGCAAAATTCACAAATTAAAAAATTTCCAAGGACATTCACTTGTATTCCTTTCTGTGACTTGCAGTAAATGTCCTGCAATTTGTACTGACAGACCTCATCATCATACTGCTCACGTTTTGATATCATGAGACCAAGACAACGCCCAACAACTGAACAGCAGAACGAGACTTCAAACAGGAAGTGACTGGGGGAGTCACAGAAAGGCATACAAGTGGACGGCCCTGGGAAGGTTCATGGATCAAACACCTGTTGTGACCTTTTGCCCTTTAGTTCCTTGTTAGAGAACAGCAAGTTGTGCAACAAAAAGCACAGAGAGTGAAACAGACGTGGACATCCTTGCAAATGTTCATGCATCCAAGGCCAACATCAAAAACTTTTTATAAGTAGTGTGGATGTGTGTGTGTGTATATATATATATATATACATATATATATATATATATACATACACACACACACACACATGTATACATCCACACACACACACACACACACACACACACACACACACACACACACTGTATATACAGACCCTTTCCAAACATTTTTAATAGAATGGAAAAGTTTATTCATTTCCATAATCCCATTCAAAAAGTTAAACTTTTATAGATTATAGATTCAGGGCCCACAAGTTAAATAATTGCAAGTATTTATTTGTTTATTTTGACATAATTTGGGCTTCCAGCTCATAAAACCCACGAAATCAGGAATTCAAAATATTAGAAAACCGTGAAGGAATCAGCCCAAATTTTGCAGGCCATAAATGTTTTAAACGGAGTGTCACACACTAATCATCTACTAAACTCAAAGCGAGGTGTGTCATGGCCAGAAGACCATCATTGATACCTTCCATAGGATGAGTAAGCCACGAGAGTTCATAGCTAAGGAGGCTAGCTGTTCACAGAGTGCTGTGTCCAATTGAAAGTCTAGTGGAAGGAAAAAATGTAGCAGGAGAAGATGCACAAGCAAGATTATCAGCGGATTATCACTGGGGAACACAATTTGTTGTTGACTTAGATCAGACAGCTGTTTTTAACGAATTTTAGGGTGCGGAATCCAAAACTGATCTGTTTTTCTTCATCAGGTCAAGTTTTTTTAACAGAGTAGAACAAAGGAAATGTATACCTATGTAAATAAAACACTAAGATGGAATAGTTACAAGCTTTGAAAACAAACAAAAAAACACTTACAACTGTATGCCCATGGTTACAAGGTTAAGAGAAAAGCCAGCCCAAATCCTCTTAATTCCTACTATGCTAGCTTTCTGTTTGCAGATATTGATAGTACTGACCTATTGGGAGCTGCACACACCTCTCACCGCAGTCTCAATTGTGACTGCACAAACAAGTTGCCACGTAGCTGGAGATGAGTCCAATCGTAATCAGCTAGCAAGTCTCACTACAGCTGATCAGTGGAATTTTGCTTATCTGGAGGGTAAGCTGTGGAGAAAAAAACTAACTGCAATTTTTGAATCAGCATGCCAATTTTAGGTTTAATCAGCATAAAAATCTAACAACAGATTATTATTTCTTCAAATTGTTCTCCAGTGTTATCAAACAGAGAAGATTCAAGAATCGAGCAGAGATCCAGAAAGAGCGGAATGAGGCGGGAGTCACAGCTTCAAAAACCACCACTTTCGGACGCATCCGGCAGATGGGCTACAACTGTCGGGTTCCTCGGGTCAAGCCGCTTCTGAGCCTGAGCAAATGTAAGAAGCGTCTCAACTGGGCCAAGGAGAAGAAGGACTGCATTGTTGGCCAGTGGTCCGAGTTCCTCTTTTCCGATGAAAGTAAAGTGTGCCTTTCATTCGGGAATCAAGGGCCAAGGGTTTGCAGTAAGACGGGTGAAGAAGAGAACCCAAGCTGCTTGAGGTCCAGTGTGAAATATCCAGTCAGTCATGATTTGGGGTGCAATGTCCAGTGCAGCTGTTGGTAAACTCTGCTTTCTTAAATCCAAGGTCACCCGCAAGAGTCTACCAGAATGTTTTAGAGGACTTCATGATTCCTTCTGCTGAGGATCTGTATGGAGATGCAGATTTCATCTTCCAGCGGGACCTGGCCCCTGCCCATAACCGCCAGAAGCACCGAAACCTGGTTTGATGCCCATGGCATCACAGTGCTTGAATGGCCATCCAACGCGCCGGATCTAAACCCCATCGAGAATCTATGGGGTATTATCAAGAAAAAAATGAGGGGCACCAGTCCCAAAAAAAGAAGAACTGACAGCAAGCATCAAGGAAATCTCGGCTTCCATAACTCCCAAGCAATGGCACAGGCTGACTGCCTTGATGCCACGGCGCATCGAGGCAGTGATTAAAGCAAAGGGATTCCCAACCAAGTATTGAAGCTTAACATAGCGTTTTGAAAGTGATTGATTTAATGTAATTTCTCTGTTTTTCCTACAAAAACTGAGAAGTAAATGGTGATTTCTTTACAGTATTCTAATTTATGGAATTCCTGATTTCATGGGTTTTATGAGCTGGAAGCCCAAATTGTGTAAAAATAAACAAATAAACACTTGAAATTGTTTAAATTGTGGGCCTTGAATCTATAATCTATGAAAGTTTAACTTTTTTTTTTAATAAACTTTTCCATGATATTCAAAATTTTTGGAAAGGGTCTGTATATAGCAAAATACAAATAAAAATAGTAACAAAAATGCATTATTTGCTCTTGAAGAGTGTTTAACTGTGGTTACAAAGGTGCGCTACATAATGAGGTGGGGGGGGGGGGCACACGTGGGGGGCTGAAATGCATTTCTTGGACTGGGGAAGGGGGGTTAAAAGTGGGGGGGGGGGGGTGCATGCTGGTGTTTCAGTCAAAATAATAAAAAAAAACAAAAAACATTGGCAGCGTCTGTGAGGTTTTGGTGTTTTTTCTCTCTTTGGTCGGTTTGGATTAATTAAGGTGCAGCTTTCTAAACATGGCGGCGTGATGATGAGGAGGAAGAAGAGGAAGCTCAAGGGGGAAGGGAGTGGGGCATACAGCTGCTCCGACATCAGGACTCTCCACAATTTTTTTTAATAAAAAAAAAAAAAAGACACCCCCCTCGCATCCTCTAAACCAGTGCTTCTCAACCTCAGGTCCACAAAATAAATTAGTTGCAATTTTTGATGTAATTAGTGGATAAAACAAAAAGTCTATCACAAAAAAATTTTTTTTTTTTTTAAAGAGAAGAGTCAATCTTATAAGAATTGTGTTTTTTTTTTTTTAACACAAGGTGGTCAAATAAAAGTTAAGAAGAGAATCGGTGACAAAGGGCAGCCTTGGCGGAATCCAGGACGAAAACCACACTGTATCCGAGACCCGACTTTCAGACGGCCCCCCCCCAGCACCCCCGAACAGACCCCATTAGGGAGGCAGAGGAGTCCCCCTGCAGTTGGAACACACCCTCCGGTCCCCCTTCTTAAAAAGGGGGAACACCACCCCAGTCTGCTAATCCAGAGGCACTGTCACCGATATCCACGCGATGTTGCAGAGCCGTGTCAACCAAGACAGCCCCACAACATCCAGAGCCTTTAGGAACTCCAGGCAAATCTCATCACCCCCGGGGCCTTGCCACCAAGGAGCTTTTTAACCACCTCGGTGACCCCAACCCCAGAGATAGGAGAGCCCGCCTCAGAGAACCCAGACTCTGCTTCCTCATGGGAAGGCGTGTCGGTGGAATTGAGGAGGTCTTCGAAGTATTCTCCCCACCGACTCACAACGTCCCGAGTCGAGGTCAGCAGCGCCCCATCCACACTATACACAGTGTTGATTGTGCACTGCTTCCCCCTCCTGAGACGCCGGAGGGTCGACCAGAATTTCCTTGAAGCCGCCCGGAAGTCTTTCTCCTTTGCCTCAGTGTTTTTATTCCCGATAAAAAATGCCTGTTCTTGTAATAATTACAACTTTTTTTCCACTTACAAGTATTTGCTAACCAAACATTACGATTCCAAAAAATAATAATACTTGAATTTAACTTAACACTACAACTTATTTCTAAAGTAAATGAATTTGTTTTCATAAAATTATTTTTAAACCAAAAAATAGTATTTTTTCCAAGCTCCAATAGCATTTATTTTCTCCCAAAGGTCTAACTTAGTTATCGTACTATTACGACTTTAATGGGGGAAAAAAAGGCAACTTTTGAGCTCCTATTAGGGCTGCGCAATATATCAAAACAATTTCGTCGTTGCGATAATGGCACGTGCAATGTGTGTATCACAAAGACGTGCAATACATTAATATGTATGCGATATTGTATGCTTTGTTGCAAGCATGTGGCATTTATCAGAGTTTGACCAATCAGATGCGACATTAAATGCACATTGCCATCCACCCCCCAAGATCCTGGTCTCCTGTTGGCTCGAGCGGACCCATGGCGTTCAGTGACAATTTCAGCAACAAGGGGCAGAGGAAGAATGGCAGACACGAGAGGGGACGAAATGAACGAGGAAAACAACGAACAGTTATGAAATGTATAACACGTCTGAAATATAGGAGAATACATAAACTACTTATTTTGCCACATTAAATAAATGTATTTATTTCATTAGATAAAAATTAAATTTCTTTACAAGCATGTTAAATATCGCAATAATATCGATATCGCAATATTCAGCACCCATATCACATATCGCATGTTTTTTTCCAATATTTTGCAGCCCTAGCTCCTATGTCATTTTTGGGTACAACCTTTTCTTTAAAAAGATGAATTTGTTACCAGGACATTACGACCCCCCACCCCCCCATAAAAAATAAATAAATAAATCTGAACTTATTATTGTAACAATTTGACTTGCAACATTTTAGATCCTATGGCATATTTGGGTGTTTAATTGTCGTTAGGATTATGAGGTGGCCCTTGGAAAAATTTATCCTCTGGACCCTAAGTTTGAGAAACCCTGCTCTCAGAGCCCCCTCGGCTCACTAGTGCCCCCCCGCGGACCACTACAGGCATCTACAAAAACAGTGCATTGTCTATTTATAGGCACAATGGGGTACGAGTACAGCACACAGCGGGAAAAAGGGGGGTACAGTATTTTACAAAAGCAGCATACACTCACACGGGGACATCCCCCGGGTCAGGTTTAGAGCGCCACCTGGTGCTTTTCCTGGGGAGACTCCTTGTGCTGGCTAGGACCCCCGCTGGCTGCCAAGATCCTCTGCACAAAGTCTTTGGTCCGCCCAGCGACCAGAGGACCTGTGGTTTCCATGGTGACAAACTCAGTTCCTTTACATTAACCATTAACCTATGTTAGCCACGCTATTGTCACAAATTAGAAAAAAAGTTCAATATTACCAAAACAGTCCCATTTTTTTTTTTCAACAACATATAAATATTTTATAAAATTCCACTCTTGGTTGTGTTTTGTGTGTGTTTTGAATTTAAGTAAGCCTCTGTCATCTAGAACTCGTATTTCATAAAACGCAGTAACCTTTATGAGACAGATAAAAGGTTTGTCGTCGCTTTCTCCAAAATTTGTATACATATAAAAAGTGACGAAGTTCCCTTTACGAGAAAAATTTGTTTGATTTTAACGTTAAAGCGTAACTCGAACTAACCCGGAAGTGAACGCAGGTGTTTACCTTCCTTTGTATCTTTTCCCAAATTAATAAAATTGCTATCCAAACCAATCCACGCTAAACTGGTATTTTTTAGAAGAAAACGTCTTACAATAATAAAGTCATATTTTTTATAGATAAGTGTAATATAACAATAAAGTGATATTTTATCGGATGAAAAGAGTTGTAATATTTAAATGAATAAATTAGCACTTTTTTTAGATTAAAATTTTTTATCTTACGATAAAAATGGGATACTAAGATCAAGAAAATGTGTATGTGCATATACTGTAATACGAGCATCACTGGACGTGCTTCTCACCGTTGGACTGAGCAAGGATGTCCTCCAGACGGCATGTCATTCCTCGTTCGCCCGCGTCCTCTTCTTCGCTGCTCTCCACCCTCTGCCGGATGAGTTCCTTGATACGCAGAAGCGCCCCCAGCAGGTTTTCTAAGGGCATAACAGCCACAACGCCACACAAATCACATTATTACTGATAGAAAACCATGAAAATGCTAACAATGTAACATTTCCTGTTGTCTCATGGGCTGCTAATCTGGAAGAAAGAAGCCTTGAAAAAAAAAAAAAAATTGTAATATTAGAAGAATAAAGAAATTTTTTGGGGGAGATAAAAAGTGTTAATAAGACAGCAAAGTGGTATATTTTGGAGGAAAAAAGTCATAATATTATAATAAAGTGTTTATTCTTTTGTTTTGTTTTTTTAGGAAAAAATTAATGTTACGAGAGTATGGTGTTATTTTTCCAAGATAAAAATTTGTGATATCATGAGAATAAAGTAATATTTTTGTGGAGATAAAAAAGTAGTGATATTAAGACAATAAAGTCAGATTTATATGACAAAAAGTCAATCTTATGAAAAGAAGGTTATTTTATTTTTTTTTTTTTAAATAAAAAGTCAATATGACAATTAAATTAGATTTGTTTTGTGGGGGGGAATGTGTATATTTCCCAAGATATATGTTGTAATATTACAAAAAAAGTATTTTTATAGATTAAAAAAATCTGAATATAATGAAAATAATGATTTTTTTTTCAAGAAAAAAAAAGTATTACGAGAATTAAGTAGTCTGAATCAAATCAGAATTAAATGATATTCTTTCAAGATAAAATCGAAATATGAGGGGAAAAAAAACGTTTCTGGGGAAAATTCCCAAAATGTTTTTTTTTTTTTTTTTTTTTAAAGATAAAGTCTTAAAATGACCTGAATAAAGTATTATTGTTTTAAGAAAAAAAATTAATAATGGAAATTAAGGATTTGTTTTTAGATAAGAAAAGGTATTCTTTCAAGTATAAAAAGTCATAATATTATGAGAATAACATCCTATTTTTGGAGAACGAAGAAGAATAGAATGGTATATCGGGATAAGTCATATAAGAATTAGGTGGTTGTTTTGAGGGGGAAAACGTCTAATATTACAAAAAAGTAATGTTTCCACGATAAAAAAAAAGTAGGAAATGAAGCTGTATTTTCCGAACAAAAAAAAAACAAAAACTGAACAGTTATTTTTTTCAGAACAAATTCCAAATTAGGTTTTAATTTTTTTATTATTATATATATTTTTTTTAGATAAAAAGTCATTCAAACATTTTTGTTCAAACAAATATGAGAATAGTGTTATTCTTTTTACCTTGAAAATGTGTGTTTGTATGCATGTGTGGGTGAGTGTGTGCGCACGCTTGTGTGTTTTCTGTTAAGTCAAGTTTGCAGAGCAACTAAATCCTTGGCAAAGAGAGCAGGAATGAGCGCAATGTCATTTGGGGGGGAGGTGAGGAGTAAAAACAAAAGCTAAAGACGTGGAAGGCAAGTAAATATGTTACAAGGACGAGAGGCCATCACATTTTTAGGATGCGTTCATGATGTCATGCTGCACTGACAAGCTGTTACGATGTTTGTGTGAGGCCTTCAAAGAGTATTGGGATGGCTACAGGAAGGACAAAGGCAAAAAACATGGACAGGTTAGCATCTGTTGGCACTCTTATGAGAAGACATGTACTGTAGCAACAGAGGCTCAAAAATGTGGGTTTCAAATTAGGCTTTTAATCTTGGCTTCGAGTTTCAAACTAGACTCAGGGTTTCAAATTAGGGTTTCAAGACTGGCATAGTTTTAAAACTAGGGTATAAAGCCACAGTTAGGGTTTCAAGTCCGGGTTACAAATTGGCGTTTGAAGACAGGGTTGTAGTTTCAAGTTAGGGATTTTAATTAGAGATCCAAATTTGGGTTGCAAGTCGGGGTGTCAAGCCTGTGTGAGGGCTTCAAAGTAGACTTTCAAGTCAGGGTTTCAAGTAGGGCCCGACTGATTAATCAGTCAATATTAGCCGTTTTTAAATCGGCCGATCTTTTGCTGATTTAATTTTATTTTTTTTAATACATTAACACATTATAACATGAGACAAACGTCATGACATTTTTCTTCTCTGTTGTAAGGTTAAATAGTAAAGGACAAAGCATTGCAAAACATAAATGTTTTAGTGTGTAATTCATATCTTTATTTTTATAAGTCTAAGGCACCAATTTTATTTTATTTGTTATATATATTTTTAAAGGTCCCATATTTTACCAAATCAACTTTATGGGCTCTATGGTGTCTCAGTAAACATTTGACAACAATTGAAATCGTCCGCGCATCTCTGAGTTCCAGATGTTTTTCTGCCTAGAGGCCTGAAATCAGGTCATTCGAATTTCTCAAACCTTTCTACGTCACTAGCGAGGATCTCCGCCTACTCCGTCAACCCCGAAAATGCTTCTTTGCAGTTTATCCCCGTATATATATCCATCCATTTTCTGAGCCGCTTCTCCTCACTAGGGTCGCGGGCGTGCTGGAGCCTATCCCAGCTGTCATCGGGCAGAAGGCGGGGTACACCCTGGGGTACTGTGAGGCTGACGCTCTAACCAGTCGTCCACCGTGCCGCCCCTGTATATATATGTATGTATTTATTTTTTTACTGACCATACTCCTGGTTGAGCCCCCACAGTTTAATCTTGTTGGCCTCATGCTGTGCTTTCTTCTTCAGACGGCATGCCCTGCAGCACACGGAGAGACAGAAACAGAGAAGCGTGATAGAAAGAAGAGATAAAAAGAGAACATTTCAAGAAAAGGTTGAGCTGGCACTTAAATTTGGCTTCCTTTTTGTGTTTGGCCCCACAAAGGGGCAGAGGTTACTTGAAACAATAAAATCTTTTCGTCTCCTACAATCAAAGTAAGAACAACATGTTCATGTAACTAACAATGGACAAGCATTAAAAATACCAGAATTAAAAGATAGAAAAAGAGGGAGAAGAGAGAAAAGAGGAAGATTGAGAAGACTGAAACAAGAGAACAAAAGAGGGAGAAGACAAAGAGAGAAAAGAGAAGAGAGCAGAACAGAGAGAAGAGAGAGAGGAGAGAGACTGAGAAGAGTGGAGGAATAAGAGCAAAAGGAAAGACAGAAGATGTTAACAATAGCTAAGAGAGAGAAGAGGAAAAAGAGAAAAGAGTGAGAAGAAAGGAGAGTGCGAAGCGGATGAAAAGAGAAGAAAGAGAAATGAGAGCAAGAGAAGGGAGAAAAGAAGACCTTGAAGGACAAAAACTGAGAAGAGGAAGAAGAGGGAAACAGATCAAGGAGGGAGAAGAGAAAAGAGAAAGCAAGAGGAAGAGAGAAAAGAGGAAGAGAGGAGAAAGACAGAATATGTAGAAAATTGAGAACAAGAGGGAGACTGAGAAGATGGAGAGAAAAGAACGAGAGAAAAGAGGAAGAGAAAACTAGACAAGTGGAAGGAGAGAGAAAGAAAAAGCAAGAGAGAAGAGGAAGCTCGAGGGATGAGGACGAAGAGGAAAGAGAGGAGGTTGAAAAGAGAGAAGAGGAAGACGAGAGAAAGGAGACAGAAGAAGAAGACAATAAAGAGAGAAAGAAGAGGGATAATTTAAAGAGAGAGAAAAGAGCATGATAAGATAGAGAAGACAGAAGGGAGCAGAAGTGTGATTCTCTGGAAGAGGACACTGCAGAGTGTTCTCCTGAGGGGATCATGATCATCATCATCATCATCATCATCTTCTTCACAATCATCATCGTTCGTCAGCAAGACGCCACACTATGTTACGTGTTCACTGTCTTGTGACAGAGATTCCAAAAGGAAGATGCAGACTTTTCCAAGCGCTTTGGCACAACCTTCTTCATTTCTGCTAACGTCATTATTACAAACAAAAAAAAGTTCCCAGAATGCAATATGAAGTGACCTTTCTCCCAACCCCCCACCCCCCCAACCCCTACATGAACTCCACATGACCTCCCCCATCCTGTTTGCTTTCCTTCCATTCATCTCGTGTGCCTGAGTCACCACGCTGTTGTCAAAAGGTTCATCGAGAGGACGCGTTTGCGTTAGTTGAAATGAGGCATTTGTTTGTAAAAATGTCCCTTTCCGGCCGAGGTTAGGTTTTTAAATGAATGTTTTAAGAGTATAGTCTGGGGGTAGGGTTTCAAATTGAGGTTTCAAAATAGGGTTAGGGTTTCAAGTTAGGTTTTCAAGATGGGGTTTAGTCTTTCAAAGTAGGATTTGAAGCTTTGGTTAGGGTTTCAAATTAGAAGTTCAAGTGAGGGTTATGGTTGAAAACTACAGTTTTAAACTAGGGTTAGGGTTTAAAGGAGGGTTTAGAAGCAAGGTTAGGGTTTCAAATTAGGGCTTCACAATAGGGTTATAGTTAGGGTTTCAAGACAATGATCATGTTTCAAATTAGGGTTTCAATTTAGGGCTTGGGTTTCAGATTAGGGTTTCAAACCATTTCAAATCAAGATCTCATGCCTGGGTTTAGGGGTTCAAGACAGGGTTAGGGTTTAAAAAGGAGGTTCAAGACAAGGTTAGAGTTTCAAATTAGGGCTTTGAGCCTGGGTTAAGGTTTTAAAACGAGGGTTAGGATTTCAAATATGGGTTAAAGCCATGTTAGTCTTGGCCAAAACCAAAAACCGAAAATGAGGAGACCAGCTGAAAACCGAAAAAAAAAAAAAAACCCGAGGCTACTTATGCCAATAGTAAAATTGCATTTATAGGATATGACAACCTATAGAAATCCACTTCCAGAAAGGTTTGTCTGAATTTCTATATTTAAAAAAAAATATGACAAGAACATTACCGTGGGACAATTATGGTAGCATCTTCTGTAATAAAATCTGCATACGTACTGTTCAATTGCACAACATAATGATTACTCTATAATTGTAATCATTAATAAACATGGCTTCAATATTTGTTATATTAATGTGTTTATTGGATCAACCTAGTAATGGCGGACGCATTTGCAGTTATGAAAGTTATTTTTGCATTTTCTGTATCTGCTATTACTGCCGAAATGATGCAAATTCCCCCCATCTTATAAATATTTATTATATTAATGTACTACTAAACATATACGTCACTACGCTATGTCACCTTTTATCAGTGACGTACTGATTCATTTTCAGGTTTCCGGTTCCGGTCCTGTGTGGCTGTGAAGCATTGTGTATAATTTTCTCTTCAAAGTTGGTTACCCTTCACTATTAAAGCGGTTCGGGCCAGACCTATGCAGTGTTGGGAAGATGACTTTGGAATTGTAGTTGGTTACAATTACAAGTTACCCCATTGAAACTACAATAATAGTGTAACTATTTCAATTACTTTCTCAAAGTAACAACAAATTACATTTAAAAAAATGTTTTTTTGATTGAATGCATCCAGTTAGGTTTTGCAAATGATCAACGATAGTGTGCATGCGTACCTGGACGCCAGCTTGTTTTTTTCCTTGCGTGATCGGGCCCTGGCGAGGGCCGGGAGGTCGTTGACGGGCCCCATGCTGTCGATGGCGGCGTTGAGCTTCTGCAGCTGCTCCCCGATGTTGTGCAGTTTCTGCGGGTTGGGAGTCAGGTCACTGGCGTCCGTCTTGCGGGCCTTGCGGCGCCCTTTCTTGCCTAAAAGCACCAAGCCACTTCAGCCATATTCCACATTAAAAAAACAAAAACAAATGGACAATTCCACATGGGTAGCAGAAGGGCTGGGTTTTAAGCCAGTGTTATGGTTTCAAATTACGGTTTCGAGACAGTGTTGGAATTCTAAATCAGGGTTCCACGACAGTGATAGGGTTTCAAATTAGGGTTTTGAAGGGGACATATTTTGCCAAACAAACTTTTTCTAGTAAAGCACATTGAGTTACCTTGTGTATGAAATGCGGCATATAAATAAATTGATGAGAGCTCTGCCTCACAGTTCTGAGGACCGGGGTTCAATCCCCAGCCCCGCCTGTGTGGAGTTTGCATGTTCTCCCCGTGCCTGGGTGGGTTTTCTCCGGGCACTCCGGTTTCCTCCCAAATCCCAAAAACATGCATGGTAGGTTTATTGAAGTCTCTAAATTGCCCGTAGGTGTGACGTGTGCGCGAATGGTTGTTTGTTTATATGTGCCCTGCGATTGGCTGGCGCCTCCTGCCCGATGGTAGCTGGGATAGGCTCCAGCACTCCCGCGACCCTTGTGAGGCTTAGCGGCTCAGAAAATGGATGGATGGATAGTATTTGCGATGTAATATTGTTTCTATGGTGCTAGGGATTCAAGACAGAGTTAGTGTTTTAAATTAAGGTTTCAAGACAGAGTTAGGGTTTCAAATTAGGCTTAGTGTTTGAACAACGATAAGGGTTTCGAGCCAACGTTAACTTTTCAAATTTAGGGTTGTGGTTTCAAAGTTGGGTATGAAATTGCAATTTGCTTTTCTATTAGGAAAAAACATCCATCCATCCATCCACTTTCTGTACCGCTTATCCTCAACTAGGCGTGCTGGAGCCTATCCCAGCTATCTTCGGACGAGAGGCAGGGTAGGAAAAAAATAAATTATTAAAATTGGAAATTGTATTTTTCCCTGCATGCCACATTATCACCTTGTCGTCGGTACAGCGTGCTGGGCAGCGTGCTGGAGCTCCACGACAGCGACCAATCACCTCCTCCTCCGCACACCTTCTTCTTAGCCGCAGACTCCCGCGAGCGTCGGTACTCCCAGAAGCAACGGCGCTTGGACGGGCGCTCGCCTAGCGGCCTCGCAGGCTCCGCCTCTGGAAGTCAACGCATACACAAAAGGGCGGTTGAGGCCTTCAAGCCAAGGTATGGGTTTCAAATTCGGGTCCAAAACAGGGTTAAGGGTTCAAGTTAGGGCTTTGAGCCTAGGTTAGGCTTCAAAGCCTGTGTAAGGGCTTTCAAATTAGGATTTCAAATCTGAGTTATGGTTTCAAATTAGGTATTTAAGTCTAGGTTAGGGTTTCAAACAAGACATAGGTTTTCAAATTAGGGTTTTAAAACTGTGTTAGGATTAGACATTCGGTTTATGGTTTTAAAGTAGGGTTTAAATACTGGGTTAGAGTTTCAAATTAGGTTTTGTGTTTGAGATTTCAAGGCAGGTTTGGAGTTTCAAATTTGGGTTTCAAGCAAGGGTTAGTTCAAACAATGATTAAGGGTTCAAATTCTGTTTTTGCGCCAGGATTATGGCTTCAAGTAAGAGTTTCAAGGAAGGGTTAGGGTTTTGAATTAGGGTTTGAAGCCTGGGCTTGGATATCAAATTAGGGTAAGGGTTTCAAATGAGGTTTTTAAACCAGGGACAGGATTTCCAACAATAATTAGGGTTTCAGATTCAGGTCTGAGTTAGGGCTTATTAGGCTTGGGATCTCAAATTAAGGTTTCAAGGCAGGTCGAGACAAGGTTAGGGCTTCAAGGTTTGGGGTTACAAATTAGGTTTAGGCTAGGGTTTTACATTAAGGCATCAGATAGTTAGGTTTTCAAGTAATGGATAGGGTTTCAAAGTATGGAATAAAGAGCAGGTATGTTTCAAAAATTAGGCTTAGGGCTTCAAACTAGTGTTTAAGCCATGGTTAGGGTTTAAAATAAGTGTTTGAAGCCACAGTTGGGTCTTCAAAGTCGAATATCGAGACAGGGTTAGGTTTTTAATATACTTTTTCAAGCTTGGTTTAGGGTTTTGAACAACGATTAGCATTTCAAGCTTGGGTTACGGCTTCAAATAAGCCAGGTTTAAGGTTTAAATTATTATTACTTTTTTTTACAGTTGCACAAGTTATGAGAGGAACTTATTAAAGTCTCCACTCTGAGAGGCTGTTTACATGCCTTGGTAGGTGCTTCTGTTTTGGTTAGCAATAGAGTCCCCCAATTGGTTCTTTTTGCTCGATTTGACGGAGGCGTTCATCTCAAGTGGGCGAAGCTAATGGCTAATGCTAAAGAATAAGAACAAAAACTACGGACAAGTTTTTGGAGGCAGCATGAATAATAAAACAGAGCAGCTAAAAATGACATGATGCGTAACTAACACTGTAATAACCACATTTGTAACTGGCCTCAAGTTTCCATTACATTACACATGCGCGCACACAGACACATGCATGCGCACACAGACAAACATTTATTAAATGTGACGTCTGGCCCAGTCTGCACATAATGACATTGTCTGAACTCTCTTTGCCCTTTCTGCTACTTTCGTTCAGTGTTACACACACACACACATACAAACAAAGAAAGGAGGTCAGCAAGAGTGCGCCTGTGTACGTCATTAAGTGTGAGAACTCTCAATATAATATTTTAGGGTGTGTGGTTTAGGAAATGACATTACACATGGTTTATAATGTATTTATGTAAATGTACATGCTTGTTTGTGTGTTATCATTGGGGATACATTTTCAATTACATTTCCAGGATGGTTTATTTTGAAAAAATGAATAAATAAATTTCTAAATATGTTGTTCTATGCATTATCACAGCCATCACTATCTGATATGTTCATGCGCAATACAAACGGGGGTAAGGTTTCAAATTAGGGTTTTAAAACAGTGTTAATGTTCAAAGTAGGGTTTTAAACTAGGTTTAAAGTTTCAAAGTACAGTTTCAAGCTTGGGTGAGTTTTTTTTCGAGTTAAGCCTTCAAGTCTGGTTTCAAGATAGGGTTTAAACAAGGTTCAGATTCTAAATTAGGGTTTCAAGACAAGGTTCAGGTTTCAAATTAAGGTTTCGAGACAGAATGACTGTTTGAAATTTGGGTTTCAAACAAGAGTTAAGAGTTTGAAATTGGGGTTTTGAAGTTGAATTTAGGGCTTTAAATTCAAATTAGGGTCTCAAGACATTGATATGGTTTCAAGACAGGGTTTAGAGTTTCAAATTAGGGTTTGAAGCCTAATTTAAGGCTTCAAACTAGGTTATGGGCTTCAAATTATGGTCTCAAGCCAGAGCTAGGGTTGCAAACTAGGTTTATGCTTTGAAATGAGGGTTTGAAGCCTTTTATGTTCATGGGCACTACAAATGTTGTACATGGACTTGTTTTTACAGTGTGCTCGATTAAGATGTTCGTGTAAGGTTGGTTTAATTCTGGGACGTGACTCCAGCAAAGTGGGATCTCTTTGTTGTTGTCCGGGAAGTACAGCCACAAGCTTTGGTGGCCAGTTCATGCCTGCGCCCTTGGCTACGGAAGACATAGGACGTGGTCTGAGGTCTGGAACAGACAGCACGGGATGCTTTTCCGAATCCGGACCCAAAAACTCACCGCATTCCGTTTCCGACGAGCTCGAGAGATCGGCCGCAGTCTCTTCCTCTCCTTCGTCTTCCTCCTCATCCTCGTCCTCTTCTTCCTCGTCCTCATCCTCCGTATCTGGCTTCTCCTCTCTGTCCTCCTGCTGTGCCTCCTCCCGCTGATGATGCACCTCCTCCAGAACGCTATGAGTGACGACCGGCTCTCCTCCCTGGCTGAGGGAGTAGTTGTGTTCCTCACTGCAGTGCTCCAGGAGCAAACCCACCGCCAGCGCCTTCTTCTGATGGTCCTTCTCCTGTGCCACCTGAAGTGGGAGCAAGTCATATACAGTGTTGCCTTGAGATACGAACTGTCATTCAGTCTTAATTTCGCTTTGACTGGTGAGCGCAAACTTGAGATACAAGTGCTGAATGGTGGCAGTGAAATCAATTCGACTCACTCCACAACAAGCAGCACTTTGGCAAATAGTGAACAATTCTCCAAAAAAGAAGTGTCAAGCTGTTTAATGCCACTCCCACTTAGGGCTGGGCAATTAGTTGAAATGTAATCGTGAATTAGATTTTGGCTTCTCATGATCATATAAACATATTACAATCAATGAAAAACGATTAATGTGCCGAAAGGGCATGGCGTGTGTATGCAAGTTCCTGCGTCGTAAAAGCACCCTGAACGCACCTATGTTGCTTGCAGCAAGCGTATGAAGCATGTTATTCTGCCCTCCATGATCGTGATTTAAGCTGTTTATTGACACCCCAGTTGGAGTTTACTCTAAAACTAAACACAAATCAAAAAGAATTACACACATTGTATATTTAAATTCAAGACAGTTCGTTTTACAAACATTGCCAGCTTAATGCTAGCACGGAATGGAAAACCATATTGACGGGCTAGCAAAAATTAGCATTGGATATCACGGGACAGATTTACTTTCAAATAACGAATAGTCACACAAACGCTGTAGTAACACATATAGACAGGTAACACAACAAGACTCACGGGCATATATTCTTCCTAATTTGCGACAAATGAGTTATATTAATGAAGTTCAGTTGTGATGTTCTTTTTCTCCTCTTTTTATCTTATACAAGTGTATCGCCATGCATGTACATACCACACTTATTTGTACTTACTGCTTTTTATTGCTATTATTTTAATATATTATTAATTTACTTTTTACTCATTTATACTGTGCTTGTTCTTTTAAGTTATATTTAAAGTAGAATTTTGGTAGTTGAATAAATATACTACATTTTGAAATCAACAAATAGGTGTATATTAATCGTGCAACAGCACAATTATATAAACTGCAGCATTAAATCTTCATGCACAAACTGTTTAACTCGTTATATTCTTTTTAATTATTTCATTACTTTATGTTTTTATAAAGTACAATATTATAGAGTGCTATTTTTCCTTATTAAAAAACAAACAAACAAGTAATTTGTTTATTTGGGGGGAGGCCGGAATTAATTAATGGTATTTCCATTCATTACAATGGGGAAAGATGATTTGAGTTACAAGTCTGGTCACAGAACGAATTCAACTCGTATCTCAAGGCTCCACTGTACTAGTAAATCAGAAGTCTCAAGTCTTAAAGGTCAGAGTGCAAAGATTTAAAAAACAAAAACAAATCTTGATACCTTTAGAACCCCTTTACAAACCATAACTGCCATTTTGAGGTGATTATATAGCCGTTATGCAGTAGTTTAATCAAGAAATATAACTCAAAATGTGTTGTCTGTGTTTTGAATCGAGTCCCTGCCCGTCTTCGGATATCATCTGCTATTTTCGGTAGCGACGTAGCAAATTGCAGTTAGTGTAAACACACACATCGTTGTTTGGTTTATTGCAAAGTATTTTGCAATATCACGATGTTTTATAGTGTGCCAGCTGGTTGTACTAAGGTCCAGGCAGAGATAAGAGCCTCTTTAGCTTTCCAAGCAATAGAAGAGCAATATGAGACCACTGCATCCTCGAGGGTCACTCGGCGGGCAGGGAGCCGCACATCTGTGGCTGCTGCCGAGCAGGCATAAGTAATTTTCGAACCTGCATGTTTTCTGAAACATTTAGCAGGAAGTATTGGACACAAGTGTGCACACCTGCGTATAACTGGGATGTGGCTATTTGGAATTAACTAATCACATTCAAATTCATCTTGCATGGAAGTCAGCACACGCTTCCCACCAATTAAAGTGCCTCTGATTAACTCTAAATAATGTTCAGCTGTTCTAGTAAGCCTTTCCTGATATTTTTTTTTTTTCTAGCAGAATCCTGAAGGTGTTGTGGTAAAACTGTTATTTGGAAATGCTCATAATTTCCTCCACTTTGACCAAGACTAAAGCTACGGAAAAACAGCCCCAAAGAGTGATGTTGCCACCACCATGCTTCACTGTGGATGGATATGGTGTTCTATTGGTGACGAGCAGTGTTGTGTTTGCGCCAAACATACCGTTGGGAATTATGGCCAAAAAGTCAACTGTGGTTTCATTGGACCAGAACACATTTTTCCACATGTATTTATGTATTTGGAAGGTTTTGTTATGGTATACCTATACGGCGGATTTTCACCTATTGCAGTTGATTCTGGAATGTATCCCGCACAATATATAGGGGTTCACTGTATTTCAACACAAAAAATATATGTTTAACTGAAAAATCTGTTAATATATAGCGGGACCACGATATATTGAGGGATTACTGTTTCAAGTCAAATTAAAGTGGAGTCTTTAAGTTTCAGGAAGACCAGGTTTACTGTGGCAAACATCAAGCGAGTAAAGTCAAGTCCCCACTAAATTTCAGGGAAGTGAAGTCATATCTTGGGTTAAGCAAATCATAATTCAAGTCATATGATCTTGTCAAAGTCAAGTGGAGTCTTTTCTAAGTTTTAGCCAATTCCACAAATTATTGCCTTGTGTCTGACTGGTGATTGGTGGCTGTTGTCCCCCACATGTGACTGGTACACTTCCACAGTGTTCTCCTTCCTCACGCCGCCATCTAGTCCTCCACCCGCGGTGGCTACCAACTCGTCTTTGGTCGTCTTCTCGGCCGGATTGTCCTCCTCGCGGCTCCGTCCCCAGCGACCCATGAGCACGGCGTCCTCGGAGGCCACGCCCAGGCCCAGCTTGGTGTACCGGGCCATCTCGTCCAGGGCCGACACATCCCAGCGTTCAGCATGCAGATCCTCACCCAGGCCGCCATCGTCCACCAGGTCACTGAGCAGCTCAAAGGGGCGTTTGCGGGGGGACGCCGGGGAGCCCAGCATGAGAAGAATGCTCTGGACAGAGGAAGAAAAGCAGCATAGGGTTAGATAGAACGGTGCAGATATTTCTTATTATTCTTTGAATTGTTTTGTGGCTGTTAAGGTTTCAAGTAAGTGTTAGGGCTCCAGAGTTGGTGTTTCAAATTAGGGTCTTCAACTAGTTAAGTTTTCAAGACAGATTTAGAGCTTCAAACAACAGTTACTGTTTCAATTTAGGGTTTGGAGCCAAGTTTATGGTTTCAAATAAGGTTCCAAGACAGGGTTAGGGTTTTAAACAAAGGTTAGTGTGTAATTAAGGCTTCAAGCAATGATTAGTTTGGATTTCAAGCCTAGACAAAGATATAAATTAAGATTTGAAGGGTTTTAAATGAAGGTTTCAAGCCAAGGTTATGGTTTCAACCCAGGGTTTTAAGTTAAGATATCAATCTGGGTTGGGGTTTCAAATTAGGGTTCTCACCTGGTCGTACTCTGTCCTGCCCCCTTGCGGTGACATGGCCATTGGGTAGGGGCTGAGCAAAGCCCGGTGGCCCCCATAGGCCTCGCCAAAAGCAGGCTCCATGCCATTCATACCCGGCTGAGGATGAGGAACCACAAAAGCAAGCACACAGATGAGGACCACATCCAACAAAGACAACCAGTGAGGGCCTCATACTGACACTACTTTACCTGAGGCATGCCCAAGGCCTTTGAGGGGCGGGGTCAGGTTGTAATCACACTTCTGGTCAGTTAGACTGCACAAACGCAGAATGTACACTCAATATACACTAAGTGAAATACACAGTCAGTCAATAAAGTACACAACACATGCATTGAAAAACACAAGATGCAGGAAACGGCCAAAAGAAGCCTCAAACCAAAATGCAGCTCTTCCGGTGTCTTTTCAGGCATGGTTTCATGAGACTTTTTTGTGGGTCTACTACTCATGGGCTGTTACAAAAGCTGGCTGCAGGGGGGGAATTTTCACTCCCAAAAAATAAAGTTCTGTGTTTTTTATGGAATTGGTCTTTGACGACCCTTGGAAATTATCCCAAAATGTTCGCTTCAAAGCAAAATGACAGGCTAGCTGTGTCTTTTCATCCATTGCTACTTCCAACTTTTTTGTGGGTTTCCTCATGACAGACCAGTCTACCAATGTTCATGTTGCTAGGTGACACTGGCGTTGGGGGGTGAAGTTTTGAAAAACAATAACTACAGTGGTGTATGACTTTACTACATAATATTGAGAACCGTTGCTAATATTTGGACTCTTACCTCAGAATCACAGTAGAGAAGGTCAAAAGGTGGAGGCTTCTTCACATGACGCAGCCTTGTAGCTCACTGAAAAAAAGACAGGAAGACAGAAACAAGACCTTGAACACAAGCTCCCTCAAAGGCCATAACAAAGTGTAGTTCAACTATAGTGAACAACCATTTATCGCAGGAGCTATGTTCCAGACACATCCGCACAGGTGAAAATCCGCAACAGAGACCATATAAAAAGCATGTTTTTAGTTTTACCCTTCCCACATGATTTAAACAGATTTAAACTTATTAAAACACACTTTTTATAATATTCCTTACCACCTGTTTTCACTATGTATAGCAATGAAAGACTATCATATAACATCACTTAGAGGTAATGAAGACCGTTGCTCTCACAGTTCTCCATTTAACAAAGTGTGCTTGCTTCCATCTGCTTATTTGTCACTCCCAGTTGAAATTTATAGTCAAAGCGACACAAGAACTAAATATTGTACTGAATATTTAAATACCAAAATGTTCAAACAAGTCATTGATGGTGTAGGGGTACGCTCACCTGACTTTGGTGCGGGCAGCATGGGTTCAGTTCCCACTCAGTGACGGTGTGAATGTGAGCGCAAATGGTTGTCCGTGTCTATGTGTGCCCTGCGACTGACTGGCGACCAGTTCAGGGTGTAGTCCACCTTTTGCCTGAAGTCAGCTGGGATAGGGTCCAGCGCCCCGCAACCCTAACCAGGATAAGCGGTGTTGAAAACGGATGGATGGATGTTCAAACAAACCATATGACTTTGTCAAACGAAAGTCTGCTAGCTAATGCTAACATATCATGCAAAATGCCACTGACTGGCTGAAAGAAATTTGCGTCGATGTTAAGGTAATTAGATCTTCAAAATCTGGCCATTTACACACTCAGAGCAGCAGCAACATATACAAACAGAGCATACAACAAGGTTTTTTGTCGTGCTTTTTGGGATTCTTGCAAGCATGGCAAAGGGTCTAAATTGAGTTCCAGGTCCAAAAGAAGACTCTGTGAGGGGTGGTAGTACTTTCCAAAGATCCAGGAACCTTTAATAGTGGCATCTGCAGTGGTGAACATATCTGATTGGAAGCTTTTAATACCAGGACCTACAAGTAGCAGAATCTAAAATAAATTTTAACTACTGTTATTACCATATGTTCAGGGGTATTGTATAGGCGCCAGAAGAATACCCTGCTAGGTAAGTAACACGTTCAGTACTGAATGCATCTGATTGGACCCTTCCTTACAGTTTTTAGCTCTAGGAACTGCAAGCAGCCAGCTTTAAAACTTGCTATGCACAGTTCTAGTGAATATAATGATTTTCTTTGCTATTCCAACAGGATTTGCTGGAGACTATTTTCAGCAGCGGATTAATACGTTGGTTCTGCATTCATTGGCATAACAACAAGCAAACGGCATGCCATGGGTGGACTGTAGCTAACGTTCCCTCTTAACACTGCCTCTCTGGCTCCACCTCCTGTGGTTGGAATCCACCAATGGGATGGCGGCAGCTTGCCAAAAAGTGAGATTCCACCGCAGGAGAGGCGGTGGAGGGAAGTGATTCGATGATTAAACACAGAGTAATACACTTTAACTAATACACACACACACAGACACAAACACACACACTTACAGTAGCCCTACCGCTTGCTACCTGTCAGCAATCCGTGAAAAAGCGGCTCCCGCTTGACCGTTGGGAGAACAATGCCACAACGCTCACTCTCGGTGGACTGAGTTGAAGAATGAGGAAATGAGGATGGGCAGGGCAGCCGTGATAGCGCCTTGTTGGCACGCCTTGTGGAAAAGTCACATTTGGCACACGGCGGCAGCCAGCTTCCGACACAAACACCCAAGACGGCAACAAACAATCCAAAGCACATGTTCTGTTTTTTTTTTTTTTAATATAAATCCAGCTCACCAGGCATTTACATTATCAAAAGTCCTGTAATATTATATTTTTTTTGCGTTCATTTAGCTTTATTTTCCTAAATTTAGTTAACTGATGAACCCTCCTGTTATGTTATGTATAAATATTCTAAAAACAATATTTCTAAAATGCAATCAAAAATCTATAAATTTTTTATTTAATATTTTTGTAATTATTTTTTTATTTACATGGTATATTAAACCTGCAGTTAGTGTTGCACTAAGTATCAATACCAGTACCATACCGAGGTATTTTAACGTAAAAAATAGCACGGTACATTGTTTTTAGTACCGGTAGTTTAAAAAAAATAAAAAATAAAAACTTAGGCGACAGCGCTATATTCATTATTGTGCCTTAAAGGCCAGTACCCAAAAAGCCGTGGACCCCTTAGCTGCCCAACAAGGTGCCTCATGTAAAATAAAATCAACTCAGCAACGTCTGAGAAATGCATGCACAAAATACAGCAATAATAGTAAATTTAAAACAACTGCCTCTTCTGAAGAATCCATCTTTTTCCCCACTGGGTGTCCTTCAAAACAGGAAAAAAAATATTGTAGAATCATCACATACAAGTGGGCCGCTACGTCATATCTAAGCGACGGATGGCTTTGTTGTTGTAATGCTGAATTCCTGCGAGGGAACAGAACTTACGTATTATAGCTTCTATTAACTAAATTGGTTAGGACATAAATGTCAAATTTCAACTCTTTTAAATGTATTTATTCCCCAAAATTTTATACAGCTATTTTTTCCTCATATTTCTGGGATTTTCCAGTCTTCACATGGATAGGGAAACTATTGCTTCTTGGACTCTGTTGTGTCATACATACTCCCATGTTCTACTGCTGATTACTAAAGGAAAGAAAAAGATAAACATTTAATTTTTGAGAAAAAAAAAGTATTTATTTTAGTAGGTTCGGTGCTTATATTGTCACAAAACACAATGGACCTCATTCACTAACTGTGTTTACGCACAGATTTATGCTTAAATCGTGCATATACGTTTGATTTGCAAATCAATATGTTCGTAGTTGTTTTTGTTTGTACTGCAAAACAATTTTGAACTTCCTCAGACCGTGCCTATACACAAATAATGTAATAATAAATAATAAAATAATAATGTATTGGAAATACATTCATTCATTCATCTTCCGTTCCGCTTATCCTCACAAGGGTCGCGGGCGTGCTGGAGCCTATCCCAGCTATCTCCGGGCGAGAAGCGGGGTACACCCTGAACTGGTCGCCAGCCAATCACTGGGCACATGTAAACAAACACCTGTACAATATCTTTAACGATAATAAATCAAACCAGGACTTTGCTAATGAGTTGACTAATGTCCTAAATATCAGTGAAAAGGACACTTCATCACTTTTACTCTTGTTCCGTTCAAGTGCTTGTACAGTATTGCATGTGCACTAATGTGTGTCCCCCGCTGCAGCTGTCTGTGTGCGGTCCAACGTTGTCACTCAACGAGCAGGAAATGCGATCGGACCACGAGCATTTCCCAGTTTTTCCAAGGTTTTAGTATTCTTTCTAATCCGTACAATAATCTGATATGTGATTCAGCATGTGCATATGTAAATTGCTCGATTCACACACACACACACACACACACCGACGCTGGCGTGGTTGAATTGTGACATAACTCGGTATCTGTCTCATGTATTTTCTGACGCTTCCAATGCTACCGTCAATTTGGTGAATTGAACTACAAATGCCTCTTTGCTGTGCTGTAATTATTCCTTACTATGGATTAATGGCACTTCAAGTCAGTTAATGGGGAAATTGTATTTGATATATGAGTAAAATGAGTTACGTGCTTGGTCACAAAACGAATTTAACATGCAAGTCAAGATATCACTGTACGCAACTATGCATTTTATTTTTCTCAGCATGATACTATGAAGGTGCAGCACAGGCAGATGTGCAGTACGCACATCTGCCTCACAAGGTGGTCGTTCAGGGGTTTGGATCCGGACTCTGGCCTTTGTGTGTGGAGTTAGTGTGTGGTGTGGCGTTTGGATGTACTTTAGAACAATGTTTTTTGTTCTCATCTTTTCCTTCCATTTCTATATCACAACTCAAAATTTGAAGAAAATATGAAAGATCAAGGTTAAATTGTCAGTTCTTTTTACATGGGAATGACCCAAACAAAAGTACACAAAATGTCTCCCTCTTACTGATGTCCTGGTAGCATCTCCCATAGTTAGCGTTCTTTACCCAGTTTTTCACTCACTGATGTGATTCTATTTTCACCGAGGCAGCAGGCTGGCTGATACAGGAGGCATGCGGAAGAATCCGCCAGTTTGTTGTGTGAAAATTCACCATGGATCAAAAGGTCTCTGAGCTCATAAACACAATGACAACAGCTTGTCAAAAAGCTCTCAACCCGAAACTAAGCAACGCTATGTTGTGGATGAGAGTGTTGCTTATGTAACCGCACACCTTTACAGCCAACAACACAGCAATTGAATTACACAACAATAACACTCAAACAAAAACCGTGCGCTGCGGTTACAACCCCAAATCCAATGAAGTTTGGACGTTGTGTTAAATATAAATAAAAACAGAATACAATGATTTGCAAATCATGTTCAACCTATATTTAATCGAATACACTACAAAGACAAGCTATTTAATGTTCAAACTGATAAAAGTTTTTGTTTTTAGCAAATAATCATTAACTTATGGCTAGAATTTTATGGCTGCCACACATTCCTAAAAAGCTGGGACAGGTGGCAAAAGACTGAGAAAGTTGAGGAATGCTCATCAAACATCTGTTTGGAACATCCCACAGGTGAACAGGCTAATTGGGAACAGGTGGGTGCCATGATTGGGTATAAAAGGAGCTTCCCTGAATTGCTCAGTCATTCATTCAAGTTTAGCAACATGACACGATTTCCCAAAAATACGTTCTAACTAGCAGTGCTTGGCTATATTAAATCGCTGACATCGATTGCCTTGTGTTGCCGATAGTAGACGTGCTGTTGTAGTACATTAGTTCTGCTTTGAAGTAGACACATTGCACTTTATCTTCTGATTTAAATGTAAAAAGATCCCAAATTTGGGACACTCTCTGTCTTTTACTCATGCTTTCCTCCTGGCTCGCCATCATCGCACCAACTTATTTCTATACAGAGTGGCAGTAACATCAGTCCGTATGGAAAATTATCACTGGGAAGTTTCGAGGCACATATTTTGCTTCAACACTTTTTATAATTGAATTATTCGAATTATTTAATTGACGGTTTCAGCCATAGAGATGAGTGTATTTTACCAAATTTATACAAAAAAGCATTTTATATCGGGGTTTTTCCTGGATTTAAGATTTGGAGGCATCTCCAGCCCTAAAAGCTCCAACATCATGAAAACTGTAATGATCTGACCAGCGTTGCACAAGTTGGGTTATATTTAACTGCAACTACTGTATTACATATCAGAAATACTGTAGATGGAAGTCACTCCAAAAACCGTTGACAGATTTTCGTTCCTACTGCTAATTTGTTAGACGATTTGGTTGATTTTCATAAAGGTAAATGTGCTTTTTTTGTAACTAAGCATGTCTGATTTTACAGAAAAAAAGTCAAAGAACAATAAAGTATATGTGAATACTTTACAGAAAAAGGGTTTGATCCAGTGCGGGGCACGTCATACACACCTGTGCAAATGATCAGAATGGTACCAGGGCTCGAAGTTTACCGATTCCCAATTGCCAGTGGCAAGTCAAAAACACTCACGGGCAAGCTAGCAAAACATACAACATTCCCGATCGGGCAAATGTATGAAAAAAAAATATTATTGTATGTTGGAATGTCACAATATTCATGTTATCGCAGAATTAAAAATGCCTTGGTATCGTCGTGGTCTTGCATCGGCAGAAAATAATGAGACGTTTTGTGCCGTCCATACATAGCCAAGCCGCTAAGCCGGGCTGTAGAGCGCTTTACTTCCTCATTTGAGTGTAAACGCAGCCGATTGGACGCAAAACCCATGTGACCATGTGTGTAAGTCCAAAGACTTCTGCAACTTCTACGGCGTACTACGCTTGTCAGTGCGTCACTTAACAATCGACTGTGTGAAATAGAAACACTTTGTTGTTCACGCCGGCCTCTGTCCCAGCAAACGCAGACCCACAGGTTGGGATCGGTTGCCATGGACCTCCGCTTCGCGCTGCGTCTCTTTTTCGGTATTCCTGCTTTCACCTCTTCACCCCACCTGTACAGTCAACGCTCCTGCAATACCTCTCACAATACCGCAATAATTGGCGTACAATGAGATTAATACCGTGATAAAACCGAACCGTGACATATAGCAAACGTTTGAGTGCACTTAAAATTGAAATTAACTTAAGAGTCCTGGGTACCCCTTCTGTTTCAATTTGACCAAGGAAAACCCCCACTCTATGTCCATCCGTCATTGTATCTGGTTTTTTTTTCTTCAATACTGCCGCTTTATGTCCATCAGTCGTTATGTATTATATTTGTTTTTTTCTGTATTGGCGCAATGAGTCATGGGATAGATTGCTTTTTTTAGTGACCATCAGTTGTTCACTACTTTTCAAGATACATTGAGGGCACTATATTGGTGATAATCTATACTCACTATCGTTCAATTTATGTTAAAGGTTTATTTGTTATTACCAAACCAACTTTTTCTAGTATTTGGGATGCAATATTGGCTCTATCATTCCTCCGTAAACATGTAAATTATGAATTAAAATCATCCACACATTTCTGAGTTCCAGTCGTTTTTCCACTGACAGGGGTGAAATCAGGTCATTGGTATTTCTCAAGCTTTTCTACCTCACTAGCGAAGATCCCCGCCTTCCCTTTCCACTCTCGAGCCAGCGCTGTCAACATAAACACGTGCTCACACAAGTGGGTCTTCTTCATGGAGGCAACCAATTAGAGGAAATGGGGCAAGCAGATACAAAACTGGGTCAAACAGATTTCAATCTTTTTTTAATTGACTGACACTTTTATACTACTTCCATGTTAGAGAATCACTTTATGGAGGTCTAATTAGCCGAAATATGGGACCTTTAAGAGATTTGGTGGAAAAAAAACATCTGCAATATCTGCATAAAGTCAAGAAAAATTGCAACTTTCATACAGATTTCCTGTCAAAATGAAAAGAAATCAATTTAGCAAGAAACAGACACTTGATTTGCCATAGTGGGCCACAATAAAATTATGTCCTCAGACCTTGAATTAGTGTGACACGTGTGGGTTGGTGTTGGACAGTTGGGATGACTGCCGTCAAAGTCAAATATATCCATGCAAAAATATTTTTATTATTGTGCTTGTAGTGGTTACCATTAATATTTTGATCCTCTCGTGTAGCTAAATGTTTATGTGAAACCGCTGTTACGGCAAAGCCGAAAGTTCAGCAGAGACGCAGTGCTCTTGGATGTGCGGCTCTTTAGTTTCACTCTGAAGGAGGGAAATAATGTAAAATTGGCTTTTAATAGCTTGCATACAAAGAGTTGTGTGTGTCTAGAGTGTGAAATTACACAACCAAGTCAATCAGAGCTGCAAGGTGGTTAGATTAGCGTTAGCTTCTGATTACTTAAATATCCTAGATTGATGACCTGGTGGTGCTAAATTTACATTCAGGCCTCAAAACGGCTCAGTCCCCGACTCTCGTGGTGACGCAAAGCCGTACTCTGTCCCCCATTCCTCCTGAATGCTAAAATGTAAAAGCCAAACACAAAGTAGATGCACAGATTAGCATAGTATCATTGGCTTCTGTGCTTAGACGAGAACGCCATTTTCAAGCAACAGCTTTACTACACGCAAGTACTATCAGGTAGAATAAATCCAAAACCTAAGCAGAGCGGCAATGTTGTTGGATGCACAGAAGCTGTGAAAAGGTAGGCGTAGTTAGTCAAAATGACTTGGATTTTTTAATTTTATTTGATTTAAAAGCAGCCCCAAAGTCACAAAGGCATTAGTGGATCCATCCTGGAATCAAAATGATTATTGTCCATCCATTCGTGACATCCTCTGTGTAGCAGGAAGTAATACTGAAAGCTACCAAAATAGATGGCCTATGTTGTGAATCACTCCCTAGCCACTCTATAGTTCCCTATATAGTGAGTTGGCCATTTTGTAGCGATGCTTGAATTTGTATTAACTATATTTGGTTGTCAATACTTTACCTAGCTTCTGATTTCAAACTCAATTTGTTGATCAAAATATATACAATAATGAAATCTAGGGGCATTGTGTATATGTAACTGCAGTAAGGTGATTATAAATTTATATGACTTTCATATCAATTCATAACACCCCTCTGAGGAAAACCATCACTACAAAGTGGGCAGCGCTGAAAATTTGACGCTCTTCTCGTAAAGGGTGAAATGGGTTTGAAAATAGACTACAAAAAAGGTCCTTCCACTATTACATGGAAAGTTATGCTTCCACATATTAACTATGCCAGAAATACAGTGTGGTTTTATGTGTGGACTCTTATGTGTGTATTGCACACCAAGTCCTTGTGAGCCATGTGACCAGACAAAGAATTTACCAGCAGGGGTGCTCTTAAAAAAACTCTGTGCTAAGAAAAGTGGATACAGCTTGTTGAGGTGTGGATGGAGGGTAAATTGTAAACAGAAAGTGAAAGGGAGAGATGGCTGCATGGAGCCGAGGGACTAAAGAGAGAACAGCTTTGGTTGTGGTGTTGCCGAGAAGAGCGCTCATGAGACGGGAGAACAAAGTAGGAGGGGCCGGCCTGTCTGTCTGGAGGACAACGTGCCAAATTCAAGCCCCAAAATGTGCGAGGGGCTACACTTAAACTCTAATTAAGATTTAAAACGTAATTTAAATGACTATATGACACAAAGGTTCCCCCTTTCCGGGTTCTTGGGAGCTCCGGTTCTCCTGGAACCAGTGGCCCGGTTCACCGGCACCTCTCGGTCCTCAAGTCACCCACCCGCCTCGCTCCCTTTCCCCTCCAAAATCCCTTCGCAGGAAGCACAAATCAAGCGGCGGATGCGACGGACCTAATGGGCCGTGACGGCGCCGTGTGCCCGCACAGCTGGAAGCCGGAGAAGTTGCATCCAGAAACAGCGGAGCGGGAGGACGACAGCTGCCCGACCCCGCGAAGGTGGCAGCCGGTCGGCCGCGGTTCAAGCGTGGCGCCGGGGAGCCGCCGGGTTGCCCCTCCGCGCCCCAACACTTTTACTCCGGTTTGTACCTTATCCAACAAGCGAAGCACACGCGTAATAATGATATTAGTGAAGTAGTCCTACCCGGAAGCAGTCGCCGTGCGTGGCGGAGCTGGCAGACAATTAAAAATGGGCCCGCAGCTGGCACTGCCACCGGATGTCCAACATGAATTGTTAATACGACCCATTTGGAAGCGCCCACTTTCCACGAGTGGCACATATTTAGGTTTAGGCTCGTGTTAAACAATAAATATGCAAGTATAATACAATTTAAAATAAGGACAAAAAAAGTTGGACGGATGTGTGTCCACCTGCCGCCGAGGCCCAGAGCACTTGTACACGAACCCGGCTACCATTTAGCCGCTAAGATCCCCACCTCCCCTCTCCCAAAAACTGACCACAATGCACCTAAAACAGCTTTTACCACTTTGCTAACACAATAGTATGTTAAAAAAAGACACAACATTCATTTGAAGACAACTTTTAAATAAATATATAATGAGAAATGTGCAACTTGTCTTGGTGAACGCATACTTTAGTGTCTCCTCTATTCTATGAGCAAGAAACCATTTTCTTATGTACAGTATTCTTACTATATCATTTTAAGACTGTTAGAAGTGTGTTGTGTGTTGATTATTAGGATGTTGAAAAGTTAATGTGTGTTCAAATAGTGGTGGGGTGTGTGAGGTGAGGTTAGGCGAGGCGAGGTGGGCTTTACCTCTCCGTATCCTCGGATGTCCCCCTCGCGGGAGTGAAGTGAAGGCTCCTCCGGACCCCGGATAAGAAACAAAAATGTCCGCCTTGGTGTGTAGCCCTCTGCTTGGTGCTTTTTTTTTTTAATGTGTGTATGGGGGCGCACACCATCCACCGCGAAAAGCCGTCGGTGGAGACCGACCTCCGTGGACGCTACTCAGCCGGGAAGTCCCGCGCCGAGACTGGGGGAGGGTGGCTAGTTTACGCCGTGTTTAGCCTCGCTGTACAGCGGACACAGACGACGGTTGTGTGCCTGGTGGACACCCCCCTCCTCATCATCATCATCGTCGTCGTCGTCGTCTTGTCTCACCGGGGCACCATTGGTGGGGGCGCGGGAGAGGGGGCGGGTGGGCCGCGCACCCCCGCGGCCTCGCGACATGGTGCCGTCCGGCTGCACAGCGGACATGACACATCAGCGAGGCCGCAACTAGGCGTACGTAAACGCAAGTGAAATCATTATATGGTTGCCGCTTCACTGTTGGTTCATGGAGGTGGAAAGTGGTTGGACTTAAAGCCACTTTTTCAGCTCTTGCCGTTTGTTTATTTGGCTGGAGGGGGACGACCACTTCAAGTTCACTGGAAAACACGAGGTGAGCGTCCGTACCTCCTCTCTGGAGTTTCACAATAAAAGTGACTGCCTGTTCAAACCCTATAGTGAGGTTAGTAGTGCGCGTAGTACGTATGTACTTCCGGTTGTTGTAACGTCACTGTCTAAACTACATGTGGACCACGTGACAGCGCTAGTGGCGTGTGTTTACAAACGCAAAGTTGCCGGAGGGGGCGGCGTGAGGCGACCGCGTTTAAGGACAGAGCCGGCAGATGTGAACCCGTTGAACCCAAAGCCTTGCCGGGATACTTGAAGGCAAAGCCCCCGCTGGAGGAGCTCCACCATACAGCTTTTAACAAAAAATCTATATACTATACTCCCAAAAAGTATTGTTGATATACACAAGAATGAAGCCTTAATATTATAACAATAAAGTCATATTTTCCCAAGATAAAAAGTTCCAATTTTTTTTTGTTGAGTATAAAGTAGTATTCTTTTAGAAAAAAAAAAAAAAAAATTCAAGTCTAAAAAGTTGTATAAATTGTATATCAAGAAAAAAAGTCAGTCATACAAAAAGTCAGACTATTTTGAGTCTTAAAAGTAGTATTTTGAGATTAAAGTATTTGTAGAAAAGTCAGTCTTTGCCGTGTCTCTGTTGGCTTGTCATATAGGCAAAATTACAGACGACAGTACCTGTAGTTTTGTGTGGGTCTTTTTTTTTTTTCTACTCTCCAGTGCATAGTAACAACCATAACAGAGTCGTAGGTATATACAAGGAAATGCTCACCTCTTGTCTGCGCCGCTTCGCTGGTGCATCGTGGCGGCTGCGAGATTTAGTTCTCTTGTTGGCGGTGGAGGTCCTGATGGCCGTAGGAAAACTAGTTGGCACCGCAGCTGGTTTCAGCCTCTGCTTAACTACACCTGTAAATCCAATGCTTTCTCAAAACACTCCGGTTCGAAGTGATCGGCACAGTTTGGAATGCTTGCTGGGCACGCGTAGCTGACCACGTTTCTTCCCCTATCGAGTGACCTTCACTATCCACTGGTCACGTATTCCTTCTTCACTTGGAAAGGCCCCCCCCAAAAAAAACTATTTTTCGCTGCCTTAACCATTTGTACAACCCAAATCCCACACAGTAAACCATCGTGACTTCGTTAAGTCATACGACAACAAATATACAAGGACGGGAACCACAGCATGGAACAATAGCACACAACGGCGAACGAACAGGAAGTTTGGCTTGTGTGACATCACAGCGCCGGAAAGAGACGAAGACCAGAAAGCGTGGGATGCAAAAAGCAGAAGGCGCATTCTGCATCATGTTTATCAATTTAACTGCTGTATATCTGCCATATATAACCACATCTGCCATTCGAAATGGCAGATGTGGTTTGTAAAGGGGTTCGAGAGTTAAATATTTTAAAAAAAATCTTTGTCCTCTGATCTTTAACTAAATAACAGAGATATTCGAAAGAGCTAAAAATCACCCCGTATAATTTATTTACACTGAAATAATGACTTAAAAAATAACAGCAATACCACCGCCTTTTTTCCCTATTCGACACTTGTTCATAATTAAAACTTGCTGGTGTTGCATCATTTAAAATGATATTACAGCGACTTTCTGTTAACCACGTTTCATTTAATAACAAAAAGTCCAGATCATAGGTTGTAATGATGTCATTAATCAATAGTGATTTATTACCCACTGACCTGATATTGAAAAGAGCTAGTCTCGCAGAGGTAACTGGAGACAATGGTTTGATAGAGTCACATTTTGTCCTCATTAAGTTTGTATTTCTACATTTTTTGTGCCATATTTATTTGACCAAGTTTCTGTCCCTTGTAATTACAGGGATCAAAAATGCCTGATCTCCATAGGTGTCTGACTTATTCTGGAACAGATCCGCTGATATCAGTCAGGTTCGCAGATAAGGTTCTTCATGGGTGGAGGAGGGGCCCTTCACATCTTAGTGGAGGGTGGTTTCAGGTGAAGGGGGTTGGGAAGAAGATCTGGGCATGATGTGTGTTGGATTCTAATATTGACAAAAGTCTTCATCCTGTCCATCACACCTAGCAGAGAATTTAGGCTTGGAGAGAGTGAGTTTTGCATTGGGCTTTGCTCCAATAGAGCAGGGAGTGGTGTGGGAGTTTCAACGTGCTGGCGCATCTCATTTGTCATTCACTACTCCGATTGTTTGGATGACGCTGATGAATCAGTCTGCGCCTCGTGTCGCCTTATCTCCTATTCCTCCAATTTTTTGAGAACAACTGCATCTTTTTGTCCTTCAGCCCTGTCACCAAGGCCAATGTTTTCTTTTCGGGCCGTTGAATGACATACACAGTAAAAAATGTTGGCAGCCAATAACTTAATGCCTTGTCTATTAAGACAGAAACCGTCTGCCTTGTAAAGAAGTCTGCGCTCCCAAAAAACGCAGAAATTGTCAATGAAACTCACGGATAGTGCAGTACATACTTCTTTGAGCCACTTATTTAATTGACTGAGCCTAGAGAAATGTTCATCTCCAAATCGTACAAGTGGGAGAGGTCCACTAATAAATACCTCAGGATCCAAACATAGCACTTTTGTTTGGAGATCAATCTCACTTCAATACCTCTGATTGCTGCTTGAGAACATCCAGGGCCCCTGTGTGTATAATGACATATTTCACAGTTGGGTGCTGGTTAGTGATCTCCAGGATTTTTTTTTTGAGATATCAGACACCAGGTCATTGGTAAAACTCAGTACTTTGGTGTTGTTCTCACTGCAAAAACGTTTCACATCCTTGACAGCTCTATTAACGTTTGGGGTGCCATTTTCTTCTTGTATGATTTTGTTTCATACCTTTCAGTGGTGGTTGGTGGGGGGGGGGGGGGGAGTGAGCATTCTTGGCCAGGGTCTTGTAAAAGTCGCTCAAATCTATTTGTAAGTCTGATGTCAATGTTTTGCATTGACTCGCGTCCTTTTTTTCTTGCCCTTCGCTCTAGCGACCGTCCATGGCCGCTCACTCGGGGGTTGAAGCAGCACCCAACGCAGGCCGGCCGGATTCCTCGGTAATCTGCTGGTGTTGTGTCCTCCCTTTTAGATGTCCCATATCTTTGGGCTTTGCTCCCAGTAAATTCCAGGGAGAACTGCTGGATGGTCCATTGCAGTTTCCACAGTCCACATCCTTCCTTTGTTGAGTTAAGTGGCTGTCTGTTAGCACACTTCTGCTCACCATTTTGAGACATCGATACAGTAGTTTCATTCCCCGACTGTCCATTTACATCCACATCCACTTCAAGACAGTGGATTTTCATTTCCAGGATTGACATCCTCTGCAGCAGTCCGTGATAGTCATCAGCGGAAAAGGGGGGCATCTTGATTGCTGGTCTTGTTGTTAATAGCCAATGGTCAGAACCTTGAAAATGTATTATTTATTCCCCCTCCAAAAATAGTCAGGGTTTTTCCAAGAATAAAGTTGCATGTTTTTCAGAGATTGAAACAACATTGAGGGAAATTGGTATTTTTTCAATATTACAGTCATTTGTTGAAGAAAAATGTAACATTATGAAAAAACAAACAAATATTTTTTTTTAAATTTAATTTTTAAAAGGTCAAATTTATAATAAAAAAAGTCCCATTTCAAAAAGTAACTTTCAAATTCTCTCTCCCCCACGGATAACACACTACATCGCAGTAATTCACTACTCTTGGGTATCCTTATCAATCAGATAATTTGGATTGAAACTACATTGACTATCACACTGATCTTGAGTCTTGCATTATTTTTGGCAGGCTTTGGGACAAAATTATGCATCAATGGTATTCTAGCTACTCCCTGGCGATGAATACAATCAGCCATCTATCTAGGCCACCTCCTATAGATGCATGCATAAATAAATACTTCTTTTTTTGGACGGCACGCGCATCAGCACATCATGGCCTATTTATGAATATTTCAGGGATAATCTGAGCATTTATCCCATTTAAAGCCCACATGCGCGTGTGTGTGTGTATTTATTTTTGTTCACGTGTTCAAATCATATGTAGGTTGAGGCTTAGATAAAGCTACCAGTCATTTTTGGAAGATTTAAAGGAAGCTTTGTGAATATATGTATTTTCGTAAAAAAAAGTCAGACCCATATGAAAAACTTTTTGATAGTCACATTTGTTTCACTAAAAAAAAAAAATACTTAAAAAAAAAAAAAAAAAAAAAAGACTATGAAGGGAATAATGTAGTATTTCTCTACATGTAGTATTTTTCTACATATACACACAAACACACACACGTGTGTGGATACATACATACACACATATATATGTGTGTATACACACACACGTATACATACACACATATATATGTGTATACACACACACACACGTATACATACACACATATGTGTGTATACACACACACACGTATACATACACACATAAATGTGTATACACACACACACACACGTATACATACACACATATATGTGTGTATACACACACACACACACGTATACATACACACATATGTGTGTATACACACACACACACGTATACATACACACATATATGTGTGTATACACACACACACGTATACATACACACATTTTTGTGTGTATACACACACACACACACACGTGTGTATACACACACACACACACACACACACACACACGTGTGTATACACACACACACGTGTGTATACACACACACACGTGTGTATACACACACACACGTGTGTATACACACACACACACGTGTATACACACACACACACACACACGCGTGTATACACACACACACACGCGTGTATACACACACACACACGCGTGTATACACACACACACACACGCGTGTATACACACACACACACGTGTATACACACACACACACACACACACGCACGCGTGTACACGCACGCACGCGTGTACACGCACGCACGCGTGTACACGCACGCACGCGTGTACACGCACGCACGCGTGTACACACACACGCACGCGTGTACACACACACGCACGCGCGCGCACACACGCACGCGCGCACACACGCACGCGCGCGCACACACACGCACGCGCGCGTACACACGCGCGCGTACGCACGCGCGCGTACACACACACACGCACGCGCGCGTACACACGCACGCGCGCGTACACACACACACGCACGCGCGCGTACACACACACACGCACGCGCGCGTACACACACACGCGCGCGTACACACACACACGCGTGTATACACACACACACGTGTATACACACACACACACACACGCACGCGTGTACACGCACGCACGCGTGTACACGCACGCACGCGTGTACACGCACGCACGCGTGTACACGCACGCACGCGTGTACACGCACGCACGCGTGTACACACACACGCACGCGTGCACACACACACGCACGCGTGCACACACACACGCACGCGTGCACACACACACGCACGCGTGCACACACGCACGCGCGCGTACACACACGCACGCGGGCGTACACACGCACGCGGGCGTACACACGCACGCGGGCGTACACACGCACGCGCGCGTACACACGCACACGCACGTGTGCACACACGCACACACACGTGTGTACACACACACACACACGTGTGTACACACACACACACACGTGTGTACACACACACACACACGTGTGTACACACACACACACACGTGTGTAGACACACACACACACACACGTTTACATACACCTACCTATATACACGTATAGCATTCCCCTCCAAAAGGTATTGAAATGTCAAGGTCAACTCCTTTGTTTTTGTTGTATTCTAAAGACATTTGGGTTTCAGATCAAAAGATTAATAAGAGACAAAAGTTCCGAATTCCAGCTTTTATTTCATGGTATTTACATCTAGGTGTGTTAAACAACTCGGGACAGAGGACCTTTTGTTTGAAGCCACCCACTTCTCAAGTGAGCAAAAGTATTGGAACAAGTGACAGATGGATGCTTCTAGTTGCTCAGGTGTTGCCTTTTAGATTGATTGCTTCAACAGTGGTTGTTTTTGGCTTTGAAAAAAAAAATAGAAAAAAAAAATTTTTAACAAAACAAAAACAAAAAATAAAATAAAAAAATAGAATAGTGCATTTTGGAGTCAGACCAACCTAACAATGTAGAAAAAGTGAAGGACTGAATACTTTCTGCACTGTACTTTTTTTCCTACCTAAAATGGCTGTAACTACAAAGTGCTGTATTGTCGTGAAACATCAAAGTTGTAAAAGTCTACATTGTAATCACATGTTGATTGTTTTACTTAAAATCCATTCTGTTGCTGTGTAAACTCCAAACTAATTCAACATGAGGGATTCTGGGACAAGTTATTGTTTTATTCTTTCACTTCTTCATGCTCATAACAGAAGCACTAATAATACAAGGTCACAATGACAAGGGCTGTAATGGACATTGCTGTTACCATAGCGACTCTTCCCTCACACACACACACGTTGACGGGATTATGAGCGGATATTAAAAGCAGGAAGCGGGAATGTTATCCAAAGTGTTTAGTGGCTGTCGAGTGGAATGTGGCGCGCTACAACTCAGAATGTTTCCATGGTTAGTTCCCAGAACCCCAAAAACATGAGCGTATTACTGCTGTATGAAGCGACCTTTAAGTACACTACTTCTATCGAGCATTTGACATCAGTCTGGGATTTCTGCTTTTGACTGGGTCTCTAAATTTTCTAATAGGGGCTCATCAAAATCCGAGCCCTAGTATTCGCCCCGAAATGGCTGCTTCAAGCCAAAATGGCAGACTTTCCGTGCATTTTCAGACCAATTTCAATTTCATGTCAATTGGTCCAACTGGTGTCAGGGGCTGTTTTTTCCCCCCACTTTCTAAGGGAGTGCTACTGATACTTTAGTGTTTTATGGTGAGTTATCCAACTTTGCTACCATTTTCCACTCACAAGCAATTATGAAAAGTCAAGATTTTCGTTGTTTAGCATCATCCATCCATTTAATATAAGTGGTTCAAATTGGGTAGCAAATTGATTGGACAAAAAAAAACAAACAAAGAAAATGTAGGAGTTTGTATTTAGAAGGACAAATGTGAAAAACAAGCGTAAATGGATGATTGGACCCAAAATGGCCTAGTCCCTGTGTCTATTTGGTCAAGGCTTCATAAGACATTTCTCTGGGTCTAATCATGATAGACATGGCTACCACATTTAATCCTGCTAAGTCCAACTGGCTTTGGAGGCTGAACTTGAAATTTTGGGATCCGGTGAATCATTAAACTTAGTTGCCTTACGCAATCTGAAGTCGAGTTTGCCCTTAAAGCACCCCTGGAAACATTGCTAAAATGACTCCAAAATGGCCAGTTGGACTCAAAATTGCTGTACCTTTTTGGGCATGCCTTTGTGAGACTTTTTTGTAGGGTCTTCTCATGTCTACCAAATTTCATGTTGTCATGTGGGGACTGAATTATTATTATTTTTTTGACTTTGTGGCGTTCACTTTAGTTTTGTGTTTTATGGAGAGTCATTAAACTTGAAAACGCAACATTTTCGCGATTCAGCGTCACCCGTCTCTCTAGTCGATTGCCATGAAATTTAGTATCATCCATTCATCCCTCTTCTGTACCGCTTATTAATGGTACAAAATCTCTGAGGAGCTTGCCTTTGAAGCACCCCAGGAAAAATTGACAAAATGAGATTAAAATGACCAACTGGAGCCAAAATGGCCGACTTCCTGCATCTTTTCGGGCACAGCTTCTTCAGACTTTTTTGTGGGTCTACTCATGATAAACATGCCAAACAAATTTATGGTTATAAATAAAACTGACTTTGGGGACTTCCCCCCCCCCAAACAAAAACAATTAATTTTAACAAGTAATTTTCAAAACAAGACAAACTCGGCCGACTTCCTGTGTTTTTTCTGGCATGGACACTTGAGACTTTTTTTTGTGGGTCTACTTATGATAGCCATGTCGACCAAATGTCATGTTACTAAGTGATATTGGCTTTCGGGCAGAATTTAAAAAAATGTTTCCAGTTTTTGATAGGGCAAGTTATAGCAACTTGTTGCCATACTCCATGGAGGAGTTTGCCTTTGAAGCCACCCTGGAATTGTCGAAAATTACCACTAAAATGTGTCTTTTGCGGCTTTTTGAGACTTGGGGTCTTTTAGGCGCAGGCCAGTACCACAACGGGACAGATAGGGTACAACGTAATTTGGTCTTTGTAAAAAGTAGCTGTATTTAGATATTGATTTGGATTCGTTTTTTTTTTTTTTTTTTTTTTGGCCGGACGCATCGTGGTTTTAAGGAAAATAAATTAAAAAAAGAACGAGGAAGGAGGTGGGGAGGAGTTCATGGGATGGGGTGGAGGGTGATTTGTTGTGGTAGTGGCTAGCACTTTAGACAAAATGTTTAAAGCAAAGTATGACCCGTTTACAGCGAAAATTCCAACGTTCAACTCCCCTGAGGTGGTATGAGATGTCGAGAGCTCTGTATGCTTTTTCTTTGGCTTTTTTGGGGTGACAACAAGGGCTCTTAAGAGAAGAAGACTAAACAGGAAGTTGCAGTAAAACTCTAGCGTCACTGGTTATCAAAGCTAAGCTACACCGTTACATTGTGTATACTTGAACTGCACAGTTGAATATATGTTTTAAGGTGGCGAGAGATTTATATTTCCTATGGGAAAATTTGAGGTAATTGTTTTTTTTTTTTACTTTTTACTGTCGAGTTAACACTTATGACATTTATGCTGAAAGAAGCCAAGTTCGATTGCATTTGCACTACACCCTTGTTTCATTCTTTTTACGAAGGGTTAATTTATTTTTGTGCTTGTTAAAAAAAATTCATGAATTAATTTGATTTAAAAACTATTATTTTCCCTCAAATCTACAAAATGTTTTAAATTGGCAACAGATTTCTACTTCCATGATTTCTAATGGGAAATTTGAGGTTTTATTGTTTTTACCTTTTAGACTTTTTACATTTTGTACACTATTATGATAACTAATCATAGTTGCGCATTTGCTCTTTATATTTTGGGGGTAACTTCTTTTCATGGTTGTGGTTATGTTTTTTTTTTAAATTATAACATTTTTAAAACATATTTATCAGGGGGAAAATTCAACAAAATGTGACTTAAAACCTGGCCTGTACAGTAAATAAAGGATTTGGGATGGCGACAAATGTCCATTGTTTTGCCTTGGAAAAACTTGGTCTTATTGTTTTTAATATTTAACTTATTCTTACACTTTTATGACAATTAAAGATGACAAATGAGGCCTTCGGAATACACCTTTTTATGTTTGTTAAAAAATATACATTTTGTATCTATTGTACTATCTATACTACATCAAGTCAACAAACTAACTAAAACAAAATGCCTTTAGACTTTTTTTTAGGATGGGATCTACAACAGATTTCAATTATTTTCGACGGGAACATTTTTAAATTCAAACAATTTACTGTACTGTATTAAAAATGCGCTACAAACCCACAACTTTCTAGCCGAATGTACATTTTCCTGTGTGTGTGTGGTGTGAAAAGATGATAAAATCCAGCTTACATGCGTCCTAGTGTGAATCAGGCAAGCAGATCACCGTGACAACGAGGATGATGAGGAGGGGTTTTTGGGGGTCTCACATCATGTTCGGGGGGTAACAGTTACAAAACACTGAAGTCATTACATCAAAATAAATACACGTTTAAAAAATGTAAACAATCCAGTGGAACTAAGATTGCACAAGTAAATGTAAATAACGATAAACATTTAAATAAACGTCAACTGTACAGTAGTCTTCATCTTACATGTAGCTTTTTTTGTGTGTATGTGTGTACATGTTCAAATCAAGGTTAGAATCAGGATGGCGATGATGAGGGCCACCTGAAAGAGAAATAACACAATATTTGCATTATTTAATGTCTGATGTATCATTATTTTCATCATATTTTTATATAAACCTGTAATGTATCTTATGCACATTTAATTAATGTATGTAAAGTGCCGTCAAAATGTATTGGCCCGCTTCTCAAATTCTTATATTTTTGCATAGTTTCCCCAATTTAATGTTTAAGATCATCAAATAAATGAAAATATAACCCAAGTGAACTTAAAATTCTATTTTTAAAATGGGAATTAAATTTAAGGGAAAAAAACTATTCAAAGTTACCGGGCCCTCTGTGAAAAAGTAATTCTCCCCCCGCCTTGTTAAATCATGAATTATTTATGAGTCATAAGAATTTATGGTTAATTTTCACTTATCACACCCAAGCCTGATTACCTCCAGACCTATTCAATCAAGAAATCACTTAAACAGTATCTGTCCCGACAAAATGAAGTCAGGCAAAAGATCAACAAAAAAGCTGCAACAAAATGACACGATCCAAAGAAATTCCAGAAGTTGAGAAATAAAGTAATTGACATCTATCAGTCTGAAAAGGATTACAAAAGACATTTCTAAAGCTTTAGGATTCCTGTGAACCATAGGGAGAGGCATCATTATCACATGGAGAAAACATGGAACAGTGGGTGAACCTTCCCAAGAGTGGCCGACCTACAAAGATTACCCCAAGAGAACAGCAATGACTCATCCAGGAGGCCAAAAAGGAACTCGGGACAACTTTTAAAGAACTGCAGGCCTCCCTTGCTTCAGTTAAGGTGACTGTTGATGACAAAATAATAAGGAAGAGAATGGGCAAAAATGGCATCCGTGGCAGAGTCCCAAGGCAAAAACCACTACTGACCAAAAAGAAAAAAGGCTCGTCTTACTTTTGCAAAAGCAAAAAATAAAATAAAAATTTAAAAAAACATCTGAATGATTCCCAAGACTTTGGGGAGAATATTAGATGGACAGACAAGATGACAGTGGAGCTTTTTGGAAGGTGTGTTTCTCGTTACATCTGCTGTAAATCTAGCACGGCATTTTAGAAAAAGAACATCATACCAACAGTCAAACATGGTGGTGGTAGTGAGTTGGTTCAGCTTGCTGTGATTGATGGAACCATGAATTCTGCTCTTTAACATAAAATCCTGAAGGAGAATGTTCAGCCATCAGTTTGTAACCTCAAGCTGAAGTGCACTTGGGCTCTACAGCTGGATAACGATCCAAAACACACCAGCAAACCAGCAAATCAGTCAACTTCGGAATGGCTTAAAAAAACTTGAATGGCTTTAAAAGGATTCTTGAGTTTTTGTTGTATACTGAAGACAAAATGAATTTTGGAGTGGCCTAGTCAAGTCCAGACTTGAATCAGATTGAAATGCAGTGGCATGACCTTAAAAAGGCCATTACTGCTCGAAAAACCCAACATTTTTACCAAATTCAAACAATTCTGCAAGGAAGAGTGGGCCTAAATACCTCCACAAAGATGTGTAAGACTCATTGCCAGTTATAGAAAACGCTCTGGATTTCAGTTGTTGCTGCTGAGAGTGGCCCAACCAGTTATTAAGTTTAGGGTGCCATTACTTTTTCCACAGAGGGCCAGGTAACTTTGGATAGTTTCTTTTCCTTAATAAATGCAATCACCAAATCACCATAAACAGTAGTTTAACTTCTCTTGGGTTATATTTGTCTGATATTTACATTCGTTTGATGACCTTAAAGATTAAAGTGGGGAAAGTATGCAAAAAATATAAGAATTTGAGAAGGGGGCCAATACTTTTTTCCACCACTTACCTCTACCATATTGACATAAGTGTCTATTGCACCATATTCACCTCATACTTGTCTAATGTAGCATACTGACATGTTAACATACAGTCCCCTCAAAATATATTGGAATGGCAAGGTCATTTTTTTTGTATACAGAAGACATTTGGGTTTCACAACAAAAGATCAATTTAAGAAAAAATGGCATTTACATCGAGATGTGTTAAACAACAATTTAGGACAGAAACCACCCACTTTTCAAGTGAGCAAAAGTACTGGAACATGTGACCAAGATTAACCTATCCCAAAGTGATGGAAACGCCAAAGTATGGAGAAAGAAATGACCTGCTTATGATCCAAAACACACAAGCTCTTCTGTGAAGCATGGTGGAGGTAATGTCATGGCTTGGGCTTGCATGGCTGCTTCTGGAATGGAGTCAGTAGTCTTTACTGAAGATGTAACTCATGATGGTTGCAGCAGAATGAATTCTGAAGTCTACAAAACCATTTTGTCTGGCAATTTACAGAAAAGGTGACACAGTGGACAACTGGTTAACACATCTGCCTCAAAGTTCTGAGGACCCAGGTTCAAATCAGGCCTTCCCTGTGTGGAGTTTGCATGTTCTCTCCATGCCTGCGTGGGTTTTCTCCGGGTACTTTAGTTTCCTCCCACATCCCAAAAACATGCATGGTAGGTTAATTGAAGACGCTAAATTGCTCATAGGTGGGAACGTGAGTGTGAATGGTTGGTTGTTGATATGTGCCCTGCAACTGGCTGGCGACCAGGTCTGGGTGTACCCCACCTCTCACCCAGAGTCAGCTGGGATAGGCCCCAGCACGCCCACGACCCTAGTTAGGATCAGCGGTATGGAAAATGAATGAATGAATTTACAGAAAAATGCATCCAAACTGGCACGGTGGCCGACTGGTTAGACCGTCAGCCTCACAGTTCTGAGGTGCGGGGTTCAATCCCCGTCCCTGCCTGTGTGGAGTTTGCATGTTCTCCCCGTGCCTGCGTGGGTTTTCTCCGGGCACTCCGGTTTCCTCCCACATCCCAAAAACATGCATTAATTGAAGACTCTAAATTGCCCGTAGGCATGACTGTGAGTGCGAATGGTTGTTTGTTTGCATGTGCCCTGCGATTGGCTGGCAACCAGTTCAGGGTGTACCCCGCCTCCTGCCCGATGACAGCTGGGATAGGCTCCAGCACGCCCGCGACCCTAGTGAGGAGAAGCGGCTCAGAAAATGGATGGATGGATGCATCCAAACTAATTGAAGTTTCATCATGCAACAAGACAATGAGCCAAAACATACTGCCAACACAACAAAGGACTTCATCAGGGGGACAAAGTGGAAGGTCTTAGACTGGCCAAGTCAATCACCGGACCTTAACCCAATATAGCATCCATTTTACCTCCTGAAGAGGAAACTGAAGGGAGAAACCCTCAGAAACAAACAAGAACTGAAAGAGGCTGCAGTGAAGGCCTGGAAAAGCATTTCAAATGAAGAATGCAACAGTCTCGTGAAGTCAATGGGTTGGAGGCTTGATGCAGGTCTTGCAAGTTAGGGTTATGCCACCAAATATTAAATGTTATTCACTTTAAGTTAATTTAATAATGTATGTTCCAGTACTTTTGCTCACTTGAAAAGTGTGTGGCTTCAAACAAAAGGTGCTCTGTCCTGAGTTGTTTAACACATCTAGACATGAATACCATGAAATAAAGTTGGAATTCTGAACTTTTGTCTCATTTTTTGATCTGCAACCCAGAGCAGAAATTGCTTTTTTAAGGTCATACCACTGCATTCCAATCAGTTTCAAATCTGGACTTTGACTAGGCCACTCCAAAACCTTGATTTTGTCTTCAGTATACAACAAAAACTAAGGAGTTGACCTTGCTATTTCCAATACTTTTGGAGGGGACTGTATGTGCCTCTAATTTACGATATTCCATTTGTATAGTTAATGCCTAATGTACCACATTTGCATTATATGTCTATACACCTTTTGTCCAGCATTATTACTTCATAATGTATAATAGACCATATTTAAATAATATTTAATGTGTATACCTTTAATGTACCATATTCCCATCATATTTAACTTGTGTACAAATAATGTAACACTTGCATTACAGTTGATATATGAACATCATATTTATGTTTCTAATGTACAAAATACACAGTTGAAACCAGAAATTTACATACACTATCTCAAAAGAATGTCACTGTCTAACATGAAATCAGACTAAACTTTTGTTGATTTAGGTCAATTAAGATTACCAAAATTATTTCAACGTGCTAAATGCCAGAATAATGACAGAAGGATTTTTTAAGACTATTTTTCATTACTTTCATCAAAGAAGTTGAAATACATTTCATTAGTATTTGGTACCATTGCCTTTAAACTGTATGACTTGGGTCAAACATGTTGGATATCCTTCCACAAGCTTCTCATAATAGCTGGAAGGAATTTTGGCCCATTCCTTCTGATAGAACTAGAGCCAAGTTCCTAGGCCGCCTTGCTTGCTCATGGCTTTGCAGGTCTGCCTGTAAATTTTCAATAGAATTGAGCTCAGGGGCTCTGTGATGGCCACTCCAAAACACTGACTTTGTTGTCCTTAAGCCACTTTGTAACCAGTTTGGCAGTATACTTCGGGTCATTGTTTTCATCGTTGAGATGCAAATTTCGGACCAAACCTCGTTCATTTCTGGGACACAGAGCCAGTCTCCTTCCTGGGCAGTATGACGGCTAGACATTCCCGTAGTGTTTATACATGAGTCTAATTGTTTGAACAGATGAACAGGGCACCTTCAGGCATCTGGAAATTGCACCCAAGGATAAAGCAGACTTGTGCAAGTCCTCAATTTTCTTCCTGGTAAATAGGCTAATTTCTTTTGAATTTCCCATGATTTTACATCATATTTCAGTTGCGTCTTCATATAAATCTGCAGGTTATCTATCTCATTCACTCAAATGTTGTCAATAAACCTATTGAAAGGTTCCAAAGACATGACATCGTCATATGTTTTTTTTTTTTTCAAATTGTTAAAAGGCATATTAATCTCTCTGTATGTAAACTTCGGACTTTGAAGAAAGTCATGAAAAATGTCTAAAATATTCTCTCTTTACTTAGACATTTAGCAAATATAAATAATGTTGGTAATCATAATTGACATAAAACAGGAAAGGTTCATCTGATTTTATGTCAGACAGTAAGAAAACAAGCATATGTCGTTTTTCTAGTGTGTGAACTTTTGGTTTCTGTACATCTTTGTCAGAGGTGCCATATTGAAGTTTCATTTATTGTAGCATATTGACATATTTCTTGTAAAATATTGACATTTAATGTGAATTGTGGCATATTTACATATTTAATATTGTAATGTAGCATATTGACATCATATTACATGTAGGATATTGACATATTTCATGCTGTCGGTGTCACCTGGTCTACTCCCAGAAGTAAGTCAGGTACCAAATGGTTTCGTTCTTCAGCTGAGGGCCAAACAGAGGGTTGGTCTGCGCCAGGATGGCTATTAACCAACTGAGGACAATCACACAATTATTTAGATTAATACATAAAACAAAGATATTGTCAAATATGCATCATGCTCCCAAAACTTCTGACTGTATCATGATGACGTGACACAATCACAACAATGGGTTTTGGCTTCCTCTAGTGGCATCTTAGACCTGGTACATGCATAAAGATTTTTCCACGCTTAAAAGAGTTTTATCTGCTACAGACCCCACACATAAAGGTGATAAATCGGGCTTCAACAGTTTTGGTCATCATGTGTGGTGTCCTACGAGAATCTCAACACAGCAGACCACACACAAAGATTCTATTGGACCATTGATCTTGAAGTCTCGCATAATCAGACATAATCTCACAAAACCGAAGAAGAAGAAGAAAAATAATTGCCGGTCACGCGCCGATGTTTCCCAGAGAGTTCCCGAAGGTTGCCGGAGTCGGGAGCCTTGTAAAATGGCCATGTTCTCAAAAAAGTAAGAAAGTACTTCATTCTGTCTGAGGAACCCACTTTTATACATAAAACGACATTGGGTAAGACATTTTTGTTTTTATTTACAGTCGCCTCCATATTCGTCAGTCTTGGGTGCTTCTTTGATTGGCTACATTATTTTCAATGTCACAGTTCTCGGCCTCATGACTCAGGAAAAGTCTGGGGTCCCCACACACATGAAGAGGTTTGGCCGTAAATATTAAACATGTTCATGATTTAAGATTATCGGCCCTGACCTGTTTCGGACCCTAAAATTGGGAAAAATACACTCTTAACACATATCAGGCCTAAGGACAAAGACGTAAGATTGTCTGGCATTTGACGTGCTTGGTCGGGAAGGGCCAAAATCGGTACAAAAACAGGCCGATTGTCTTTGTGTGTGTACCGGGCCTTATGTGAACAGTTTTCGAAACAACTTGATGTGCAAAATTAGGGATGCACGATAGCAGTTTTTCCCCCCGACCGATACAGATAACTTCCGCTTCCGATACTGATAACCGATATAATTTTTTAAATGGTTTGTATCAAGGGTATTTAACAATTTCCAGAGCAAGGACCCGCAAATTGATGGAAAGTTGGAGGGGGACCCCCTACTTATGCAGGGTCCGACGTTAAGCCTTTTTGAGTCGGGTCACCAAGAGTCAAGTTGTGGTGGCCCTGTCGGAACTTGTATCGTCATGATCTAATACATTATGTTTTAGCGATTATTTCGTATTTAGCATCTTTAATCTGTATTATTTAAACCCTTTGAATAAATTATTTGTACAATTGCATTCATGTCGATGACTCTGTATTAACTTCACTAAAATCAAGGTATTGCAATTGCACAAATTAATCATTAGGCTTTACACGATCAAGATTTTGGGGCCGATCAGCGAGTTTAAAGAAACGATAACAGATCACAAGATGGCGCAATGTGTCCATTTAAATGACCTGTTCACGTACTGTATATACTTGTGTACTTACTTGCTAAAATAATTATATTTACAATAAATAATGCATCTTTGTTCATCTATTTATGCCAGTGAGGCATAGTGACAGACAGAACAAATGAATGGTCTTCTATTAGATGGCAGGAAGTACACTTTTTGAGACATTTTTGTTAGTTGGTGTGCCGTGAGATTTTTCAATTGTAAAATATGTTCCTTGGCTCCATAAAGGTTGGAAATCACTCCTCTTGTCAGATCGTGTATTCTAATCAATCAGGTCAAACCAACATTACAACATGACAGAAATAATGGATGCTAACTTATTGTAATTAAATTACTTTATTGTAATTAAATTACTTCACCCACACCAAAACTTAGAGCATGATTCGACAGAACATCCGCATGTTTACGCACAACCGTTAGTGCTAGCTTGCTAGGCTACATAAAGTTTTGTTGCCTGCTTGCGAGCCGTATTGTATTAAAAGTACGGGAACATACCTCAAGCAAGCCTTATAAACGAAAGTCCTCTCCTGAGCAGCGGTGACCACCAACACACGTTTTTTTCCCCCTATTTTGTCCTTATAATATAGTCGGCGCGATCCACTCTTGTTGTTGTTGCCACGGTAACGTGTATCCGGTCGCATTTGAGTTGACAAGATAGAGCCCAATGAATGAAAAAACGGGATGTAGTGGTATCGGAATACAAGATTTTATTGCAGTAGTCTGACACAGTGCAATCGTGAAAGAGCAAATTTGTCTTGTAGTCTGATCCAGGCATTACGTGTTGTCTGTCCCACACCGTCGTTTTTTAAAAAAAAAAAATGTTTTAAGTAAATAACTTTGGCCGTCAGATATTTACAGTACGAGGTCAAAAGACACGCTACAAGGCTAAAAATAAACTAGCTTTTGGATTCAAATATACTGTCCACGATGGCGATGCGGAGTAAATGTCTTTTGCGGAGCGCGGCAAATGATGACATTAAAGCCAATCAGCACCAGCATAAAATGCTAATTAACGGCCGATACCGATCACGCCGATAAAAATCTATGTAAAGTCTATTAATCATAATGCTTTAAAGAATAAATCAATTGCAAAATTATTAAAATATTTACTTAGCATTGACATTCCAACAAATCTTTATCTTATGTCTTGATGTTGTGCACACTAATTAGGGGTGCTCCAATCAGTGTTTTATGCTGCTAGTTCCAGTACCAATAATCCATGAGTGAGATCTGCCGATCACTGCCGATACCGATCACATGGATGAGCTGTAAATTTTTCAATTTATTTATGGTGAGTGCTTTTGGCTGTATGTTTTGACAGGTTTTGCTTGTGCTTGCTTTGCAACTCTTGCGTGCCTGCGCAGTGTGAAGGGGAGAGGGGACTCTAAACCAAGGCTGGACGATTATGGAAAAAAATAATAATCACGATCATTTTGATGAAAATCATGATTAATAAACATGCTTATTCATTTACTTCGAACATTTTTATTTATTCAACTACCAAAACTCAAAGTTAAATATAACTTAAAAGAACAACCAGAAAATTACTACCAACAAAAATAACACTACTAAAATAATAGAAAGTAAATTAAAAAAAAACAAAGAAATAAATGCATTCATGGCGAAAAAATTTGCCAATGCTTTTAGCCATGACTGTATTGTCTATTATATCCATCCATTTTCTGTACTGCTTATCCTCACAAGGGTCACGGGCGTGCTGCTATCATTGTCCAAAAAAATCTGTTCATTAATCTGACATTTAGCAAACAGAAATAATTTTGGTAATTGTAATTTACCTAAAACAGGAAAAGTTCAGTCTGATTTCATGTCAAAGTCAGGTAAAAAAAAAAAAGCAGATACGGTTAATGACCGTATCTGCTGTGTGCGCCTTGGCCTCTTAGGGGCAGTGTGGTGCGATGCATGGAGTGACTTATTTTCTGTTTGATTTTTAATAAAATAAAAAAATATATATATATAAATAAAATAAAATAAGTGTTAGCATTAATCTGGTGATTTCTAAAACGATGTGTGTCGTACATTTAAATAGTAATCATTTTTGTTGTGCAGTTAGTTTTACAGTAAACTCCAACCGGGGTCAATAAACAGCTTAAAGCACATTCAGGGAGGGCAGATTAACATTGTGCAGTCTGCAAAGTACGAGCTGCTGTATGTGGCTAAGGGCGTTAGCTTCGGGTATCGTATTGAGGCTAACCCAAATGCGAGCCGGTTTATCCCGGTCACCGTTTCTCCTTTTGCCATCACAACATCCTGCCTTGGATGTTTCATTTTTACCGTCACAAGTACAATGTGATTGAGATGAGATGCCATGTATAAATCTACGTTGTTATTGTCCAATCAATACTAAGATATTAAAGTAATACACAGGTTCAAATAGTCATGCTTTTTATTTTAAACAATATAACAACGGGCAATAATGGATGTTGTTTATTTCACGACATTTGAATTTGTGGCTGGGCGAAGAGTGCCGGGGACGGACGGGGGGAATGTTGGTGCTGATCGAGCAAGCCGTCAGACGAGCATCCTTAGTGGACGAGCGCTCGTGTTGGTTCCGTCGAACGAAAGAGGGCCGTTGTGTGTTTTGATGTTAATTCCATTTATAGATGGTCAAATTTATTGTCCAGCAAATGTTTGAAAGGGCAGGGGTTAGCATTTACCTTAGCTGTTAGCCCACCGCGACAAACATGCTTCTGCACACGGCCAAACCAGCCCCGCTTGCTCCTTTGCTGGCGTGAGCTACTAAGCGAGTTATGTGCTTCGTAGGCCGCTGGGTCTTTCCGAGAGCTGCGCTCTGAAGGACGTAAACAATTCGCCAGTGTTGTAGTTACGAACTCAAAGTCACTGGATGATCATAATTTCAGCAAGTGCTGGAGATCATATGATAATTTACTGTAGATATTGACTATTTTTGGTGTCGTAGTTGAAGAATTTTTGTCAAGATATCCATGACTGTCACGAGTCAAGGCAACAGTTAGCTGCTTGGCTGGCCGCTGAATGAGACAGCTCGTTATCAGTCAAGTTTTATTTTATTTATTTTTTTATATTAGACCTAGCGGTGTGACGTCATATTTTCCAATATCTGCCTGATAATAATCGGTCCGATAGTTATCGTGCATCCCTATAGAAAATGTAATAGATAACATATTTCTAAGTACAAAGTACTCACAAGAGGTAACAGCAGACAGCAGTGAGAATCAAACTGGTGACAATCACCCTGAAAAAGAGAGTCACATTAGAATACAGGAAGTCCTCGATTTACGAACGAGTTCCGTTCCTACGCTGGCGACGTAACCCGATCTAGGAACTTTTGGAGATAGTAATGAATATAGTTCCCATGGATTTTTCCAGCCAAAGGAAGACCCTGCTTAGGTGGTTGGTAAAGGACATTTGCACTGCAGGAACTTTACCCAGGAATTATAAGCTTAGCCCTGAAATTTGGCACTTTACCCCACAACTAAAAACATCAGAGGTAGTAAATTTTGTCATCGGGAAATTTGGCGGGCCAAAGGAAGAAAAACCTTGCTAGGGTGGTAATAAGGTAACTTTACCCAGGAATTATAAACATTACGACAGAACTAGGGAATTTACCCCAGAACTAAAAACCTTTACACTGAAACAAGGAACCTTTGAAGGAAACTTGCAGGTTTGTTCCGGAGGAATTCTATACGGGTGCTTCACCCTGGAACTACAAATATTATTTTTTAAGGAACTTTGCCCCAGAACTAGGGACTTACCCCAGTAATAGTGACTTGATCCCGGAACTCGGGTCTTCACCCTGGATGTCCCAAGTTTTACTATTAAACTAGGAACCATAGGAGAAACTTTGCACGTTTTGTACCACAGGAATTATAGCATGGAACTGGGAACTTTACCCTGAAAACGGCAACTTTTTACTCCTAAACTAGGAACCTTTGGAGGACCCTTATACCGTAATTCCAAGAACGCATTTCTGGTAAGTAAAATGAAGATGCACGGGGGGTGGGGGGGGGGCACTGAATACATCTTGGGATGTGAGGTTGCAGTTCCATTTCCGGGTTTATGGTTATTAATACATGTTCCCTCTTGCTATCACTGGTACACTTGTTTAGTGACGTCACACATTATTAGCTTTGTACTGGATCCATGCATCGTTGTTGGATTTAAAAATATATATATATATATATAAATACAAATTTAAAAAAAAGTGCTAGTTTCCAACAAATAGGTCTTATTTTAGCAGCGAGAGAGCGAGACAGACAGATATTGTAACATCGTTAGCCGCTAAGCCAACCTACCCTCGATTAGGTCCTTTGGGCACTAAAAAGGGAGCCACAACCCCCACCAGCGCCCACAGGGTGGTGAAGCAGATCATCGGCAGGGCAAGAGAGTGAGACACCATGACTCCAGTCGCAGAAAGAAATCGAGTTTATCAAGAAATTTGTGCTCTGAGCGGTCACTCTGAAGAGCATTAATGGCTGCCACTCGGTTCCCTTGTCACGGTAGTGCCGCCCACTAAACAGGAGCGCCATGGGATTGGTTAAGAGGAAACGTGGTTATGTTGTGATTGGTCGCCTTTCATCGTTAAAGTCCCAAAATCCCGCAGCCTAAATAAGTGTGGTCAGCATGTGTGATTGGTCTACACAGCTGCTCACAGATATGAGGAGACGACACAGAGACAGATACTTCAGCACGCTATGCAGCTTGGCTAACCAACGTGCTTACGTTGCGGCCATTTTGGCAGGGGCGACGACCCCATCAAGTACATGGACATTGTATATTATTAGTCTGATGTCGTAATTTGCTCATTTCTCAACCGATTTTCATTAGGGTTACGTCAACGCCAAAGTGTGTGCCATGAATCGAGAACATTTGAAAAAAAAGCACCTAAAAATAGTTTTACCTGTTAAAGGTTATTCTCAGTTCCCTTGTTGTGATTGTACGGCATTGTGTGGAATCGTATGTAGCACAATGTGCCGGTGTTGCAGGAAAATCTGCAAAAGAAAGGAGGCTATGAAGGGGGTGATGTCAGTTAATGTTGGGTTATTGTTTGACCTGTTATTAGCTAGCGTGTCTGCATTATTAAATCACTAAATGTGGAATTTGAAGTCTGTATCTCTAGGTATGTTACTAAATCTAGAAATACGGCCGCCATTTTCTTTTAATTTCACTGTTCTGGAAATGTGGTTGGTGAATTTAGCGTAGGTCCTCCAAAATCGCATTTTCTCATTGTTTGGCGCAAGGCAATATTTGTTCTTTTCAAATTACTTGCTGGGAAATCCCGTTACCATCTCGTTTTTAAATTTTTCAATTGGGTTGAGATTTTCTGTGGTTCTGAGAGAGATGGAATTTGAAATTTCTATGTTGACATCGAAAATCATGCGTTCATTGGATTTGTCCACCATAGAAACCTATATGTCCTTGATTCACTATTATTATTCTTTTTTCTGTGACGTTTGAAGTAATTTCAATGATGTGCTTGCTCTCAGTTTGACGCAGAAAATGAGAAGGCTCGAGCAAAGGTCATTGAAAAAATGGAAAATTAATGGCGTGTTCAAACATCACGTTTCCGTATCAACTAATAAGAAACATCCCGGCATTTGGTCACAAGTTTCCTAAAGATTGAAATTGATTTCTGGGCAGAAAATCTTGGCAAATTTTTGACATAAAAAGTGTCACAAAATCCTAAATCCTTCTCCGATTCTTACAAACTCGGGCTCATTTTAGTCATGTGACACTTTATTCAATGATATCGTCCATTTTGATATAAAGGTATTTTTCAAATTTTAGTAACATACCTAGTATCGGTATCAAGCAATCACTGTTTAAACTTTCCATCTCCATATTTGAACACACACACACACACATTTTGTCTTTTAATATACATATATACAACTACAAACATATTTTTATGAATAATAATTGATAAGTGATTTATTGACTGACACAATTTTTCAATTTTCACACTTAGTCATTTATTAATAAAGACACACAGCGACATTGGCCCCTGGTAGCCTCCTGGTTGCAATTTTTCTGGTCTCAGATTTCTTTGTAACAATACCATCCTTGTTCTTTCGGTTTTGCGCTCCACCTAGAATGCACTGACGACTTTGCCTCTACTAGCTTAGCGTCGCCGTAGGCTTGCACCTCAAAAGGGGCTTGTCATATCTACCCATGTTCATACCTATGAGGCTGCCTTTCACCGTTTTTGCTTGGGAACATTCCTTTCCTATCCATTTTTTTAAAATACTTTATTTAATTTTATAGAACACTACAAAATGGCAACAATCAGTTTCCATAAAATGTTAACTAGTCTGCCAAAGGAGCAGTAACCATATGATAACATAGACAAAAAAATATTTCATTTCCTTTCCTGTCTGAGCAAATTCTTTACACACACACACACACACACACACACACACACACACACACACACACACACACACACACACACACACAAAGACTTAATATCATGTTCCATTTACAAATAAAGATTTAAATGTGTGGATTGTGTTACTGAATAGATAGTACTAATAAAAATGTCAAGTCTGCATGGCACTGGGTCTGATGACGAGGAGGCTAACAGCAGCAGCGTGGTTTCCTATGATGCATAATGTCTTTGGGGGATAGTGCATCAATAAAGCCCCCACTCCTGATTGGTTCCTTGGAGCCAGAACATGCAGGTGTTTCATCACAACAGGACGAGGCCTCTGAAGATTCACACACGAGACAGATTGTATAAACCTTATGAAAACATCCATTGCAATTAATAAAACAGAATGGAAGAAAACTGATGGGTCTCATCAACAGAATGTAAAAATGTCAAAATATCAAGGTGTCCAGCATAAGATAATAAAGGACTCAAAAGAGCAACATCATTTCAGTTATATTCGCATCCTATAATGTACGACATAGGAAAATAAAATGCCAGCTTCACATTTAGGAAGACGACTGGGGTGCAGTGAATTGCCACATCATCGTAAGTTTAGCCTGTTAAGTTAATCATCTTAATGTAATTAATAATTTCTCTTTTGCATTTAAATAACAATTTGACGCAATCCAGCTAGCAAACTGAGGATCATTATTGGACAGAATAATGTTTATGTGGGCTTTACATAAATGAAAAAGTAATTTTGCAAAATACTTCCTTGAAAAAAAAAATTAAGAGCTGGCCATAGATGTATAGGATTTGCTAATTACAAGCAGGTCTCACATATATTATATTGTCATTATTTTTTTTTTAATTTGCTCAGGCCTGTTAACAGTGACAACACAACTTAATGTATTGTTCCACTATGCCAGGGAATCAGAATAAAAAGAAAGCCAACACATATACTGGAGAATAGAATCATTTTTTAGTACTGGTAGCAAAAAATTTAAATAAATACATAAATAAATAATAATTTGACAAGATTCTTTATTTTTTTGCTACCGACACGCATGATTGTTTTAGTGTGTTAAATCAAGTAAAAGATGTCAAAATGGCCCTCGCCTCCTTTGATTTTTCTGTGTGTGGCTTTGCTAGAAAAGGTTTGGACACCCCTGGCCTAGGTCATCTTTTAGATTAGTGATTATTGTGCTCTATCTGTATGAAAAATGCCAGGTTTCTGTAATATAAAAAATGAGACCAAAATAAACCATGTCAAAACTTTTCCCAGCATTAAGGTGACCCTTAACCTGTACAACTCAATTAATAATAGTAAATATTTCCAAGCGGGAAGTAAAAAGAACATTATCTAAGTTGTTCATTTTCACTTCCTTTCTTGAAATGATTTGCTTTTTCAAATTTCACAACTTTGACATTTCCCATAGCATTTGACATTTTAATTGATGTTTTATGTTCTGTTATCTTTATTGTATTGCTTGATTTCTTTTAACTCTGTTTGTACGGTGCGCTTGAGTGGCTTGAATGCCGCCTCAATCCATCTAAAACCTCACCTTCTTCTCCAAGGGTGGTTGTTGGAGAACTACAGTCCCACCTCGATACAAACGACGTCAACAAACGCTTCCAAACTGGTTTCTGTCCAAACACATCCACCTCCCACCTATTGCTCTTGGACCGCCTGGCTGGCATTGGGATCACTGTTGCTGCGCTCTCGTAGTTCACAACAATTCGTCCAATTAAGGAACAACAAGTCTGGACGTTCAAGTGTTTTACCTGGTGTCCCCCAGGGGTCAGTCTTGGCTCCACTTGTCTTCATCATTTACCTCCTTCCCTTCGCCACACTCTTCCATCACCATGGAGTTCACTTTCCATGCTACGCCAATGACATACAGGCCTATGTCTTCTTCAAACCCACCGATGCCATCTCTCCCACCTCCCTCATCATCTGCCTTGAGAATCCGGAGCTGGATGAGCAGTAACTTCCTGAGGCTAAGCGGCAATAAAACAGATGCCCTGCTCATGAGCTCCAAATCCACTCTTACCAAATAACAACACGCCACAGCCCCACCCATTGTCGTCGACGGATTTCCTGTAGCCTTCTCCCCCTAAATCAAGAGGCTCGGGGTCATTTTGGACAGTACCCGCTCATTTGCATCCCATATTCAAAACATCTCCCGGGCTAAATTCTTCCACCTCCGCAACATCTCCAGATTCTGCACCCATCACTGTCCCAATCCGGTACTGAAATCCTGCTTCACTCTTTTGTTACATGCTGCATTGAAAACTGCAATACACTCCAACAAACTCATCAACAGACTGCAAATCATTCAGAACTTGGCCGCCCAGATCACCATCCGCACCAAATCATTTGACCCCATCGCCCTTCTTCTCATGCAACTTCAAAGCTCTCCACAACCTTGCCCCCACTTACTTCTGTGACCTCCTTCGGGAATACACTCCAGTTCCATGGATGCCCGAGTCTTCAAGTGCTCAGCACCCAGACTCTGGAAATCCCTCCCTCTACACACAAGTCAGACGTCATCACATCCTTCAAATCCAAACTCAAAACTCACCTGTTCAAACTGGGATGTTCCCTCTAACTGGACACTGTGCACTTCATGCTAATGTTCTGCTTTATTGGATGTTTTTATTTTATTTTATTTTAAATGTTTGATTCCTTTTTCTTCTGTAATCATCTCGAAATAAATTTATTATTTTAACTTTCATTATAGAAATATCATATGAGTTGCCGTTGCATTTATATTTTAGGATTGAGACTTGACCAAAGAGACGTTTGAGTTAGGCGGCCATTAAAGTTTTTCCAAACTAATTTCTAAGAATACGTTGTTAAATCAACACTTTCCAATGAATTTAGTTGGTCCAAACCTAAAAGATTCAAACGTTATCGCTGGTTTTAACGCCTTTCCGGACAAGAGTCGACAGGTTTCCGAGCAGTACATGAACGCAACACAAATTCTATCGCCACACTTGCTCACGACAAATTGGCTCCCAACGTAACATTCGCGGCACTCGCTAGTCTTCGGTTGCTCTTTTTTTTCTTCTTCAAATTCAACTGAAATATTCACCACAAACACGTTGAATTTGTTTTGAAGAAACTTGGAGCAAAGTTTTGACAGAATGGAAGCTCTTTCGGAGCCGGGTTCGTGACTGAACTTCGGTGATGGAGGAGGTGCTCGGAATCGCACCTCACTCGCTGGCCGTGGTGCTATCGAGGGTGAGCGGTCACCGTGAAGATGAGAACTCGGTACAACCAACGGTACCGCCACCACCGGTGCCGGCAGGATACCAGGTGTTTGCGGACTTTAAGGCCACCAACATGCGACATTTCTGGAACCAGGCGCTCACCCGGGCCCTGGTGGAGGTATTCTTCCTGGGCTGGCTCCAGGAGCATGTGCTGCTCATTAGCGGCCGCGAAGATCACCTCCAAGTGCTCAGGAACGGATGGACAAGAAGGACCCTGAAGGCACCACCGGGCTTTCACATCACCTCCATTGGTGGGTCCACCATTTTATGTTTTTTGCTCTATGGACATTAACACCAGTCATCAATTAAAATCAATCCAGTATTATATTGCCATGGATGCACACTAATGTTCATTATGTGTTTAAAACTTTATATATATATATATATATATATATATAAAACAAAAAGTTTTTTCCATTATTTTGTTATTTTTGTTTATTTGTTATATATATATATATATATATATATATATATACACACACACACACACATATAAAGACATAACCATATTTTCTATTATAAATATATATATGGTCATATTTATATATTTATACTATGTATGAATATAAATAATCAAATACACAGATATAAATAATAATATATATATATATATATATTTTTTTACATTATATATGTTTTTAATTGTAATTTATTCTTTGAAATTTGCTTGTGGATAAATGAAGTTTTTATCTATCTATCTATCTATCTGTCTGTCCGTCTGTCTCTCGCTCTCTATCTGTATCAGTTGAGTGTGCTGCAGTACTACTCTAGTAGTACTTTAGTTGTAGCAGTAGTAGTCTTCCTAGTGTGTGTGGTCCAAAGGTGGAAGTTAGCGCTTGAATAGTTGTCTGTGTGAGGACAGCACAGTGAAGCAAAACACTGATAAACACAGAAATGTTTGTCTTATCGCTAATCGCTCACTAGCCGCACAGACTACACGGCCAGTATACAAACTGTAGTGTACATACTGCCATGTGATTAAAAAAACAAAACAAAACACAAAGTACACAACCTTATGTGAAAGGGGTAAGTTAAATCACATAAATGACTGATCGAGACTTGAAGAGCTAGTGGGAGTTTGGGCTAAATATCGAAGCAACAGAGTATGGTATCAGTTGTGGTATATTATCAATACAGTACAAGAAATGTTGATGTTTTTTAAATTAAATACAAAGAGTCTTGAATGTAATTTCATCGCCTATTTGTCATTCTTAAATTAGCTGAATTTCTACGAAAATATCGATAAAGCGAAGTATGGTGTCATACTGTCATTATCAGTTGTGATACAAATGTTATGTTTGAAATGTTTGTAAGGTAGCTGGATTTAAACACAAATCCATACAATACGATTGGTATCATTACCTGTTCTGATACGTTATCGATACACCAAAATTACATTTCAATATTTTTGCATAAAAATAAGGGTACTTAAAATATTTTATTTTATTAACAGTTGGAGTTGGAGAAAAATTTGACACACTGAGGCATGGAATCATTATGAATTGTGATACATTATTGGTACACTTTAGTTGGTATGTTTATATCTTTGGTTAAATATGCAAGGGCTAAAATCAATCCCACTACACAGTATCGTAGTTGATTTTCTATGTATCGATTACCTCTCAATAACTATCCTTTTCTGTGTGTTACCTTTCGTAAATTTTGTAGCTTTTTTTTTTTTTTTTTTTTTTGTAGCTGGATTTGTACGGAAATATCGATGCGCCCAAATTTGGCATCGTTATCAGTTGTAAAACAGTATTTAAACAATCTTGGAAGTTAATATCAGCATTTACCATAGTTGCTTCTCTATGTATCGATTATCTCAGAAGAAGTTTATCGTTTTTTCCACATTACTCATGATGAATTCTGCTTAAAAAGCTAGCTGGGATTTTTGTTGGTTCTCTATGAGTTGATTATCTCACAATCACTATGTACCTGTTAAGTGCAGTGTGAAAATGCGTTTACCCTCGATGATTTAGGTTTAGCTAGCTGGATTCATACAAAAGTATAATTTCTTACATCGAGGATTCATACAAAAGTGTCACTTCGGTTTCACTAGCATAGTGATACGATTTGAAGTCACTCTATGATTCTCACCCCTTCATATACCAGTGGATAAAAGTTGTGTGTTTTCTGCCAAATTCTTTTTAAGAGTTACTATTAAATCCCATTACCTGGGGCTCTTGGATACACAATTGGGGCGGCAGGAAGGAAAAGCAGGGGGTCTTTTTGTTCATGAAAAGCAGCGGTGAATTGCCAGCGTTAGCCGGCTGGAAGGAAAGGGAGTGTCCCGGCACAGAATGACGGGAAACGTTTGTCGTCGTCAGGTCCGGAAGTTGTTCCTGAGTGGTTTTCCACAGTTGAAGTTTACATGTGGTGTTGTAAAGGTTCCACTAGAGGGCAGAAAGGCTCAAGCTAGTCAGGAAGTTGTAAATGTACCGTGGTGCCTTGAGGATCGAGTGACCCGACTGGAGTTTTCGGGACATGAGCTGCCGTGCGACAGATTTTTTGCTTTGACTTGCTAAAATTGAGATAGGAGCGCTGTATTGTGGCAGGGAATTCAACTAAACACACCTCACAATAAGCAGCAGATTAGCAAATAGTGAACAGTTCATCAAAAAAGAGGCTTCGAGCTGTTTAATGCCACTCCCAGATGAAGTTTACCGTCAAACTATCCATCCATCCATTTTCCGTACCGCTTAAACTCACTAGGGTCACGGGCGTGCTGGAGCCTATGCCAGCTATCTTCGGGCGAGGGGCGGTGTACACCCTGAACTGGTCACCAGCCATTTTCATGGCACATATAGGCAAAGAACCATTCGCACTCACATTCACACCTGCGGGCAATTTAGAGTCTTCAATTAACCTACCATGCACGTTTTTGGGATGAGGGAGGGAACTGGAGTACCTGGAGAAAACCGACACAGGCACGGGGAGAACATGCAAAATCCACACAAGCGAGGCCGGATTTGAAAACCTGTCCTCAGAACTGTGAGGCAGATGTGCTACCCAGTCGTCCACCGTGCCGCCCACAGTTAAACTACCCATTATAAAAAAGACAATTACAGTCGTTTATTTATAACAGCTAAACAACTGCCTAAACCAGGGATGGGCAACTAGTGGGACTCCGAGTGACCCCTTGATTAATTTTCTCTTCAAAAAATTGAATAAATAAATAATTACAAATCTTTTTTTGCCGTTGTTGAAAAATTCCAAACATGTTTCCTCTCCTACACCTGATCAGTTTTAAATTATAATAGCACCCTTCAATTACCACTAGACACAAGCAGACATTGCTTAGTAGCACTTCCATTGGGTCTTCCCCATCAGGAATATCATCAACAATAGGAAGCAGTTTATATGTTCAACAAATTTCAAGCTAAGCTTATGAACCTAGTTTTCTGAGAGATATTGTCAGCCATGATTGTTTTGTGGCGTTGATGAATCATACAAGACAAACTGAGTCTCTCTTACCACAGGGAAGGAGGCTTTGTTGCGTGATTACTAGCAAGATCATACGAGCATCTTATTTATTTGGTAAGACACAAGGTAACGTTTAGATCAGCTTATTTTCGCACACAACGGAACTGACTGGAAGGTTACTATATCGCACAGAGCTCACAGGTTTTATGCAAACAGAGTGCAACATGAATGTAAGCCAACAGTTAATGAAAGCAAAGCAAATGTATTTATATAGTGCATTTCATACACAAGGTAACTCAATGTGCTTTACATGATTAAAAGCATCTAAAAACAAAGAAAAAAACAGCTTATAAACATTTCAAACAAAGAGAAAAATAAAAGTACAATTAAAACAGCATACAGTGCAATAAATATCATTTATAAGTAGAAATGCTCTAAAAAACATGAGGAAAAAAAGAACAGTTTTTAACCTGGACTTAAAAACATTCACATTTCGGGGCTGACCTCACTTCTGTTGGCAACTTATGGACTCTGTGCACCACTATTTGACCTGAGTCTGTAGATCTCAGACCCCTACTGGGTTTATATTCCATTACCATTTCTTTTGTATTCAGGACCTAAACCCATCCACCCATCCATTTTCTGAGCCGCTTCTCCTCACTTGGGTCGCGGGCGTGCTGGAGCCTATCCCAGCTGTCATCGGGCAGGAGGCGGGGTACACCCTGAACTGGTTGCCAGCCAATCGCAGGGCACGTACAAACAAACAACCATCCGCACTCACATTCACACCTACGGTCAATTTAGAGTCTCCAATTAATGCATGTTTTTGGGATGTGGGAGGAAACCGGAGTGCCCGGAGAAAACCCACGCAGGCACGGGGAGAACATGCAAACTCCACACAGGCGGGGCCGGGGATTGAACCCGGGTCCTCAGAACTTTGAGGCTGACGCTCTAACCAGTCGTCCACCATGCCGCCAGGACCTAAACCATTTAGTGATTTATAGACCAGTAGCAGAACTTTAAAATCTATTCTAAAGCTGACTGGGAGCCACTGTAGAGACTTTAGAATTTAGAAAGACTTTAGAAACAATGCATGCTTGGAACTGAAGTTAATGTGAGAAGTGTACTAGAGACATGCGGGTCATTAGCCTCACAAAGCTTTGAGGCTTTCCTTCAAATTGTGCCGGAATAGATTCGGAGCGTTGGTGCTTCAGTGAAAGCCACATTAGGGACATCTGGTGGAAGAGTAAAGTCAAAACAACCTACAGTATGTCACTAAAAGGAGTGAAACACTGGCAGTGACTCAATCAGTTATCTTTCAGCAGTAAAAGTAAAAATAAATATGATACCGATCGATGTATTATTTACAGAAATAAGACTGTGTTAATTTAAAAAGATGAAGTTGCAATAAAAAAAGCTTGTTTCATAAATAAAATAAATACATTGGTCATGTGTGCATCTTTATTATAAAGTTACAATTACAAGAGGATGCTGGGATGTATTTACAAGTTTTATTAAAAAAAAAAATATTGCCACAATGTTTTAGGCGGCTCCTCTTGACACTCACTATTTAACGTATACATGTACATGTTGCTTAAACACTGAAGCCAAGTTAGGTTAAATAAACCCAAGACAATTTAGTCTTCAATGAACCCAACACGTATCAAAGACAATTTAAAGTCTTCAATGAAGCGAACATACGTTTTCATTAGGCTTTACACGATCAGTGAGTTTTAAAAAAACGATAACCGATCACAAGATGGAAGAATGTCTATTTAAATGACCTGTTCATTTACTGTATATACTTGTGACCTTAATTGCTCAAAAAACTATATTTAAAATCAATAATGTATCTTTGTTCGTCTATTTATGCCAGTGAGGCATTGTGGCAGACAACAAATGAATGGTCTTCTATGAGATGGCAGGAAGTAAGTACAGTAATTAATGTATCCACTTTTTGTGACTTTTTTGTTCGTTGGTGTGCCGTGAGATTTTTCAATTGTAAAATATGTTCCTTGCCTACATAAATGTTGGAAATCACTGCTCTCGTCAGATCCTGTATTCTAATCAGTCAGGTCAATCCAAAATTACAACGTGACAGAAATAATGGGTGATAACGTACTGTAATTAAATTACTTTATTTTTAATTAAATGACTTTACCCACACCGAAACTTTAGAGCATGATTCGACAGAACGGCGGCATGTTTACGTCCAACCGTTCGTGGTACCGCTAGCTTGCTAGGACTACGTAACATTTTATTGCCTGCTTGCGAGCTGTATCGTATTAAAAGTACATGAACATACCTCAAGCAAGCCTTAAACGAACGTCCTCTCCTGTCCTGTCCTGTCCTGAACACCTGTGACAACCACCACACGTTTTCCCTCATTTTGTCCTTATAATACAAAGTCGGCACGGTAACGAGTGTATCCGGTCGCATTTGAGTTGACAAGATAAAGCCCAATGATCGTAAAACACGGGATGCGGTGGTATCGGAATACAAGATTTTATTGCAGTTGTCTGACAAAGTGCAAGCGTGAAAGAGCAAATTTGTCTTGTGGTGTCTGTCTCAGACGTGTTGTCTCTTCCACACCGCCGAAAAGTTTTTTTTTAAAAAATAACTTTATTGGCCGTCAGCTATTTACAGTACTACGTCAAAAGACACGCGACAAGGCTAAAAATAAACTAGCCTTTGGATACAAATGTGCTGTGCACGCGGCGACGCGGAGTTAATGTCTTTTGCGGAACATTGATCGGATCGGCAAATTATGAGACTAAAGCTGATCAGCCGATAAAAATCGGTGTAAAGTCTTGTTTTCATAAACATTAAAGACAATTTGGAGTTTTTGACTTCAAACGAACCTAACCTACATGCTTTTTGTAAACATCAAGCTAATGTATGTATTATCACAGAAACCTCAAAGACACTTGAGAGTAGAGAACCAAGCGTTAACATTAAATACAATTGTGACTTCAACGAAACTACATGCTTTTTTGTAAACAACTCCAAAAACTTTTTGTCAGTGGTGTTTGCTACTCAACCACACAGAACACTGCCAACAACTTGTCCACCATGCTGCCTATGCTTTCTTATGAACTGAATACTAATGAGCCCAAATCTATAAAACAGTCACATGATGTATGACATCTTCCCCATCTCCTATATTGTGAGCAACTGCCACTTTAAGGAGGGCCGGGGTGTGTATGTGTGTGTGTGTGTGGGGGGGGGGCTTTGGTGGGTGCTCGGCGAGGTAACAGCTATGAGCTCATCGGCTTGCGTCGTCATGGCAACAAAGGCTGTTGCAGCACTACTGAGGAATAAAATGTCTGGTGTGCTAGTCCACCCCCTTCCCTTCTTCCCCCTCTTTCCTTTTCCTCCTCGTCTTTCTCTTCTTTAGTATCACTGAACTGGAGCAGATTGGTTGTGACACCACAAGAAGCCCCCCGCACCCCCATTGCCCCCCCCTCGCACTCCTACTACACACGTGCCATTTTGTGTGCGCCCCTTTAAAAAAAAAAAAAAAAAGTCACCAAGGTGAGGATGTAGTCAGCAGACTTCACCTGAGAGGTGATTTTATTCTTTTCTTTCTTTATGTGGACCCCCCCCCCCCCACACCTCCCCTTGCACCAGACACACACACACACACACACACACACACCCTTCCTGGAGGTGCTGGGAGCAGCTGCAGCATTAGCGGCGGGAAGAGGAGCCGTTGACTGGAGTTTGCCCACCCCGCCCCCCGACCTCTCTCACACACAACTCACCCCCCCCCCCCCAACCCCTGTGTTAATGAATGGATGCTACAGCTAACGGATCGCCGCCACCATCAAGGCTGGATGTCTATTTTTGACTTTATTTCCTTATTCTTCCTATGCGCTCACCATTTTTGTTGTTGTTGTTTTTTTTATAGCCCCCACCCCCCGCCCTTTACTCGTGTTTGTCAGGGGTGGAGAGGGAAAAAAAAGAAGGACGACGGGGGTGTCTGTGTGTGTGTGTGGTGGCGCTCGACGGGGATAAAGATGGAGGTGAAAGTGGCGTCCCCGCCGCTCGGTGTACTACCGCTGGGTTGAATGCAGGAGCTTTGATACGGATGCATGTTTTTTTCTTGTTTTCCGGACAACGTTGAACTATTGTCGGGCCTCGATGGAAAAGAAACAATCCTGAAAAAGACAACCCCCCCCCCCCCCCCCCCCGACCCCTTCTTTTTATATTTACCCCATTGCACCCCACACCTTCCGTCAGCATCCTCCTCCCCGCATCGGAGCGTAATGTGCTTCCCTACGCATGCAAATGGTCGCCGGGTGATGCCTCCCGGGAGGGAGCCGGCCACGAGCCGCCGCCTCCGCTGCCCCCACCGCACCGCCGTTCGTCAATGAGACGCACGCCGCTTCTTCCTGCCATGTCCAGTGTGCCATCACTCTAGCGGGACGCTCGGTACCCCATGCGGGGGAGGCCCTGAGCTCCTGAGGTTGGTCCACCTCCCCCCTGCCCCGTTCTACACACTCCCCCCTCCCCAAAAAACAAGGAGGTCACGATGAAGAAGAACCGCAACGTGCGGCGGGCCTGGGCCGGCTCGGAGAAAGACATCCGTGTGCAGAAGCAGCATCTTCCTCCCCCTCCTCCTCCTCACTTCTCGCCATCCCCGCCGAATTTTCGGGCGTCAGGTGAGTGCCGCGTCACCTCGAAACCCCCCGACAAGGATCCATCAATTTCCATCCACCGCACTGCAAAACCAAGAAAAACGTAATTCAATGAGAAATATATTACTTTATGGAAGAAAAATTATCTGCTAAAAGAACAGGACATTTTGACTTGGAAATATCTTAAACTAGTGTAGCACTAACTCTGTTGTACACTGAGTGGGCTTAAAAAACAAAGGTGGGTGGAAAGTAATGAAATGAGGAATAAATCACTTAATTTAAGAAAGAAATATCTGCCAATAGAACTGGAAAACGTTATTTGGCAAACATAGCGAGCCTCAAAAACATCAACACTGCAAAAACGTGGCTTTTAAAAACAATAATTAAAAAGTCATGAAATGAGAGCTATATTACTTAACACGCACATTATCTGCCATTAGAACAGGAAATTTGGGCTTGGCAACCATAGCTAGCCTCAAAAACCCCAACCAGACAAGTGTGTTTATGCTGCCTACAACTAAGGAATCATGCTTCTGTATTTGTTATCCCTTGAGCCAGAAATAATCTTACGGAGCTCATTCTGCTCACCATGCATACCACCACCTGCATTCCAGCAGTTTTATTAACCTCTTCGTTCCCAAAGTCTGCACTGCTTTTGGTCAATCTTCTTTTCAATTTTCTGCCCCAAATGACTAGAACACTCTTCAACAAACGATAATATTTATGTCATTCATACCATTATCATTGCTGAAAAAGTTAGTGAGGGATAGTGTACCGTACATGATCACTGCACCTGTTTGTAAGCTCGTGAACCTTTTATTCACCAGGTGCTATGATGTAATGTAAAGTATTGTGGAACTGTGCAACCATATAAAACTGTATACCTTTTTTTCACTATGTATTTGTATTTGCTATTACTAATATTTTTAAGGGGGGAAAAAAATCCTTGAAGTAAGTGAAACACTCTTGCACAACAACTCCCTGGTAAGAAGAAATGTCTTGGCAGGCAAAAATCAAGCACATTTTGCCCTGAGTTGAGCTATTTAATCTTGGTCAGATTTCTACAATGTACACTACTAAACAAAGAGCCTAACAAAACACACACAAAAAATGCGGTGTTTACTCCAAAGTGTGCACGTGAGCTATGTTGGGTGAGATGAGGGGATTACGTCATGGGGTTGCTCCACTGACCGTCCAGCCCGGTGTCATGGGAGGCGAGGCGGTGTAGTGGGGGTTGGGGTGGGGAGTTTACGGTACGGCGTGGAGGATGATCTCACTACTAGCGATGTCACAGCAAAGCCTGCTCAATTCGACAAAGGCGACAACACGTGGCGCGTGTGTGCGATGTTCTCATTGTCGAAGGTTGCCGCAGTAGCTAGCACACAAACAGGAAGACGAGAGAGCGAGAGAAAGAGAGCGAGAGAGAGACAGAGAGGATGAGGTGGAGCTAGAGCCGTTTGACCATTACGTCATAGCTTTTCTCACTCACCGAGCCATGCTTTTCTTCTCTCTCTCGCTCTCTTGATCTCTCTCTCTCTCTCTCTCTCTCTCTTGATCTCTCGCTCTCTCTCTCTCACAGGTGATGTGTCGCCCATCAGCATGTCACCCATCAGCCAGTCGCAGTTCATCCCTCTGGGTGAGATCCTGTGTCTGGCGGTCTCGGCTATGAACGCTGCGCACAAGCCCGTCAGCCAGGAGGCTCTGGTGGAGCACCTTACTGCCAGCTTCCCAGGTAAGGGGGTAAAACGGACCCTCACCAGTCGTACACAACCCGTTGTTCAATTGTCGATTCGTTCGAGTTTAGAATCAAATGTTCTGACCAAGAAATCATGAATCAGCTCCAAACGTGTGAATGTTCTCATTCATCCAGGTCATTTCATTCTCAGCGCATAGAATCGATTGTATTAGAAGATGTTTTGCCTCTCGTCGGAGCAGGCTCCATCAGTTCATGCAACAAGGCTTAGTTATGACAGACTAGCCTGAATTGGTGTGGAAAAACTGAACTATTTATGCTCCAAGTTTGAGGCATGTCCCAAACCACATACGGTATAATTCTTTGGAGAATGCAAAAAAGGACAGTCGCTAGGATGGATGTGGCAGAGAGGCCACTACTGTTCGTGAACAACATTAATATTCCATTCAGTTGTAAAGTGGTGGTGGATCTACCTCACAGTTGTAAAGTGGTGGTGGATCTACCTGTGTTTGTTGGATGCAGAATTATTGAGTTTCTCTGGAATGGACGAAAGGACGGCAGAACAGTCCAGTTGCGACTGGTTACCAGTCAAACGTGTATGAAGCTCCCTCGATGCAATCTGATACCATCCTTCCATTTTCTCTATTGTTTGTTTCTATTGGGGCTGTGGGTGGGCTGGAGACTATCCTACCTGGCCTTCTCACGCAGTAGGATAAATGCTGGACTGGTTGCCAGTTACACCATGGACTGGTCGACAGTTAATCACATTTAAAGCAACTCTGAAGCACTGATGGAATGAGATACCATCCTCTACATCAATCCATTTTCTGTACCGCTTATATACTGGAAAACGTTAAAACATACCACACACATGAAACACCTGGACGAGAAGCTAACGTTGCGGACCACATCTCTACTCAGTGCTCCCGTGCGGACAGACGGACTTCCCTTTTCACCAAAAGTATTGAAAAAAATGATCATTAACGACTCCAGGGGTAAGTCCCATCAGGTCACTGGGAAAGGGCACAAAACAGATAGTAGAAGTTACCTAAATAAAAGAGTTGCAGTCTTTTTTGCTTGTAATGAGTGCGAGAAGGGCCAGAAGCTGTCCTGGTCAACTATTTCACCATTCTCCGCTCCTTTTTGTCAAGCAACACATACAGACGAACTCAAATGCATGATACCAGTATGACTCTGAAAATATTTATCTTGTCAACAAAATCTCCTGGTACATTAATGATTAGCACATATAACTAACAGTCAGGAGATCTGGTTTCAAATATTTTAATGTTCACCCTGTGCTTGCGTGGTTTTTCCCACGTTCTGAGAACATGCAGGTTAGGTTCATGAAACTCTAAATTGTAAGTTATGAATGTGAGAGTGAATTCGTCGTCTTTATGTGCCCTGCAATTGTCTGGCGACGAGTCCATAGTGTACCCCATGTAACGCCAAACATCAGCTGGGATAGACTTCAGCTCACCCGCAAGTGTAATGAGGACAAGGGCTGTAAAAAATGGATGGATTGGATGGTACCATATCACTATGGAGTGCTTTCTTTGTGATTAACTGGCGACCAGTCCAGTGTGTACCCTGTTTGTCACGACAAAGTCAGTTAGGATAGTTTCCAGTTCACCCGCGACCCAACTGAGGACAAGTGTGACACAAAATGGATGGTATCGCTTCGGAGGAGCTTTATGCGCTGTTGGCTAGTGACCAGTCCAGGGTGTACCCTGCTTCACTCCTCAAAAATCAGCTAGGGTAGGCTTCAACTCATCCTAGACGCAAATGAGGACAAATGCTATAGAAAATTAATGGATAGATGGTATCGTATTGGTGAGCTTTATATGCGATGGACTGGCGGCCAGGCCAGTTCATGGTTTACCCCACTTTTCTTGCCAAAAGTCAGCTGGGACAGGCTCCAGCCCACCCACGAGCCTAATCAGGAAAAGATGTGTAGAATAGAATGGATGAGCATGTAGTAAAGAATGCTTTTAGAACTACTTTTGAAAAAAAATATTTTAGTATTGTATGTGTTTTAATATTGGAGTTTTCATTGTGCGTTTTCATTGAAGGCGTGCCAACACCCAGCTTGGAGGTTCTGCGACACACCCTGAACATGCTGGTGCGAGAAAGGAAGATCTATCCGACTCCAGAGGGCTACTTCATCGTCACACCCCAGACCTACTTCATCACGCCATCCCTCATCAGAAGCAACAACAAGTGGTACCACCTGGATGACCGGCTGCAGGAGCGACAAGCGCACCCCCAACTTCAATCTCAGCAGTGTACTTCACCCAAGTCGGGTAACGTCACACCGTCCACGCCCGGTTGCCTGTCGGAGAGGCCCTCACGCAAGAATCACAATGACTCATACAATTCCCGACGAGATGAGCTGCCCAGGCTTCAGAGTAAGACACCAAAGGAGCACCCGAAGGCCGACCCCCAACCGAGTAAGACCCCTAAGGACCACGGAGGCAGCGAACCTCCAGCGAGAAAGGAGCACCGCGGAGAACCGCCGTCCTACCCCTACCCACCTCCTCTCACGTCCCCCCCTGTCCAGCAACCGCCACAAGATCTGGCGGAAAAGAGTAAAAGCGTCACATCATTCCCTTACAAAACAGACACCCTGACCAAAAAGAAAGAGGGGAGCGGAAGCAGCGAGAAACTATCCAAGCGTTTCGGGCTCCGGCTCTTCCGCCTGAGCTTCAAGAAGGACAAGATGAGACAGCTCGCTACTTTCTCGGCACAGTTTCCACCGGAGGAGTGGCCACTGCGCGACGAGGACGTGCCTGCCGCGCCCATCCCACGTGAAATAGAGATGGAGATCATCCGGCGTATCAACCCGGACCTGACGGTGGAAAATGTGGCCCGGCACACGGCCGTGATGAAGCGGTTGGAGGAAGAGCGCACGCAGAAACACAAGGCGGGGTCGTCGGCGCAGCACAGTGCTCGCAGCCGACGCGGTCGTGGCCACCGGCGGGCCCCGCACGGTAAGTCTCGCTCACACAGCAAGCCACGGACCTGCCGGGGGGAGCCTTCGGAGGGCTCGAATTGGGATCTTCTTTTCATGGAAAGGGATTACCGTTTCTTCAGTCACTCGTTGGTCCGCTCCCCTCGGGAGGCCATGTACACCCTGGAGCGACGGCGGAGCGGCGTTGCCACGTACCTCGTCCACAGCAACCCTAACATTACAGAGTCATACTGCCCGGTCACGCCCGAGTGGGACGTGTCCGGGGAGCTCGCCAAGAGGAGGACAGAGATGCCCTTTCCCGAGCCCTCTCGTGGCACGTGTCAGTCTAGGGTTCAGAGGAGTCACAGTCACAATCAGGACCGTAAGTCACGTCACGACCGGTCAGACCAAGCGAAGGAGCGGTCTCGTTCCATGGACAACTCCCTTAAAGGGCCATCACTTGGACCACTGGAAGACTTTGAGGACGGACCGGACAAGCGTGGCCACTACTACACGGACGACGGCACATTGCGCGCTACGCAGAAGTCGGGCCACTACTCAAGGATCATGTTCTCTGCTGCTAAGTTCCACTCTGATTTCAATGTGCCTGATTTAGGGAAAGGGAGCGTGGACGAGTTACGGGTCCGCAGTACGATGGAGAGGAACAAGAGCAAAGACAGCCTGCCGACGTACAATGAGCTCATGGGACTTTCTCCAAAGCCCTCAGCGGATGAGTACTTCCAGTGCAATACGTCAAATGAAACAATCCTAACTGCCCCCTCGCCTCAGGCAAAATCAGAATATGACACATTAACCTCATCAGGAGGACGCCGAAAGGGCTCTCCGGCAGACCGCCAAACGCCTCACCTTACCTCTCCGCACAAGATGGAGTACAAGGAGGACTTGTCGGCGGCAAAGGGACAGAGCGGCGGCGGGGGCTCTGTCCGATTGACGCCGAGCCAGACGCCTGAGCCGGTGCAGAGTGCCCGCCTGACACCACACCAACACAACGTGGACCCCGGAGGGGGCGGCGGCGGAAGCATGTCAATCAAAAGAAAGGAGATCTTCAGCAAGGACACCTTGTTCAAACCCCCACACAATGCCTTGTCCGCGGGCTATGCGGACAGCAGCTACACCAAGTCTGGCACATTGCGGAAAGCCTCGCACGCCAAATCAACAGAGGCCCTCGACAATCCCGAGCCCCAGCAGCCTTCCAATTCAGCCGCTTCTTCGGCTTCACCCGTGCTGTTACAGGGCAGCTTAGAGCCAACTGTCCCATCCGCCTCCTTTGACTACTACAACGTCTCGGACGACGAGGATGACGAGGAGGCGGAGGAGGACTCGCACAAAGAGTTGGCCAAGGCAGAGGATGGCAAGGACCACCGAGAAGCAGGTAGTAACGGCGGGGGTAGTGGCACCGGTGGAGGCGGCATTGTGGGTGGTGGCGGCGAGGAGGGAACCATAAAGTGGCTACTGGAGCGGGAGAAGGAGCATCATCTGCAGCGCAAACTGGAGACCAATCTAACCCTACTTAGCCCCAAGGAGACGGAGAACAGCAGCAGTCAGAAGTCGGCCCACTCGGCACGTTTGGACAGCATGGACAGTAGCAGCGTCACGGTGGACAGCGGATTCAATTCACCCAGGTACGTCCCAATATCCCTGAATTTGACAGGCAGTGGGAAAGGGGGTTCTCTTTCCGTAGTGTTTGTTTAGTTAGTTGGTTGGTTGGTTGGTTTATAAAGCCCCTTACACACTGACCATCTAAGCTGTCTTTTTGTCGCTGTTTTGTTTTTCTCTCTTGTGTAAGGTGGGATGGGGGGGATTGAAGTCAACCTGGGAATGGGCCTGATTCTGATGTAAAAACGTGTATCAGGTATAAAATTGAACACCCCCGTTCCTGGTTTCTGCCACTGCTACAGCGTTGATACTAGAACCCCAATTCCAATGAAGTTGGGAGGTTGTGTTAAACATAAATAAAAACAGAATACAATGATTTGCAAATCATGTTCAACCTATATTTAATTGAATGCATTACAAAGACAAGATATTTCATGTTCAAACTGATAAACTTGATTGTTTTTAACAAATAATCATTAACTTGGAATTTTATGGCTGCAACACGTTCCAAAAAAGCTGGGACAGGTGGCAAAAAAGACTGAGAAAGTTGAGGAATGCTCGTGAACAGGCTAATTGGGAGCAGATGGGTGCCATGATTGGGTATAAAAGGAGCTTCCCTGAATTGCTCAGTCATTCACAAGCAAAGATGGGGCGAGGTTCACCTCTTTGTGAACAAGTGCGTGAGAAAACAGTCAAACACTTTAAGGACGATGTTCTCTCAACGTACAATTGCAAGGAATTTAGGGATTTCATCATCTACAGTCCATAATATCATCAAAAGGTTCAGAGAATCTGGAGAAATCACTGCGTGTAAGCAGCAAGGCCGAAAACCAACATTGAATGCCTGTGACCTTCTTTCTCTCGGGCGGCACTGCATCAAAAACTGACATCAATGGGTAAAAGGATATCACCACATGGGCTCAGGAACACTTCAGAAAACCAATCTCAGTAAATACAGTTTGGCGCTACATCCGTAAGTGCAACTTGAAACTCTACTATGCAAAGCAAAAGCCATTTATCAACAACACCCAGAAACGCCGCCGGCTTCTCTGGGCCCGAGCTCATCTAAGATGGACTGACGCAAAGTGGAAAAGTGTTCTGTGGTCCGACAAGTCCACATTTCAAATTGTTTTTTGGAAATTATGGACGTCGTGTCCTCCGGGCCAAAGAGGAAAAGAACCATCCGGACTGTTATGGACACAAAGTTCAAAAGCCAGCATCTGTGGTGGTATGGGGCTGTGGTAGTGCCATGGCATGGGTAACTTACACATCTGTGACGGCACCATTAATGCTGAAAGGTACATACAGGTTTTGGAGAAACATATGCTGCCATCCAAGCAACGTCTTTTCCGTGGATGCCCCCTTCTAAATTCAGCAAGACAATGCTAAACCACATGTTACATGCACATGTTACAACAGCGTGGCTTCGTAGTAAAAGAGTGCGGGTACTAGTCAGGCCTGCCTGCAGTCCAGACCTGTCTCCCATTGAAAATGTGTGGCGCATTATGAAGCGTAAAATAAGACAACGGAGACCCCGGACTCTTGAACAGCTGAAGCTGTACATCAAGCAAGAATGGGAAAGAATTCCACCTACAAAGCTTCAACAATTAGTGTCCTCAGTTCCCAAATGTTTATTGAATGTTGTTAAAAGAAAAGGTGATGTAACACAGTGGTAAACATGACCCTGTCCCAGCTTTTTTGGAACGTGTTGCAGCCATAAAATTCCAAGTTAATGATTATTTGCTAAAAACAATCAAGTTGATCAGTTTGAACATTAAATATCTTGTCTTTGTAGTGTATTCAATTAAACATAGGTTGTACATGATTTGCAAATCATTGTATTCTGTTTTGATTTATGTTTAACACAACGTCCCAACTTCATTGGAATTGGGGTTGTACCTTTGAAGTCAGGAAATCACCAGGTCGCCTTCATCCAACTTTTTTTGTGTCGCTTTTTGATATGACAAGGGAAAAATGCTTGCCTGTGTGAGAGGGGCTACATTTTTTCACGAAAAACGTGACAGGTCATGTAAAAGGGGCTACTTTTTCCACATTTGTTGGGTTGGTTAGTTGGCTGGCCATTTAAACATCCAGGTTTTTTTTCCTTCACTGTCATGAGCATGAGCATGTAAGGTACTGATACGGCATAGGGAGTTTTAAGTATACCCGGCATAAATCCTCTGATAGGTGTTTGATACTACCTTTCGAAGCGAGATTCCCCAGTCGGCTGCATCTCCTTTTTCGTGTGTTACTGTTTTGTATAGATGTTACAGAAAAAGCCATGAAAAAAGCCGCACCAACTTCTTTTGTAGCCGTTGGATGGTTGGTTTCTAAAGCCACTTACACACAGGTCATCTAAGCTGTCTTGTTCGCCGCTGTTCTGTGTGTACCGCTGCGAAACGAGGGGTTGAAGTTGACGTGGGAATTGGCTGGATTCGGACGTGAAAATGTGTATCAGGTCTAAGGTTTCCCCAATGCAGTGGCGTGTGGTGCATTTGGGACCTGGGCCTTCCGTGGGGGCTTAAGTGTCCAAATTCACATATCAATACCACCACTATCACGTCGCAAAATAATGTACAAAACGCAATATAACTATGTGTATTACAAAGAGAGAGAGAGAGAGAGAGAGAGAGAGAGAGAGAGAGAGAGAGAGAGAGAGAGAGAGAGAGACGTTTAGCATATTTGAGGATCAATACCATTGTTACTAAACCGAGAAACATAGTTAAACCTTTATCTTCCAATACATCACCTCCAAAAAGGTACCAACCCTTACACAATAATATAGCAGTTCTAATGACATGACAAAAGCATAACAATTTGATATAAAATACATCCTACTCACGTCCCTAGAACCAGCTTCTGTAGCCGGGGATCGGATCGCCAAGGTCCCCGCCTTCGGCCACCGCCCAAGCTCGCGCTGCACCCGACCCCTATGGCCCCTCCCACAAGTGGTGAGCCCATGGGAAGGGGGACCCACGTTACCCTTTAAGTGTGATAGCATCCGTTAGACTTGGTGAAGCAGCATGTGGCTCATCGCTCAAGGTTATTTTCATTTGCCACCCTTTCCAGGTATACAATTGTATGTTTTTTTTTCCTTCCCAAAGTGGCTCAGTGTTTAGTATAAGTGTGGGAAAAGCTGATAGGCTTGAAGAAGCAGGATGTTGCTCTTTACTCAAGTTCTCGTACGCTATGTTCCAACTTAGTAACTGCAAACATTTGTATGCTTGTCATCACAAGGCGGTTCGATGATTCGGGCCTTCTGTTCACTAACCGTCTTGTCTCCCTCGTCCAGGACGCGTGAGAGCCTGGCGTCCAACACGTCCAGCATTGTGGAGAGCAATAGACGGCAGAACCCGGCTCTGAGCCCCGGGCACCACGTGGGCCTGGGCGGCGCAGGGCTGCCCTTCAGCTTCCGCGCCATCCCCGAGCCGCCCGCCCCGTCACAGCCTGACAAACTCCAGAAGCCCGCCAACTGCCTGGCCTCCATCACCAGCGTGTAGACGCCTCGTCAAGTAAGCCAGGGGAGTGCTTTGACCGCTTTCTTTTTGGTTTTCTTTATTTTTTCTTCTGGTGTCTCACACATAAAGTACACACACCTTGGGACTCCTGAAAATCGACTGGGACTGTTACAAACAAACAAAAACAAAACAGGCATGGCTTCTAGAGACTGTTCCCACAGCTTCAAAAGGAACTTGACTGCAAAACATAAAATAATAATAATAAGGAAATACGAGAAGACTAACAGAAAACCTTTGGGTGACTTATATGGAGATTTACCGGTATTGGAAAGTAGTAGAGTATAGGATTCAAGTAACATTTGGAAGATTTTTCTATCACCTCGTGTCCAATTCAGTGTTCTTCTTCCCGAACAAAGGCTCAACGGATCAGCACAATGTGAAGAACGCCACAAGAAGAAGAAGAAGAAGAAGAAAAGACAGAAAAAGGAACAATTATACCAACATAAACCAGCTCTGGTTTGTGTGGCGCAATGCAAATGATGTAATGTATACTCCATACTTTTGATATCCTAATTATTATAATGGTGGTATTAAAGATGCTATGTGACCAAAAAGCAGGTTTGGAAAAAGTGGCCTCCATCCTTATACTTGATATTTTGAAATACTTTGGCAATGCTGTACCTAGTGGTTAGCACACCTGCCTCACGATTGAAGGTTCTGGGTGTGAAACTTGAGGTGGCCTGTTCTCCCCGTGCTTGTGTGGGTTTTCTCCGGGTACTCCGGTTTGCTCCTACATTCCAAAAACATGCATGTTCGGGTGAGTGAACACTCTACTGTACATACTTGTACTATGGTGACCAGTCCAGGTTGTATCACGCTTCTCTCGGAAAAAAGTCAGCTGGGATGGACTCCAGTTAGTCGCGACTCAATTGAGAATGAGAATTTGGATGAGGTCTCGCGTGACGTCATCTACTTTGTATGGCAGTACTTTGAACTCGGTGCGACTCTAGAGGTTTTTTTTTTTTTTTTTCCTCATCCCAAAATTTCAGAATTGGCCAATACTTGTGACTGGTGAGCATTTAGTATAATATGTATGCATAAAGTATATATCTAGATAATATTCTCTTGTTTTGTGCTTGAAGGGTGGAAAAAAAAAATCATTGCAGTACTCCGGATGGACAACAGGTGGAGGCAAAGTAAAGAGCCGAAATAAGTTAATATTGTAGTACCTGTGCATAATAATATACTGAATTTAAAAAAATGTATATATAAACCTCTGGAAAAGAGCACTGTAAAATGATCATTTTCACAGATTTTTCTATTTATAGGTATATGTTTGAATTACAAATAATGTATGTTTTAGTCGATAAACTACTGACAACGTAACTTCCAAATTTCAAATACAAACATTCTCATTTTGAACGTTTATTTTCAGAAAATTAAAAATGGTCTACATACCAAAAAAGGTCCACTGTTAATTTGGTCTCTAAATTAAAAAAAAACAACAACATTTTGAGCTGCATATACTGTGTATACATACAGTGGATATACAGTAAAACGTTTGGACACCCCTGTTCAAATGCCAGGTTTTTATGATTTCAAAATTGAGACCAAGATAAATAATTTTAAAACGTTTTCCACCATTAAGGTGATCTGAAAAAAAAAATCATTTGGAGAAGTAAAAATAAACATCCATCCATTTTCTGTACCGCTTATCCTCATTAGGGTCACAGGCGTGCTGGAGTCTTGATGTTCTAGTGGAAAATGGTTTTAAATGATTTATCTTGGTCTCATTGTTTTTTTTTTTGATGACAAAAACCTAACATTTGAAAATAATGCAGTATGTAGACTTTGTATCCACTGTACGTGTATTATACTTATTATATTGATACACCACTTTAATGCACTTTTAACATAGTTAATTATTATATTTTTATTGTTTTCAAGCCCTTTCTTGGCTTTTTTAGGTTATCCATTTTGGCTCTAAAATTGTAACTGTAATTGGTCCAAAAAAGGTAAGTCATACATTCACAGCTCTTTTCAACCTGTGTGTATTTAATGATGGAGAGGACATTACATGTCGGCGTCACAGACACAGACTTTTAATAATAATAATAATAATAAAACACTGGATGGGGATTTTCTCAAGCTTGGCACGTAGGTCGATTTGTTGTCATTCCACTTAAAAACCTTTTACATACACACATGCGCGCTTTATATATCATCTCCTATTACACACTGAAGTACAATATACAGGAAGGGAATGTGCAGGGAAATGCACATGAATGGGTTTGGATCATAAGCATGTAGAGCAGCTACAAAAGGACACTAAGGAGTATTAGGGCCACTCTGAAAGGAAAATATATATATATACAGTACTACTTAATACACAATACGAGTAAATTGCATAACATTTTTTGAGAAGCAAAAGTCATAATGTTTATGGGAATAAATCATTTTTTGCTATTTTTTCAAGAAAAAGTCCTAATCCTACGAGAATGTAATTAAATATTTTCAATACATCGTACAAGTATAAAGGCATACGTTCATCAATGAATTTGTATTTTTGGAGAAATATGGCATGATGTTACATGAATGAAGGCACAATTTTCAAGAGAAAGTATTGTAACCTTATGAGAATACAGTAGTCATATTTTTGGGGGGGAGAAAATCATCGTAATCTTATGAGATTTTTTTTCGAGAAAAAAGGTATAACAATACACGAATTACGTATTTCATGAGAAAGTCTTGTTTTGTTTTGTTTTTCAAAATTTTTGGGGTAGTAAAGAATTTGAGTTGCAATCTTACGAAAATAAATTTGAATAATTTAGAAAGCAAAGTCCCAATCTTACATGGCTCAGGTGGGAGAGTGGTTGTCTCCCACCCCGAAGGTTATAGATTCAACCCTCAGCCCTTGAGACCAGGTCGAAGTGTCCTTGAGCAGGACACTGAATCCCAAGTTGCTCCTGATGCCGCGTCATCAGTAGCTGAGGAAAGCGCTTTGAGTACCTAGAAGGTAGAACAGCACTATACAAGTAAAAACCTATTTACCGTTTACGAGAATTAAGTCAAAGGAATTTTTATTTTTTGGAGAAAAATGGTGTAAATATTTGAAAATTAAGTGGAATCTATTCAAGAAAAAGCACTGTAACCTGACAATAATCAGATTTAGTTTGAGGAGCGTGGGGCTTTTATGTGATCATAGTTGTATTTTTTTTCGAGAAAAAAAAAAATTATCATACATAAATAAAACTGTCTTATTTTTTTTCAAAATGTTTTCAAGAAGTCAAAAAGTTCTACTGTAACACAAATTAAAGACAGTATTTTTTCTAAACAAAAAAGTCAGAAACTTTTGTTATTTTTGTTGGAGAAAAGTCGTAATATTTTGGAGTCAAAATTACGTTTTGTCGCAAAAAAAGTCGTAATCTTTTTTCAATAATAAAGCTGTACATTTCAAGAATAAAGTTATATTTTTTTTCCACGAAAAAAGTGATACTCGTACAAGAATAAAATAGATTTTTTTTTTTAATAAAATGTTTTTGAGGAAAAAGTCGTAATTTTACGCAAATAGTTATATTTTCTCAAGAATAAAATCAGTCTCACCAGATTTGTGTGACATACACAAATTAAAAAAAAGTCAGAAACTTTGTTTTTGTTGGAGAATAAAGTCGCAACATTGGACAATAAAATTATATGTTTTTGCAAAAATAAAATATAATCTTAAAAGAATCTAACAAAAATTTTTTCAAGAATAAACTTGTATGTTTTTGAGAAAAAAAGTCGTAAACTTTCGAGAATAGTCATGTTTTATCAAGAATTTAGTCAAAATCGTAGTCAAATTTCTTCAAAGAAAAAAAGTGGTCATCTTATTAAAATTTATTTTTGAAATTATTTTTTAGAAAATGTCTTAATAAAAAGTATTTTCCAAGAAAAAAATATAATACTTTGTTAACAAATTTGTAGTCTTCAATAAATTTTTTGGGGGAATATTTTTCTATTCGGGGAGCCATAATCTTACAGTCATATTTTTAAAAAATAAATAAATAAGTCAAAATATTGTAAATTGTTGTAATTCTTGGGAGGGAAAAAAAAGACTATTCTTAAAAAAAGATTTAATTCTTGTAGTGTAATGTTTTTTCAGTGTTGCCCTAATACTTCTTCCTTCTTATATACTATTCCATCCTTTCTTTTCCTTTTTTTCTCTTTTTTTTTTTAAAACCCAAAACCATTCAAACATGAAAACGTGACACACCAAGCATCCATGAAGTACTAAGGCAATGAAGTAGTTCCACAGGGCTAGTGTTGTCCATCACGCCCGTTCTTGTAGCACTAACAGATATTCCTTTTCCATAGCCACCCCAAAAATTTGAGGGGAAAAAAAAAAACAAATTTAATGAAAGGGTTCACTTTCTCCGTTTGTTACCTCTGAAATGTGAATTATGCTACATTTTCATTGCACTTTCTCTGTTAGTTAACATGATTACACACAAATACATAACTAGTTAAACTATTAAATTTAATTGCGTCCTTGAATTATTTTGCCACTTTTAGGGCCAATTCAGTCTGCTTGCATGGCGGCCAAATAGGCCAGTGACCCACCAGATCCAGCAGATGGGGTTGTGGTGAAAAGTGATTGGCACCCACTTTGTAATGTGTATTACTACCACCCGCAGGACTGGAGTGGAATTGCATTAGATTACACTCACGTCGGGCCCAAGAGGTGGCAGCAATCAGCAGATTTTTTTTTTTTTTTTTTTACTTGATAGTCCGCGGGGCAGTGACCCACCATATACAGCGGATACAAAAGTCTACACACCCCTGTTCAAGTGCCAGGTTTTAATAAAGAAAGAATTAGACCAAGATGAATCATTTCAAAACGTTTTCCACTGTTAATGTGACCTATAACCTCTACAACTCTTACAACCTCTTTTTGAAACGGGAAATAAAAATTAACAACTGACATAATGTGTTTGCACAAGTGTGCACACTCTCTTCAAAGTCAGGATGTGGCTGTGTTCAGAATCACATTTAAAAGTTTTAAAGTGGCTCTATTTTACCTGAAATAAAGTTCAGGAGTTCTAATAGGCTTTTCCTGACATTTTCGCAATTGTATCTTAAAGTGCATATCACAAAAAATGGCCTTTGAGTAGTAGTGTGTAGACTATTTATACCTACTCTGTATTTTTCCACCATTGGCTGTGAAACTCTGCTTGTAGCTGGGACAGATACAAGCAGAGTTTTTGTCGTAGTTAACAGTTTGCTTTGCTTATATTGGGGCTCAGTGGGGCAGCGACCTCTTTTTCCCCCCCACTTTTTTTGCTGGTACTGTCCGCTTGCATCGGGGACAAATGGAGTAGTGACCCACAAGATATTTTTGTCCACTTTTCCGCCATTCAGTCATGGCCAGTGACTCATCAGATTTTTTTTTTTTTTTTTACTTTTTGTGCTGTTACAGTTCATTTGCATTAAGGACAATGGGGGGCAGTGACCAGCCAGATTTTTTCCCTACTTTTTGGGCCGTTACACTCTCCTTGCTTTGCGGATAAACAGGGCATTGACACATAATATATATATTTTTTTAACTTTTTCACTGTTACAGTCTGCTTACTTAGGGGCCAAGTGGGGCAGTGACCCAACAAATCCAGCGGATGCAAATGTGGTAATACAAACTGTTTGATGGCAAAGAGCACCCAGTTTGTAATGCGCATTACCACCGCCTACAGTACTGGAGTGGAATTGCACCGCCAGTCAAGCAGACATTTTGGATTGTTTGGCCTTAGCGGAGATCTGATCATTTTTTCACATATCTTTTCTCTCTATGCACACGCGCGCACACACGCACACGTATATACATACTTAAACGTCAGCACAAGACATCTGAAGCCATTCTGGAGGCGGTAAAAATGTCTGCTTGTCGAGGAAATGGGGGCGGGGGGGGAAGCAATAAAATCAATAGTCTTGCAATAATCTGTACAGTTCAAGAATGGAGGATACTTAAATGCTCGATGCATTTTCCAATTTTTCAGGTTCTTTAGTTCATCCACAGTTTGTAGTTGCCAAATCCAATGAGCAACTTTGACGTAGGCGGGAAATGTCTGCAATTCTCTGTGTAATTCCGCCCTGGCGTTCTTCTTGGGGGAGATATCTCGGCCCACATCCATGTGATGGGCTGGGTCCATGAGGAGGTTTTCGGGAGGTCATTTCCTGGCGTGAAGGCTCTCCTGGAACTTGGTGCTGGAGTAGCGGATGTGGAAGCCCTTTTTGCTGATGGTGTCATCACTATGGAAACGGATCAGCAAGGCGTCGCTGGGCGAATAGATTCCCTCCCTGGGCTGTCGGAAGGGAAAACATTCTCTACGTTAACGCCAATTTACTGTTAATTATATAAGAATACTATTTCCTCAAATAGTGGCTGTTACGTAAATAGACATAATGTCTTAATTAGTCACAAGTTGCGCCATCCACCTGAACAAATACTGTAGCAAATACTCCCTTAAATTAATGGCTGCTTTTCATCATCATTAATTTGAAATTGTAGTTTAGTTTTTTACATTTTTTAAAATACATTGAAAATGATACATTTTATTAAATCCAAGAAATAATGTTATTTAAAAGTGTTTAGACAGGTGCAATAATATTTTATTTGCATGAAAATGTTAAAATTCTTAAAATACAAATACTACAATAGAAAATACTAACATTGAATTGAATGAAAAGAAAAAGTATTCCTGCAAAAAGTACAAAAAAGGCCTCTTCCCAAATATTTTTTATTTTGTACAGTTCACATTTAAAATTACATTTTTAAATAAAATAATATGTAAAATACACTTAAATAAAAATAGAAATTTAAAAATTACAGTCAAAATAATGAAGGCCTGTGAATACTACATTTTTTAATGTAATTAAATCTTTGTTAAAATGTTTTACATTTGAAATGTTTAATAAAAAAAGACAAAAATAAAACATTTTCTAAAAATATAGTCACAATAATAAGATAATAAAATGTTTTACATTTTAATTTTAAACAAGATACAATACAATTAAAATAATAAATTAAATTAAAACAAATAATATTAAAATGCATCGTACAAATTAAGACCTCTCTAATATAACATTTTTTATTACATTTAGTTATTTTTAATTTAGCACATACTAATAGCAATATAAGATACTAATGAAAAATTAAATAGACTTAAACCTAGAAATATCATTCCAGGAATGTGTTTGTGCTGATCCCCAACACATAATACATACAAAATATTAATAATAAATTTAATTATACTGAATAAAACATTTAAAAAATGCCTCCTTCCTAATAAATATTTTTTAAATTGTATTTTTTTTTTTTTGTCTTTTTAAAATATAATAATACATTAATTTGTATAAATTAAGGCCTTCTCCCAAATAAGCTATTTGCAAATATTAGCATATGTTCTCTGCGCTTTCTTACCCCCGAGCCGCAGAATCGCCCCAGCCTGTGCGAATCGGCGTCATAGCCGTTGTAGAGTTCAATAAAGTCATAGCCGCAGTCGGCCTCCTCCTCCACCTCGAAGGTAACGAAGCTGAGTTCGATGCCGTAGCCCTGCTCGGATGTCAGCAGCCACTCGCAGTCACTGTGGCCTGGGTAGTTGTTGTCCCCGAACTGGGCGTGCGAGTACAAGTTCTTCTGTCGGGCGTCCGCCTTCAGACGACCGCCGCACTCTGCGCACACGACAAGTCACCAATGATGCGTTCGATAAAACTGGGAAAATTTCACATTTTTGGGGTTTACTGACGCGACTGCAGGTGGTAGTGCCCTAATTTGGTACATTGATGGAGTAATACTAAACAATATATTAAGACGGCACACTTGAATTCCGACTGTTTATGTCCTACGGTGCTGCTGTTTTGATTAGCAACAATGTTCAAATGGGCTCAGCAGTCAGTGCTGAGCCGGGTGTGAACTGTAAAATATTCCATTTAATTATCGTAAGTGTACAAATGGACTTTTTTGGATTAATTACATTTTCATTGTTTTTATTTAAATATAAAATATTGAAAATTTAACAATTAAAATGCAAATTAAATATTATGGGGGAGGCTTTATTTGTACACAGTACACACATTTTGGGAATTAACAAAAAACACTGACACTACATTTATTTTCCTGATTGGAACATTTTTTTTTTTTTTACAAAATGTACCTAAAAGTAAAAACGAAAATGGAAATGTTCAAATTAAATCAAGATATTTAGTTTTTGTACAAAGAAATACATAAACTTATTACTGTTTATTTTTTAATGTACTGTACTGTATTATTTTTTAAATTGAAGAATTTATACATTAACAAACACTTTAAACATGAAATATCAGAGAGAGGACTTACATATATGTCAACATAACAAACACGTGTGGCAACAGCAGAGAAGGGGCGGTCTTAGCCAAATATGAACAAAGAGGATACAAAGCTGAGTCCAACAGAAATAGCTGTCAGAGGGGCCTTTTCTGGACACTCGTATGACAAAACCAAGGTTTTTTTTTTTTTTAATGAAATTGACACTTTTACACTAAGTCCATGTTACAGAGTCACTCTTTGGAGGTCGAAATAGCCAAAATATGGGACATTTAATGTGCTCTAGAAATAAAGTTGAGTTGAGAATATTCATCAAAAAAACAAATAAATTCATCCAAAAATAAAAATGAAAAAATACAGCCATATCGGCAGCCATATTGCGGAAAGACGCGTTGTTTCATGTTGATGCATGAGAGAGAAGGTTTCCCTGCATGCCAAACAAAGAGACGAGTTGACTCAGAGGCTTTCTACATGCCTGTACTGTACTGTACGTGCCACGGGCACTCATACAAGGCGCGTGATTGGTTCCCGGCGCGACATCGACCAATGAGAGCACGAGTGGATTTATCAGCTGATTGGCTGCGCATCATCGCAGCCTCACGCAGCATCTTCCCTTGTTGTGTCTCGCCCGTCTCGTCCACGCTGTTAACTGTCTCGCATACTGTATCTTAGTGTTGTGTTCGTGCTAACTTTTTTTGTTTAAGCGATAACCTTTTTTGATTAGTTAAGCCCTTACAATGGCGCCTAAGCGCTGTGCCACTGCGAAAGCTTCCTCCGGGGTGGCCCAAGAGGAAGAAGAAGATGATGACCATCAGCGAAAAAGTGAAACTTTTAGATATGACCAAAGAGGGCAGAAGTTATGCATCTGTGGCACGGCATTATGGCGTGAATGAATCTACAGTGCGGTACATCAAGAAAGAGGAAGCAAACATCCGCAAAACTGCTTCAATAAGGAAGCGAAACAGTGTGGTAACTCCGCGTAATAAGAGACGGGGTTACGTCCTTGTACAGGGGAATTTTGAAGCAAAAGAAAAAACAAAGACACAACAACTACCCAGGACCATGTTTTTCTCCAAGGGAAAACCCCAGCTACACCATCAGCGCCAACAGCAGAAGAGTCTCCGAGTGAACCTAAAGCCTCTACGAGTCAAGTGAGAGCCTCTCCTCCGCCACCAACGCAAGACTCTTTGCCTCTCTCAGAAGGCAATGTTGATCAATGTTAATTACTGTATAAGGTTTTATAGTGAAAGATTTAAGTAAATACGTGTACTGTGGTAATCTTTGTCTCAAATATGTAAAGTATAAATACTGTTTACACATTTTAAACAGTCTGGTACCCACATACACATACACAAAATTTCCTGGGGGGGGCAAATCCTACTTCGCAGTTTTTCACCTTTCGCGGGGGTTCTGGTCCCCATTAACCGCGAAAAACGAGGTTACACTCGGAACCTGTAGGGGGCAGCACACTACTGGCCATGAGGGCCCAGTCCCCGTAAAATAGGTCACAACGAAAGCAGGATGCCGTCACTGAAGCTGCTTTTAGGTTCAATTTACTGCATTTAGCTGCTTTAAATCGGTGGTTTTAGGTATAATACTTTTTCATAACTTCAGCATATCCTCGGAGGACATGATAAAGATTTCAATGACTTTGAAGAGGAAAAAGATTGACCACCGCTGCTTTTCAAGCCCGGTGTGCTTTTCGTTTTGGTCAGTAGATGTAGACATTGTCCAAGAAAGCCAAAGATTGACTTGCGTTTTTGTTGTTGTTTTTTTTTTACTGTACCGGTGGCGTGAGTGGCCTGGAAGCCCTTCCGCTGCACCGAGGCGTCGGAGATGAATCTGAGGTACATCCGGTTGGCCTGTGGACACCAGCGGCTCGGGAATCTTATTGCCGCATAACCGCCCCAAGATGGCTGCTGCGTCACCATCGCCGTCGAAGGCCTCCAGGTGGTCGTAGGCGCACTCTTGGTGCTGCTCGATCTCGAACTCGCTGAACGTCTACACGGCAAGTCAAAACAAAATGTACGTACAATATCCGCCTTTCGGCTTTCAGGGTGAAACTAAGATGCACTTGACCACGACCTTTGACATGCCCGACTGTTGAATGTTTCATGATTGTTTGCACAACTTGCTATTCTCTAACTAGGAGCTTATTGGCAAAATTCACAATAGGTGCTTTGTCCATGAACAGCCACGTTTATACCTTTCGGTGACTCCTTCAGTCTTAAAATTTTTTATTTTTTTTACTTTTTTAATAACAAACATAATTGAATACAAGCTTGATAGGACAGTACAGATTATGGGGTCTACACACATATAAATGACAACAAAAATACAGGGGAGAAAGGGGCTTAAGGTTATTTCCTTAATGTAAATTGCAGTCATTACAGCGTCTTCTGGTCCGAAAAGCTACGGGGTTCTTCTGTCGTCCAGATACAATAACAGTAATATTTTAAACACTTTGCCAAAATTAAGACAAGACAAAATTAAGACAATTAAGACATCTTTTTTCCTGTAATATTACATATGTAGGTATACAGCCTCGTTTTTGATAAACATTTAGGCCTACTGCATTCCTGTATTTTAATGTTTTATGTAATGTCTTTTTAGTGGTACTTGGATAGCCAATAAATGTTTTGTGGTACTTGTGTAAAAAAGTTGAGAACCACTGCCTTATCCAATTGTATTTTGTTCAATTTTGACATTCCAAATAGTACATATCTAACATTTATTTTTATAGTAGGTTTAAATTTGTAATTGATAAAATCATTCAGGTCAGTCCAAAAAATGTCAGTAAGTATAGTCCCAGAACAAATGGGACATTGATTCCTCTGCATTAGCACAATGTTAATGTTGTATTTTGGTCACTTGGTCTTGACAGGGTAGCACCTATGAAGTATCCTGAAGGTGACCTCTCTCACGTTGTTTTAAAGTAAATATTTTCAAGGCAAAAGCCAAGTAATCCTCCGGTCTATATTTTATCATATAAATTATTCCAGTAAAACACTGCTGCAGGTTTGGAAACAATATCAACAACAACATTTTCTTTCATTGTCAAATCCAGCATTAAGCTCGCGGATTTATAGGACACAAGGTTCACTCAGGTTGGGAAATTTTTACCAGGTGTGTGCAAAAAAATAAAAATAAAATAAAAATAAAAAGTGTGTTTGATTTCCTGACAAGGGATTGTGCGTTTGATTCTGAGGCATAATGGTTACCATGTGTGTTCGTGAACATCTTTTCACTTGTATAACCGATTTTAGGAGGTTAGGGAATTAAATGTTAAGGAGTACGTGTCAATGGCGGAGGGCAAGCGAAGTAACAACTGAGATGTACTCTGAGGCGGACAGTTTGTGTAGTTGGGGGCATTTGTTTGGGCAGAGATGCAAGGCGGCGGGGCCGGGGACTGAAATGAGGCTACATTCAAATATTGCAGGCAGCGTTTTAACTACATATTGTCCCTGGATTAATGAAAGCATGCATGACAGGCAGAACACACCAAACCAGTAGGGGGCAGTGTATTACACAACATTGAGGGTCAACTCCAAGTCATTGGTGACAAGGAAACCTCATAGAAAAACAGAATAGCGGCACGTGTGCTAGTTGTAGATAAGCGAAGATCAAATTGACTTAAAAACAAGATATACATAGATTTTATTTATTTTTTAGATACATAGATGCTTTATCAATGTTTTGATGATGATGATTATAATTATTTGTATTACCGTATTTTATTTTGGGTTGATACTTCTATTTTTTAACTTCTGACACATAACATTCAACATTTGTGGTAGGCATGCAGAAAATGGGCTACTAGCATATAATGTGGACAAATGTATGCATGTGTGCACACTTGCAGGCCCAATAGGGGCACACACTGTGTGTGCGTGCGTGCGTGTGTGCGTGCGAGGGGAAACAGATGGGGAAACCTAATAACCTGAGGCCTTATTCAAACGCATGAACACACTCCATGCATTTTCGCTCCGATACACAAACGTGCACCTTTTATTTAATTCTGAGTGGAACACGGAAAACCTAACCAAAAACAAGTGCACTGTTTGTAAATGAAAATACG